>NC_050578.1:232880662-233480662 GCF_011100635.1 Trichosurus vulpecula | reverse complement strand
AACCAAGATAGTATAAAACATGAAGCTCAATCTATAACATAAATATATAAATTATCTACCTTGGTACAGAAGCTTAGCTCATGCGCTAGCACCCATGGGAGGCCTTAGCTGCTCCTCTTGTGATCTCTCCCTCCACCCCAAATTATTTATTGGCTGATATGTTATATTTACCCACTGGGATATGAGCTCCTTGAAGTCATTTTCATTTCAGAGTCCCAGTGCCTAACACAGTGCATTATGAATAATAGATGCTTAACAAATGCCAGTTGGACTGAAGTGGATTATACTAGGTTAGAAAAGCATCTAAATCAAAGAATATTTTTTGAGGCATCTGGTGGTGTGGTGTATAGTGCATTGGGCCTAGAATCAGGAAGACCCAAGTTCAAATCTGGTCTCAGATACCTACTAGCTGTGTGACCCTGGGGAAAACACTTTACCTGCTTGCCTCAATTTCCTCATCTGTAAAAGGGGAATAATGACATCTATCTTGCAGAGCAGTTGTGAGGATCAAGTAAGGTAATATTTTTAAAGGGATGGGCACATGCCTGGTTCATGGCAGTCACTACATAAATGTTTATTCCCTTTGCTGCACCTTAAAATGATGTAGCATAATGGAATAAGTGATGAATTTGAAGGCAGAAGATATAGGTTTGATTCTCAGCTTGGTTATTCACAGCCTATGTGACCTGGGACCTGGGTGGCACAGTGGATAGAATGTTGGACTCCAAGTAAAGAAGGACCCACATTCAAATCCTTCCTCAGACCCTTTATCAGCCATGTAATTCTAGGTAACTCATTTAGCCCCTCTCAGACTCCATTTTCTCATCTATAAAATAGAGATAATACCATCACCCTCACAAGGTTGTTGTGAGAACCAAATGAGACATTATATGTTAAATGCTTGGCACTCCTTAAAAGTGTTATTTAAATGTTAGCTAGCTTATTTTTTAATTTTTATTTATTTTTGTCACTCATTTTTTTGAAATCCGGAGTTCCAAATTCTCTTTCTTCCTCTTACCTCTACCCCAGCCATTGCGAAGCAAACAATATGATACCCATTATATATGTGAAGTCATATGAAACATATTGCCATATTAACCATGTTGGGAAAAAAGCAAGAAAAATAAAGAAAGCAAAAAACAATCTGCTTGACTCTCAACACAGAGCATCTCAGTTTTCTCTCCAAAAGTGGATAGCATTTTTCATCATGAGTCCTTTGGAATTGTCATGGACCATTGTATTCATCAGAGTAACTAAGTCTTTCACTGTTAATCATCATCACAATATTATTATTACTGTGCATCATGTTCTGATTCTGCCCGTTTCACTTTACATCAGTTTATATAAGTCTTCCCAGACTTTTCTGAAGTCATCTCCTTTATCATAACAGAAGAGTTTTCCATCACCATCATATACCACAGCTTGTTCAGTCATTTTCGAATTGTTGGGCACTCTCTTAATTTCCAATTCTTTACCACCGCTAAAAGAGCTGCTGTAAATATTTGTGTACATATAGGATCTTTTCCTTTTTCTTTGATCTCTTTGGGAAACAAACTTAGTAGTGGTATTGGTTAATTATTGTTAATAATAATCCATAAATTGATGGGGTTGCCTTGGATTACCTCAAAGTCACTACCAGCTCTAAGACTATAAACCTACTCTCCAATAGGTGTGTTTTCGGAAATGTGGCACTGTCCATACTTCAAAATTTAAAAAAAGGCAATCACCTAACTACAACTTTGGCTCTCAAGTTCAGAAGAGTCAACAATGTAGAACAATGAACTCAAAGACTCACCTTGGGAAAAAAGATCTTAAAAGGTTAAAAAATCGGGGAACATTTGAACCTTAAACGTAGGTTCAATTAAAAAAACTAGGTAGAACCCCTATTACTAAATTCAAAATTCCCTGAAACCTAATTCCTATTCACCTGGATGACCCATTTTAAAGTACTACATACCTAAGAGGTATGATGCTTCCCCCTCCTCAAAAAATGACCCCACCAAATTTTCCCTATGCATCAACAGCAGAAAACCATTCTGTGGATTTGCCTGTGTCTTCTGACCAGAAAGGATACTTGCAGTTCCACTACTGTCCTCTGAGGAACAAATATAAAGCACATAAAGCAAGAAAGGGATAGTGTCTTCTTGTGGTACATGCAGAAAGCCTTCAGGATGTGTCTACGCACAATGTGAAATAGGAAATGGATGCCATCACTCAGATGCCATCACACAGACACACTTGCATGTATTCTCTCTCTCTCTCTCTCTCTCTCTCTGTCTCTCTCTCAATCTCTTTTTTTCTCCCTCCCTCCCTCACCCTTTTTCTCTCTCTCTCCCTATCCCTCTCACAAACACTCATGACATCTTTGCCAAAATGATGAAGTTTTCCTTTTCACTTTTCATCTATAGACCCTACCTTCAAAGCCCTAAGATTTCTGTGTAAAAACCTCCGATGTTCCCAAATACAGCTGGTGCCGACTCATCCAGGTGGCTCATCCTGTTAAGTGCATTGCTGTCAAATTTGCCAGATGCTTCTTTGCCCGGGCTGGGGACCAAAGAATAGTATCTCCCTGTTCTCCATCACCACATGCTGACTTGGATATGCAATGTTTCAAGACATGTGTCTAGTTTGTTTCCTCTCTTCCTCTTTGCAACTGATCACTTCTGGGACACATTTCAAATGATAAAGACCCCATCTTTGCATTTATTCAAATTATACATGCACATCAGTACAGGGACGCATACACTGAAATCATCCAAATTGCTTCAGAATCAAGTGTCCCTTTGACAGCCCTACCTCATTCTTCATATAATAGGGATGTTTAAAGACAGGTTTTATTTAAGGCATGCCTAGCTCCTTTAAGACTGCCATTGGCTGCATTTACAAGTATGGCACCGAACTACAAAGTAATCTTGAGTTATTTTTTTCAGAATCACCAATGTGCCTCCAATTCCTCAATCCCCAATCTTTTCTATGATACAACTGCTGCTGCCAAACATTGGTACTATACATCCTAATTCTTGATCTACCTCCAAAAATCTCATTTTTTTCTGCCTGAGAAAATAACACAAAAGGCAAATTAGGTGCCTTTAGTTGAGTTTTTGGAGGACAAAGGTTCAAAATTAAGTGCATTCTTGAAAACTTCAGCATTGTACCAATGATGTTTGAATCAGAAAATGTCATATCTCCTTGAAATATAGGCCTAAATGATTGGGGTAAGTTTTGCAACAACATAGAAGAGAAATCTGCAGATGTATCTTTTTAATCTGAAGACTTAGCCTTAATATTTGGGTCTAGAGTCCATATTGCTAATGTTTGTTTCAAGGACAAAGTGAGACATATTAGATTTCAAGACACTCTTTGTTGACAGAAAGCTCTCTGAACTTCAAACCTGCCCCAAACCATCCTTCAGTACTCACAGTCCTGAAATGGCAAAAATCAACATCTTGTATTCTATTTGAAAAAAGAAATGGTAGATGAGAAGGGCTCGGCATTCCATTCCCCCAAATCTCTGTACTTGACCCCCTTCTCTTCCCTTTCTACACTTTCTCCCATAGCAATTTTATGTCCTCTCCAAAGCCCTACAATCTCCTTTATGGAGATGACTAGAAAATTGGAGGTTTGTTGCCAAGAAAGCACTTTGTAAACCTTAAAGCCATCATATAAATAAACTACTATGGAGTGAAGAAAGCTCTGGGGAGAAGGGGCCTGAGATCATGTCACCACCACCTGCTGCCATAAACCCAGGAGCCAAAGAAAGAGCGACGCCCTGCTAGAACACTGGCCCTTCTTCTACTCCATGCCTATATCCATTTTCCCAGGAACTGACCCATGGAGCATGACACCTGCAACTGCATCTGCAGCCACAGCTTCCGAAGGCTCAGCAAAGAAGGTTTTCACCATCAAAGTCCTTGACACTGCCAAATGGCTCAGGAACAAAAATTGACATGGTTTTATTAGTGTAAATGCCACAAAAGAAGATGTATTATCACCTGCTTTGCCATTGTACTCTCAAGACCATAGGGCCTTTCCATCTGAAATGGAGCTGAAATGTCCTATATGCCTTATCTCCTGATCTTTATCTCCTCTTCTAATAGGATAGAGGGCAAGCTCTTTAAGGGAACAGACTAGCACCTTTTTCTATTTGTATTCCCAGTGCTTAGCATGGAGCATTGGAGATAATAGGTGCTTAATAAATCATTTTTAATTAATTCACTAATTCCTATAAATGCCAGCTCAATCTCCATCATTATTTGTACTTATGAGTCACAGTCCCTTATTTTCAACTGTCTAGATTGGTTCTACACTTGAATGTCCTGCTAGCACCTTGAACTGAACATTCTAAAACAGAACTAAACAAGAGACTCCTTAGGGAGACATAATAACTGCCTTAAAGTATTTGCAAAGCTGTCACATGGAAGAAGGATTAGATTTCAGTCTGGTGCTAGAAGGCAAAATCACTGAAATGGGTAAAAATTGAAAAGAAGTAAATTTAAACTTGATGTAAAAATATTTTCCTAATAGAGCTGTCTAAAAGTAGCATGCACTATCCGGATAGGTGGTGGGTCGTTTCTCAGTGGAAGCCTTCAAGAAGAGACTGCATGGCCACTTGTTAACTATAACTTTCCATAATTTTGAGAGAGGTAGTATAGCCTAGTGGATAAAGGATTGGCCCCAGAGCCAGGAAAATCTGGGTTCAAGGCCTACCTCTGACATATACTGGCTTTGAGAGGATGACATGGTCACATCTGTACTTTAAGAAGAACAATCTGACAGCTAAGCAGAGGATGGACTGGGGTGGGGCGGGGGGAGACCTGAAACAGACAGATCCACCCGTAGGCTATTGCAAGAGTCCAGATGAGTTTGGCGTGCACCCAGGTAGTGACAGTATTAGAGGAGAAAAGAAGTATATACAAGAGGCACTATGAAAATAGAATCTAATGCCTATATTTCCAGCACAAAAATAATAATGACTTGGCATTTTGCACAAATATTATCTCACTTGATCTTCACAATAATCCTGTGAGGTAAGATATTCCAGGTACAATTATTGCCATTTTATGAGTAAGGAAACTGAGTGTCTGAGGGGTTAAATGACTTGCCTGTGGTCACTTAACTGGTAAATGTCAGAGTTGGGATTTGAACATGTCTCTCCTGAACGTAGGTGTAATACTCTTTCTACTATGCCATTCTATTAAACACAAATTCAACATCTTGTGACAGGTTTTCTGCAGCTGTGGTTTCCACAATTAATCACATTTATCAAATATCTATATCATGCTAGGTGCTGGAGACACAGAGAAAAATGAAAGTGTTTCTGTCCTCAAGGAGCTGACATTCTATAGAGAGAGGCAACATGCTCACATGTAGATAAAAACAAAATACAGAGAAAGTCAAAACAAAATAATTTTGGAGTGACGGAGGCACAAGTATCTGGAAGAATCAAAAAAGGTCATATGTAGGAGTTGGCAGCTGATGTAAGTTTGAAGGAAACCAGGTAGTCCAAAGAGGTGGAAGTGAGGAGGGTGCATACTCTGAACATTGGGACTAGGGCCTGCAAAGGTAGGGATTCAGGAGATGGAATGTCACATGAGAGGAACAGAAAGAAAGAGAGATTGGCCATGCTACACAGTCCTTCCAGTGTAGACAAAAAAAGTCAATAGTTTGGTTCATTTGCTAGACTTAAAGTCCTAGGTATGCCATGCTGCCTAGATTCTAAAAATGACCCCAGAGAATTGCAACACTATTTTTCCCTATATCATTATCATATGTTTAATTTTATTTAAACTGTTTTTCATCCATTTTGCCTGTACTTATTCAACAAGACATGGGTGGGTGGGAAAGAAACACTATCCATTAATGTAAACATGCATATAAATCTTCATCCAAGCCTGTACTCACGGCGACATGCTTTACAACACTGGCCTCCAATGTGGACAGGGAGTGAGTCAGGAGAACAGTTGAGAGGGGGACAGGACATCCTCCGGCATTCTACTGCTCCACTCTGCAAAAGAACAGAGAAAGAAGATTCAAAGTACAGAAGACTGGTATGAATGGAACAGAACCAGGAGAATGACTCGTGCAATGACTGTAATAATACAGGATATTCCAAAAGTCTCACTACAGTTTTACACCATGGAAATGTTAAGTTGCTCTAAGACTTTTGACATACCTTGTATAAAGGAAAGCAATATTGAAAGGCAATAGAATTCTGATGTGACCACTTCAGAGAACTGACTTTAAGATATTTCTCTCACCTTCCAGCAGAGAGGTAGCAGACTTTAGGTGCAGAATCAGATATACATTTTCAAAGTGACCAGTTCACTGATTTGCTAGGTTCTGATTAATGAGAGTAGTGAATCCCACGAAGCAGTTGCATGTATTTGAATTCACATGGTTCAAAATCATAATTATGAAACTCATTTCAGCCCAATGGAAATATGCAGTGCAAATTAGATTAATATGAACTGTTCACAGGATTACTCACATTAATTGAGACCTAATTGAGCTTTCTTAAGTGAATATCTTGGTTCTAAGGGTGGGATCTATTGGGCAGAGGGTGCGTGAGGAGTTATCAGGACTGAGATGAGATATAAAACAAAAATTCATAAAACAAGGCAACAGAAAAGGAATGGGAATAGAAAGGGGGAATGGAAAAGAGGCCTTAGGGTTTGTTTTTAAAGACCCAAATCCTCGTCCCAGAAACTTAAGAGAAATAAAAGCAGTGTTAGAAATTTTAAATTTAGTCCTGGATCAAAAAGAAAGCTTTTTCTGTAACCTGAATGAACTCAAGGCACCTCTGTGGCTTTCCTGATATACATCATTGACTTTATCCCACATGCCCAATAAGGACAAATAAATTAGATAGAAAACAAAAGCCCATTTTACAAGAACATAAATAGGACCCTTTGCAGACTCTGTCAATCATTGTCAAGGCGCTAACAATCAGTTTTGTATTTTCCTGGACAAACAATGACATTCTACAGATATTTATCAAATAATTTCAGTGGGACAAGATTTGCATACTAAAACTTCTTCCAATTCTTAAATCCTGACTACAGAGGCCATAGTTGTCATTATGTAAAATGAAGACACATTTTGGGAAGCAAATTAAAGTCACATTTAGTACCTTATGTTGGAAAATAGCTATTAATCATAATATGTCCATAGCACTTTGAAGTTTGCAAAATGTTCTCCATTTATTCTTATTTGATCCACACAACCACCCTGGGAGATCAGTGGTATTATCATTCTCATGTTATAGATCAGAAAAGTGTGGCTCAGAAAAGTTAAATGTCTTGGCCTGGGTCACACAACTAGTGCGTGTCTGCAACACATTCGAACCCAGGTGTTCCTGGCTCCAAGTCCAATGCTCCATTCCTGTCACCCCCAACTTCATGATGAATGAAACCAGCCTCTGAGTCTGAGCCCAAAAGATACATTTCCCTACCTCCCACCCCTAAACAATAAGCTTCTCAAGGATATAATTAGGACAAGGGAGAGACTGCTGTCAAGGGAAAGTCAATTTTATGTTCTGAAGATTCACATTTTTTAAGTAGCAAATTTCCAGCATTTCTTAACAATCATTCAAAATTGCCTGCGGGTGCATACAAAAAAAAAGATGATAATAATTCTCAGAGTTAACATATGTCTCTGAGAGCCAAGATTATACCATAATTAGTTCTCTGCCCCTTAAATGTGCTTTTTCAAAGAGCCTTACTTTACACGTGCAATTCCTGCAGTGATCATCCTCTACCCAGGAGTCTTGGTCTCGATAGATCAGTCCATTTACTTGACAGGTCTTCTCACAATGGCAGTTTTCCAACTGACTGAGCCTCGTTTCTGCATAATTCAGCTGTAAACCAAAGTTGCTAGTTGTAATTTCTAGGATTCACTTGCAAAGTTTTTGACATAGCCAACACAAAAATGGGGAGGGGGAAGGAAGGAGAGAAAGAGGAAGAAGAAAACTCAAACCACTCACCATTCGCTAACAGGATCTAATTTTTGTTCCACAAGGTGAAATCAGTTTAAATTGAAGACATATTGCCTTCCATGGTCTAATGAGCACCAAATGAGACATTAAACTGTATCTCAGGGACTTCACGGGTGTTCATAAATTTGTGTACTTTCAGCTCAAACCACACATTGAAGAACTCATAATGAATGTATTCTTGAGTACTCATTAAAATGTTTACAAGCAATATAATCATGAACACTGGTGTACTTCTATTCATCTTCTGTCTTCTACCTTTACCTCCCTATTCCAATGAGATAATAGTTATAAAAAGCTCTTAGCACCATGCCTGGCACACAGTACGTCTTTAAAAATGCTTATTCTCGTTCCATCTTCGCCCCACCATTGTCCTTCCCGTACTAATCAAGTGGCTATGGTTTTTAAAAGATAAAATCAGCTTTTGCTCCAGCAGATGGGAATCTGGGGAAAGGATGAAAAACATGAAGTTCCCATTCCCCATACCTATAAGCCAAGTTTAAGAATTTCCAGGAAAATGTTATATTGTCCGAAAGGAGGGAAGGAGAGGAATGAACCACTGATAGACATAAGGAAATTTCTCTAAACAATTCACCAGGGAGTCATTTCTATATCCTGCTTCAATACAGCCATTTTATCAAGATAAAATTCCTCCTTGGAGTGGTGGGAGAATGACTATCCTTTTATCATTACTATCCTACTTCCTTTAGTTCCAAAATTGCATCTGCTATGGTTTGAAAAAAAATATTTTTTACTGAAGAGCCATGAAATCATTATTCTTGGCCTTCTTAATCCTCATGTATTCCTTAATTTTCCTAACCAGTTTCACTTAGAGTACTCTAGGAAAGCACTCTCGTCTTTAATCAGATTAAAATATCCCGAATCCAGTGTCTACC
Organism: Trichosurus vulpecula; assembly: GCF_011100635.1. Classification (NCBI taxonomy): domain Eukaryota; kingdom Metazoa; phylum Chordata; class Mammalia; order Diprotodontia; family Phalangeridae; genus Trichosurus; species Trichosurus vulpecula. Next base: position 233,471,776 of record NC_050578.1, on the reverse strand, counting down.
CACAGGACTTCTACCATGATGATGTTGATTTACCAGAGTTTTCCCTTATCTGAGGTTCTAGCCCAGATGGCACCATCAAATATTTAACCTAATGAGTACAATGACTTCATAAATAAACAAAATCTAAATATAATTTTAAAGACCACATTCTCATTCTTTTTACACGCATCCAACAAAACTTCTATGAGATGATAACCTCTATAAGAGAATATTAATAAAATTTTACTGCAACTGAAACTGAATACTTCAAAATTATATTGACAAAGCTAGGTCCCAATGAAAGATAAGACACGTCTATCTGCCTTTTTTGCAGAGGTGGGGGACAATGGATATGGAACACCGAATATAATGTCAAACTTTTTAAAAAATATGTTTATAAGTTTTGCTGAATTTTTTCTTACTTTTAAAAAACAAAAGGGAAGAGTGTAGTGAGAAATGTAAATGATAGAAAAAAGAAATCAGTCAAAATGGATTTTAAAAAATGTTTTACTGATTTTTATTTTCTCAAACAACCCTTTCCACTGCCTGCTCATGGATTCCAATGGGCAATGAAATAACTAAAAAAGATAAACTATAGGAAGAAAATAGGAACCTGGGTAAAGCACCTTATTAATCTGTTACTCCTTCCAAAAACAAAACAAGTTGACTATACCTAAAATATTAAACTTCTTATGACAAACAGTCCAAAGAACAGCCAGAACCAGAGTAAAATATAATTGAGAAATATTTAACAAAATTAATAAAAATACAATAGAACATAGATAATGTTAATATGTGGTTTTGGGATTCCATCAGAACATGGCCTGCAGAGATCCTTACATATAGTTAGTGACCCTGTCTGTATGTGAGTTTGACTGCACTGGTGGAGTAGATAGAGGACTAACCTCACAGAGAGCAGGAGCTGGATTCAAGAACTGTCTCTGATACATAAATATTGTGTGACCCTGGGTAAGTCACTTAAATTTTCAGTACCCTATATAACTCTTTAAAGCTTTAAAGCAAATGCTAATCTGCATTGATAGAGGGAGTTTCCTCCCTGACAATTCCATAAAACATAGGTCCAATAGAGATACATAGATTGATAGGTAGATAGATAATGTATATTTATATGTTATATATGGTGTGTATGTCTAATGATTTACTGCTCAAAGGGTTTGTGATTTTATCAGTGTGCAATCTCCCACTCCAGATGCGGATGACAACTCACTGGCACCTTTGGGGGTGGTACTAGAGTGTTAAAATGGTCAAAGAATTCAGCCCACAGAGCTAAGCTGGTTAGGAGCATCTTAAACTTTGCTAGGCTACTCTGCTGACAACAGATACAACTGTCTCCATTCCGTGCTCTAAGCTGGCCCACCTTGGAACATCCTGCCAATGTTTGCATTTCAGTCCCATGAGATCCCAAAGTGGCAGCATCCCACAAGGAGGCCTTGGAGCAGAACTTGACCTAGATGTTATTAACATCATTGGTTTGTCAAGCCATTTGTAAACAGATTCCCAAGAACTTACTGCCCAAGGCCCTATTTGCCAATTACAACTTCCTCCAAATAATCTGTCCCTAAGTATTCACAATGAATCTCTGATGATATTAGTTTGCTGTTTTCTACAAATAGATTGTAAGCCACCCATGCCTTCCCAATTTCTTGTAATTCTTGTTCATGTCTTTCTGTTGGTTTAACATCCAACATGTTTTATCTCTTCCTCTAAACATTTCAAAACTCAGAATCAGTATTCTCAACCTTCAGAAAAATTAGAAAAAAGGGAAGGAAAAGATAAACATCCTCATATTCTGTACTTCCTTTCCCCAGTCTTATTAAGCCCTATAGGAAATAATGATTGGCCTACACCCTTTCATAAATCTATGATCCTAAATGCCAAATATAACTTTCCCCCAATGATCTCAAGCCTTGGGGGAAAAAAGAAAATAAAAAGAAGGAAATAATTCCATCTTCTATGAGCTTCACAGAAAATAACGATGGACCCATTCCATCTCTTGAATAATGAAGGAAATCAGAATAGATTTGTATCCCTTTCAAAAAAGCCTGATTTCCTGGGTTGAGACATCACTTTCAAGAGGAAAAAAATAGATACATCTCTTACTGTTAATACTTGAACTGTCTCTAATATCTGTCTAACTAGCACTGGGGCACTTGAAAAATTTCACTATTTTGGGAACGAACCATATGAGAGGCTGAAAATTTATCTCTCCTAGAATGAACAGAAATTTAGGCTACTCTCAGGCTGTACCCGAGGGAATTTGTAATACAGGCAACATTCAGCAGCAAGTAACACCACACCTACAATGTACCAGTTAAAATAGAAAACAAAAGTCAATTATTCAGAGGCCTACTTTCTTTTTCTTTTGATTTTGGTTTTGATTTAGCCTTTTCTACTAATATTCAAAATCTAAATTTCCATTCCTGTAATAACAGCAAACCAAGAGATAACAGCATTAAACTAAAGCCAATTTTTCAAAGAAAATTTGTAATCTTGCCTTCCATTTTTTTGGTTAAATCTTATAACAGTAATAAAAGAGGAAAGCAAATGTAAATCCAGGAAAAATTATATGTTCTGTCTCTGGCATCGTCACAGTGAATTAAAACAAATTCATTTTAAAAAGCTATTGTTAAAACATCTACCTTGGCTCCAAAGGATGGATGGAGATTCAAAATACATATAGTACCAAATTTACATCTACTAGTCTGCACTCTCTTTGTTCATACTTTTATCTATGCAACGGTCTACTAAATAATTCATCCCTAACTATACACATTCAAAGACAGACAGCAGTGAAGCCTTTTTTCACAGTGAGAGGCCAATGGATGAATCTGAGCAAAGGAGTTGTGGTGGTGGGTTCCCCCTCCCCCTTTGAAATGCTATTTACTTGGCATCTGCTGTATGAAAGGGAAGAGAAATCTTCTATTGTGTTAAACCTTTAAGCTTAATTGAAAAATCACTATTGAGCTCTGAGAAACAATGAAAGCCTCAAAATTAAATGTGTTACAAGCCGAAATGCCACTCCAAGTACTTCTTGATTTGCATAAATAGATTTGTCAAAGATTTAAACAAAAGTAATCAAGAAATTCCCAGGCTCCAAGTTTTTTTTTTTTTTTCCGGAGTACCAGGCTTTGGAATGGAGTTGGGAAAGTGATAATAGAGTGGGTAAAAAGAAGGGGATGCTGGGAGGGGGCTGTTCATGTCAGGATGCTTGTCCCCAGAAGGTAGGTGAATTCTCATTATGCCAGATTCAGGATTGCAGCTCCAAAGAATACTTTGGGGGTCTTATTTATCTACCAGAGCTGGGGTGAGAAACATAAAGGAAGCAAAACTTGGGAGTTGGCAACACTGCTTCCTTTTCCCTCTTGCTGAAAAAGCATTGGTTCTACCTCAAGATGTCAGAGCTCTTGATTATACCCCGACCTCCTAAGGCAGCTGAAAACCCCTTCATCAGTCTGGTTGCATGGGTCCTAGATTATCTATGCCTGAGAGCACCACTCTGCGCAAGATTTCAGAGTTGCCAAAAACTTCAGTGGACCCCTTATCCAGCCCTTACCACAAAATGAATTGGCATGACAACATATTCAACAATTGCTCAACTAGACTTGGCTTGAAAACTTCCAATAAGGGGAACTCCCTAGTAACTAAGGTCACCCCATTACACTTTCAGACTGCCTTCTTTCAATCAAACACAAATTTCTCTTATTGCCATTTCCAACCACTGATCCCAGTACCCTCTAGGGCACCAAATAGGACCACTTTAAATCCCTCTTGCACATGACTATATTTATATACTCAAAAGAAAGCCAGAAGGAACATCCATATCTTCTCTTCTCCAAGTTAACCAACCCAAATTCCTTCTATAAATTCTCACATGGCTTACTGGTTGCCCTCTTCTAGGTCCTTAACATAGCTCCCAGTTCTACAGGGCTTTAAAATTTACAAAGCACTTTCCCCGTAACTCTATGAATCAATCATTAGTCCTCTTTTACATCTGGAAGAAGCACAGACTTGACTAGTGTCACTTAGCTAGTAAATGTCAGAGACAGGATTTGATTCCTAAGACATGAATTCTTTACCTTTTTTGGGTCTAGTGAAGCCAATTCATACTCAGAAAAAATATCTTTTAAAATGCATAAGAAGATAAAATTACAAAAAAGTTAATCATGGCAGAATATAGCTACTAAAATATTTTTCAATTAAATTCATAGATGCCCTGATATCTACCCATAGACCTTCTAGGATCCATGGACCCTGTTCTAGACCAAGGCTTTAGTGTTCCCTCTCAGGCGCTACCCTGCTGCATGACTCAAAAATAGAAATAGATCAAATTGGCAAATGTTTGAGTTGCCTTTGGTTTAATCTCCACTATGCCTGCCCAGCTTTTCTCAGTTTAGCAAGAGCATCTTAACCCTTCTAGAAGAATGTCTTTCTAAACCACATTTGCTGCCAGGCTGGCCCATTAAGACCAACCTTCCCCCAAGGACACTCTCAAATCCTCTGGCATGGAGAGCTTAATGGTGTGAAGGGAGAACACTTATCTGCATATACTTGTCACTGCAGCATGCTGTTCCCTCCTCCTCTCCCACCTAGGATCTTTATTTAGGGTCCGACTCATTTCACATCCCCCATTGCAGTGACTCCTCTATTACAGGGGCCAAGAGGTACTAGTGTTCTGCATGGCTCATCAAGCTTCCCTCTGTGGAAAGAGATGACTCAAGAGAACTGCCTCATTTCCTTTCCCTTTCTTGTCATCCAAAAGCTGCCACTGGCTGGGTTTACATGTGTCTCTTTTGCTCAGAAAGTTACTGGAAGACATGTGTTTGACAAAGCGATCACAAATATGAACACATCTCTCCCTTGCCATCCTCTCTCTCCATCTCTGTTTCCCTTCTTTGCAATTCATTTTCTGCCCCATCCCCTTTCACTGCGTGTGTTCTCATGCTTGGCCTTGAAGAGCCCATGTATACTCCATCCACCTTCTCCAAGGCCATTGCTAATACAAAAATACATACCAAAGGAACAAATGCTCATTTTTTCTGTGGTCACAGTAGCAGGTCTGAGTTGATAGAGTTAGAAACTAACAAAGGGGATGGGGGCTTCAAAAAGTTGATTCTCCCATATTCAGCTCACAAATGCCCCACAATTAGATGCAATGCATCCTACATATGGAGCAATGCTCTCATTAAGCACAATGTGGCATCCAGGGTGCATTGCTAAAATGAGAAAAAATGCCATTCTTACCAATACAAAAGAGGAAAAAAATAAAAGGGCATTCCCTAAGCAGGGGAACAGGAACTCCTAATCATCTGAACCTGAGTGGCATGTTTCTTGTTCCCAAAATGTGGTCGTGAACTAAAATATAATTAACAGCATGGAGACCAAGCTGCTCCAGACAACAGGTAATAGGAACCTATGTAGGTGACACATCAGGAAGCCAAATAATTGTACTTTTTCACATTTACACAGGTAATATCAGCAAAAAAGCTAATACTTAAAGTCTCAGGTGGCCAGGGCCAGTCCATGTGCCCTTTCCCGTGCGTGTGTGTGTGTGTGTGTGTGTGTGTGTGTGTGTGTTGAAATATTCCATCTTTCTAGAAAATACCTGCCAAAGCAGCTAACATGCCAGCATGGATTACAAAATGCAGTGTGGTTTTAAAAATAAGATAAATCCACTCAAGGAAACTGTTTCATCAACCTAGGCAAAAGCCTTAAATTAATCTCCACATTCACAATACCAATGTACCCAATACAGAGTTCTCCAGATGCTATGGAGACAGTGTACCCTATGGCAAGAAATTAGCCATAGCCTGAGGTAGGATGGGACTAATGGCCCCCATTTTGCCTTTATAAAATCCTCACTTTCTCAAAACTATTATCTCTTAAGCCAAACTCAATTGTTTTACCAGCTGTTGACCTTAACTGAAGTCCACAACTGATTAATATCTTAACAGTGATAGGAACATGCTAGATGTAACAAATGCCTTTCTCCACATAGCTCTATTAATCCCAGGTTATGTCCATAAAAATAGAGACATTGGAACTAAAATAGGAAGAGAAAAAACCCATGGTTGATTAAATGTTTGGTACCATGTAGGGAAACCCTTAGTTTATTTAGGGACACCAGCACCCCTCCTCCAGAGATCAGGCAGATTGTGTACCAGCATCCATTCTCCAAGGACCATGCAATGAGTCTATTTCAGGAACTCAGCACCGAGAATAAAAGAGTTCTTAACTTGGGGACTATGAACTCATTTTAAAAAAAAGTTTTGACAATAGTATTTCACTATAAGTGGTTTCTTTTGTCATCCTTTCTATTTTATGCATTTGAAAACATTCTTCTGAGAAAGTGTCCATAGGCTTTAGCAGACTGCCAAAGGGATCCATGATATGAACTAGGCAAAACACAAGTCTAAAGCTCATAAAGGTCCATAAAGAACCCAAGAGTCCAGTCCCCCATCCATAACCCCCTCAAAGACTGTCAAATCTACTCACTTCTCTCTCCCCCCACCCCCCATCCCCACCAAGGGCTTAGCCATACCAATGAACATTAGCAAATTACTCAACCTCTCTGAACCTCAGTTTATTCACCTGTAAAGTGGGGCTAACAGTAGCTCAAAAAGTGATCCCACAGAGTTGTTGGGAGGCTCAAATGAAATCATGCATGGAAAATACTTTGCAAACTTGATGTCTTGACATTAGAAGGGAAGAAAAGGTCCACAGATTCATTTATGAACCCCAGCCGTGGCTCTCTAAGGCAGAAGAGTGGACTAATTCAGTTTGAGGAGAAGTTTCAACCAGAGCAGCCACAAAAAGGAGTTTATTAGCCTTTAATTAAATTCACAATATGAGTATCCTAAACCTCCCCAGTTACGTCAGATTTTATGATACTCATTGTGATAGTGTGATGCTATATACCAAGTTATTTATAGAAGCTCTTCTTGTGGTCAAAAGAAAGTTAGAACAAATGCAATGCCCTCCATGGAGGAATGGATGAACAAAATATGTTATAAGAACAAAATGCAATGTGATAGTATAGGGGGAAATGATGAATAGGAAGAATCTAGAGAAACTTGGAAAGATATGTATAGATTGATTATTTAGGGGGAGGTGAGGGAGGGTTAGATCTGTGACTTCATAGGTATAGTAAACTACTCCCATCTCCCCTGCTCCAAGCAACTGAAAAAATATATAGGAAAATAATCAGAACCAAGAAAAAAAGACACAAAGAAGCTACACAGAGTTTAAATAGAAGGTAAAAAGCCCATTAAATCCCAACAGAACCTAGATCAATGCAATGGCCAATCTTGCCTACAAAGGATTGAAGATGAAATATGCTTCTCTCCACTCAGAAAAGACATAGTAGACTATAGGTGCAGAATGAAGCATATTCTGCCAGACATGGTGAAAGTTTTGCATTGTTTTGTTTAACTAGACTTCTTTGTTTCAAGAGAGAGTTCTATAGGAGAAGTGTTTAAGGAAGTGATAGCGATGTTTTAAAAAAGAATCAATAAAACATTTAAATAAATAGGTAAACAAATGAATATATGAATGAACAAATAAGTGAATCAATGAATAAAATGGTGCTTTAATAACCTGAAAATAGCTCCAAACTGTGAACTATTGCATTACTACCTTCTGGTATAACCATCCTACCTATCTACCTACATAATGACACACCCACACGTAAACACATATGCAACTGGAGTCTTTAGGGTGCAGGGGAAAGAATACTTGATTTAGAGTGAAAGGACCAGGATTCGACTTGTGCCTTTGTAACTTCCTACTTGTATGTCCTCATCATCTATAAAATGAAATGAAATTCTTCATCTATGAAATGAAATAAAAGGCTTCTAAAGTATCCTCCAGCTTTCAATCTCTGATTCTATCACCATTTCATATAATAGCCACCAAAATTATCAACAAGGAGAGCTCTTACCTATAGGAGATAAGGAAAAATATCTGCATGCAAAGATCTGGGAAGTACCACAAAACAAGATCCATGTGCTAGAAAACTTGTTCCATTCTTGCCTTACTTCTAGCACTTGAAATACTATGAAAAATCATGAGACCACAGGTTCATGGCTCTAGGGGTGGAAAGGATCATAGTGATCATCTAGTTCAACCCCCTTTTACATAAATGAGGAAACTGAGGATTTGAGAGGTTGTTACTGTCCCAAGGAACACCATACAGGAACTAAATGAAAAGGTCAGCACTCAAATTCAGGTCCCATGACTATAAATTTAGCATTCCTTGCACCACGCCATGCTGGCTCAACTCATTCCTGCATGGGAATTATTAATTTCACCAAAATTTCATACATTTCTAGAAAAGGTAATATATTTAAAATCTATTTTTATTTGTCTTTTTTAATATCACATTTATTTACACATATATACCTTCCTCCTCCTCTACCTCCATCCTCAACGAAGAAGAAAGAGTTGAGGGAGGGGGAAGAAGGCATTTCAGTGAAATGATCCAACAAAACTTGCCAACTGAGTCTGATTTTATATAGGGAATGCTCTGAATACATAGTCTAACCCCAACCCTGTGAAGAATGAGTGCGGCCAAATTAGGTGTAACTAGGAACTTTCTCTGAACATAAGAATCTATCCAAAGGAGACAGGTCATCAGACAACTTCCTGGAGAAAGGGATGCCAAGTGAAGAAAGGGGAATACTAAAAGGAAAGAAAGGGCATAGAAAGGGTTGGGGTCAAATGAAGACAAAATCTGCCCTCTTCACCATTTTATCCATGGACAGCCCTGTTATTAATGACATTCATAGTAGTGATAAAATACTTTTTCTATAGGTGTTTATAACACATATATGAAAATATATCTTGCCCCCTCTGATTATTTTATAATTAATCTCAGATCCAAAGAGTATTGGCTGATATACAATGGTAACTTTGACCACATAGCACTATGCTGGTTTCTACCTTTTCCTCCTTAATTATCAATGGCTACATTCCTCTTTATGCTACCTAAAGACCCTCTGATTATAGAACTAGACATAATATATATTGCCCCCAAACACTCTTCAAATAAACATCCTGAGAAAACCCAGTAGCATTAGAGAAGTGAATGATTTTGTATACTACCACTAGTCTTATTGTAAGTAAGAATAAACCATTTTTATAGTAACAAACAGCAGAAGCCAAGGATGAGTGTTTACATTATAGCATATCCATCTAAATTCCAGATAGGAATGAGAAATGGAATGACATATCAGAAGTAAAATTCAGGTACCTACTTTGGCAGTCATTTTGGCCAAAAGCTCTTGCAAATCCATGATCCCTTGCACCAGGCTTAAGAAATCACTGCAGGTTGGACATGCTCAATAAAGAAAATAGAGACATATATGTCAATGCAGAGCCAATATGTGGTAAGAAGAAACAGAAAAACAGCATTTACTTGGTTTCCTCGTGACATATGTTTGTGTGTGTGTGTGTGTGTGTGTGTGTGTGAGAGAGAGAGAGAGAGAGAGAGAGAGAGAGAGAGGGAGGGAGAGGGAGAGGGAGAGGGGGAGAGGGAGAGAGAAGGAAAGAAAGAAAGACACAGAGAGGGAGAAATAGCATCAGAGACACAGAGACAAAAGTAGGTGGAGAGATAGAGATAAGAACTGGAGTGGAATCTAAGACGATTTCAAATCTGGAACTTCTTGTTGACAGACAAGAATAGGGGGACTAGAAACAGAAAGAAAATGAATCCAGTATGATTCAAAATATATATGCTAAGCACTTATACTACAATCCCGACACTGTGTCTGATGCTGAGAACCCAAAGAAAAAAGTTAATTGTCCTTTCCCTTCAGGAGATTACAAGCTATTATGGGAATATAATATTATATTATGGGAATATAATATGTACAAAAGACTAGAACGTACCAAATGTATAGCAAATAAGGTGTAAAGAGCTCTTCGAGGGCAGGGAAGTGGGGTGTCTGGAAGGTACTGGATACAACTGCTGAGCTGTGTACTAAAGGAAACTAGGGAATGTATACCAGATACATTCTGGCACACCTATTTAATTCATAGTGGGGCTATTTATGTAAAAGCACAAAGAGAAGATGTAATGCCATGGAGGGCAAACTTCTCAAAGATCAGTTTGATTCAAATAGAGAAATCATGAAGGGAAGAAATATGAAACAAGACTGGAAAGAAAGGTGGAAAACATATTGTGGATGGCCTTATATGGCAGAATAGGGTTCTGTATTTTATCCTAGAGGCAATAAAGAGCCATCACAGATTTTCAAGTAGGCTTATGACATGTACTCTGGAACAACTAAAGTTGTGATTTTTGAGTGCTATCAATATGCAGGGGTAGGGAATCTGCAGCCCTGAGGCCACATGTAGCCTTCTAGGTCCTTGGGTGCAGCCTTTTGACTGAGTCCAGGTTTTACAGAACAAATCCTTTTATTAAGGGGATTTGTTCTGTGAAGTTTGAATTCAGTCAAAGGGCCTCACTTGAGAACCTGGAGGGCCACATATGACCTCGAGGCCATAGGTTCCTGACCCCTATGATAGACATTAAAACTGAACAAAGCATCTAAAGTAAATATTGTATTCTAAAAAAATTATTTCTACAGTTTTCAATAGTCAATATAGCTAGGCACCAGCTGTTGATCTAAAATTACAATGTTTATAGAACCTAAGACATTAATAGATCATTGAAATCTGCACATTCTCAAGTCAAGAAACTGGTACTTACTGCGATTCAGGTTAGGACATTGTGTTATGTATCCATTTGGCATAAATATGACTTTCACATCTTGAATGACACCCTTTAAAACAGAAGAGATAGCTGGTAATATATATTGCAGTCAAACAATTAAAACCACATGTCTATAGGATCATATATTCCAGACTGGAATAGCCCTTTAGAGGCTATGCCCCAGATTTTGAAGATGAGAAACTGAGGCACAAAGAAAATAAATGACTTGTCCAAGATCACACAAGTCAAAAGTAGCACAACTAGGATTCAAACCCAGGTCCTTTGAGTGGAATACAGCACATGTTCCATTGTTCCAGAGTCAGTTACAAACTCTACTAAGGGCCTAGAGTGGCTAAAAAAAAATCATCATTTTTAGAAAACCATAATTTATTCATTGAAGAGTTGAATTGCACCTATCCCCCAGGTCTAGGTTCCAAAGTCTACTTTCCAAACTACTTTCTCTCTTGAAATATGTATATGCTTGCTAGGCTGAGGGAGACCACTGCCAGTTACCAATGGTTAGCACTAATGGAGTTCTTGGCACCAATATTCCATTGGTAAATTTTCTAAACTATCTCTGATCAAAAAGAAATTGATGAAAAATCCCTCATCATTGCGAACATTAGCTGACACTGACATGTGGTTGGAAGAATGGAGGTTGCTTATTTAAATGGTAGGGAGAAATGGATAATAGACACACTTGAATATAATGCATTCATTTTGATTCATTTGGCCCAAGAAATAAAATTATACATGGAGAGAACTCCATAACAATCTCTTTGCTCCTCAGTTAATCAAGGAAGGCAACTTGGGATTTGCCAGTAAATTCTGAGATTTGTTCAATGTCTTGCTGTAAGCGAGAGGCCGTCCGTTGCCCTGCCTCCACAACTTGATATGTAAGAACGATTCTAATTTGAGGCAAAATTCATCAGGATTGCCATTTTGCAATGAAAATATTGATTTGGCTGTTGGGTTTCTTTTTTTCAAGTTGAAATATGTGATTTTTTTTTTTCAGATTTGACGGAAGAGATATTACAGAACAGATGGAAGATATGGAAGCTGGTTGAGAATATTGAGCTTAACCTATAAATAAAATATAGGCTCAAGATAGTACTGCAAGTCCTTCAGAGAGAGTAACATTTAACATTTATGTGCTCATCTCCTAAAACAGCAGAAGGTAATCAGCAAAGGCTGCTTCCTGCTTGTTATTTTAAGTTAAAATATTAATTGGAATTATTAATAGAGATAACAAAATCCCAGTACTTTGTTCATTGAATCTATACCTGTATTAACCTCTTCTTCAAGGATAATAGTGTACCTGATTACGAGGAAATGAAACAACAGAACTATTGTAAGGAGCCCTTCACAGTGCTTCTCAATATTAATTCATTATTGGTGGCTGGCAATTAGGAGGGGACAATCAGGGGGCCTCAATCTAGAGCATTGTCTGGGAAGAATAACTGCTCCTCCCCTGCCCCAAGCAAATTAACTCTTTCAAAAGACAAGCGCCCTCTTCAGGACATTAGAATGACATGGTATTGTTTTAAAAACAAAAAACATTGGGTTAAGAGTTCAAAGGCAATCCTGGTGATGATGATGATGATGATGACAAAAATAATAATAAAAACACCTATAATTTACACAGTGTTTTAAGGTCTTCAAGGCACTTTACAAATATTTCGTGTTATCCTCACAACAGCTCTGGGAGATAGGTGCCGTTATTATCCCCATTTTATAAATGAGAAAAATAGCACACACAGAAGTTAAGTGACTTGCCCAGGGTCACACAGTGTCTAAGGCCAGATTTGAACTCAGGTCTTATGACTCCAGGTTCAATACTCTATCCACTGTATCATCTAGGTGCCTTTATTTGTAAAACACTTAGCACAGCACCTTGTGCTTAAGGCACTTAAGAAATGCTTGTTTCCTTCCGTTCTCCAATGGCCAAGAACTCACTTCCCTTCTCTGAATCTCAATGTTCTTGTCTGTTAAACAAGGGAGCTGGACCAAATGATGTTAAGACTCCCCAAGAAGGTGGTTTGTATAGTGCCCTGGCTCCAGAATGAGAATGTAGGTTCAGATCCTACTTTTGTCCCTTCCTATTAGTATGACCTTGAGCAAACCACAATTTCCACATTTGAAAATAAGAAGGTTGGAATAAGTGACCTCTAAGGTCACTTCCAGATCAAGATTAGCAATTCTCGGATCGGTTTAACTATTAAAACCCAATGAGTCTATGGAGAGGTCAACTGAACTTGAGTTCCCACAATTCCAAGCTTTATTACATAATAAGCCTCAACAGTCCTTCAAGCAGAAAATATCAGTAGGGTTGGAGAGAGTGAAAGAGCACCATCAAGGAACAGAATATCACAGGGTTTCTTGTTTGTGGTCTTCATGGTGGACAGGTCCTGGCATCTGTCCTTTATTTCATTGGTATAGGAAACTCCCCACTCTACCAATGTAGATTATTATGCATTAATTATTAAATTACATATTAAACTCCACACTCTACCAATGGATATTATTATAATGCAGATTAATGCCTGATTTGTAAATTACAGTCTTAGAGAGTTCTCTGTGGCACTGAGATATTAAGTGATCTGCCCAGTGGCACACAACCAGTAGGTGTCAAATTCTGAGACTGCCTCTTATCAGGTTGGAGGTAGGGAAATCAAAGACCAGCTGGAAAGAACCAATTCATCTTGAAATGGGGCACACCCATTCTTCACACAGTTGGTAAAAGTACCACAGAGCCCCATTCCTACACAGAGGAGGCCTAAAGAGGCCTGCCTTGTACTCAGATACTGAGAGCCTCTAGAAGGACATTAATGTTTATCGGTTTTCAATGACACCAGTGACTTCATTACAAATGATGGCCCATTTGTGTTGTATTGAAGAAATGCATATGCAGATAAAAAAGATACTGACTGTCCAGTGTCTTTCACTAATCCATAGCTGTTCTAAGAATCTCATCTTGTTTTTTCAGATGAACTGCTTTTAAATATACACACACACAAAAGAGGTGACACAGTTTGACTTGTCAATGGGAGTTAGGTTTTTTTGAGATGCTTAATAATAACCTTGAAATAATAATTCAACCCAACTCCCTTCATTTGAGAAATTTAGGATTTCTACAGATTGGGATATATCTGAAGCACCCCGATTTGCTTCATAGGATAACTGAGTTTTTTTTAAAAAAGAAAGAATTTATGTTATTTTCCCCTCATTTTACTTTATTATAACCTGGAGCAATGTAGCATTGTATCAGAAGAAGTATATTTTTATACTAAGTCTCCTAATTATGATCTAAATGATTTTTAAGCTATGTTCCAGATTTAAAGCCTATAAAAATACAACTCTCCAACATAATCGAATTGTTGTTCTTGAGTTGTTTCTGCAGTTAACTCTTCACATTCAACTTTTTGCGACCCCGCCATTTGGGGTTTTCTTAGCAGAAATACTGGAGAATGGTTTGCCATTTTCTCCTCCAGCTCATTTTACAGATGAGAAAACTGAGGCAAACAAGGTTGAGTGGCTTGCCCACAGTCACACAACTAGTCTGAGGTTGGATTTGAACTCAGGAAGATGAGCCTTCTTGACTCCAGGCCTGGCACCACCCAGGCTCAATGCATCACCTGGCTGCCTACCACATTGCCAAATCTGCCTATTTCCAAGCTCTTATTCAGACCCATATGTTATCTCAACTTAGCCACATATCAACTTCCTTGTGTCCATGTCACTGGATCTTATTTTCCTCATCTATAAAATGAAGATGTTGGACAAGATAACCTTTGTTTCATTTCTTCCAGCTCTAAATCTATGACGCTCTGGCTTCTATAAATTCCTTTGGCTAACTTGGGCACCAAGGTGGTTGTGTTGTTGTTGTGTTTATCCTTCATGCTTGAAGAGGACCATGGCATCAGGAAAATAATGACATGACTCGCACTTGACTTTGATTAGAGTGATGGAGGGCTGTGCAAGGTCACCAGCCTCACTTTCTCCTCCAGAGCCATCTGGATCCAGTGGCCTGATATTCACCAGGATGACTGGAGATAGCGCAGGATGCATTGGGAGACCCTGGCTCTTTTAGCCCAAGGTGGTGCAGTGAATAGAGTAATGAACCTGAAGTCAAGATAACCTGAGTTCAAATCCAGTCCTATACTCTGACTCTGTTTCTTCATCTGTACAAAGAAGATAATAATAGTACCACCTCCTAGAGTTGTTATGAGAATAAAATGAGGTAATATTTATAAAGCATTTTACAAAACTTAAAGCTCTATATAAATGCTAGATATCAATATTAATCTGACCACCAGAAAATATCAAGTGATTAGGAGAAAATATTAAAAATCTTGCCAGTCTTCTGTGTAAATCCAGTAAAATATGGGACACATGAGAATTAATGATTTGTATTTCTCTAATCAATAGTGATTTAGAGTATTTTTATATGACTATAGATATCTTTAATTTCTTCCTCTGAAAACTGCCTGTTCATATCCTTTGACCATTTCTCAATTGGGGAATGACTTGTTTTCCTATAAATTTGGCTCAGTTTTCTATATATTTTAGAGATGAGGCTTTTATCAGAGACACTGGTTATAAAGATTCTTCCCAATTTTCTGTTTCCCTCCCAATCTTGGTTGCATTGGCTTTGTTTGTACAAAAATTTTTCAATTTAATGTAATCAAAATTATCCATTTTGCATTTCATAATGATCTCTATCTCTTGTTTACTCATAAATTCTTCCCTTCTCCATAAATCTGACAGGTAAACTATTCCTTGCTCTCCCAAACTGCTTATAGTATTAGCCTTTATTCCTAAATCATGCACCCATTTTGACTTTATTTTGGTATATGGTATAAGATATTGGTCTATGCCCAGTTTCTACCATACTATTTTCCAATTTTCCCAGTATTTTTGTGAAATAATAAATTCTTAACCCAGAAGCTAGATTCTTTGGGTTTATCAAAGATTAAATTGCTATAGTAGTTGACTACTGTGTCTTATGTACCTAACCTATTCCACTGATCCACCACCCTGTTTCTTAGTAAGTACCAAGTAGTTTTGATGACTAGTGCCTTATAATACAGTTTAATATCTGGTATGGCTAGGCCACCTTCCCTAGCATTTCTTTTCATTAATTCCTTTGATATTCTGGACCTTTTGTTCTTCCAGATGAATTTTATTATTATTTTATCCAGCTCTATAAAAAAATTTTTTTGGTAGTTTGATTGGTATGGCACTGAATAAGTAAATTAACTTAGGCAAGACTGTCACTTTTATTATATTAGCTCGGCCTAACCATGAGCAACTGATGTTTTTCCATTTATAAATGCTCTAAATCACTACTGATTAGAGAAATGCAAATCAAACCAACTCTTAGGTACCACATCTCTCCTGTCAGATTGGCTAACATGACAAAACAGGAAAATGATAAATGTTAGAGAGGATATGAGAAAATTGGAACATTGTTTCATTATTGATGGAGTTGTGAACTGATCCAGCCATTCTGGAGAGCAATTTGGAAGTATGCCCAAAGGGCTATAAAAATTTACATACCCTTTGACCTAACAATACCACTTCTAGGGCTGTATCTCAAAGAGATCACATGAGTGGGAAATGTACCAGTATATACAAAAATATTTATAGCAGCCCTTTTTGTGGTAGCAAAGAATTGGAAATCAAGGGGATGCCCATCAATTGGGGAATGGCTGAACAAATTGTGGTGTACAAATGTAATGGAACAGTATTGTGCTATAAGAAATGAAGAGCAGATGGACTTCATTACAACCTGGAAAGACTTATATTAACTGATGCTGAGTGAGGGGAACAGAATCAGGAAATCATTATACACAATTACAGACACATGGTATCTGTAAGGACTAACTTTGATAGACTTGGCTTCTCTCATCAATGCAAGGTTTGAAGACAGCTCCAAATGACTCATGATGGAAAAAGCTATGCACATCCAGAGAAAGAATTATGGAGTCTGAATGCAGATTGAGGCAAACTATTTACTTTCTTTTTTTTTTCCTTCTTTGTTGGTTTCATTTCTTCTCTCTCATGATTCATTCCATTGGTTACAATTCTTCTTTACAACTGGACTATTATATAAATAAGTTCAATGTGAAGGTATATGTAGAATCTACATTGGATTACATGCCATCTTGGTGGGGAGGAGGGACAGGAGGGAAGGAAAGAAAATTTGGAACCCCCAAACTTGTGGAACTTAATGTTGTAAACTAAAAATAAAAAACGAATTTATTTTAAAAAATAAATTAAAAAGAATTAATGAAAAGTCCGGTACATGTCAAAAATGCAGGCATATTGTTTCCATGTGCCTAATGTTATCATCCTTTCGAAAGAGGGAACACATTCTGACTATCTCATCTTCAAGGGAAGCAGAATCTGCACCTGCTCCCCCAATAAAACTAGCATAGGCTTATAAGATTTTGCCAGACAGCAGTCCAGACTTGCTTTAATGACTAGATGAAAAGCAACCATAGTTAAAAATTCAATTGCTTACAAACAAAAGAAACTTAAAAAAGAAAAAATATAGTTATTAAAGTGTCTGAAAACAGTATGGTGGGTGAGTTTGTATGCATTTGTATATACACATGTTTAAATGATGGACTAAGGCCTTCTTTGCAATCTTGTTATTCTATCAATTTGCTCCATAAGCCTTTTTTATCCTCCAACAGTGGTGCAGTATTTGACTTCAGCTCAGCCTGGCATCCTGAAATGTCACAAATCCTTAATGAGGGGTGTCCAAATTACTAAGGTTTGGTTGTTAATAGGATGGCGCTGTGCCAAGAAGAGGAAACAGGTTGCTATCTTTTCTTTATTCAATTCACCTGTTGTTCCCCACAATGGTCTTCTTTTGGTTAATGGTGCATTGAGAAATTGACTTGGAATAGGTAAGTGGCCCATTATGAGTTTTTAATGTTCAAGAAACTCATGTGTATTGTTCCCACAATTCCCAGAAAATTTCTCATTTTGCAGGTAGAAGGGGAAGATACATGCACACATCAAACACACACAAACACACATGCATAAAAATTATTAAATTATGCTATTAAGGTGCTCTTATGTATGAAATAACGATTAAGCTCATAACAATGAGCTCATAATAATACGCAAAGCCTTCAGAAAGAAATGCAAGCACAGTTTTCATACCAAACAAATGCTAATTCTTTTTTAACACTCTTATTTCCCTGCAGATCTCTGTTTACATTGAAGAAAATGGTTCACTTTTTTTGGTGCTAAAACACTGAAACAAATTGCCTTGAAAGGGAAAAGGGAGGGGGTACCCTGCTGGGCATGTAAATATATGGATGAAGATGTACACTGTTTATAAACTGGCAAAGACCCGGGCTTCTGCATTGAGCAACAAAAAGTAAGAGTTGTGAAATCTACAAGTAGGATCTAAAAAATGCAACCAATTATGTATCTCTGCCCTGAAGACAGTTAATAAAATATTCTGGCACACATAAAAGCCAAGAAAGGCACTTGTCTATTTTCATTATGATCAATAAAAACTGGCAACTCATTAACATATCATTAGCTACCCTGCTGTTTCCAAAGTGTTGATGCACAGAAATATTAATTTCCAAATGTATAAGATCCCAGAGTTCTCTGACTTTGGATTTCTGCACAGAAGAATTAAAGATGGGTGAATCCCATCGAGCTTCTTTTCCGATGTGGCTATAAACATATGTTTACCATCTGCAGAATTATAGGAAGCAGCTGAGGTAAAAAAACAACAGCTGCAGCAGAAAATAAGGCCATCAATTTCATTTCTCAGAGACAGCTCAGCTGTTAGAGGTGACAGCAAAGTCCAGGTAAGGGACAGCTTTTGAACTCCAGTTTACCAGAGGTTGGCGCTACCTCTTTTGTTCATCTCTCTTAAAAAAGCCAGATCCATAATGTAAAAAGCTTTTGGACAGCAACTCTCTTCAGTTATCAACAGTAACGGCCTTGTCACAACTGCCCTACTAAGCCATATGGCTTCAAAGGGTTTCACTGGCTCACTGAAGTCCATCGTCACCTTTTGCTTTTCCCTTTTCCCTCCTCTAAAATCATAACTGCGAAATCAGCTTAGACGCTGAATGCATCAAAGGGAAATTGAGTGGGTAGTCAACCATCTTGATAATGGAAAAACCATGGCAATCTTAAAATGCAGATAAGTCTATCACTATCACCACAGCTGTTTTTTAGATGAATACTGTTTTGATTGGAAGAAATCCCCAGATTGTCTTAGGTTGTCCCCGATAGGAATTACTTAATATTGGGAGCTTTTCTGGCTGGGACTCAGCTGGCAATTATATCCCCTGCTCTTCAACGAATAGCACTTTTTTTTTTTTACATTATCCATAAGAATGCACCAGGAAGCTCAAATTTCATGGAATGTGTCTAGTTTTTTGCTTTAACTTTGCCTATGAAGTGTCATGTTAATATTTAAAATATAGAACAATGTTACTTTAGCCTAAAAACATACCAAAAGCACTTTTAGATCCACAGCAATAAAATCAAATGATGTGGTTCCCCAGACATTAAAAGCACCTACTATGTTACAAAAACTGGAAGGATGTTCCAACTCTCCTTTAGAGAAAATATTCTGCCTCTGGGGCCGGGGGTGAGGGGAAGGTAGGTAGGAGGGACCAAATCTCTATAGCATCAAGATGATTGAGGAGTTGATACAATGTAGCAAAAAAAAAAATCCTTCAGGGAAAGAGAGGAAGAGAAAGGATGAGAAGAAAGGAGAGTAAGGTAGATCATTACAGATTACAGATTTAAAGCTAAAAGGGACCTTACTGATCTTC
This sequence comes from Trichosurus vulpecula, assembly GCF_011100635.1. NCBI lineage: Eukaryota > Metazoa > Chordata > Mammalia > Diprotodontia > Phalangeridae > Trichosurus > Trichosurus vulpecula. The sequence continues at coordinate 233,452,243 of NC_050578.1, read as the reverse complement.
TATTCTAATCCTCACATATTAGAAATGAGGAAAACAGATAGAAAGAAATTACATGACTTACCCAAAGTCACACAGGTAATAAGGAGCAAAGCCAGGATCTGAAGCTAGGTCCCTAACTCCAAAAATATTTTTCCACTGCACTATCCAGAAATGTCTATGATGTATAAGCAAAAGCTATCATTTTCGTGGTGAGGCTCTGGTTTATTTTGCTTCCTTATCAATGTGAAAAGATCGCATTGTTCATCTAGCATTATAGAATATGACCCATAGAACTAATTAGGTTGTGACCAGAAAGCCCAAAAAAAAAAAGCAAAATAGAAATGCGACTTAAATTGGGCAGCTGAAGATCACATTCATGGAGACACTATTTCAGAGACCTAACATGAAGAAACAATGAGAGGGAAGGCATGTTTGGCTGATGGGCCACATTCTTCAAAATGCCATTCTGCCATTCTTCCCGTGGGCAAACAGAACAAGCTACTCCCACTTAAAGCCACCAGGTTTTTGGAAAAGATAAAGACAGGAGGAGATCGTAGGTTCCTAGTAAATCCTACCTCGTTTACGAGGCCTCCCTCATCCACCGTAACCCACGGCAATCTCCTCTTCTATAAACTTATATTGTACATAATGTCTGCATCACTTAGTCCTCTGTTTAATCATATGCTACTTTGTATTCACGAGAAATCACAAACTCTCGGAGCTGGAGGCAGCTTTGTCACTTAACTGCTTCAAATGTGCATCTTTTGTCTCCTGTAGGTAGATTACCTGCAACCTCCCAGAAAGGAAAACCTCACTCTGCTTTCATTTCCCCATCAGCATCTAGCTGCAGTGCTATGCATATCTCTGGAATTCAATAAAGACATACTTATGGGGAGAGGAGGAGGAGTCAAGACACCATGGTGAAGTAGAAGGAAGAAATGCAGTGAGCTCTCCCTCAAAACTCCAAAGAGATGTAGAAAACACACCAAACTAGATCCTGAATCGCTTTTTCATGCCAAGTCAGCATAGGGAAACAGCTAAAAAGGTCTGTGGACACTGGGGACAAAGTATGGCCAGGAGTCAGTATGGTGGACCCCAGTGCTCCCAGACTGCATTCAAAGGGAAGACTAGGTCCCAGACTAGGGTGTTATCATTATACAGGGTGTCACCTACTGTCTGTACAAGATCACAGATCCAGGATAGAATGAGGAAAGCACCAGCACCCAGGGATAGCATTCTAGCATGAGAAGCTAGGGTAAAACTCAGCCCTATAACCGAGCAAGGAGGAACTACAGAGGCAAGCAGCAGTATTGTGGTTCAGATGTGAGGAGTAGAAAAGAGTCTCAGTTACAGCTTCTAGCATAGTCAGAAAGTTGCGGAGAAATAACCAAGTCAGGAACCTCAGACCAAAAGGAAGCCTACAGTTCTGTCATTCTGAACCAGTAGAGATTGTCAGCTGGCTGTATTGGTCAGACAGAAACCCAAATCAGGAATTTGAAAAGCTCAGCTCAGGGGGGCATCCATCAGATTTTGTCCTGGATCAGACTATTTGGAAAGCAAGGAAAGCTTGCAGGTTCCCAGCCTGGCCTGTCCCTGAGAGTCTGAAATAGTATAACACAATACCCAAAGAAAGCAACAACAGAACCAGCCCAGACCTTCACTCCAAAAGTACATAGAGACTGGTCTTAACATTAACTCTGAAGTTTACAAGTAGGCTGGAAAAATGACAAGCAAAAAAAGAATCCCACCTCCAAAATGCTACTATAGTGACAGAAACACTCAAGATACAACCCTACGAGAGAATGACTCCAAAACCAGCAAACAGCAAAGCCTTAAAGAAAAACAATTTGGGCACAAATTAAACAGAATTCCTGGAATAAATGAAGCAAGAGAGGTTTTTTTAATAAATGGAGTGCAAAGGATAGTGGAAAAAAAATGGGAAATGAAAGCTATGGAAGAAAGAACTGGAAAGGGAATTAATACCTTGGTATAAGAGGGACAAAATCTTACCCCAGCAACAAGCTCTCTGAACACTATAATGGGCCAAATAGAACAAATTGCTGTATATGGCAACAATAAAGACTAGAAACATCTAGTCAACAGACTAGAAAAATGTAAGCTATCAAAGTAAAAATAACTGACCTGGAAAACAGATAAAGTAGAAAGAAATTAAGAATTATTGGACTACTGGAAAGTTATAATAAAATAGAAGAACATGGAAATTATATTTCAAGAAATGTTAAAAAAACTGCCAAGATCTCTCAGAACCAAAGGGAAAAGTGAAAATAGAAAGAATCCACTGATCACTTCTTGAAAATGAAAACTTCAAGGAATATTATAGCCAAAGTCTCAACCAGATCAAATAAAAATACTGCAAGCAGAAAAGAAAGAATTCAAGTATCAAAAAAAACTCCACACAATAAGATTTAACAAACAACACCATAAAATAATGGAAAAATTGAACTATAATATTCCACAAAGCAAAAGACATAGGCCTATAGTCAAGAATTACTGATCAAGAAAAAATTAGTAATAATCCCACTGGGGGAAATGACTCTTTAATGAAATAGAGGATTTCCAAGAATTCCTGATAGAAAGACCAGAGATGTATAGAAACCTTGAAGAGCAAATACAAAAGTCATTAAAACACATTTAAAAATGTGAATGAACAATTTTGCTGTAAGAAATGGAATTGTTTCCAAAAATCTGAAAACTCTCATATGAACTGATACAGAGTAAAGTTACACCATGATAATAATATTGTAAAGACAACTTTGAAAGACTTAGTGAGTTTGATCATTATAATCTCCAACTACAATCCCAAAGGACTAGTGATGTTACACACCTGCTGATATAAAGGTGAAAGGCTCAGAGTGTAAAATCACACACACACACACATACTTTTAATTTTAAATAAATATAGTTTATTTTTACATATTTATATACTAGTTTATATTATTTTGCATGTTATGTATATTTTTTTCTATTAGACATGATGAATATAGAAATGCATCTTGCTTGGCTATGAATGTTTGTAATAAGAAGTTTTTCTTTCATTCATAACAGGAGATGGGGAAAGGGCAGATGTTTAATGACTTAAAATATAAAATTTAATTTAATTAAAAAAGCAATTGCTGAATAAATTACTTATTTTATTAATTGCTTACTATGTACCCTATCCATATTTTCTGTCTGCAATGCTTATTACAAGCCCAGAATCCAAGGGGACATTCCTTGTTCCATTTCTAAAGGGAATGGGTATGATGGACACAATGCTGAACAACTTGAAGTGAGAAAGTCTTAAGTTCCAATCCACTGCTGACATCCGTTGAATAACTATAGACAATTCACTTACCTTTCTGAGACTCAGTTTACTCACCTATAAAGTAGGTATTATAGTGCCTGTAGTGCCTACCTCAAAGAACTGTTGCAAGGTTCATATTACATAATGTACATAAAGCACTTTACAAACTTTGAAATGCTCTACAAATGTTAATCATAATTATTGCAGAACATCACCGGCTATAGTCTTCTCTTACTACTCCAATGAAGCTCTAATCTCATTAATGGGGGGTATTCTCTCCACCAGTCCAGATTGCTCTGTCCTCATTCAAACATGAAATAAGTAGAAACAGATGAGAAGTATGCCATGATGACTGCAACAATGTAAATGAAAAGCTCTCCCATAGGAGCCATGTGAGTGATTGAAAACCTCATAATGACTTTGGATAATAAATAATGAAAAATATATCCCACTTATTGGCCAAGGCAAGAGGCTCACAGGAGTGGACTGCAGCAGACACTGTCAGACATGGTCATTGTACTGGTTGTTTTTCTTTGTTATGACATAGTAGGGTTCAATGGGGGAGTGAGGAAGCTCGTTAAAGACATCAGTAAAACATTCAAAAAATTAAAAGACTCGCGAGTATACATACACACAACACACACACACACATGTATCTTCTTTAAAAAAAGGAATCTGTGCTTACTTTCAGCAAGCCATGCTTTTGGTTGCGCTGCCCAAGCCATAAGTTGCTTCCCGGGGGGAGGCTGGTTTCTGGAGGGTCTATCACTCGCTCATAGATCCTGTAGATAGAAATATCAGGGTTACTGTAAAGACAGCCATAGCTCAAAGCAGAAAAGTAAGCACTGCCACCCAGCTCAGATACATTTAAACTGTGGCTGTTAGATACAGAAAGATATATTAGAAAGAGCAAGTAGGATTTACAATTATCTTCAGTCCTTGAAAGATTACCCAAGTTTCCTTTTTTCTCCTTGCCTTCATCTTGTTGGTCAATTTTTGGTCACTTTATTCTGCACTAGAAACAACCCTAAGTGCTTGATACTAATAACCCATAAGCAACTGAGGCAGAACCAAAGGAGAAGCTGAGGAGTTTCATTAAAATACTAATATCCTGTCCAATGAGCTAAGTGTTTTCTCTGACAAGAGCATAATAGATGGAATGCAGGCAAAGGAATATTCTACATTGGACCACAGGGCCTTGAAACCACACCTGAGGGAGCAACACCAACAATTACTTTCTGTTCCTTCAGTAACCGCTGGCATTGGACTTGTCCAGTGAGTCAACTCCTACCCTGGTCTTGTGTGTACCAATGGACATTCTTATAACTTGCTTCAGCTGGCCCTCTGCATTTGCCAATCTTTCCACTTAACTTTATTGACCCTCTATCTCATGCTGCATAATGACTGCTTTGAATATTTTCCTCAACGAGGAGTACTTAGCCCTCTTCACTAAGACTGATGCAGATTGACGACAGCTGCTTCCATTAACTTTTTCAATTCCTTGAAAATTCCCCCACTCAATTCCCACTCGTTTCTTCCTCTCCTGGCTCAGAGAAAAGGTATCTCAATGCCTAAGGCAGTCTCTCTACTTATACCCCTGATCCTGTCCCTTCTTGCATTCTCCAAGATCTTATCTCAGCAACCATCCTCACTTCTCTCAATTTCTTCAATTTCTCCTTCTCTATCAGCTGATTTACTTCTATTTACAAAAATGTTCAGGTCTCCCAAAACCCTTTTAAAAAGCCTTCTCTTGACTCAACTCATTAACTTATCAAACTACTGTGTCATCTTCTCTTCCTTGTAAAAAATTGTCTATCCTTGATATCAGCCCTTTCTCACACCCCACTCCATGCACTGACTTCTGTCCCAATCACTCTATTGAAATGTCTCTTTCCAACTTAGATGTCACGGAGAGCTCAAGAAGAATGACGAATGTAAGAGAACCAAAGGCAAACGAACTTTGCAGCTAATAGTTGCATGAAAAGAGTTCTTGAGCTCCCAGCAATATCTTACATTGTTTGCCCCCTCATTTTTTATGAGACTCTCACTTCCCTTGGCTTCAATATTCCATATGCTTCTAGATTTCAAAATTCATAAATCTTTCTGCGTCTTCTTCCCTAGCTCTTTGCTCACTTTTTAGGCAATCTCCTTGTGTCCCTGTCCTTTAGTCCAATGCCTGACACAGAGCAGGCACTCAATAAATGTTTGCTGATTCACTTATTTACTCAATAGTTTCAACTTTCACCTCTGTCAAACTGATACTCAAATCTGTTATCTCCAGCCTTGACCTGTCTCCAAATTCAACAGATCTCCAACAACTGCAACCCTTCTCTATCTGAATGGCCCCCTCATTTCTTTCTTTTTATTCAATTCCACATAGTTCAATTTAATTCAATAAGCACTTATTCCTTGTGGGCACTACAGATACCTAGATGCAAACAGGCCTGCCTGCTCTCAAAGGCCCTGGATTATACGGAGGACTTATAGTTAACCTGTAAGTAAATGCAAGGCAATCTAGGGAGGGAAAGAAGGACTGCCAAACAGCTGCTATAAGAGGTAATAGGAGAAAGGGGGGGAAAGGCTATGCAGAAGATAGTAGTTGAATTTAACTCAGTAGTAAGATAAATACTATATATCTAACCTCCAGCCACAATGGATTCTTCCAAAGCTTTCCACACTTTCCTCCATCCATGCCATTACTCACATGGTCCCCAATCCCTCCCTCTGATGTACTGTGCTCCTTCCCATCACACTGCACTCCTCTAGATTTCTCCATTGTCATTGATTGGCTGCTTTATCCTGCAAGATCACATCAGCCCTGACGCTCTGCCCCCACCCCCCTCATCAATACCCTCTCTTCCTAAGGGCCCCTCTTATTGGAAGGTAAGAGGAGAGCTTGTCTCAGAACCACCATTCAAGGAAGGCACCCAGGCCAATGTCTCAATTTCCCAGCTGGCTGCACTCACTTGGACTTCTCCATCAGGCCCCTTACAGGTACTTTCCCTTTCCCCAATCTTTTCAGCTTTGGGTGTTTTCTTCCCACATTGGATTGCAAGTTCTTTGAAGGCATTTCGAATTTGTATCTCCCATACTTAGCAGAGTTCCTGGCACATAGTAGGTGCTTAATAAATGTTTATTGGCTAATTGGCCAACTTTAATACCCAACTCAGATACCTCCTACTCCAGGAGGAATCTTTTTCCAATGCTCCTAGTAGTAATAACCTTCCGCCCCAATAAGGCTTCAAAAATCACTTTGTTTGCATGTTACCTATACACTTATCAGGAATTAGAGATATTTATTTATTAAATGAGGAACTTTGTTATCTGAACTATACAGTTTACTAGGTCCCAGTTCACTAGTTACAGTTCACTAGTACCCAGAATAATGCTTTGCACACAATGACTGCTTAATATTCTGATAGACTCTTAATAATTAGACTTGAAAGAAACCCTTAGAGTTCACCAAGTTTAGCCCACTTATTTAATGAGGAAACTGAGGTCCAGAGAAGTGAATAAATGTTTGTTGAATGGAATTACATTCATATTCATAGAGTGCTAAAATTCTTTGTTATAAGAGATTGTTCTCTGAGGGAGAGGCATGGCACGGGAAATTTAGGCAATTTGTAAAAACCAAATAAATCAACAAAATTATTTTTAAATATTCACATAGTGCTTGGTGATTATCAAGTGTCTTCATCTAAATTATTTTATTTGATTGTCCCAAGCAGCCTGCACGGTAGTTTATGTGAGTTTTATTCTCCACCATCCTATAGACAGACTGCTGCTGTTAAGTGGCATGCCCAGATTTACAAGGTTAGTATCTGGCAGATCTAGTATTGAAGCCCAGATCTTCCAACTGCACATCTAGTATCCTCTGACCTCTGGTTGGGCAGCATCCATCTTCCTCTTACCTGGCAGGGCTTTCTTTGTCATCCCAGTGGAGCCAACTATGCCTTTTATAAAATATGAAAGTAAGAACTCAAAGCCAAAATTATTTCTCCCCTTTAGCTGCTTTTAAAAAATATTGGAGGAGGGAGGAAGAAGACTCTGGGGGCTCCCTTATGGATCTCAACTTCATCTGGTATCCCTAAATATTTCTGTGAGTCAACTAGAGAACAAAGTTTAAAAGTGCACAGCAGAGAACAAAACACAAGAAAGCAAATAGAAGATGAACAATTCACAACACAAGGTGTATTATTTATCATACAAGCTTCCTTGAAATGAAAATTTATTGTTACATATTTTGAATCCTCTCTTATTCTGCTATGCACATGATGTGATTTTTCTTTCTTATTTTGCATTTAAGTTTCAGTATTTAAGTTTATGATATGTTTTTGTTTCTTTTCTCTATTCTGTATTTGTGTTCTGGTAAAATAAAAAAAATAAAATATCTTATTTTCTAGTTGCATGCAAAACTTTTTTTTTGTTTTTGAACATCTGTTTTTAAAACTTTGAGTTCCAAATTCTCTCCCCTCTTCCCTTCTCACCCACCCTCCCTAAGAAGTCAAGCAATTCAACATAGGCCACATGTGTATCATTATGTATAACCCTTCTACAATACTCATGTTGTGAAAGACTAACTATATTTTGCTCCTTCCCAACCCATCCCAATGGGGCATTGAAATTTATCTGGCCCTACAAGAAAGGAATGGAAAAGGGGATGGGAGAGGAGTGGGATGACAGAAGGGAGGGCTGAATGGGGAACAGGGTAACCAGAATATATGCCATCTTGGAGTGGGGGGAAGGGTAGAAATGGGGAGAAAATTTGTAATTCAAACTCTTCTGAAAATCAATGCTGAAAACTAAATATGTTTAAAAAAAGTAAAATAAAATAAAAACATACACTTTGCAGAATGCTACTAGGTGCTAAGTGACAAAGTTTAGATAAGATACAGTCTTTGGCCTGTTAATGTTTACAGTCCAGATGGGTAATGATCATCTTTTGAATTCTAAATATAGGCTCCAAATAAAATAAGTAGTAAGTACTTCAAGTCCAACTATAGGCTACAGACAAGATTGGCAGTCATTGGCCTACATTGCAAAGTGGCTCGCAAGTCTGTTTTCAGTGGTACATATCTTGTTACAAATCACCAAGATCTGCTGCTTAACCAAAAGAGATACTTTATTTGCCGCTACTTTTTAAAGTCACTGCTTTACAGGTTCCCCGTTTTTGTGTATACTGGTAGATGTGTCCCTGAATTTGTAAGAACCAATACTCTTATCATTCTCAAGAGTCTGTATTTTTCATTAGAAGTTTCTTCCTTCTCCTTCTCCATCCCCTACATGACAGAAGAAGACAGGACAGAATATAGACATGCCACTTTTCAAAGTAATTCCTGGAGAATGGTTTGGATTTGTTTACCTCAAAATCATAATGGACACCAAATAGCAGTAGCAGTAAAGTATGGAAGCATTAGCTAAGATAGTTATGCTGGACTCATGAACTGACAGTACTGATTTTTTTTGACAGTATTGATTCTTTAAGAAATAGAAGAGTGTATGCCAGCACACCAAGGAATCAAAGAAAAACAATATTCATTCAGAAAGCTAAAAGTGTCACTTGATAAAGTTCTGCTCTTGGCTTGTTCTCAGTTCATCTAGGTCAACCACTCTGCAAGGACTGATATTTTGTCTTCATCCCTCTGTCCAGACCTATGTCACTTCCATACACTCCTTTCACCTTTTGCTGTCCTCTCTGACACAATAACTCAACCCTCTTTGATTCCAGAACTAAAACTCATCTCTACTGTTATGCTAACTCTAGCACTCTTCTCCTCCATTGCTTTGCAACCCCAGCCTGCCCATGTGGCATTGATCTGGCTGTAGACCACTGCCTAACCCAGACTCTCTGAGCCAGATGTGTTGCAATATGCAATTGACAAAATGTTAGATGAGCCATCTTCCCATACAAATGAGGAATGTAGGCAATCACATTGCTAAAGAGTTATAAGGAAGGTAGCAAGCAAAGAAAAATGAAGAGCAATGGGTGGAAATTTAATTGGTTTATGCTTTGGTTCCACATAAGAAAAAAGTACCATAAAATTAAAGACATACAAAAGGGAATAGAAGGAGTATAGATCTAAAGTTGGAAGGCATATTAGAGGTCATCTAGTCCAATCCCAACAGTTTACAAGTGAGAAAACAGACTCAGAGAGGTTAGGTGACTCTCCTAACCAAAGTCACACAAAGTAAGCAGCAGAACCAGGATCTGAATCCATTATCCATAACTTCAAAGCTGGCATTTTGTCTACTTGAAGGGCTACTTGTGCTAAGAGGATGGCCTTCATTGGATATCTTCAATCAAATGCCTGACTTTGTAGGCTATATTGCACAGAGGATTCCTGCATGTGTCTAGACCAGACAGGATCTAGGGTGCCTTCCATCTCTGAAACTCTAAGATTCTGTGATTCTATGAAATTTCAGATGAGAAATTAAATAACCAACTTTACCTCACTATTTGCCTCAATCGATCTTAAGAAAACTTAATTCTATAATATGTAATCACATTTCTAGTAACTGTCCCCTCTTCCCTTTCCTCAATTATTCCCAAGCCCAAGACCTCTCACACACTGGTATGATATCCTAGATAAAGAACAATAGATAATCAACATATATTCCTCCCGTATTTGTCCCCAGGGAAAAATGAAGGCATCCTTGTTGAATACTGATAACCCATGAATATTTCAGGAGGTTATAATATGAAAACATTTTGTTTTACAGAAATAATGGGCAAAATAGTTGGCAATTTAAAACTGGTGAGATAGACAAGATTCCTTCAGGTGAACACATTATTTAATTGCATTCCATTTAATACAGTTAAAATTAGGCTAATTTCTTATATTTCTAATGGTATCCCAATGCAATTAATCTATTTATTTTAGAGTCACCCAAAGCCTCCTTCTGAGAAAAAACTAAAGTCTGTTTCAATGTTGATATATTCCACCTATAAGAACAATAAAACAAGGTGATATCCTATTAAGTTCTTTTAGGGGAATTGTGGGAGTTTTGCACGCATTAATAGCTTTCAACATTTTAAAGTATAACTACCTCACTTCGAATATAGCACCATGCAAAATTAAACAGCTAGCACAATGCAAAACTGCACAAGAGACAAGAACAGACAAAGGCAAAGGGGCACGCTCCCTGTGAAAACTATTCTCTGAATTACCAGATCACATTAAGAATCTTCTTCAAGGTATATATCAGAGATCTTTATTCATGACTGTGGTGAAAACAGTCCTCTCTGTTGAGTGTCTCATCTGCTTAAAAGGTTAGTCAATAGTCTATGAAGAACTTTATTTTCCATAAGCAGATAAAGCCCCTACTGCTGAACACAAAACAAAGCAGTGGTTCAACAATATTACTCAGGAAAGAATATTGGATTTTTATTTACTTGGATAAGTAAAGGCCTCTGAAAAGACTCCTTGGGACCTATACCAATTATACTAAGGAATGAATTTCCTTAAAGCATGGGGATCGACAAGTATTAGACTGAAGCTCAATAAAACAATATGAACACCAAACGAGATGCTAAATTAAAAAGGTTATCTTGAATTTTTGCTGACAATTGAAAAACAGACTTTTCTCTCTGAAGAAAGGACCCCACAATGACCTTCCCACTGGGTACTATATGGTCATTTTTTCTCCTCTAGGGTCGCTTGGACAACTAAGAGGCACAGTGGGGGGGGGTGCTGGAACTCAAATTGGGAAGACTCCTCTTTCTGAGTTCAAATCTGGCCTCAGACACTTCCTAGCTGTACAACAACAGGCAAGTCTTTTAATCCTGTTTGCCTCAGTTTCCTCATCTGAAAATGAGCTGGAGAAGAAAATGGCAAACCACTGCAGTATCTTTGCCAACAAAGCCCCAAACAGGGTCACAAAAAGTTAGACATTAGTGAAAACAACTGACCAATAACAACAAAGGATTATTGAGGTTTTAAAAGTAATTATCTAGAAGCTTTGTTCAAGGAAAAGAAAGGGGTGATACCATTCATTTCCCCCTCCCATCTCTGGGTTTCTGGACAAAAGCCTTGATGATTTCACTGAGTCACTAGAATGGAAGTTCCTTGTACTTGTGTTCCCAGATCTAGCACAGTGCCTGTCAACTAGTGAGCAGCTAGGTAACAGAGTGGATAGTGCTGAACAAGGAAACTAGAAGACCAGAGAGCAAATCCTGCCTCAAATATTTCCTAAATGTATGACCCTGGATGTCATTTAAACTCTTTAAGCCTCAATTTCCTTACCTGTAAAATGGGAATAATATGAGCAACAACTTCACAGAGTTATTGTGAGGATCCAATGAGATTTGTAAAAATGCTTTGCAAACTTTAAAGTGCCACATCAATGTTGGCTATTATTAAGAGTGACAAATGATTGTTGACTGACTGGCTGATTGAAATGTTTGCCTTATCTGTAAAGGAATAAAAATGGGAAGTTATTTGAGCTCCACTAAAGATATCATATACATATATTATTATTTTTACTAATACCGATGTCAAGTGTTCTTTCTATAGTTTTGTAGAGTCTACAGAACAGATTATAGGATCTGGAGTGAGAAGAGATTGACCTTTAGGTCAATATAGACTAAACTCATCCTTTTACAAAGTAGGAAAGCGAAGCCCAGAGAAAGAAAGAGACATGCCCAAAGTCACACAGTTAGTACGCAGCAGAGCAGGTACTGAAAAGTGGTCTTCCAATGCCAAAGTTAGTATTCTTTCCACAAAATGTCTGATAAAATAGTGCTCTCTCTCTCTCTCTCTCTCTCTCTCTCTCTCTCTCTCTCTCTCTCTCTCTCTCTCTTTCTCTCCCCCTCCCCTCCTCTTTCTCTATCTCTGTTTCCCTGTCTTTCTCTCTGTCTCTGTGTCTCTGTCTTTCTGTGTGTCTGTGTGTCTGTCTGTCTGTCTGTATCTCTCTCCTCATGGAAACTTATCTATATACACATTTGGATGAGCCTGGTTCCATCCCTCTTGATGTTACAACATCTACGGTAACTTTGAGCATTCATTGTCTCCATGTCCCTCCAGCCTTGCTTCCCTCCAACTTCCTCATATTCTGGATCTACTTAGCAACCTTCTTATCTACAGCAACTTGCTTCCTCTCCACACAATTTTTGATGGGTTTCTTTCAACAAACAAAAATAATTTTAAGTTCCTACTATTTACATAGCATTTGGGGGTTTGGCAAGCACTTTCCATGTATTATCACATTTGATCCTCATAATAACCTTGAGATAGATGTTTCTAGAGCTCCTTGAGGGCAGATTATCTTTTGCCTCTGTCTGTTTTCTCAGTGCGTAGCACAGGGGCTGGCAGTGCTTAATAAAAGCTTATTTACTAACTGAGTCTTAGAAAAGTGAAAAGAGCTGCCTAAAGCCCCATAGCTAGTGAGTGATTCAAGAGCAATTGGAATTCAGGTTTTCCTGACTTCAGTATAACAGTCCATCCATCATACCATCTGTCATTGATCACTCCTAGTTGGATATCTATATCATGATATTTATTCCCCTTCTTATACAACTAAAAAGCATAAAAATAAATGATATAAAGAATAAATATTATCCAGGAAATATTTGTTCAGAAAAAGAGGTGATTTGGTCAAGTGGCAAGAGGAAGAGAAAACAGAAGGATAGCCCAGGAGCTAGAATATGCCCAACAAATTGACAGATAACCTAAAACAGAGGTTCTTAATGTTTTTATTGTCATAGACCCCCCTTTGGCAATCTGGTGAAGCCTAGGGACCCCTTCTCTGAAATATTTTAAACACATAAAATAAAAAACAAAAGATTACAAAGGACACCAATTCAATTGAAAAGGAGTTGTCAAAATAGCAAAATGACGAGTTCATGGACCTCTGGTTGAGAATCCCCTGTTCATGAGTGCAAATTAAAGCATCACTTTTTCACTTTATTTTTCTTTTTTTGCAACATGTCTAATATGGAAATATATTTTGCAATATTTCACATGTATAATTGATACCATATTACTTGCCTTCTCAGTGGGTGGGGGAGGGACTGGAGAGAGAAAAAATTTGAAACTCAAATATTTTTAATTAATTAATTGATTTTTAATTAATAAACACCCCCCACCCCAAAATAGGATACCTTTTCAGAAGAACAATGGACAGACTCTGTGGAAGATTTATGGGGAGATAGAGACAAGAATCCTACAGAATGAGAAAGTGTGGATGAGATCATGGATTTGGTGAAATAGAAGCAATATTGGCCAGCACTGGTAACTGCATGACTAATGTCCCTAATATCTTAATATATGTCTTTAATATTCCCCACCTAGAACTGTAATGGGGCTTCTATAAGGAAGAGCTCAGCAGTATCTTGCTCCCAATCTGTTTAACAAACCTGGTCCATACCAAAAACAAATAAAAAGATAAAAATGTTTCTCTGTCTTTGTTAGGTGGGAGGGAGGAGGATTGTAAACTTGACTGTAGGAGACTTCCAACATGTAAGAATTGAATTTTAGGCCAAACACACACATAGTAGAGTGAACAATAAAGCAAAGCTTAGCAGGTATCCAAACTATGGCTCAGCAGCTGGTCTCTGAGTAAATAGTGAGAGTGTGAGTGTGGGTCTGTCAGAGAGAGAAAGAGAGAGAGAGAGGGAGAGAGAGAGAAAGAGAGAGAGAGAGAGAGACAGAGAGAGACAGAGAGAGGGAGAGAGAGAGAGAGAGAGAGAGAGAGAGAGAGAGAGAGAGAGAGAGGGAAAGAGGGAGAGAGAGAGAGACAGAGAGAGACAGAGAGAGGGAGAGAGAGGGAGAGAGAGGGAGAGAGAGAGAGAGGGAAAGAGGGAGAGAGAGAGAGACAGAGAGAGACAGAGAGAGACAGAGAGAGGGGAGAGAGAGAGAGAGAGAGAGGGAGAGGGAGAGGGAGAGGGAGAGGGAGAGGGAGAGGGAGAGAGAGAGGGAGAGAGAGAGGGAGAGGGAGAGAGAGATGAGGAAAAAGTCCGTGTTGTCTTAAATGAGAAATGGCCTGTGAATGAATGAGATAGCAAACACTGCTATCATGATTCTCTGCCAGAACCAAGAATATCCTCAAACAAAATCAAACCCAGGACAAAACCCGATATGTGACCTACTTCTTCTTCTTGGAAAACCCTTCTACCTCTCTCTGCTTTCCCTTCCAAACTGTTAGATTTCCCTCCTTCCTTTTTATTCCTCTCAGCTGGATCACCCACAGCACCAAAGCTTCAACCCTTTTGCTGTATATCCATGTCCCTTGACCAAACACAGCTCCAGCCTTTGCCCTTCAATCCTCACTGCCTCCTTCTTTTCATGAAGCATCTTGGATTATAGCCTTCTAAAGACCAGTGGAGAGCTCTCCAAAGAGCATCCTTCTTACAGATTGGACTGCACAATCCATGCTGTGTGTAATCATTGAAAGCAACGAGGAACAGAAAGAGTTGGAAACGGTCAAAAAAGAAGAAACTGCTGGAGGAAATTGATTCTTAAGAATGATAATAGCTTGACAGCCCCTCTGCAAACAAAAGGGGATCAAGGATAAGAACCAATAGGTACATTATCCTAGGCTTCCAATTCTTGGCTCCTGCTCTTGCCACATGGTACTGTGTCCAAGAGAAGGTTTTAAAATCTAGTCCTTCCCAAATACACAAAGACCTCCCTCCTTGTCTGAGGATCCATAAGAAACCTTTTCTAAGCTGTTTCACTCAGCTGGTTAGAGCACGGTTACAAGGAAGCCAAGTTCTTAGGAAAGGTAGAGGTAAAACCTGTGAACCAGTGAACTTCATACAAGGCAAAATTTTAAAATAATATACTTGTTCCCTAGTTAAGGTTTGTAAATTTCACCCTAACCAGCCATCTTACAAATACTACACACATAGTAAATGTTTATGGAATTACATTAAACCATAAAAAGTAACTATTTTAAAACACAAAGGTACATGTGACCTACTAAAAATATGTGACATTCTTATAAAACTTGTATACAGTTAAATTTCCAGGAGGAAATACATACATACATATATATATATATATACATATATATATATATATATATGTGGAAAGGGTTGATGGTACAAAAATGTGTTCCCAATGATTATGGAATGGCTAAACAAATTACTGCATTTGAATATAATGGAATATTATTGAACTGTGAAAAATGACAAATAAGAGTGTTTCACAAATAACACATCGGAGGCACTGGAGTTTTTGGACTCCAGCTTCTAATAGATTTATTCTTAATCTGATCAGAGAGGAAGGACAGGAAGACAGCTCTGGAGGAGTTAATAATCTATTTTATTCTAGTCTAGTCTAGTCTTTTTAAAAGGGTTGCTAATAATGGGCACATCAATTCCTACAGCATTCCCTAATCATCCTTCTTGCAGGGGCTAAGAAAAAACAGGATAACTACCCCTACATCTCAATGGGGTCAATCGAGACAGGCACAGCTTGTGCACTCCCCAACATCCACTCAAACCTCAATGGGGTCCAGTTGAGGCAGGTACATGCATTCCTCTATGCATTACCCAAATGGGTTCCCCCATGGATTCCCCACTCACTGACCAGTGCCCACTTGCTTTATAGGGTAATAGAGAAAGACGACATCTTGCCAACATTAAGCTCACAGGTTAACTTTAGCAATATCATCATTCTGCACAAGCATAGTAAATATCACATTACGTCACTCCATATCTCTTCGTACAGCCTCAGTAGGACTGTCTATCATTATGATTCTAGGAATTACTATTTAGCACCCTTGGGGCTATTCAGGGAGTTATCTAACTTCTGGAAATTAGACATTGTCATGGCCATAGATCCTGAGAAACTAAACTCTAAAAATGATAACAAAATCCTCCTTACTTACAAAGAGGTATTGAGAAACAGGAGAATATATATAAACAGATCCAGAATGAAAGAAGCAGAAGAAAACAATATATACAATGATTTGAGCAAAAACACTGAAGTCTTAAGTTGTTATGACTTGGCAAACTTTGGAAGACTTCCCCAAGATCATAGATATTTTAATAGACTTTTCCAAGATGACAGAAAATCCTGGACCTAATACTGTTCACAGGCATCCAAAATTCACTTTGTACTGAGTTTTCAGTGGCCTTAAGAAAAAAAAATATCTGAAATATTTCTGGGCACCAGAAAGGAGAAGTAGGGACTGAGGAATGAAACACAATCTGCTGAGCATGCAGACCAAAAGTGACAAGAGAAGAGGCTATTTGGGCGAGAGTGGGCTAGAGCTGAGAGCAGGCCAAGTCAACAGTTGTTGCAGGGGTGGTAGTCCAGGACAGTGACATCCAGGAAAATAGCATCTCTGTTCTCTTTTTTTTCATATTTTTCTCAGAACACGTAACTGGAAAATTTTCTACTCAAGATTTATATCTCAGTTCCTTTCATCAAAAACCATACTCAGCCCATGAAGGTAACGAATGATTAGGGGACTCTGAGTGCAAACCCCATTGCAGACTTTCATATGTTTTCATATTTATTTGTGGGGTCTTGTTATTTAATATTATCAATATGATAGATGGCTATTAAGAGTAATTTTGTCTATAAGTTCACAGTTCAAGTTTGAAAGAAAGAAAGCTAGCCCCATGGAAGAAGGGATTTCCATGATTTTACTTGGGGTGGGAGATGAACCGATTAGAGAGAGGGTTTCAACAATACAGGTAATTTCTGAGAATATTTCAAATCATACTCATTGAACCATTTTTTAATTTGAAGAGAAAAAAAGTCGATGAGGAGATAAGCCAATAGGAGAGAAGTGGAGTTTGGTATGGTTGGGCCTGAATACTGCTTCCTCCTTCTCCTCTTCCTCCTCTTCTTTCATTCTCACACTGCTTCATTTTCTCATTTTCTTTCACTCTCACATTCTCTTACATATTCTCTCTCTCTCTCTCTCTCTCTCTCTCTCTCTCTCTCTCTTTCTCTCTCTCTCACACACACACACACACATACACACACATATATTAGAGAGCTATGATAATGTTAAAAGTCATCTGACAAAAGATTGAATCCAGTGACTAATTTTTGTCCTTGACAGGAGATGATGAAACATACTTATTTACTTCCTTTCTGCAAAGAGGTAGAAGAGTATGATTGTAGCATGCTAGATATACTATCTCACAATAATTGGTAATTGTCAGTCAGTTTTGCTAGAACTATTATTCTTTGTAACAATGGGGAGTTCTATGTGTGGGTGGGAGAAGAGAATATCAAGAAATAACTATTTTGAAAAATCAATGTTGTTGTTGTTTTTAAGAAAGCTAAAGGTGTATTTCCAGCTAGCAATAGATAGATATCCAGCCAGACATTAGAACTACCCTGATTTCTTTTTTGATTATGTGATTAAACTGATGAGATCATTATATGCTTTCTTCCTGTCCCATATAAAACACCTCAGTCCTGGGCCTTTATCTTTTGCAGTCTTGTTCCTTTATTTTTATTTTTTCCTTCCCTGAAAAGTATTTCTACAGTACTCTGCCTAGTCAGACCATATTGGAAGTACTGTGCTCAATTTTGGAGTTTGCATTTTAGGACATGGATGAAGTGATAATTGTCAAGAGCAAGGAAACTAGGGTGGCAAAGGTCCTCCAATGTGTGTCATCAGCAGCAGCTAATGGAATTCTCAGTCCTCCTCAGTCTCTTCCCTCAGAAATTATCTCCTTATCTTCTGTTTTTCTAGTTTGTATATAACGGTTTGCTTGTTTTCTCTCCCATTAGATGTGAGCTCCTTGAGAGCAGGAACAGGTTTTGGCCTTTCTTCATATCTCTGATGCATAGTGTCTGGCATACAGTAGGTGTTTAATAAATATATGCTAACTTGACTTGACTTGGAGAAGTTCCAGGGCAACCTAATAGCCTTCCTCAAATACTAGAAGGGTTATTATATGGAAAAGGGAACAGATTTGTTCAGTTTGGATATATAAGGAACAACTCCCTACGATTAGAGTTATCCAAAAAAGTGAAAGAGGCTATGGAAGAGGCAGAGATCTTCCCATCACTGGAGACCTTTAAGCAAAGATTGGGTGTGGGATGACCATTTGTCACATGTTTTAGATGGGATTCTTGTTCAGGTACAAGCTAGCCTCTATGGCCTCTGAGATTATTTCTGCCTCTGAGATTCTAGGGCATTGCTACATTTCCTCAGGTACCACAGAACCAGAAAAGACAGAAAGCTTGGACCACATGCAATCCCCATGCATCCATGTGACCACTGACATGAGCAGCTGAGGCCCTAAAGGTACCAGCCTTGGGTAGGTTACTCAGAATGCTGGTCTTTTCTGCAGGCAGAGGAGGTATATCAGCCATATATTTCTTCATTCTGTTTAGAGACGAAAGCCTCACCACCCCATAAAAAAACACATCTCACATGTACGGTCCAACAACCGGAAACTCCATCATTGGAATTTGAGTTAACAGTACCTTCTTCAGTAGTAGAAGCAGTATCAAGAGTAATAGCTGATGTTACTTTTATTTTTTTTCTGAAATGATGATTTCCTTCACGTGGGGAAGCTTGTAACATAGACACCCAATATCCAGCTGTCTTTCTGATGTCAAGACCAGCCCTTTATTCCTCACACTCAACCTCTCAGCTGACATTTACATCTAACATTTATAAATCACTTTAAATTTTGCAAAACCCTTTGCATATTCTATTTCATTTTGCCTCCTAAAATCCTGTGAGGTGGGTACTACAGGTTTTATTATCACTATTTCACAAAAGAGGATACTGAGGCACAGCGAGATTAAGTGACTTATAGCTAAGAAGTATCAGAAGGAGGATCTGAATTGGGATCTTCCTCAATCTTAACCAGTACCTGATTCACTATAGCAAACTACCTCTTACTCAAAACAAATATTTCTGGATGAGCAAGGTGCCAATCACACATCCTCTCTGGGAATTTTTTTTTAGCTGAACACCTAACCTATGCATTTAGCGTTGTGTTGGGAAGGGGAAGAAAATTTTAAAAGATACAGGCTGCTCCTCACATGGCATTTATAATCTCATTTTTCCACATGCAGACACTAACTTCCAAGGCAAAAATTTGCAGAATGACTACCTAAGAATACTTTTCAAGGGGTTGTTACTGGAACCAGAAGAACAACTTATAAATAATAACCACAACAGAAAAGACAAATAACTTTGCAAGACTTAAGAACTCTGTTCAACAGTGACAAACCATGAATACAGAGTACCTATAAAGATAAATCATTCTTTCTCCCTCTTAACAGAGAGGTGATAGACCCAAAGTTCAGAATAAAATAGATATTTTTGGACATGGACAATGAGGGGATTTGTTTCACTTGGCTTTAAACATTTGTTATGACGGTTTTGTTTTCCCTTCTTTTTTTTTCAATGAAGAGGAAGAGAGAGAGAAAATAGATTTTTGGTCCCTAAAAAAGTTAAATTATTTTAAAAGCACTACTACACAATGCTTTCCCAGAAACTACAAATGGAAAGACAGAGGTTAGATGACCCTCCTTTGGGACACACTGCTGACATTCTTCTTCTTCTAACTTGTTGTCTATTGCCTCCCCAATAAAAATAAGGCAATACCAACACTGTTGTTTTTAATAGTGTTTACAGAAAGGACAGCTGATGGGACAGGACTTCAGTTTTGCAGCAACAGACCTGAATTATTCATCAAGTCTGGGACTCTTTCTTTGTGAAAGAAAAACAAAAGAAAAAGAACAATCTTGAGAGAAATTTTTGATTTTTCACGCCATCAGTTCTGTCATAGATAGGAGTGCACAATCAGTGAAGAAGAGCAAAGCAATTTAGATAACATTTCCAGGTCTAAAGGAAGACTTCTGTTATTAAATGTGGCAGCCCACGATAGTCACTGCCAACGGCTTAATCAAAAAGTTATTGTTCAGTGTTGGGGAGTTGTGGGGGGAAGACAAAATGGGCCTTGCCAACAATGGCTCCAATTGGGGAAAGTGTCTGATCAAGTTTAAAGCTCTTTTCAATCTCTGTGTAATCATTTAAACGCTGATGGCACGTGTTTGATAAAGCATTTCACAGATGATAATAAGAAAATCACAGAGACAATTCAGCTCTCCTACTTCTTTCTTTAATTATCTCTTTTATTCTTGCCAGACTCCTCTTGTTCAGGTAAGAGAGTATAAATACGAAAGGAAATATTCAAAAGGATTTCTCAAATAACTCTATTGTTAAGTACAGGTGTAAGTGATTTTTTTGTGCCAAATGGCAAAAGAAATGATGGAAAGTATTAAGAGGGTTGGGGAACTTATCACTAAATATTCAAATTAAAGCACCTTAAGGTTTTGAGGCTTAAAACCAATCAGCCTCATAAAGCAAGAAGATCAAGATTTTAAAGTGTAGTCTAGGGAAAATGGACTGGAACATGTTACTGGGATCCTTGGTTTCTAGCCCAAGTTCTGTCACTTTTCCCTTGCGACCTTCACCAAGTTGCTTCTTCATGGGATTCTGTCCCTTCTGTCAAGTCAAGTCAGTGAGGGTTTCTTAAGCACTTCCTATGTGCCAAGCACTAAGAACTGGCACTACATATTCAAAGAGAGAAAGCCCTTGGCCACAAGGAGCTTACATTCTGTTGGGGAAAGAAAATCCATAAAAGAGAGCTTAATAGGGGTGGGAGAAGTAGTTGTGGAGGGCATGGTGGCAAAGTCAGAAGAGAAATGAAAGATTAGGCCCTTCCTCAAAATTGAGGTTCTGAGAGGAACTTACCAATGAGAGAAAGGGTTTATAGAGGCAGAGGAAAAAGACATCTAAAGCATGGGGGCAAACCTTCCTCAAAATGGAGGTTGTAGGATCCATTCCCTGAGGCAGGTGACTGCAGGAGCTTAGGGAATTTCTAGAGTGAGAAGTCAGGTGAGCCATGGTCACAAAGTCCAGATAGTCAAAAGCAGAGCTCAAAGAGGAATGCATTGCACAGTCATACCTGCCTTGATAATGTCACAGGGATGTCATGAGAACAAGTGAATTGATGCATGTTAAAGTTTCTGGTACTACATTAAGTGCTATCCAAATGTAGTCAATAATTAGTGTAACATCATTGGATCTATGGTCTCATTGACTGGAGTTCTCTCTCAGTGATGCTAATCACAACCCATCTTCTCCCACCTCTAAGGCCACTCCCATCCACATTCTCCTATAAATGTTCCAATCTACATGCCCAGGGCCTTCCACAAATTATTATACCATTAGGCGAATATAAACATAGCATACGCGCTGTCCATCACTTATCTCTGCCTCTTGCTACATAACCAGCCCATCCTTTTTAAGACTGTCTCTTGGCTGACATTCTCAATGCCATTTATTCTTGATAATTGATTGTAAGCTGTGGCAGCCTGCTCATTTTCACCAGGAGTTTCTCTCATTGCCTTTTAGATGATGGGATTAAATAATGAGTTAAGGGACATTTTTGGCACCTGAATTTTTAGTGTCCTATGGATAAGACAGAGAAGCAGAATAGATTGGTGGATAAAATCTGGTCCTGGAGAAAAGAAGACATGGCTTTTCAAGTACTTTCTATGATGCATATTAACCTGAGTAAATCACTTAACTTCTTGGGGTTCCAGGAAATGCCCTAAGCCTAAAAGATGCAGAGTAGATGCCCATCTGCATTGGTAAAGGAAATTTCCTCTTTGGGCCAATCTGTATTGGTAGAGGGAACTTCCTCTCTGGGAGTTCTATATACTAATCAAAGCAGAGGTCCAGCCTGCTAAATAAATAAATACATATATCACATATAAGACAGGTGATGATTGACCGTCACTTTTCATTCAGTTATGTTAACATATGCATAATATAGACATGGCCTTAAAGAGGAAAACAGAACAACAGGAAACAGAAAATCAATCTTTTTTTTTTAATCCAGAAAAAGCTGCTTTTCATTGTTGTTGTTCATCTTTCGATTTCAAAGAGGACCAATGACATCTTAAATTGATGTCTTGACTTGTATGTGAATTAGATTTAAGTGAGACAGAGCTCCACAAAGTCATCATCTTCACTCTCTCTTCCAGAGCCATGAAAGTCCAGTGGTAAGATGAAAGTCAGGATGACTGGTGATGGTCTAGGATGACCTTGGTGGCTTTGATATCTGACCAAGCTCTAAGAATTCCACAGCTCCTGTTTCAGCTGCTTTTATGGCCATTGGTACAAATTGTTCTTATCTGCCCCTTCCACCAGGGGAAGTCTTCACATGGTTGAGGTAGACATCCCCCTACCTCATTAATGGGTTTGAGGCCTGTCGGTTACTCCAAACCCAGTTTAATGTGTACAGTTGAGTCCAATAGAAAGAAATTAATTTGCCTATAATAGGGACTAACAAATACCTGTTACTAGAATGTCAAGAAGCCTGAGGGGTGCTTGTGGATGTTGCTATCTGGAATAGCTTACCAAATGTTTAGGAAATTACATTGGATAATATGGCAAATAATTCTAAATTCATCTATATTCTAAGGAAAACTTGCAAGTAAACATTCAGTCCAAACACACTTTGGAATTTTACAACCTCCACTGTCCACAGAGTCACCAAGGACTGCTAGATGAAGTGAGAGAAACCTTGATGACTGGGTCCATAACAGATTTATGCTTTCTGATTTCAATTGAGTCATCTTGGCAACCTTTTTATTCAATTATTATTCATTCTTACATTCCCTATTGGAATTCTTTCACAAACCCCTAAAGTCATCCTTACCAATAATCTCTTGCATCCTACTTTCTAAGACCACTGGAAATCTTGGTTTGAATTCTAGTGTAAATACCTACAACCTTTATGACCTTGAGTAGGTCATTTAATTTTTTCTGGTCTCAGTTACCTCATTGGTAACATAGGGAGGTTGAGCATGATCTATTCCAGTTCTACCATTCTGTGACCTTACTAATCAGTTTCCCAAAATCAAGAACCATCTACCACACAATTCTCAACTTCCATCAAAAACTCCATGTATATCATCCTCTTTCTCCTGTCTCAGAAGCTAAGGAGGTCCTTCTCCTTGCTAAAGCTAAGTGCCTCAATGAGGTAAGAAGATGGTGGATTAGTAGCTGTATGAACTTGTGGGAAATGGAGCACTGCTTCTTTCCATTCTGAATGGAAGAGAGAGCAAGTAAAAGCTATGATCCAAAAGTATGGGTATAGAAATGGGATGGAGGGAGAGAAACAGACAGAGGCAGAGAGACAGGGAGATAGCCATGCAGAGCTGAGTATGTATGATTCAAATGGGGTTGGTGAGAGAGAGAGATGAGCA
Source organism: Trichosurus vulpecula (assembly GCF_011100635.1). Classification (NCBI taxonomy): domain Eukaryota; kingdom Metazoa; phylum Chordata; class Mammalia; order Diprotodontia; family Phalangeridae; genus Trichosurus; species Trichosurus vulpecula. The sequence continues at coordinate 233,428,747 of NC_050578.1, read as the reverse complement.
CAGGAGATCATTTTGCAATGCCAGCCTAGAGACAGCAACAAGCTAGCCCAAGAAGGGCAGAAGCTGATTTCAAGTTGATTCTATTATGTGAACTTATCTAATTTCTGATTAAGCAGTTTCGATTTTTGCTGTGTAGATATAATCTAATCAATCTTATCTGCTTTTGATCTGTTTCTTTATTTACAAACAAAATTGCAAAATAGAAAGCCAGTGATTAGTTAGGACACATACAGATACAAAAAGAACTAAGGTTTTGAACTTCAGTACGAAGTACAAGGTTTCTGTCCTCGCATGGGGGCACGAGCCACATGTTGGAGAATCTCCCATTTAAAAAAAAATCTTGTTTTTAAAAATTTCTCAAAGATGGGGTCAAAACACCAGCGTTTTCCTACCCTCTGGCTAAAGCTGGTCAAATAGCCATTACTGGCTCAAAGAAGTCTGGATGAATGAGACATAGGGACCTCAAGTAAGTTCACTTCTCCACTGTCCTGTTGCATATTTGTCCCAACAGATAAGTTGTGTGGAGGAGCTGATTAAAGGAAATCAATCCGTTCTCCAACCGCTTAAGGAGTGAGGAAAGACAGGAGTCACTTACATTCCTAAGGCAGAGCCTACGTGACAGAGCTAGCTGCTTTTCCTGTGATACTGATCACCCACAAGCACCAACTACTATTACAGTTAGAATGCTCTCCCTCCATACTTCTACTGCTTATAATCATTCATGCAGCCTACTGTCATGGCCCTACTCTCTGACCATCTCCAAAGCCACCCAAACTTGGATTCCATCCCTGAGCTCTGACAGATGAACTTTTTGCCTTATCTTTTGGAGAACTAGGTTTCCGTGCTATTTCTTGTAATATCCTTTTCCCACTTCCCGCTTACCTTTTCGAGCAACCCTTTCTGTGTCGTCTTCTTCCTTTAGACCATGGTCTCCTTAAGCATAGGCACTTCCATTCTTGCTTCTATTTATATCTCCAGCACAAAGTAAGGGCTTCAAATTCTGTATCTATCTATCTTAGCATCTTTCTTTGTGATTCAACTCAGAGGGCACCACAAAGGGTAATAAGTCTTTCCTGATTCCCGTCATTATTAATACCCTTTCCTTCCTCTACCTTATATTTACTTATTGTTATAAATGTTTTATTTCCCCAGGAGTATGATTCTTTAGGGGAAGGTCAGGTATTTTGTTTGTTTTTTTTTTCATTCTCCAGTGCCTAGAACAGTGTCTTGCATATTATAGGTACTTAAATTGTTATTGAATAAGTAAATGAATGAATAAGCATCTAGAAGAGTTCTTAACCTTTTTCCTTTGGGAGTTTGGTGAAGCCCATGATCCCCTCTGTCAGCTTGGTGGTGTCTATGGACCACTCAGCAGTAGCTAGACAGTGCAGTGATAGTTGGGCCTGAAGTCAGGAAGAGTCATCTTCTTGAGTTCAAATCTGGGGTCAGACACTTACTAGCTGTGTGATTCTGGGCAAGTCACTTAACCCTTTTGCCTCAGTTTCCTCATCCATAAAATGAGCAGGAGAAGCAATGTCAAAGCACTCCAGTATCTTTTCTAAGAAAATCCCAAATGGAGTCACAAAGTCAGACAGAACTGAAAAACAACTGAACATGGACCACTCTGGCAGTCTAGTGAAGCCTATGGATCCTTCTCAGAATAATATTTTTAAATGCCTAATATAAAATACTTAGCACTACAAGGAAAACAATTATGGTGAAAATAAAGGTGTGACTTTTCCCATGTGCCCCTAAAATTTATCAATGGACCCCAGGCTAAGAAGCCTTGATCTAGAAGATGAATTTGGGGAGTAAAACATGTGAATTCAAACTATGGACAAAGAACAATATTTTTCAATTAGGTGAGGAATTATCCAAGTTGATCCATTATTGGGTATTCAATCAAAATTTACACACACACACACACAAACACACACACACATACACTCCATGTCTGCACATAGATTTAAATATGCAAGTCTTCCTTGATGGGTTTATAACCAAGGTCTCAAAGAGCAAGGAGCTGGACAAATATTTGATCCCAGAATAATTCATGACACCCATTGATTACTTTGCACTGCAGAGAAATGCTTTCATGTCCTTTTCTGAATTCCTACAGCTTACATAGTAACAGCCAGTTTAGTGTTTAATTGTATTCTAACTTTCATTACTTTCTAATTTTTCCTATGGGTTAACTTTTCTCTCCACCAACTGAATGGTAAGCATAGTGACATCTTAAATATTTGTACTCCTCACAGCATCCAAGACAGACCATACATGTAGAAAATATTCAATAAATACTTGTTAATTAAGTGATAAAAAGATTAAATCCTTGTCTAAGGATATTTAACATTCTCCTCTCCTACAAAATGGTCAAGAGGACTTTCACCACATATAAAAAATGGAGAGACCTAGAGATAGTTCCAGGACTCACACATTTCCTTCCACCCTGCTGAGATGACAGAGAAATGAATGTACAGAGAAATACAGCAGAAAGCTTAGATCAGCAAAATACACACACACACACACACACACACACACACACACACCATTCATCTCTGGCTGCCTAGGAAAGAGATGTTCCAAATGACAATTCAATGACACATGGGAGGCATGCTCCTGCACCATCTGAGTGACCATAGTGCTTTGGCAGGTATCAAAGCAATCTGGATGACACTCCCTGTCACCAACATACTCTCAAAGGAGGGAGAGACCTGGCATGGCTGCATGGCAGATTGGCAGATGAAACAATCTTATAAACAGATTCCAACATGTTCCCACACAACATCTCCTCCTGAGATGCTGAGATTCCTGATATCTGTATAATTCTATGCTGTATTTTTTTCCTAATAGCATGAGGATATCAAGTTCAAAATGTGGGCAGCAACGATAAATTACCCTGTAAATCTTAATATGACCCTCCTGACACAAAAATTCTGGTACCATTTTGGGAGTGCCTTTCACAAAAATTACTCATGCCCCCATCTAGAGAAATTCCAGGAAAGCTTGCTCATCAGATGTCCTCAAAATAGGCCTTCACATCTCCTACAAGGTCTGAGGCTAATAAGATTTTAAATATAGGAAAGGTTATATTAACACAACAAAAAGGTAGAAATGACTTGTACTTAAGCTCATACACAGTCTATTAAATTTCTGCTACCTACAGTAAACTACACATTCTTTTTACCTTAGAGTAATACGCTATATGGGTTGTAGTTGATGGGGTTAATCTGCCCAATCTCAAGACCCACTTAATTTGCTTGACTCCTAAGGGCAAGGTCTGGTTTTATTCTTCTACGTTGCTGCCCAGTGCTTCACTGTTCATTAGTTCTGGCCTTTCCTATAATTCTCATTTTCATAGCCCCCTTCCATGCCAGTTTTTCTATGACAATACTTCCTCTACCACTTGTGCATCTCTATGTGATACTAGGAGTTCCCTCCTAGAGGCCCTCACAGAATCACTGGCCCCTCTCTAGGTCTGCATACAGCTCAGCATCCCTATCTCTCTGTCTCCTTACCTATAGGGCCTTGCAGATGTGTCATGGGCCCTCTTTGCAAGTCTATGTAGTGCTCAAAGTCTCTGGCTCTGGGGCCAGTTCTGAGGAGCCACATGGGTGTCTCTCCAATAGCCTCTCTCCAAGTTTGAATGTGGTTCCATTGCCTCATCTAGGACCAGTCATTTCTCTCTGAGGGATGAGCAGAACTAACCCCTTTGTTTTGCCCTGGCAGAAGCAATGTATGCTGTCATCCCTGGATGCTTATCCAGGGTAAGAGAGAGCATCTTGAGCCTTCTCAAATCTGAAGATCCCTACTGACTTCAAGGAACTCATGGGGGGGGGCAGAATTATATCTCATAAAAGTACTTTCAGGGATTATGAACTTCTGGGGAAGAAAATAAAGATCATAAGTGCATAGACAGAATTTTCATCAGTTACTATTTGAAGGAAAAGATTTCAGAAGAGAGGCAGATACAAGAAGCACACAGATAATGATGATTAAGAAGTGGTGTCTGAAAACGGAATTTGACTTTCTGAACCACAGCTTAAAATATAGGAATGCTCCCAGTCAGGTATAGAGTGTATCTAATGAGGGACTATTAAAAAACGAAAACCTTTGCCCAGAGTCATGCCACTTTTAGCAAGACAGCTTTAATCTGAAAATGAAGGAACGTTTTGATCCCAGAGGTCAAAACTAATTGATGGAGGTTACAGAAAGGCAGGTTTCACCTTGATATAAAGAAAAATGTTCTAATAGTTATAATTGTCCATGAGCAGAATAAACTTCCTTAGAAGGGAGGGGTTTTGCCACTACCATAATTATTCAAATAGAATCGAGATCTGAGATAGCATGGTGAGGATTTCTGTTTAAGCACAGGTTATACTAGGTCTTGGCCTGAAGTCTTACCCAATTTTAAGATTCTGTGAGACAACTCAATTCAACAAACATTTAACAAACCCCTACTACATGACGGGCTCCATGCTAACTGATGAATGATCGTAGCAACAGTGAACAATTTCCTGACAATCAGGGGCCAACCTCTTTAGAACCTCCACATTACTCGGCATCTCACAATGGAGCAAACTGAATGTGAATGGCTGTGGACTACTTTTGAAGGGCTGGATATTTAGATCAGAGCTCCTATACTTCTCATTAGCTTTGTGGATAGAGTAGGTGATAATACAGCTATCTTTCCAGTGACCCATAAATTCTGGTCTCCAACTATTTCAGTTTCTATTTTCCCCAATTTGCATTCGGCATGAATTTCTGTAAGTCTGAGGGATTGCTGCTATTCATGCCCCTTTCCTTTCTCTTTGGAAGGGTGATTTTTTTCTCAGTTTTATTAATTTTCAATTGCAATTAATTGATCATCTTTTCACATCCCACCTAGCAATTACATAATGCAAAGCTCAGCGACTTGTTCTGTGTGTTTGTCATCATAGATAGTGGGTAAAGGTTTCATCAAAGTCTTTTTACTTCACTACCCTCATCATTCAGAAGGAACTCCAAAACGAATCCTTCAAACACATAATAAATTATTTTGTTCTTCTGTGCCTTAATAGTCACATGAGAGTGTGGAGAATGGCCAGAGCAGGGACAGCACTGACAATCCAGGTAGGAAAGGTGTGCTTGAGAACAGAAGTCAAGGAATGTAAATGATCAGGGTTGGGGCAGTCAGCTAAGACAGAAAAGAAGAGGAGTCAGGTGGTACCATCCAGGTCAGAAGACTAGAGGACAAATGTTCCTACAGCAAAGTTTTATTTCACTATTTTTATACTCATCTATGAGTATGGCCAACACTGAGTCCACAATTGTACACTGCAGTCAGAAGCAGATTAGGGATCAATGGTTGAATCCCACTCCTCTTTGAAGCAGGGACAACAGGGTTAGAATTACCTCATAACGAACAAAATAACTTTCATATTTTCTCGATATTTTCCCAGTGCAGACTAGCAACACATCAAAATTCACTCTATTTCTAGTAGAGTTGGTGCCTGCTGATTTTCAGACAGAAATAACTTGCTGCCTTTTAATAATGGAACCCAATGGAGTACATAGGTTGGAATGACTTAAGTCTATGTCAAACTCTGTCTAATGGGCTTTTGTTAATGAAAATAGTAGAGAGGCAATATGGTGGAGTGTAAAAAGTGCTAGACTTCAAAGTGGAAGAGAGCTCAGTTCAAATGTTGGCTCTGACATCAGCTGTATTCCAGCATGCCACTTAATTGTCTTTGAGCCTGTTTCCTCATTCATAATGTGAGGATAACGTCTGGAGTCCCTGTCACATCTGGCTGTTGCAAAAATCAAATGAAATATGTGGAACCTGTGTTACACCCTTAAAACACCATATAAGTAAATGAAAAACCACATTACGATGGGGTCAGAGAATCATAAGTATAAAGTTAGAAAGGACATTAGAGGTCCAATCTATCCTTCCTCATTTTTCAGTTGAGTAAACTGAGGCCTAGAGAGTATAAGTGACTTGCCCATGGTCACATAGCTAGTAGTATCAGTAAACAAGATCTGAACCCAGGTTCTTTGACTCCTGAGCCAGTGATCTCTCCACTATGCCACAATGTCTCCCTTCTCAAATACAACACCACAGTGAAGTGCTTATGTGCATTCAAAGCACATGTACACCAATGGATGTTTGATATTAGATACACAAAAAATGATTTCTCCATAATCCTCGGTGGAATCATTTTTACCCCAAATCATGATAATCCATCAACTAGCCTTCTGCTCCATGGTTGCATGCACAATTTCTTGCCAATGACAAAATGATGCTGGCCCTATGCAAATTCAACACAAGCCCAGAACACAATTTCTCTTGTGCTGTGACACACAAGCCAGTGCCAGATGAAGAATAAAGGCTCTTAGACCATAGCACAGGAATCCCGGTACTGCTGTCTCCTCTCCCTCCCCCATGTCAGTAACACACTCAGTTCCTAAGTCTGAAGGGGAAAAAATGATGCAGCAGCCCAGATTTCCTTCTTCTGCGCGTTTCTCTACCCATCATTGCATTTAACTACTAACAAGTCACTGAGATCCTAGAATCACAAAACTAACTTTTTAAAGTTGCATAGATCACATTTACACAGCACTTCCAAGCTTACAAAATATCTTATATATATATATATATACATATTCTCCTATTTGATCCTTTACAACAGTCCCATGAGATAGGTACTATTATTATCCCCATTTTACAGATGAGGAAACTGAGGCTGAAGGAAGTTAAGTGACTTGCCCACAGTCAATAAGCATTTGAGGCAAGATTTGAACTCATGTCTTCTTGACTCCAAATTCAGCCTGTTTAGAAAGAAAACTAAGGGGGGCCCTGATCACTACTTGAAACACTTAGAAGGGCTATCATACAGAAGAGAGGTACAAGACTTGTTCTATTTGGCCCCATAGGGAAGTCCTAGGTCTGAGAGGTCAGTTTAAAGGAGGTACATATTTGATCCAATCTAGAACTTCCTCAATAAACTCCAGTGGTTCCTTGCTATCTCTAGGATCACATAAAAACTCATGTTTAGCTTTTAGGGCTCTTCACAACCTATCTCAAACCTGTGCTTCCAGGTTTACCTTACATGACCCCCTCCCCCACTTGGCACACTCTATGCTATGTATTTTTGCTGTTCCTTTCACACAATACTACATCTCCCACCTCCATCCCTTTGCACAGGCTGTGCTGTGATGTGTGAAACACACATCCTCCTCACCTCAGCCTCTTAGAATCCCTAGCATCCTTAAAAACTCTGGGCAATGTCACCTCCTATGTAAGGCCTTTCCTAAACCTCTCAACTGTTAGAATTTCATTCATACACACACCCCTCAAATTACTTTGTTTCACATAGAAATAAATATAGAACATGTATATGCTAGGTGGCATACTAGATAAAGAGCTGGGCCTAGAATCAGGAAGACCTGAGTTCAAATCTGGGCTCAGACACTTACTAGCTTTGTGACCCTGGGCAAGTCATTTAATTCTGTTTGCCTCAGTTTCCTCATCTGTAAAATGAGCCGGAGAAGGAAATGGCAAAGCACCCCGACGTCTTTGCCAAGAAAACCCCAAATGGGTTCACAAAGAGTCAGACATGACTAAAAAAATTAATGAAGAACAATATATCATTTATGTGCATATGTGAAAATATACACATATGTATTTATTCATTGGTATCCATTCATGTCTTTCTTCTCCTCTACCCGCATATCTCAGTAAAAACTCAAAAACAAATGCTTCAAACACAAGTGTAGTCATTAGTAGTGATTTGTATACCACACTGGTCATGCTAGAGGAAAGTGTGGGCTTATTATATACACCCACATGTATGTATGTATGTATGGCAAATATCTATACGTACATAAATATAGATATATACCGGTATATATGTACATGCACATAGGTGTATATATGAGCACAATGTGTAAAGGTACACATGTCTGCACACACATGCATATAATATACTTCTCTAGATGTGTATGTTGTCACCCCTCAATTGTTCATGACCTTGAGAGAAGGGACTATTTCACTTTGTCCGTGTGTGCCTGGTATCTAGCATTACGCCTATTATACAGCAGAATCTTAATAAATGCCAATTAACAATAATAATAATGTATAATTACAATCCACAATATTAATCAAAATAATCCTAATAATCTACACTGACCAAATTTAGCAGAATCAGTTCCCCACTACTGAGGGTTTCCAAGAAGGGGCTGGACATTCATGTGTTAGGATATCATAGAACATCTCATGCTTCAGGTCAGGGGTGACTGACCTGAAGTCATCTGGTCAGCTGACCTCTCAGGCCCCTTCCAACCATAAAAATCTATAATTCCATGAAAACCTCCTCAGAGAGTCTTAAGGGGTTATCATCTTACTATAGCAAATATCAAATTTTATATTGGAACTGTGTCAACACTCAATAGATAATGCTAGAGATTAGAGTAATGCATCTATTTCCACATTCTAGGAAATGGCCAAATAGTTCATTTGAAGCCTGCCAGTCATGATTTAAGATTATGCCCACTGCCATTATGTACTCTCCATGAGGTACATGCATAGAATACAAATGGACTGAATATAGCACACTACACTAAGACAGAATACAATATTATTCCTGCCCTATTGAAGTCATGAACATGCCTATCAACATTTCCAATTCCACGAAAAGCCCGGAGAGCTCATAAATCAAAGAAAGACTCATTCTGACTTGTTTCAGAATGCTTCAGAAGGCCAGACCATTAGTACTTGCAGGTGGGAGGTAGACTTTGACTTAATATTAAGATTTTTCTAATGAATAAAACTGTCTGACAGTGCGGTGCGTTACCTCAGGAGACAATGCACTTCACTTCACTGAAGGGGTTGTAGGAGAAGGTAGATGGCCATGTGTTCAGGGGTGCTGCCGAAAGATTCCTCCCTGAGTGAGAGGTAGATGTGCCCTGGCAAAGACCCTCCAATTCAATTCAACCCCACCTACATTTTAGTCAAAACCTATGGCCTTATGTGGGCAATGGGAATGCAAAGCAAAATCTTAGAGGGCTTAAATTTCAGTCTAAAGAGTTTAGACTTTGCCTATCAGGTAGTGGGGACCCATTAAGGAGAAGAGTCATGCTAACAATTAAGTACTGTAGGATTAACTTAGTGAATGCATACAGGATGAGCTCAAAGAGGAGGTGCCAGAAGAAGGAAGACGAAGTAGGGGATTATTTTAATAGCAAAGATTTGAATAAAAGCTTAAAGAGGCATTAGGAAAAGGAATCTCAGATTTGACTCTGCTATAGGCAGGCTGGGAAAAAAGGCAAGGATCTGCCACATGGTACTGGAATACCAAGGTCCTGTTTTTCATATGAATACTAATTTAAGAAAATAAAGAAATGGAGTATGGGAAATGGTGGGGCTCCCAAAAGGCAGAGAATACCCTGCTACTCTCTATTGCCTCTAGGATAAAACAAACACCTCTGTTTTGCATTTAAAGACCTTCATAATTTGTCTCCAACCTACTTTGGTGGGTTTATTGCACATTACTCCTTTTCACACTTTATTCCAGCCAAGCTTGTGGACCTTCTCTTCCCCCATACACAACACCCAAAGGCTCATAAATCATATATTTAGAGGTGGAGTGGAATAGAGAAGACATTTAATTCAAACTTCTCATTTTACAGATGAGGAAGCTGAGACTCAGAGAAAGGAAGGAACTTGGCCCAGGTCACACAGCAAAATGACAGAGCCAAGATTTCGAATCCATGCCCTCTTACTCCAAAGGTCAGGCAATTCCTATTCTATATCCGACCTCAATGCCTTTGCACAATTTCTCATGCCCAGAATGCACTGCCCCCTCCTTACCTCTGAGGCCCTAGCTTTCTACAAGTCTCAATTCAGGTGTCCCCTCCTACAGGAAGCTTGTCTTGATTCCCTCAGTTGCTTGTGTCCTCTTCACAACTCAATTCGTATTTATTTCTCTGTGTAAATGTTATTTTTCTCCTCCCTCCCCCACTGGAATGTAAGCTCCTTGATGTCAAGGACTTCTTTATATTTGTCTTTTTATTCCCTACACAGAGTGCAGTGCTTGGCACTTAGCAAAGGCTTATTGGTTGATGCCAAACTTTCCCTCTTTCCTTTTTTGTTGGTGTTCAATTGTTTCAGTTAAAGAGTTTCCAACTCTTTGTGAGCCCATTTGGGGCTTTTTTGGCAAAGATACCGGAGTAGATTGCCATTTCCTCCTCCACCTCATTTTACAGAAGAGGAAACTGAAGTAAACAGGGGTAAGTGACTTGCCCAGCGTCACACAGCTAGTTAGCATCTGAGGATGGATTTGAACTCAGATCATCCGGACTCCAGGCCCAAAGCTCTATCTACTGTGACCCCTAACTGCCTTCCTCTTTACCTAATGCTGTACTATTGATATTATGAATTTGTATATCCAGGACCTCTAGAAGGCCACCAGTCAATGATTCTGACCTATCCCATACCCTAACTGAAGACTTTTTCAATTCCAGGAGTTCGACAAAACTCCAGACTTCCAAGTATTTATGATATGTTGAGTAATATTTAATCCACATGATTGATTCACTTTCAAAGCTCATCTGGGGACTTTTTTTTGGTCTTTCTGCATAAGTTGATAGAGTTCTTCCTTATGTTTTTTTTTTCCTTTCAAGACTTCCCTACTAGAAACAAGGTGATACCCAAAACTCTAGACTCCGTTTAGGACCAAGAATTAATCTTCATTTTGAGAGGCAAGCCAGCACAGTAGAAAGCATACTGTAGTAGGAGCATAACATCACAGATTAAGAGCTTAAAGGGACCTTAGAAAGCATATAGTCAATTACTTCCTCCATTTTACAAATGACAAAATTTAAGCCCCAAAAGATGAATTGCTCCAAGATCCTCAAATAGTAAGTGGCAGGGCCAGGACTTGAAGCCAGGTCCTCTAACTCCAAATCCTATACATTTTTCACTATACTATGATATCTCAGTAGAGAACAGAAGAGTCAAGGGGGAACCTGAGTCCTACTTCCAGTACTATTGCTGACTTTGTGATCGTGGTAAAGTCACTTCACTTCTCTGTAAATCATCTTTCCTGTAATATAGGAAAAAAATGTACATTGTAGGATTGTTAGGAAGAGCAAATGAGATAATGGAGCAGTGGGCCTAGGGTCAAGAAGACCTGAGTTCAAATCTAGTCTCAGGCCCTTATTAGCTGTGTGACCTTGGGCAAGTCACTTTCCTCATCTGTAAAATAAGCTGGAGAAGGAAACGACAAACCTCCAGTATCCTTGCCAAGGAAACCCCAAATGAGGTCATGAAGAGTTGGACGATGTGACTGTAACAACTGAACAACAACAAATGTCGATGTGCTTTGCTGAATACAATGGGGGGCTAAGGATATAGGAAAAATACTTGTTAGTAAAGAGCCCTCTGACAATTTTTCCCACTGTTCAGTCTTGTGACTGTTAAGGGGAAAGGGAAAAGGGAGGAGGCATTCTTTCAAAATTTTACTATCTGGAATTTCCATAGTTCCATCTTTATGGTGAATGAAATCTCCAACCCAAGAAGGCAATGGATTTGAAAAACAGGCATTGGCTTAAATGCTCTTGGTAAGCTCATGCTAATCAGAGCTATTACACAGGTTCTAATCATTTCCTGGGGCTATTTACTTCCAGACGAAATGGAATTCACCTCCAGTTATGCAGGTACATGACAAGGTGGTCTGTTGATGGACCTAACTCCACTGCCTAGAAGTTAAAGTTCGGGCTTGTGAAATGAGCTGTCAGAAAAGTGTTACTAGCAGCCTAATAGAGCCTAATGAGTCCAGATCCTACACGCCATGCCTGAGGAGGGCTGGGATCCTTTTAAAAGAACAGAAATCATTTCCACTCTAATTATTAAGGCAAAACTTATGTGGAGGTACAGAAGCCTTATCTAATAGGCTAGCTGTGTTTGACTCCTGAATAGAGAAGCACTCATGAAAACTTAGAAGGAGTGTGCTGGGGGAAGAATACCACAACAATTTAAGAAATGGAAAGGGCTCAGTGCATTCTTTTATTTTTTCTTTCCAAGTCTATTTTCTCTCTATACCCTTCCCCTCCTGTCAAAAAAAAGGAATCAGTACAACAGGTGTGGCTATGAATCTGTTTTCTTGACTCCAGCCCCTCCTGCTGCTATTATTTACAGCATGTTTAATTAAAGTCACTGGGAAGAAAAATGAATTTGTTTACAGGAGTATAAAATCAGTTCTTTCTGATGACAACTTCTGTACCACTGGTCTTACCAGAAAACAAACATGAGATTCAGAATCTTTTTTCCAATTAAAAAGTTTGTGTGCCTCATGCATTTTTTATTCCCCATGTTCTGCTCCAACAGGGGAAGCAGACAAGGAAAGAGACATCATATTTTTCAAACAGGGCTCCGTCATTTCTGTTGTGCTGTTCAAGTCTGTTTTCTCTCATTGTTTTCCTTTTAAAAAATAATAACCATGCAGATCCATCAAACCTGCAGCATGAAGTTTAAACCATAAAGTATGCAGACCTGAATTTTTTTTCAACAGGAAACCATTCATTTTTCTTGCATTTTTTTTCCTTTTCATTCATCCCAAAGAGCAATATCAGTGAGACAGACACAGAAAACTCAAACTCAAACATATGCAGAGCCACATGGGTGAAATCAAAATGAACTAGCAACTCAATTTCCCCCTTTTTCCTTTCATATGTCATATATATGGCTGTTGGCATAAATAAAATGCTTTCTTAGTAATTTTCTGCTGGTCTTGAGCAGCCAAAAAGCAAAAAACCCAGACAAGAGGAACATTTTAGTTCAATTTCTGTATATGCTTTCCAATTTGTGTCCTTGACTTTAAAAGACTCAAAGTGCAAATAGTTGGGAGGAGGTAACAGACCAATTCATTATCCCCACCTTCAGCTAATCCTTTTACCTCCTATCTCTCTTCAGCCAAGGCTATGTTTAGTCAGATCTCATTTAAAACTAGGAAGCAGTAGAAAAAGCCAGGACTTCTGAAAGAAAGGGGGGAGAGAAGGAAGGAAGGGAAGGAGGGAGGGAGGGAGGAAGGGAAGAAGGAAAGAATGAAGGGAGGGAGGGAGGAAGAGAGAGAGAAAGAGAGAGAGAGAGAAGGAAGGAAGGAAGGAAGGAAGGAAGGAAGGAAGGAAGGAAGGAAAGGGGGAAAGGGGAAAGTGGGAAGGAAAGAAGAAAAGAAGGAAAGAAAGAAAGGAAGGAAGGAAGGGAGAGAGGGAAGGAGGAAGGGAGGGAAGGAGGGAGGGAGGAAAGGAAGGGAAGAAGGGAAGAATGGAGGAAGGGAGGAAGAGAGAGAGACAGAGGTAGAGAAAGAGAAAGAGAGGGAGAGGGAGAGAGAGAGGGAGAGGGAGAGAGGGAGAGAAGGAGAGAGAGGGAGAGAGAGGGAGAGGGAGAGAGAGAGAGAAAGGAAGGAAGGAAGGAAGGAAGGAAGGAAGGAAGGAAGGAAGGAAGGAAGGAGGGAAGGAGGGAAGGAGGGAAGGAGGGGAGGAGGAAGGAGGGAAGGAAGGAAGGAAGGAAGGAAGGAAGGAACGAAAAGAGGGACAGGGAGGGAGGGAAGGAGGAAGGGAGGGAAGGACAGATGGAGGGAGAGAGGGAGAGAGGGAGAAAGAGATAGAGAAAGAGAGAGAGAGAGAGAGAGAGAGAGAGAGAGAGAGAGAGAGAGAGAACTCATTAGAAATGGGTGTGCCCTTGATTGCATTAGGAAGCAGGGCAAAGAAAACCTTGGACTCTAATGAGCCTGGCATGCACCAGCCACAGGGTACACAGCATGGATGGAAGAGAGAGTGGGATCAATGAGAATGAGACATTTAGCACTATAATGTCTAAAGCTGTCTCAGCAGTTAAGTAAATACACTTTATTGTGCCAAAGAATCTGTAGCTTGGGATGCTTTACAATGGCACAAAGATCTTTAGATTCATTCTCTTCTCCCATTATTTAAATCTCTTCAATTGTGGCAGCATCAAAGAATTTTTTTTCAGTATGTACAGAACTATGATGCATTTTCCAAGAGTATGGATATCAATCAACTGTTTCCTATGGTACAGTGTTCTATGTGGTAAGTCATTAACCTTCAGCCAACTGACCCAATAGACAAAGGCCACCTCTATCCCACCAGCAGCCCAATCCTAGATGCCTAGCATAGATTAAGCACCTGGGGTCAAAAAAAAGGTGCAGGATGCGGAGTGTAAGATATCAGAATCTATCAGCAGTTTCTGATATAGCTAGCATCTACTCAACAGAATATGAGGCAAGTGGGAAGTAAGTAAAGAGGAGACTATAGAAAAGCAGTCACAAGCCTTTGTTCACCAACAAAGTAATAGACTGTCAATACCAAATCAATTAACTATATTTTTGTGAACTAACTGTTTTATGCATCTGGCCCAAGAAATAACATTAGAAGTTTGCTTTCCAAGGTCCTGAACACAGAAAGCTATAGGAATGCTATAATTATGATCTTAGACCCATAATATATTAGAGCTTGAAGGGGCTCTGGACATCATCTTGTCCAAACAACTCACTTTAACTTCTTAGTCAACTAATTCAGCTCCACACTCCTTTCTTGAATCCCTAGCCCCTTATCATATAACTGACTCTCAGCCAAGTCTGAGCCTTGGATCACTCCCATCATTCTTAACTTTTATTCCTACAGAAGTGCTACTGAATAAAGGTAGAGAAAATCACACAACCATTCTGACTGGCTCCACTACAAATTTATGCTATATAGCCTCAAAGTTATGGTTTTCCAGTAGAAATGTGTGGCTGTGAAGAATAGGAGTCTAAGGAAAGCTAAGAGCCACAGAATCACTGTTTTCAAATTGTGGTGCTGGAGAATTTTTGAAAGTCCCTTGTATAGCAAAGAGATCAAATTAGTCAATATTTAAATTAATCCATCGGAAGGTCAAATACTAAAGCTGAAACTTAAATCCTTTGGTCACATAATGAGGACAGGATTCACTGGAAAAGACTCTGATGTTGGGAAAGATTGAAGGCAAAAGGAGAAGGAGCAGCAGAGGATGAGATAGTGTTATGGAAGCCATGGACATGAACTTGGACAGACTTTGAGAGATAGTGGAGGAAAGAAAGGCCTGGCATATTGTGGCTCATGGGTTTGTGAAGAGTAGGACATGGCTAAACAACTGAAAAACAACAAACCCTCAACTAGGTTCTTACAGCTGCTAAGCAATCCTACAATACCATATCAACCCACTCTCCCACTCTCTGCAGCAACTGTTCCAAACTTTTCATCTCTCCTCAAACCTCCCATGACTCCCCCTGAGTCTCTTTCCTCTCAGCTGAGAATCTTGCCTCATATTTACATAAATAATTGGGGCCATTAGCTGTGAATTCCCTCTTTTCCCCTCTTCCTCATCTCCTATCACTCATGCCTTCTTCCACTTTCTTCTCTTTCACTTCTGTTTCATATGATGAAGTACCCTTACTGCTTACCAAGGCCAACCCCTCTATTTGTTCAAGCCATCCTATTCCATCCCATCTTCTCCAATAGATCTCCCCCTCTGTCATTCCCACTCTTTCACTTGTTTTCTATCTCTCCCTTTCTACTCGCTCATTTCCTACTGCCTACAAACATGGCCATGTCGTCTCTATCCTGAAAAAAAAAACCTCACTTGATCCTTCTATTCCCATTATCATCCTATATTTCCTCTGCCTTTTGTAGCCAAACTCCCCCAAAAGGCCATCTACAAGAGGTGCCTCTCCTCCCTCTCTCTTATTAACCTCTTATAATCTGAATTCCAACCTTATCATTCTATTGAAACTGTTCTCTCCAAAGTTACTAACCATCTCTTAGTTTCCAAATCTAATGGCCTTTTGTCAATCTACAACCTCCTTGACCTCTCTGCAGCCTTGGACACTGTTGATCACTCACTTTGCCTTGATTCTCTCTTCTTTCTAGGTTTTCAGGACACCACTCTCTCCTGGTTTTCCTCTTATCTATTTGACTTTTTTCTTCTCTGTCTCCTTTGCTAAATCCTCATCCAGGTAACTCCCTCTAACCATAGGTGTCCCTTAAGATTCTGTGCTGAGACCTCTTCTCTTTTCCCTCTACTCTTACTACTTCACTTGATGATCTCATTAGCTCCCATTGATTTAATTATCAACTTTATGTTGATTATTCTCAAACATACCTCTTTTCCCCAGTCTCTCTCCTGACCACCACCCTCATATCTCCAACTGCCTTTCAGACATCTTAAACTGTATGTCTAATAGACATCTTAAACTCATTATGTCTGAAACAGAATTCATTATCTTTCTCCCTTAACCCTCTGCTGCTCCTACCTTCCCTACCACTGTAGAGGGCAATCCTCCCAGTCCCTCAGTCTCACAAGCTACGAGTCATCCTGGATTCCTCACTATTTCTACCTCTCCCCGCTCCATATACACAGGTTGTTACCAAGGCCTGCCAATTTCACCTATGCGACCTCCCTCAAATAGTGTCCCTTCTCTCCTCTGACACTGTCACCAGTCTAGTGCAGGCCTTCATCATGTCACACCTTGATTATTGCAAAAGCCTGCTGGGGGATCTTCTTCATACCTCAGGTCTCTTCTCACTCCAATCATCCTCCATTCTACCACTAAACTGATTTTCCTAAAGCACAAATCCAATCACGTCACTCCCCTACCCAATAAACTCCAGTGTCTTCCTATTCCCTCCAGGAGTAAATACAAAATGCTCTGCTTGGCATTCAAAACCCTTCATAACCTAGGCCCCTCCTGCCTTTCCAGTCTTCTTATGCTCCCAGACACATACTCTTTGATCCAGCCACACTGCCCTTCTGACTCTTGTTCCACAAACAAAACACTCCATCTCACAGCTAACATTCTCTCTGGCCATCTCACCATGTCCAAAATACTTTTCCTCCTCTGCTCTGACTACTGACCTCCCTGGCTTCCTTTAAGTCCCAACTAAAATTCCATATCCTATAGGAAGCTTTCCCCAACCAATCTTAATTACAGTGCCTTCCCTCTGCTGATTATTTCCTATTTATCATATATATATATATATATATATATATATATATATATATATATATATATATATATATATAATGTGTATGTATATATGTGTGTGTGTGTATATATATATATATATATATATATATATATATATATATATATACTATATTTTGCATACATTAGTTTGTACTTTGTTTCTCCCATTACATTGTAAGTTCCTTGAGGACAGGGACTGCCTTTTTGCCTCTTTTTGTACTCCTCGTGCTTAGCACAGCACCTGCACATAGCAGATGCTTAATGGATGTTTATTGATTAATAATTGTGTCATAGGTGACATTTGAACCCAGGTCTTCTCCAGAGCCAGTTGCTCCTTCCATTATATCAGGGACTTTTGATATTACTGTATCCAGACTTTTCGGATGAGTAAAGTGAGAAAGCTCAGAGAGATTAAATGACTTGTCAAAAGTCATATACTGCTTAGAGGAAGAACGGGGATTAGGAATCAACTCTTCTGATGTCTACTCAGCCCAGGGCTCTCTCTACTAACACATTTTCTAAAAAATAGAGTTTGTTATCTATACCAAATCTCATTTAGTACCTTTCAGTCACTAAAATCACTGACTCATTCAGAAAACCCTTACTAAACTCCCATTCACTCTTGTGACATTGTTCCATGTATCAGGGGCAAATCTTTAAGCTCTCCTCCCCCCAAAGAGACAGAGGAGGAAGAGGTGCATATTCATAATGCCCTATATTTGTCGTGTGAAAAATTACTAAGCACCTTGATTTGCTTGAGCTTCCTTACTATCCAGAGGAGGCCAGACTGACCTGGGAATCAAAATCAGCCAATCAGGAGGCAGACTGAGCATCCCTTAAGTTTGAAATACCAGAGATCTTTTGCAGTGTTTACTTGCTGAACCTGGAAATCCCTCTGCTATGCTGGCAACCACAGAACTGACTTAATCTGTTTCATACCAGCTCTAAAGGACAGAACTAGCACAAGCATCCTAGTTCTGGACCTTGGGGACTTTTCAGCCTGACCCTCTTCCTTGTTCCTCATAGGTACCTTATGTTCTCTGTGAAATGGCCCCTCCCTGGGAAATGGAAACTGAATCCAAGAGACTGTGCTGTACCCAATTAGGCCATGATATGGTGGAGAAATTCAAACCCACAGTTGTGGTACCTGATTGGGCAATGACATGATCATTCCTGCCCAGCTTTGTGGTTTTCCTTTGTCTTTAGAATCTGTGCAGCCTAACCCCAAAGCAAGCTCATCTCTGACTGCAGCTCTGTATGCATGCATGCATGCCACAGCTTTGAGAGAAAATAAACACGCATATAACCTAATTCTGTTTGTCTTTCTCGGACCCAACTCTGAAAGGTGACAATTGGTAGAATATCATTCATAATTGGAAGTAAAATTCCTGTCACTTCTGCTCAACCTTCAGTTCCAACAGTCTATACCTGCATAGTTTAAAGTGACTCTGCTAGCTTGCCAGGATTGTCATCATTCATCTATTCCCATAATACTATGAGTATTGTTGCTACATTCTATGGCTAAGGGAGTTCATACAAGAAACTTTGGAGAACTTTGGGGCTTGGGAATTACTGCAGGCAATAGACATCTCTCTTTATGCTGAATTCATGGGGCTGAGTTGTGGTTTTTTTCTATAGCACTTACATGGCAATTTGTCACGTATCAAAATATTTGTATAGATCATCTCCCACACTAGATTGTAAATTCCTAGAATATATACATCACTGATGATATTTTTCTATAGCTTCCCCCAAGTTTAACACAATATCTTGCAAATAGTTAATAATAAATATCCATTGTCGGGTTGATTGATTAGGTAAAAATAAAATCACCATATTTATACTGAGTTTAAAAGATCAGGAACTTTATTCAATGAAGTACAGCTATTCAGGAATCTGGAAAGAAGCCAGATTTACTCTGGAGACTGAGTAGATATACAAAGGAATTAAAAGATCTACCTAAACTTGGCATTACTCATCCTTTCACACTAATGTAAGGTAATCTCACAAAATAAATGTTTTCAACATAAATGAGCTAATGAAATTAACCACAAAAACTACACATATCCCCTAGGCTTTTAGATAGAGATAATTTTACTACATATCTCCAGCATTTAGTTATGCAGAAATGAACAATGAAGTCATGAAAATAGCACAGATCTCTGTGGAAAGCAGAAAGCAGAAATCTGTTGACTAAAATAGCATTCACTTTTCCTGTGACAATTTGCACAAATTTACTCTGCAGAAGTTCTCTCTCATTATATCTTTTTTTAAAAAACTGGCTGAAATCTTATGCCACCAAAGCTCCTTAAAATACATGTTTACTGTTAAGATTTTGCTCATGGTCCTCACAGCATCCCAAGCATCTCTCCCCTGGTAAAGGCAAGAATGGCTCTGCTCTTAGTGAGCTCACAGCAGCACCTTTCTTAGACAAGTTCTTCTTCAAAAAGAACTTGTGAGTTGTACTCAGACAGAGTACAGTGTCAGTGCGGATGCCCTCTTCAAGGATAAAGATCACAACCTGCCCAGGCCTGCCAGTTCTGGGCAACTACTACATATGTTCCTATAAGCTTGCTATAAGTGTTCCACTGGATGTGATGGAGGTTAACCCAATGTCAAGACTATGTGATGCAGTGAAATGGACAACCTTTAGAATTCACCCATCACTTTATATCTCTTAATATATACATAAATTATATATGGAAACTATGTGTATATTAATAGGATATAGTTTTATGTATATACATATGTGTATACATATATGTCTACATGCATATACACATACCTATATACACAGATCTGTATAGATACATATTATACATTTGTATATAGAACACATAGAGACATACTTATATACATCTTGACATATATGTAACTTTATATACACAAAATGTCTTGATTTGTATTTTTCTGATTGCTATTAGCTTCTCTTCCTGTCATTTTTCTCTTCACTACATATTATATTTGATCCTCTGCATGCCTTGCTTGGAGATTTTCCCATGTATAGAACTTGCTTCCTCTTTACCTCTATCTCTTGTAGTTCTTATCTCCTCTGAAAAATGAATATTTCTCTCTTACAGTTAATAACTAATTACTGTATTAGGACCAAGATTTTTCCCCTTTTCTACTTCCTCATCCAGAAATCAATTAGTGGGGGAAATCTCTCTTAAAGATTTACCAGGCCAAGATCTTAACAGATAGTATGAGAAATTCTAAGTTTGGACTAAAGGGTATATTCCTGCTCACTGTGTTTGCTGGACAGTTCTGGGGAAGTGGTGATTCTTTTGTCTTAACAGGTGATGTGGAAATTGACCAAGATTTGGGTGACACAGTTCACCTACCCCAAGACTTCATTTTAATATAGCTACACCTCCTCTTCTAATATAGCCACACCTCCTCTTCAAAAGGCATATAAACTGTAAGCCCTTGCCATTGTCTTTGCCTATGAGAAATGGCCAAAGGACCATCTTTTTATTAATAACATGCTGACCTTATTAATAAAATGATTAAATTACCCAGAAACTATATCTCTAAAATTTGTTAATTGTCACATACCCAAAGTTTACTTCCAGTATCACCTCTTGCATGAGGCATTTCTCGATCCCCTGAATTACTAGTACTCCCCCAAATATTGCACTGTTTATATCTTATGTTTATTTATATGTGTACAAATGTTTCCCAAAAATCATAAGCTTCTTGAGGACAGGTACTTTTCTGCTTTTGTCCCTACATCCTTAGTACCAAGCACAGTGCCTGGAACATTGAAGGGATTAATAAAGACTTACTGGATTTCACTGAATTGATAAATACTATAAATAGACAATGAGTTGACCCCAGAATGAAACAAGGCAAAGGAAATAGGCTAGATTGCCCTTAGAAAGTTGCAAAGCTGTTTTGACAACCCCAAATGTTTCCTTAAAAACAAAAGCTCATTTTAAAATATCAATACTGATGCTGTATGACTATGTGTCAAGGACATTCTGAAGCATTCAAAATGGGGATGATCAGAGGACAGTGGAGAGGTATGTGGTAGTCAGAAAGAGACTGTAACACATTACAAACCATGACGTATGCTGGAGGATTGGAATAGTAGTATTTAAACCCTGTACAGCCTGGTCTCATCCTGCTTTTCCTGGCTTATTTTAATAAGTTTTCACTGCCCTTCACAATCTCTACAATTCAGCCCACCTAGCCCTCTTGTTGTTGCTCATACATAATATTCCATTTCTCCTCTCTTTGCCTTTGTACAGGCTATCCCCCACATCTGGAATATAAGCCCAGCACAACTCCATCTCTCAGAATTCCTGGCTTCCTTCAAGGTCCTCAGGAACTGGCTTATATCAACAATATCTATCTAGCTATCTATAGATATAGCTAGCTAGCTAGCTAAAGATATAGATGCACACATATACATATACATATATATATATATATATATATATATATGTATGTATATCTCAACCCTAAACCCTTCCTAAAGAAATAAGCTAATCAGTGAACATTTATAAAGTGCTTACTATATTCTAGGCATTATGACAGGAGCAGCATTTAGCATAGTGTCTGGCATACTGTAGGTACTTCCTAAATGTTTGTTGACTGACTTGGGAATACAAATACAAAAGAAAGATGGCCCCTGCCCTCAAGAAACTTACACTCTACTTATCCATGTACAAAGCTGGACAAACACCAAGACCGTGTAGTATCACTATGTGTAATCCAGATACCATATTGTGGAGCATCAAATTAAATCAATATGCTCCATCCCTTTTGTGTTCCAGTTCTTATAGGACTCATCCCACCAGCATGATTCTAAGGGCCAGGAGATGGAGAGAAGATTAAGATGAACAAATGCTCCAGGACACCAGCCCACGGAACAATTGAATGTGATGTGGCAGGTCCTTCATCAGGATGAAAGCTGATTACCTGTCTTTGTTATGGCTGCCCTTATAATAGCTCTTTAATTTGTCATAGACAAGGATGAGTTACTTCATTCCTTTCCAGCGAAGAAGCAACAATCTGCTGTTCAAGTTAGTAGATTCTTATGACTATAAGAAGTGGCCAAGTTGGTGTTAGTTAAAACTATGGAGTGACTACTCTGTGTTTACTCCTTTCACTGGCT
Organism: Trichosurus vulpecula; assembly: GCF_011100635.1. Lineage (NCBI taxonomy): Eukaryota > Metazoa > Chordata > Mammalia > Diprotodontia > Phalangeridae > Trichosurus > Trichosurus vulpecula. Next base: position 233,406,586 of record NC_050578.1, on the reverse strand, counting down.
TCTTCCATTGATCCTCCAGCTTCAAGCACCTCATCCCCCAATACACTAGCATACATTCAGCTGCCTCTTGCTAATATCCTGTAATCCAGATCATTGCTTTCCCACCATCATAATGTACTTATCCTCAAATCAATATACTGTTAGTGGAGCTATGAATTAGCCCAGCCATTCTGAAAAGCAATTTAGAACTATACTCTACACATTGCTAAATTGTGTAAACCCTTTAACCCAGCAACACCTACTACAGAGAGTAAAGACAGAGAGAAAGGATTCATAATTACCAAAATATTTATATCAGCTCTTTTTGTTGTGGTAAAGAACTGGAAACTAAGGAGGTGCTTGTCAATTCAGGAATAGCTAAACTAATTATAGTACATGAATGTAATTATATATTATTTTGCCATAAGAAATAACCAAAAGTATAGATTCAGTGAAATGTGGGAAGACTTTTATTAAGTGATATAGAATAATGAAAACAATTTACACAATGACTATAACATTGTAAAGGAAAACCAATTTGGAAAACAAGGACTGTGATCAATGCAATAGGCAACTCCAGAAGACTGATAGTGAAACATGATTTCCACCTCTTAGCAAAGAAGTGATAGGCTACAAGTTCAAAAAAAACCATCCAATTTCTGATATGGCCAATATGTGGATATGGTTTGGTTGAATATACTTATTTGTTATAAAGAAGGGCTTTGGAGTGGGGGTGAGGGCAGTAGGAATAATGGAAGGGAATGATAAAGGTGCAAAAAAGAATCAAAAGAGAAAAATGTCGATGAAATATTTAAAAATACATATTAGAAATTAGGAGGAAATTCAAATGTGGATACATGTAAGCAGGAAAATATTGGCAATACTGGCTCTTTCCTTACCAGCTCCCTTGCTTCTCTTCCCACCCTAATCCAATATTCAGCTCTGGAACCATAATTAAGTCAAAATGACCACTATTAATAGAAAGGGCATGTCATTCCACAATCCTAAGGTACCATTCGTTAACCCTTGAACTTTCCCAAGCCAAAATATCTAGCTAACCCTGGTCACCATTGCCCTTAATTTCTTATTCTCCCCTCCCTGCACCATTATATCATAATCTCCTCAAAGAAAAAGGATTTTCTTCACTTCTGTATTTGTATCCCCATCATATGCAGTTAGTTCCCTTGTCATACCATTCTTTGTTTACGGAAATACACGTTGTTGATGTTTGTCAAGTTTGTAATAAAAGAAAGAAAATTACCTAAGCTGGACCATTCCTTCAGTGTCCTTCTCATTACTAGCTGATTGGATAAATTAATTCAGGTCACCTTTACTTAAATTCAGTGACGTCATTCTCCTGTGTTTCCCCTCCCATGAACTTGCATTTTAACAAGGACATTCAATGTCTTTAGGGAGTGACTAATGAGTTCAATTTCAGGAACCTGGAGAAGGCTGGTGGAGGAAATATAAAGGGACTCTATAGATTGAAATATATGGGAACAGTCTTCTGGAGCTATGAGTCAGTATATGCCTAAGGGACAATCTGTCATAAGCTGCCCGAAATGTGAGTGAGCACTTCCAGATGACCAGTTTTCAGGCAGGATGATAGGATTTGTTTTTTGTTGTTTACCCCCCAAAAAACCCAGCTGACCTCAAGTGTCAGATGCACTGAAACTTGCATTGTAGTGATTTGCTTATCTGTAATTTGCCCCTAAAATCGTAAACTCCATGAAAGTTAAGACCTTTAATCTCACTATTAGTTTATCCCACCCTGAGGGAGGGACAATGTGACAGTCAAACTTGTCTTCCCCTCTCAACACATAATATGAATACACTGTACATCAAATACACATAATAAATGTTGAATTTCAGTTGAATTCATACGAATTTGAAATATAGAACTTCCTGACCTGAAATACAGTTTGAAGTCAGAATGTCCTTGAAATTAGCCTTATCACACCATGGCGTGACAGGTTCTGGAAAGAAGACTCTTTATGTCATCCAACTGATTCAGGGCATATCTGGTAGAATAATAGCTCTTCTGACAGTGTGGTCAGTTTGTACTGTTATTATAACAACAGTGCATGGGCCCATCTAAAGATATAGTCCATTCTCTGAAATTGAACTCAGGTCAAAATGTGTAAGATGCTCTAGTGGGTTCTGAGAGATCAAAACACTACCCCTGGGCACTATTACCAAGCAGTCCCAACTCCAGCAACCATGGATTTCAAATTCCTTTAGACGATACAAAAACTGCCTCCATTGAAACACACTGTGCATGACAATCTTTCTTCCCTAATCCAAACCAAACCCTCCTTTTGGAACTTTCCACCCTTGGCAAATTGCAGTCCCAGCTTTTAAAAGGAAACTGGTGAAAAAACTAACAATCCCAATACCCCATTAAAAATGAATGCCATCAACTCCAAAAATTCAAAGAGTCATCTCTTTTAGAAGTTTCCATTTAGGGAAGATATATAAGGGAGATGGCATTTGATTAAGTGAAATAAAATTAGTGCCTCTATGATGGCATAGTCCTCAAGTTTCAGGGTAGGTGTATCAAGACTGCTTCTTGGGCAGAACAGACCACAAAATAATCTGTCACTATGAAATGTAATCACAGCAAAATATAACATCAGCCAGTGCCCAGAGTACACAAAGGTATATTTAATATTCCCCAATCAGCAATCAACCACTGGTGCATTCATTCATAATCGGAAGACATGGTTTCATTTTAACAGCCTGTTTTTCCCAGCTGATTATACTTGGTCACTTTAGAATACATAACTGTCCATCCTAAAAGTTAAGTGGAAGGCAAGATCCTTCAATTTTTGTTTCCCAATTAGCCTTTATATAATTGTGTAATTTCAAGGGCAAAAGCTCCATCTATCAAATGTAAGACCTTACCTGTTGCAGTCCACATGAAGCAGAAGATGGGAGGCGCTAACCGACAGAGCAATCTTGTGCCACTGGCCATCTGCCATCCGGTATGGAAAAGCTTCTGTCCTTGATTTTCCATTAAATCTATAGTGATATCTGATCTCATCTCTCAAGCCACTGCTCTCCAGTTCAAAATAGCTGTATTGAAAGCAGAAAGTGTCAGTTTCAATTGGCAACAGGGCATCATCACCATCATTTCCCCCTGGGTGGTACCTGGTTTCAACAGCTTCTCAGAGTTCACAATTAACTCAGCATCACACTAAGGGCCACAACCTGAAATCAATTGTGCAGCATGGAAGGCAGCTCACTTATTATATTAGAGCTCACATAGTGAATACCTTCAGAGAGGAAATGAAGATCAATTGAACTACGGTAAGACAACTGGCACAAGCTAATTAGTGGAGCTTGGTGTATTCTCTTTTAAACACTTAAAAGTTTAGTTCAAATCCCTTCTTCCATTGTCTACAGGAAGCCATCCAAGTGGAAGAGATTTTCTGATGTTTATTTTTAGACCTGTCATATTTTTAAACATTACAGGAGAAGAAAAGTGGCTTCAGACATTGAGGCCTGGAAGAATTCGGTTGGGTGAAGTCTGGTGATTCTTAAAATTTCTTCTTCCTTGAACATAATGATAATAGGATAGCAATTCCTCAATAATTAAGAGGGAAAATTAGAGTTTGTTCACACTTAAATCACTAGTTAAGTATACAAGGCCATGAAACTCCGATGTCTGAGTTTCATTCTCTGCCCTCTTAAGGCAGCTAGGTGACACAGAGGATATAGTGATGGATATGGAGCGAGGAGAACCTGATTTCAAATATACTCACTATATGACTCTAGGCAAGTCACTTAACTTATGACTGCTTCAGTTTCCTTAACTCTAAATGGGGTTAATAACAGCTCCTACCTCTCTGGGTTATTGTAAGGATCAAATGAAATAACATTTGTATAGCAGCTGGAAAATAGTGGAAAATAAATTCTTGTACTCTGGTCCCAGATTTTTATGGAAAAGTTTTCAAATTCTTGGAAAATATCAGCTTAATTGCTATGGTCAAAAATTTGGTCAATAACCATATTTTCTTCCTACCTCTTACCCCACCATACACATTCCAGGGGGTAACATCTCTTTCCTTCTACTCTTCCATAAAAGATAGCATAGCTTCTATCACGGGGCAAACCTATGCTCCAGTCAAACTGGCCAACTAGCTGCTTATGTACTCAAGATATTCCATTCCATGACCCCTGTGCTGTTGTACAAGTGCTTCTTCCATTCATGGAATGCCCTCCCTCTTCAACTACACTTCAAAGAATCCCAAGCTTCCTTCAAAGCACAGCTTAGATGCCATCTCTTGCATGAGACCTCTCTTGATTTCCCAGTTAGTTCATTTCTCTCCTTCCTTCCTTTCATCTCTCTCTCCCCATCTCCCTCTCCCTTACCCCCATCCCCCCATCCTTCCCCCCCCTCGCCTCCTACCTCTCCCCATTTCCCTCCCCATCTGTCTCTGTTGTTCTCAATTACTTTATCACTTCATATTTAGTTACTTCTGTAAATATTGCAGTAGAATATGAATTCCTTGACAGCACAGATAGCTTTGCTTTTTCAATAATCAACAAGTATTTATATGTGCCTATTATGTGCCAAACACTGTGCCAGGCGTTGGAAATACAAAGACAACAATAACACAGTCCCTCCCATCAAGGAGATTACAGTACAGTACACTGGGATGAGAAGGTTACAAAATATTCATAGATATGTAAATACAGCTTTGTAACAGTGGCAAATTAATTAACCTCTCAGTACATTAGGCAAGCCTCGAAGACTATAGGTGGCAAAGAAGGTGCCAACCTGCAATGACAGAGGAAGTTCCTCACAGGCATCTCCCCATACCAATAAAATCACAGGTCAGGTCCCTGTCCCTATCCCTACATGCAAAATAAAAGGATATTAATTTGGCAGTGGCAGGAGTTACTAGGGAATCAGATAAGACCTCTGAGAAGAGGTTTATTTGAGCTAAACCTTGAAGTAATCTGGGATTCTGAGAGGTAAAGATGAAGACAGATTATTCTAGATATGAAGAACAGCTTGTGCAAAACTGTGGAAACAGGAAATGGAAGATTTTACATGGGGAACCACAAATAAACCTGTTTGCCCAGAGTATTGGAGTATATGATGGGGAAGAATACTTAATCAGATTGGAAAGGTGATGGGAAACATGATGGCGAAGGCAAACAAATGATTCATGTTTTATCCTAAAAGCAACAGGGAGACATGGGAGTTTCTTGATCAAGGGATTGGCATAATCAGATCCATCCTTTAAGAATGTCAGTTGGGAAGCTATGTGGACAATGGACCAGAGAAAGGAAAGGCTGCATTCAGAGAGACTAATTAGGAGGATATAGAAATGGCTCAAGCAAATGATGAAGATCTGAACTAAGATGGCTGTAGCCTGAATAATAAGAAGCCATTGAAAGTAGAGGAGGGGATGGATACTAGGAGTGTGCAGGATGCAGAATTGACAAGACCTGAAAACTGTTTGGATATGGCGTGTGAGAAAATATAAGCTGAAGGATGACCCCTAGGTTACAAACTTCGGTTTTGGTCTTTGTATTTACAGAATCTAGCAGTTTCGTACTTATGATAAGCACAATAAAGATTTGTTGGATTGAATTAAAGGTGTCCAGAAAGAGCCACTGTGGCAAATTAAAGTCCTAGAAATGAGACTAGCTCCTAAAAACATGGACTACAGAGGTACATCACCTAGCTAGGGATGCTAACATTAAACCCTAGACTCTGAGGAAATGGTTCTTTTCTCTAATCCACTTAGCCAGCCTGACCCTACTAACCAACATGTATTTAATTTAATAGCAAAGTGCATCAGATACAAGGACTGAGATGAATATATCATGAAGCTAAGCCTCTATTATGCATGACTTCCCAATCTCATGTCAAAGAACAAATGCGTATTTCACTCTTCTGTCCCAGATGATAATTCCAAGGAGGAATGCTTAAGAATGAGAATAAAGAATAGCTCCTGACCCACTTCAATGATGCCAATACTAAGAAACAGACGGGGAAACACAGGATGAAGAAGTAAATATGATTTAGCAACTGGCTTTTAGATGCAGGCACACCTATGTTAACATGAACATTAAAAGGCCATGGGAAAATAAATCCCTTAATGTGCACAGCTTTTATTTCTAGATTTTCCTGGCTTCTTGAAGCCAAGGTAGTCACATATTCTTTAATGAAAAAAATACTAACTTGCAAATGTAATTCTCCCTTTAAGTTAAATAGGACACTGTGTAAATTCTGAGTATAGAAAAGGAAAAAGATTTTCTACAATGATTTCTGTCTCCTCTACCCGTGGAACTTTGGAAGAAATGAGCAATCATTTAGTAATTATTGAGTACTTGTGCTGGGTGTTTTGAGGAATATAGGAATATCATAGAATCATGTCAAAGCCAGAAGAGACCTCAGCAACCATCCAGTCTAACCCGTACCTGAAAGAGAATTCCTTTTACAAAACGCTCTGTTGGGTCATCTTAGCTCTTAAGTACAAAATTCCAATGAAGGGAAACATCACCTCCTTAGGAGACCCATTCCTCTTTGGAATTGGTAGGAAGGTTTTCCTTCCATCAAGCCTAAATTTGTCCTTTTGCAACTTTCACCCATTGATCCTTGTGTCAAAACTACAAGGTTAATACCTCTTGCAAATACTTTTAGAGTTCTTGTGTCCTCTCTTCTTTAGCCTCAATAGCCAAGTGTCCTTTCCACAGTCTTCAAATAGCATGATCTAAAGGCAATTTGCCATCCTGGTTCCTCTCCTCTGGACCTTGTCCAAGCTCATCATTGTGCTTCCTAAAATGTAGTGCCCAGAACAAAAAAATCAGTGTTCTAAATATGGTCTGAAAAGGGTAGAGTACAGTAGGCCTACCTATTACTATCATATATATGTGATGTGGTCCTGACTTCTTTAAGAAGGGGAGAGATACCCAGTATAAATGTTCCGATGACAAAGGTCCAAAGAAAATGCATGCACCACCTCCTCTTCTCTTCATCCATGAGCAATAGTCAAATACATGATGCCACATAGTGTATCTAGTCTTCTCTATAGGGGATAATAACTGCAGCCTAAGTAAAGGGTACAAAGCCATGAACAAGTTCCTCTTCCATTACCCCAGAGAACTAAGTTGATAAACTCTCTGAATACTGTCAAATAGAGACTAGATATCATCCCTCTTATCATGAAAAGAAGGTCAAAGAATTTGAAGGGCAAAGAGAATTCTAATTTAGCAGACTATTAGAAATTAAAACACAAAAGTCCCATTTCCTACTCTGAGAATGATCAACTAAAATACTTTCATAGAAATGATTACCATTTACCCCAAAATCATATTCATTGCTGAGTCATTTGTGAGGAAAACAATTCCTTAATAAAATTCTTTTCACCGTCTATTCTATATGAATGCAAATACATGTTTCCAGATAAAAAGCCTTTGCCCCCAAACCCCTGCATATACAGTACCTATTTACAATCAGATGACAGTCTCTCAGAACAATATCACCCTGGACAACAATTGCAAACATGTGCAAGCAAGTAGTAAGGTCACAAAAAGACTGATTTGGTCAACAAGACCATGTTCTTGCATTAATACATATCACTGTCACTTGCACGTTTCCAGGGACAAAGGGGAAGACTGGCCAGCTTCAGGGTTCTTTTGGCACTAAAACCTATATAGTCTAAGATGTGTCTATATGTAAAAGAACAAAATACTGGAAATAAAAATGCATGGGAGTGAACTGGCTCTCAGGTATCACTGAATATTTTCTGGTCTGGAACTCAGTAAAGCACATTTTAATACTCTCAAACATCTGTCCTTTATAGTTCAGTTGGGTATTTATAATAGACAAAATAACTTATTTGCTAAAAGTCATTCTTAAAACAATACTGCTATTACTATATGCAATGTTCTCTTGGTTCTGCTCATTTCTCTCTTCATTAGTTCATGCAAGTCTTTCCATTTTTTCTAAGATCATTGAACTCATCATTTCTTATAACACAGTAATATTCCATCACAATCATATATCACAGCTTCTTCAGCCATCCCCCAATTGATGGGCATACTGGCAATTTCCAGAGCATTGCTACCACAAAGAGAGCTGCTATAAACATTTTAGAACATATCAATTCTTTTCCTTTTTCCCTAATCATCTTTGGAAGTAGACCCAATAGTGATATTGCTGGGTAGTATAATAACTCTTGGGGCATAATTCCAGATTGCTCTCCAAAAGGGCTGGATCATTTTACAATTCAAAAAACTTTATCTATATCCAAAGGAAGAACTAATAAATAAAAGTCTGTACAGAATAATTATATATATACACACACATACATACATATATATACACACACATACACACACACCTATTTGCATCTAATGGTATCCATTTCTAGGGCAAGGAAGTGGGAGGGAAGAAAAAAAGAAAAAATTACATGATGGTTTTATTGTATATTTGAAAGGAATAGCAAGTTGTGCATAGTAGATTTGCAGTTCCATGTACAATTGTCTTTTTTATTGTACTATATTATGGAGATGCTTGTTTTATTTCATAAATTAAAAATAAAAGTTTAAAAAAATTTATAATACTCTCAAACATAAAAAATCTAATGAGATGTTAGGATACATTAAGAGAGATGTAGCTTCCAGAAACAAGGCAGTGATAGTCTCTGGGTACTCTGCCTAGTCACACCACATCTGGAGTGCTGAGATCAATTTTAGGTGCTTCATCTTAGGGAAGACCCTGATTAACTGGGGATGTCAATAGGCCAAACATAATGGTGAAAGACCTCAAGTTTGTGCCATAGATGGATGGGCTGAAGAAATTGGGATGGTGTGTACTCTGGAAAAGAAAATTCTTGGGGGGTGGGGAGGTGGACATGTCAATTCTCTAAAAGTAGTTAAAAGTAAAATATGAAGAAGAGGGATTGAATTTGTCTTGCTTAGACCTTGAAGTAAGGTCTAGGAGCAACAAAGAGAAGCAAATTATAGACTCAATGTAAGGGGAAACTCCCAAACAACTATAAAACTACCCAAAAGTTGAATAGATTGCATCAGGAGAGACTGAGTTCTCCCTCATTGGAGATCCTCAAGCAAAGGTTAAATGAAGATTTGGAGGGTGTGTTGTAGCGGTGATTCTTATTAAGGAATAGATTTTACCAGATAACCAGTGAGGTCCCTTCCATTCTGAAATTTGGTGATGTTATCGCCGCAGGTTGGATATTATGTGCCCAACTAATGATATTCTAGGATAATGGGGTGATTTTACCTACTCAAAGGCCTTGCCTCTTGATCTATAGCAATTTCCAGGAGACTGCAGAAGCCACATCTGTACTAGTTAGACTCTGGGGCACAATATCAGGCATGTGGGACACAAACAGTGCCACTATGGAGAGCGGAAGAGAAAAAAAAGGAGGCTTCTAATTATGATCCTGTAATATAGTGGAGTTGAAGGAACATCAGACCTTGAGTCAGGAGATAGAGGCTCAAATTGTATTACCAATTAGCTTCATTATTTGGGACAGTCATTTTAGAACTGGTCCTTGGTAAAATAAGAGGATTTTATTCGATTGTCCATACGCTTCCATCTAGAGCTAACAGTCTGTGGTTTCATTCTTTTCCTCAAAGAGAGCATTACAGTCAGTCCTTTTCAAGAGCCTTAAATATAGTCACCAACTCTGCTTTTTAACTTGGTATCTACAATGAAATTTTTCAGAGGCTCCTTGTGACAAATGGGATCTGGACAGACGGAGAACACTGATAGGAGAGTTTAGGTGAGGAAAATACCTTGAGCAAAGGCATCAAGGCAAGAATCTTGATCTAAGCTGATATTTATATAGTATTTTAAGATTTCAAAGCACTTTGCACATTATTCAAATTAATTAGGCAAGCGTTAATAATAAATAATAAATTACTTAGCATTATTTGCCAAGTATTAGGCACTAGGGACACAAAGACAAAGAAGAAATATTCCTGGCCCTCCAAAAGCTCAGATTCTAACACTTTTACTTTCTTTTTTGCCTTTTCTTTTTTTTTATTTTTTCCACTTAAAAATATTTTTCCAATTACCTGTAAAGATAGTTTTCAACATTCACTTTTATAAGATTGTTGATCTCTAATTTTTTCTTCCTCCCTCCCTCTGTCTCCTCCACCTTTCCCAAGATGGCAAGCAATCTGATATAAGCTATACATGTACAATCATATTAAACATATTTCCACATTAGTCATGTTGTGAAGGAAGAATCAGAACAAAAGGGGAAAACCACAAGAAACAAAAAAAAACAAGAAAAAAGAAAATGGTATGCTTTGATCTGCATTCAGACTCAATAGTTCCTTCTCTAGATGTGGATAGTATTTCCCATCATGGGTCTTTTGGAATTGTCTAATATCATTGTATTGCCAAGAAGAACCAAGTCTATCAAAGTCGATCATCACACAATGTTTCTCTTACTATGTAGAATCTTCTCTTGGTTCTACTCATTTCACTCAGCATCCATTTATGTATTTTCAGGGTTTTTTCTGAAATCTATCAGCTCATCATTTCTTATAACACAATAGTATTCCATTACATTTATATACCACAACTTGTTCACCTTTTCCTCAACTGGCATCCCCTTAATTTCCAATTCTTCACCATCACAAAAAGAGCTGCTATAAATATTTTTGCACACATGAGCCCCTTTCCCGTTTTATGATCTCTTTGGGATACAGACTAAATAGTGGTATTGCTGGATCAAAGGGTATGCACAGTTTTATAGCCCTTTTGGCATAATTCCAAACTGTTCTCTAGAATAGTTGGATCGGTTCACAACTCCACCAATAATGCATTAGTGTTCCAATTTTCCCACATATTCTCCAATATTTTTATCATTTTCCCTTTTTGTCATATTAGCCAATTGGATAGGTGTGAGGTGGTACAATATTATTAGATTCTAACATAAATAACAGTAATTGCTACTAAAGTCACATCTATAATAGCTAGACTCTGAGGTACATCAAGCAAGTGGGATTCAAACAGTGCCCCTATGGAGAGGGGAAGACAAAAAAGGGAAGCTTCTAATTATGTTATTTCATTTGGAACTAACAAATACCCTATGAAAATAATGCTATTCATATCAATACTCCTATTTTACAGATGGAAAAACAGGTTCATTCAGAGAAATTAAATGATTTACCCAGGGTCACAAGTAGGTCCCTCATGACTTCTCTCCACTACACAAAGCTTAGTGACTGGTATATTCTGAGATTAGCAAATGGATGAGTCTAGATAAACTCAACATGTTAAAAAAATGAACTCAATTTTCCTTCCCACAAACTTCTGTACCCTTGTTGAGGGCACCACTATCCTTGTAGTCCCTGATACGCACAACTTAGGCATCATCCTCAACTCTTCACTATGTCTCATTCCTCATATCCAATTTGCTGCCAAGGCCTGCCAACTTCACCTTTGCAACACCTCTTGAATATGTCCTTTCTCAGCAGCCTGGTACAAGCCTTCATTTCCTCATACTTGGATTACTGCAAACGCCTATTGGTTGGTCTGCCTAACACAAGTTTCTCACCACTCAAGTCCATCCTCCATTCAGTCACCCCTCTACTCAATAAATACCAGCAGGTCCTATTACCTCCCTCCAAGGATAAATGTAGAATCCTGTTTAGTGTTCAAAGACCTTCGAATTCTAGCCTCCTCAACCTTTCCAGCCTTCTAACACTTTATACATTGTCCCAACATGTTCTTTGATCCAGTGGTGTTGGCATCCTTGGCTAGTCCTCCAACAAGACACTCCATCTTTTGGCTCTGGGAGTTCCCCCTATTTGGAGTGGTTTCCCTCTTTATCTCTGCTTCCTTGCTTCAATGGTTTCTTTCATATCCCAGCTAATCCCCAACTTCTACAGAAAGCCTTTTCCATTTCCTCTTAATTCTAGTGCCTTTGCTTTCCCATTTATCCTGTATGTAGCTTATTTGTAAACAGTTGTTTGCATGTTGCTCCCACTACACTGTGAGCTTCTCAAGGACAGAGACTGTCTTTTGTCTTTCTTTGCATTCCCAGTGCATAGCACTATGCTAAGCTCATAGTAGATTCTTTAATTATGCTTATTGACTGAATGAATGGAAGACTCATGTTGGGGACTAATTGAGATAAATATGAAAACATTAGTTAACCTAAGATGTCAGAAGATTCTCTATACCAGCATACCATCAAGGTTGGTTTTGTTCTATATGCAATAGAGAGCCATTAAGATTTATGAGCATGAGACTGATGTTATGAAAACAGAAGTTTAGGAAAATTAGCTTAGTTGTCATAGGCAGGATGCGCTGCAGGGGACAGAAGCTAAAAACTAAATGGAGTCAGAGGGTTAGGGCTAGGGAACGAATCTTTGACTGAACAATAACAAGAAATATTAGAACCAAGTGATGAATGCACAGTAATTCAGAGACAAAGAGTAAATCTGAAATCATGATTAAAACTTGTTCTTTTGCAAAGTAAGTTACAAAGTAGGCCTTTGCCACTGTGTGGTATAGTGGAGAGGATGCTGAATTTGCAATTAAAGGATCTGTGTTTAAATACCAGTTCTCCCACTCACTACTGGTGTGACTTTGGCCACAGAACCATTTGGGGACTCAGTTTCTTCATCTATAAAATTAAGGTGTTGAACTAGATGACACCCAAATACCCTTCAAACCCTAATTCTATTATTATTTTTCCTTTTGTCTTTCAGTCACTAAGAGAACCTCAAAATCCTACCCAATTCCTATAAAGATGATAAGGAGACATTATGGTAGGGTGCATTCTGGCATTTTCAAGATGACCTAATAAGTGGCCCCAAGCTGCCTATAAAAATTTTCTGAAGAGAGGCTTTCCTCCTGCCCTTCTGACCAGAAAGCCTGGAGAAGCTATATTAATCTTTTAAAATTACTTAAACTAGGAGCCTTATATTGCTATTTTAAAAATCTATTTGCCCTACTTACACCCCCGAGAGGGTAAGTGAGCTGCATGAAGAAAATGGGGAAAAAAGAATGAAAGCATCAAGGGTTGAGTTAAGAATAAAACCTAGGGCAATGTTCCCCATCCTAGCTCCTATTTCCAATGAATAATCCCTTTGAAGCATATCTTCTCACCCACATAACTCCGCACTTCCTTTTCAAGACCTTTAAAAACATCAGTCTGATCACTCAGTGGGCAGAGCTAAGGAGGAAACACCAGGTATAGCTCAGATCCCAATGGAAAGGGCTATTACCTTTCCTCTTCATGATGCGTCCTAAGCAAGGCAAGATAGAAAAGATCCTCAAAATATTTTCTCTTGAAAAGAGGCTTCAACAAAAAAAGAGCAGTTTTTATTCAACTAGAATATGGCTCACTAGTCTTCTCTTCGTCTCTCAGCACTGATATTCTTGCATCCCAAATTGATAAAGCCAATTCCACTAGAATTTTCCTTTATACCACACAAAAGACCCCTCATACTGGATTTTGCCTGAAAATTAAAAAAGGTTTTGTGTATCTGGAGCATGATTCCTTCTTAGGAAGTTATTGGCAATCAAGTATTTTGTACTAGGTAATGGCTAAACTAATGTGACACATGAACATAACTCAACATTATTTTGCTATATCGACCAAAAAAGGAAAAGGAAAATGCTAGAGGGTTATGGGAAAATGAGTACATTAACAGACTCTCAATGGAGCTGTGAACTGGTCCAGCCATTCTAGAAAACAATTTGAAACTATACCCCAAAAGCTAGTACACTATACATACTCTTTAACCCACACTTCATATTGCTACTAGAACTCAAAAAGATAAAATAAAAAGGACCCATGTGTAAAAAAATACTGAGAGTAGCTCTATTTGTGGTGGCAAAGAATGGAAACTGAGGGGATGCTCAGTGTTGGAAAAATAACATTTGAATGTGATGGTATACTATTATGCTGAAAAATGAAGAGGATAGCTTCAGAGAAACCTGAGAAGACTTTTATGAACTGATGCAGAGTAAGGTGAGCAGAACCAGGAGACCAATTTATACAATAATGACAATATTGCAAAGACTATTGACTTTAAAAGTCTTAGAAATGCTGATCAAAATAAAGATCAACCACAATTCCATAGATGATGAAATAGTCTATCCACCTCCTGATAGAAAAGTTATGTACTCAAAGTGCAGACTGAGACTTATTTTCACATTTTCAATGTGGGCATTTATTTTGCTTAACCATGCATGTTTGGACAGGAAATTTTGTTTTTCTTGCTTTCTCAAAGGAGGAGAGAGGAAGAAAGTAGTGAGAGAAGGTGGACCTTCATTTGAAAAAATGAAATCTAAATAGAAGAAAAATGTTACTTTACCATATAAAAAACCACAAATATGAAGAATTCATAAAATCATGAGAAGACTTATATGAATGGATGCAGATTGAAGTAAGCAGAACCATAAAAACAATAGATACAATTACGTTATGAAAAGGGGAAAAACGAAAGCAAAATAGATTGCTGTGTATCAGAAGCATCTGCAAAATAAGCCCTGGATTTGACATCAGTAAGACCTTAGATCAAATCCTGTCTCAATCACTTAGAAGCTGTGCGACTTCATGCAAATCACTTAATTTTTTTCCAGTCTCATTTTTCTCAGAAGTAAAATAGAGATAATAGCACCTACTTTCTAAGCTTTTTATGAGAATTAAATGAGATGTCTGTAAAGTGCCTTTCAAGCCATAAAATGATGTATAAGTGCTACTGATGGTTATGATGAGGATGACGAGTACCAGTTTAGCCCCTGAGAAGAGTTAAGGAATTGCACCTTCTTCCCTTCTTTACAGGGACTAGGAATTATAGATGTGCAAGATCATGTACGTGACAATATTCATTGGTTAGTTTTGCTAAACTGCTTTTTCCCCTTTCTTTTTTAATCTTTGCTACAAAGGATAGCTCACTATGTAGGTGAAGTGGGAAAGACATATTTAGATGTGAAAGTGATTTTTTAAGGAGGATTTAAAAATCTTTACAAATTAATAAGTAGGGATTTTCTCTTAAGAAAGTTCTTGCTTTCCAACTCCCTCTCCATCTTGGCTATTCAGAAGTTAACTCTGCTATTAGAGCAATAGAAGGAAGCCAAAAAAAGAAAAGCAATCTTGAAATAAGGAAAGCTTTCTAATGACAGGGAGTATCCAAAAGTGAAATGAGTTACCTTTAGCAGAGAGTTGGTTCCTCGTCACTTGAGATCTTCAAGTAAAGGAAGGATAAGCACATTGCTAATATCTTGCATAGAAGTCCCAGCAGCAGCAGCAGCTAGGTGGCACAGTGCACAGAGTGCTAGGCTTGGAGTCAGGAAGACTCATTTTCCTGAGTTCAGATCCAGTCTCAGACACTGACCAGCTGTGTGACTCTGGGAAAGTCACTTAACTCTGTTTGCCTCAGTTTCCTCAACTGTAAAATTATCTGGAGAAGGAAATGGCAAATGTCTCTAGTATCTTTGCCAAGAAAACTCCCTATGGAGTCACAAAGAGTCAGATACAACTGAAAATGACTGAATAAAAATGAAAAAATAATAATAACCAACATTTATGTAGCACTTAATACATGCTAGGCACCAAGCTAAGTGATTTATAATTTTTTGTCTCATTCGATCCTCACAACAGCCCTGAGAATTAGATCCTATTATTACCCCCATTTTATAGATGAGGAAACTGAGACAAAGGTTAAGTGATTTGTTCCGGGTCACACAGCTAGTAAATGTTTGAGGCTGGATTTGAACTCAGATCTTCCTACTTCCGGTCCTTCAACTTGATAAACTATGCTACCTAGCTATCTAGGTAATGACTCAGAACTCCCTTCTAACTCTCAGATTTTGTAATCCTCATTTTACATTTGCATAACTGAATATTAGAGAGGCTATGTGACTTTCTCACGGTCATAAAACCAGTAAGTATTAGAGACAGGACTCAAAACCAGATCTTCTGCTTCTAAAATCAGTGAAAGAAGGGTAACATATATCTAGACTAAGCAATGTCTAGGAGGAGAAGTCTGGTGGCATCTAGCACAAGGATGAACCCCCAAAATAAATAATTACTAATTAAGTGGTAGATAGAACTGGTTAGAGAAGTAAAATTGATCAGCGAGACTCCAACCCTCTGAGATTTTTTTTTTCCAGAATTCCTCCAAGGCACGGACGAACACACTTGCTTTCTGATCCTGTGTTTCAGAATGGAGTACAAGGTACCAGTCCTGTTCCTCCACTGAAAGATCCATCCAACAACAAATACCCAATCTCAATGACTTGATAGTATCTAAGCCAAAAAACTTGCTTGCAGTGCTGGTGGAAAGCAGAAAACCTGGCATTTGCCTCTACACTAGAGATGAACCAATCCCCATGCCCACCCCCAATTCAGTCTCCTGGGATCTGCGCACCAGAAAGTGCAACCATTTCATTGAATCAAAGAGTCGCCAAGAGTGTTACTGAGCACATGGGCTGTTCTAAAGGCAAGGATGCTCCTCAGGAACTCTCTAGGGTCTCCTTGTACCTACTAAGAAATGTGGGAGGCTGTGAATCATCCATCACCTTTGGTAGTGAACAAATTCTGTAGATATTTGTTAAGTGCCGGGTATTCTTTTAGGTGCTAGGTATAAAAAGCCAAAATCCAAACTATTCTTGTCATCAAGGTATTTAGAATTCATGTGCCATGAGGGCAAATACTGGGGAGGTGGTGCATTTCTTTGTATCCCCAGCACACAGTAGAGTGCCTAGAACATAATAAGCACTTGATACTTGTTGAATGACTGGCATTTTATTGTAGGGCAACACCACACCACATGTATCACAAACTAAAGATAAAGGAGGATCGAAGATTTAGAGCTGAAAAAACCTTAGAGTTTCATCCAAACCTTTATTTTCATAGAAGTGGGAACTTGAAGCCCAGAAAGATCCAGTGTCTTACCCAATGACACACAGCAAATAAATGACAGTAGCAGGATGTATACAATACAATTCCCGGAGAGAGGGCACTGGCAACTGAAGAAATCAGGGTAGGCTTCCTAGAAGAGTTCACATGAGCTGAGTTTTGAAAGGAGCTAGTAATTCTCAGAAATGGAAGTAAGGCATAGGGCACACAGCTTCAGGCATAGGGAACAGCTTTTTCTGATCCTGGTGGGAGCTAAACAGCCATCAGGGATGGCCAGTAAGCAGGCTAGTTTGACCTCAACACTGGATACATGAAGAGGAAAGGAAGACTGGAGCTACAGTATAAAGGATGCTAAAAACCAAACCAAGTATTTTGTGTTTTATCCAAGAGGCAAAAAGAAGCCAGTGGAGTTTGTTGATCAGGAAAGAACATAAGTTATACAATACAGTCCCACAGTCCACTAAAAGATACATTTAGTGCCCTATCTTTCTGAGAGATCTGTAAGTCAGTTATCATTCTGGTGATCTAGAGCAATGATTCACAAATTTTAGTTCACAGAGACTGGTCTCATCCACTCCTAATTGTCCCACCAAGAAATTATTCCATTTCAAAAAGGGACAGTGATTGGAGGACAGACAGGGAAAGATACCTCCCTCTTCTTGGTACAGAGGTGAGAGGGGTGGACTGTGAATGAAGGATGTAGAATGCTACATATGCAGTCAGATGTGTGCCCTGTGTTGCTCAGCTGTTTAAATAGCTTAACAGCCTAACAATTGCTTAACTGTTTATCTTTGTTATGAGGGACAGCAGCCTGTTAGAGAGGTAGAAGCATGGGATGTGAAAAGACATCGGGTCTGGATTTAAATCCTGCAGAATACCTTGGGCAAATTGCATTAACTTTCTGAGCATCCATATCCTCAACAGGAAGATGAGGGGGTTGGATGAGATAATCCCTGAAGTCATGTCTTTTTTCTAAATAAATCTAATTCAGTGTTCTTGTAGGGTTATTGGAAGAATGGATGAACCACCAAATCCACACTGTCCTCTTCTCTCAAGTCCCTTGCTCACTCATTTATCATTGACTTTGCTCAACAAATTCTCAGCCTTAGGTCATTCCCACCATATGCTGCTGAATGAAGCTGAAGAAAAAAATCACAAAATGATGCTGAGTCCACCACAAATTCAGGCTGAACTAAATGGACTCTGAGGTCACTTCCAGCCCAAGATTAGTGATTATCTGATCCTTTTAGCTATTAAAACCTAATAAGTCTATGGAAAGGCCAACTGAACTAGAGTTCCCACAATTCCAACCTTTATAACATAGTAAGTCTCAACTATCTTTTAAGCATAAAAGGTCAGTAGGGATGGAGAAAGTGAAAGGGAACTATCAAGGAACAGAATATCACAGGGTTTCTTGATCATGGTTTTACAACTCCCTAATTAATGCCCTATCCCTCTCACAAGCATGATTCTTCCAACCCTTTTCATCTCTCCTCAAACTTCCCATGATTCCCCTTCTCATAACCCTCTCAGCTCAGACCTTTGCTTTATATTTTACAAAAAAAAACATGACATCATTTACTGAGATCTTCCTCTTCCCTTCTCCTCCTCATTTTACATTACCCAGAAGCCTTCTATCAATATCTCCCCCTTCACTCCTGCTTCATATAATGAGGTGGTCTTTTTCTTTGCCAAGGCAAACCACTCTACCAGTCCAAGTGAACTCATTCCATCTCACCTTCTCTAGTAGATTGCCTCCCTCTAGAATACTTATTCTCTCATTTACCTTCAATCTCTATTGCCTACAAACATACTCAAAAAACCTTTACTTTACTCATCCATCCCCACTAGCTATCATGCCATATCTCTCCTCCCTTTTGTGGTTAAATTCCATGAGAATGCTCTTTGTAACGAGTTCCTCCACTTTCTTTCTTCTCAGTCTCCTCTTAACTCTACAATCTGGCTTCTGACCTCATTATTCAACTGAAACTCCTCCCTTCAAGGATCTGATGTGATCTCCTGAGTCCCTTAGTGTCCAAGCATTGCTTATGTGCTACGAAAAAGCTGTTAGCCTTAATCTATCCTAACAATTAAACAAGTATTTACTTAGCCACTGATATGTGCCCAGCTCAGTATTAAGAATTGTAAAGGAAAAAAAAAAAAACATGAGAAACTTCCCCTCCAACTGGGGAGACAGGACTTAACATACAAGAAATAATATAATGTGGATTGAGGGTATCAAGGACACCAATTACACTGAACTAGGAATTTGGAAACATTATAAGTTGTTGAGCATGGTGGTGACAAGACAAAAATGTTATTTCAGAAATAATGGTATGTGCCAGAGAGATTTGAGAGGGCACAACATAGAGGCAGAGGAATAAAGTAGGAGATTATTATAGTAACTTGGTTGTGAGGGTGATGATGTAGTAACAATAGGAATTGTAGAAAATAGATAACAAATATTTTTAATTTTTAAGGTAATTTTTTTATATCTTTCATTTTTATACTACCGACATGTTATACCATATCCCCTCTTCCTTGTTCTAAAAAGCAAAACCTTATAATGAAGGTATAAAAGAGGGACAACATTCAGCAAAATTGACATATTAAAAAAGTCAGTTATTAGATTCAATGTTTCACACCCATGGTCCCTCATTTTGCCAAGCAGGAGTTAAGGTGACTTCTTGGATTTCTTCACTGTCAAATTGAATGGGCTCTTCTCAACCCTCTGGACCCTTCTACAGCCTTCGACACTGTGCATCGCCCTCTTTTCCTTGATAACCTCTCTATGTTTTATAACACATCTCTCTGCTTCTTCCCATAAACTATCAGACTGCTTCCTCTCAGTCTTCTTTGCTGGATAAAGATCGAGTTAACATCCATTAAATATAGTGGTCCAACCAGGCTCTCTCCTAGGCCCTCTTCTTTTCTCCTTTAATGGTATTTCACTTGCTGATTTCAACAACTCTCATGAATTTAATTATCATCTCTAGGCTAAAGATTCTCAGAATGACTCATCAGCCCTAACTTCTAGTCTCATATCTCCAACTACCTATTGAATATTTTAAACTAGCTATCCTATAGATATCTTGAATTCCACATGTCTGGAACTAAACTCATTTTCTTTTTCCCCATACCCTCCCTTCTTCCTAACTTCCTTATTATAGTTGAGGATACCACTATCCTCCCAGGCACCCAGGCTCACAACCTAGGTAGTATCTTTGACTCCTCACTTCCTCTCATCTCCCAGATGCAATCTGTTGCTAAAGCTTGTCTATTTTACTTTCATAACATCTCTGCTTGGACACTGCCGTCACACTGGTGCAGGTCTTCACCATGTCACACCAAGCTCTAATGATGGGATTCTCATTAGCCTCCATGCCACAACCCTCTCCACACTCCTGTCCATTCTACATTCAGCTGACAAAGTGATCTTCCTAAAGCACAGGTCTGACCAGGTCTCCCTTGCAAGCAGTTAACTTCAGTGGTTCCTTATAACCTTCTGGATCAAATAGAAAATCCTCTTTTTTGTGTTCAAAGCCCTTCCTAATGTGGCTCCCACACCTTTCCAGTCTCTTTACACCTTACATCCACTGACATTGGCCTCAAACAAGACGCTCCATCTCCAGATTCTGGGCATTTTCACTGACTGCCCCCCATGCCTAGAGCATTCTCTCCCTCCCCATCTCTTCCTTCTGGTTTCCCTGGCTTCCAGGGCCAGCTAAAATATCACATTCTGCATGAAACATTCTTAATTCCCCTTAATATTAGTGCATTTCCTCTGTCGATTTCCTCCAACTTATCCTGTATATAGCTTGTTTGTACAAAGTTGTTTGCATGTTATATCTCTTTTTAGACTGAGCTCCTTGAGAGAAGGGACTGGCTTTTGTTCTTTGGTCCCCATAGCTTAGCCCAGTACCCAGCATATAGTAGGTTTTTAAGAAATTCTAGTCGATTGAATAACTGTAAGAAAATAAAAAATATCAGTGAAATTTGTTTAAAATGTAAACTGTTTAAGTAAAGAGATAAGAGGCTAGGCTAGCCATATATTGGCATTGATTCATGTCTTAGCAGTAAGTATATAAGAGAACCCTCTGTTCAAAGTAATTTATTTCTATATAGGAAGGAAGGGAGGAAGAGAAAAAGGGAGGAAGGGAGGGAGGGAAAAAAGAAGGGAACTCTAGTTATAACCTCAGTTCCCCACACAGTGCCCAGCTTAGCACATAGTAGGCACTTACTATATGCCATCTGAATTGAAGCACCTCAGTTTCAAGATCTCCTTGTGTCCCATGCATGCTTTCTTGCCTACCTGGTTTCCAATATTCCGCCTTGCCTTAACTTCTATCTTTTACCTGACCTCGGGATCCCGACTACTCATCTGGCTTCTAACTCTCACACCTCTCTTGACCTTTGGTTAATATAGCTATTGCCGTCTTATGTGTTGCTTCTAGTATCCACTCCTAGCCTTGTCCTGGCTCTGACAGCCCAGGCTTCCCTTGCTTGCAAACTCTAGGAGCTGCTACTATCAGCTGCCTCTACACGGCAATGACCAACTTGGGGGCCTGATTAAACAATCACTTCTAGCCCTCTGCTTTAAACTCTCTGGAAGAAAGAAAAGAGATAAAGGAAGACTGGACTTATTATTGCTCACAACGTGCCAGGAACCAGACAGAGAAGCACTGATCATTTCATCTAAGGTACTTAAGAGCTCTCTGATGTCCTGGGTTGGTATTCATTTCTAGGGCAAGCTCCAATGGAGTATGTAAATGAATGAGGAAGCTCCCCTAACATGCAGATTAAGCAATCTATGACTCACCACAAAAGACAAGATCAGCCTGTTGGTGTGTAAATTATTGCTGCCCTTTTTAAAAATTTAATTACAATATTTGAACACTATCTCATTTTAAAGATCTGGCAGCATAGGCCCAATTAAAATTCCAAAGCATCCAAGTGAGAAAAGGCCCAAGTCCACAGCCAACATCATACTGGGTTTTACACACATGAAAACAGTTGGACATTTTATAATCATAATAAGTCCTTTTGGAGATGGACGTTATTACCCTACAATCAATTCGAGATGTTTTACAATCCCTCTGTCATCATATGAAACCCTGGTGTACCGCACATAAGAGTCTAGTTATGAACAGATAATACTCATCTCTGTGAAATGTATTGCTTGATCATTATCTTCCTGTCCCTCACCCCCAACTCATCAGAATTATACTTCAGTTCAATCAGCCACTTGACATATTTCACTTTAGTCTGAAATTAGAAAGAGGAGGAAGGACGAAATGCTTAATAGAAAACTCTACCCCAAAAATAAGTCTTGTTTTCCCACAGGTGAAGAGAGGAGGGAAAGAAAAAAAGAATGGGAAGAAGAGAAAGAAAAGGAAAGGAGAAAAAAAGGAAGGGGAAAAGATAGAGAAGAGAAGAAGAGGGAAAGAAAAAAGGGGGAGTATAAGGAAGAAAAAAGGGGAAGAGAAAAATAAAAGGGAGAGGAGGAGTAGAGGAAAGAAGAAGAGGGGGAAAAAGAAAAAGATAGAAAAGGAAAGGAAGTAAAAGAAGAATGAGGAAGAAAGAGGAGGGAACAAACAGAGCAAAAATAATACAAAGAGAGGGACAGAGGAAAGAGGGAGGAGGAGGGGAGGAGAGGGAGAGGGAGGGAGGAAGAAAAAAGAAGAAAGGAAGGGGAAAGGAAGAAGATAGAGAAATGGCTTCTTACAGACAATAAGTAGAAAAATATGTAATTGATATATATATATATATATGTGTGTGTGTGTATGTATATATGTATGTATGTGCATGTGTGTGTGTATGTGTGTATGTATATATATCTTGCAACAGGTTATCTGGCCTCCTTTGCAGAGTAAGGATCTAATCTAGTCTGTCAATGATTTCCATTAGAAATATTCTTTAAAAGTGCCCTTGACAAGTGCTCAAGGGCTGGGAGTATTTTATATAGGTCTTAAGCCTTTAGATATTTTATACACACACATACATACGTATGTGTGTGTATGTTTATCTATAAGTGTATGTATGTATACAGATACATGTATATACATACACATGTTTGTAGACATGTATATGTGTACTATGTAAATATATAACTATGCAGGTATATGGGTTATTTTTTGGAGATTTCTTGCAAGATATGTTATTTCATCAATGTAAGGAGTTCCTAGTGAAAACTTCTTCAAAAACTACAGGTAGACCCCTTCTTTACAGTATGTAGTCTTAATAGCTGCCTCCCATCTCTCCTTAAAGGAAACATAAATCCTATAATTCTATTCCCTAACTTGCCTGGAGGACTGAGCTAAGTGATTTACCCAACAGACTCACAGAGCCAGGGTGCATCATCATAGGCCTAACATGAGCCCAGGCTTTCCTGGCTCCAAGGCTAGCCCTCTATCCACTACATGGAGCTTCCTCTCAGAACCCAGATACATAGTAAGTATATATCAAAAATAACACTGTTGCGTAACCCTCTTCAGTTGTTTTATTTACCAAATTGGAATTATTTTCCTGGGAAGACAAAAAAAGAGGAATGAAGGAAATCTGTGTAACTTCTCCAATTTCATCTGTCTTAAAACTCTTCTTTTTAACCCAAACCCAAAGATATAAAAAAAATCAGACTAATCCATATGATCCAAAGAAATAAAAAAGGTAAAGGACCCATATGCACAATTTTTATTGTAGCGAAGAACTAGAAACTAAGAATGTGTCCACCACTTGGGGAATGAATTAGCAAATTATGTCATATAAATATGAGATTTATTATGACATTAGGAATATTATTATTATTATTATGCCATTAGGAATGACAAAAGGGATGGTTTGTATGAACTGATGCATACTGAGCTGAGGAGAATGAAAAGAAAAATTTATACAATTAAAAAAACCCATCAAAACAAACAGCTTTAAAAGATAGAAGAACCCTGATCAAAACAACAACCAATCATAATTTCAGAGGAATGAAAGTGAAGCATGCTCCCCACCTCTCAGCAGAGAGGTGATAGACTAAAGGTGGAGAATGAGACATACATTTGGGGGCAAAGTCAGTGTGTGGATTTATATTTTCTTTATTATACTTAGTTTTTATAAAGGGGAAAGAATTTTGGGGTGAGAGTGATAGTGGAGCTAGTGATATTGACAACAAAAATGTAAAAGAATGTATTTGAAAATTTTAAATACATAGAAGAGAGTAGAAAAAATTCACAATGGGAAACAAACAGGGGGATGTTGAAACTACTATTAAATATACATATTATATATTTATATATACATATATACACATACATACATATATACATACATATATACTAAGTTGTACTTAATAGAGATTTTGCATCATACATGACCATCTTTCTGTTCTTTGTATAAGGAAATGTTAATGCTTCTCGGTGTTTATCAAGTTTAGGATGCTAAAAAAGAAAATTTTTAAATAGGTCAATTCACCCAGTAAGCAGGTACCATCTCTTTTTTTTTCGAGGCAATCAGAGTTAAGTGACTCGACCAGGGTCATGTAGCTAGTAAGTGTCTGAGGCCAAGATTTGAACTCAGGTGCTCTTGACTCCAGGGTGGGTGCTGTACCTACTGCACCACCTAGCTGCCCCCATCTCTCCTTAAAGGAAACATAAATCCTATAATTCAATTCCCTAAGCCTTCTTTTTCCTTGACTGGAGGGCTCAAGAAGCAAGTGTGGCACAGTGGAAAGGCCAATGGTTTGCAGTCAAAGGATCTAGGTTCTGATCTTAGCTCAGGGTGGGTAACTTTAGGCAAGTCAATTCACCCTGACTAAACGTAACACCTTCATTTTACAGATGAGGAAACTTAGACCCAGAAAGACCCAAGTTCATAGAAGTACTAATCATCAAAGGCAAGGCTTGAATCTGGATCCCCTGACTCCAGGCAAAGCTATTTCCACAGTACCATACTGGTGGGGGTGGGAGGGGGAAGGAAAGGAAAAGATACAGTGGGGTGAAGTATGATCATATTATTAAATAAGACTTCTGCTCCTAATCAATATCACCCATTTAATGTCATACCATGCGGACATTAAAGATTCAGACTTCGTAGTCCCTGAATAAGGAAGGCAAGGCAAAGATCAGTCAGTGTGCTCTATCTGTTGATTGCTCCCAGGCCATGAATATTCCAGAAAAACTCATTTCATCTAAAATATAAACAACTGAAAAGCAGATCATTCTTCTTGAAGAGCTACAGACTATGGAGCCCCATTTCCAGTAGATTCCCAGGAAGAACAAAAGTTTTTTAAAATATTCAGATAGTCTATCAAAAGCTTTCTCTTGGAATTCAGAGAAGTCAAGTACATAAAACCTATCCATCCATCAGAGAAAGAGAGACCTCTTTGCCATGGTTTAGTACGTAGAAGCCAATGTATGAATATATAGCCTCCACATCTCTATCTGTTACAATGATACTAATCTACTGGAAAGTCAAAGGAGACAGCTTTTAAAATTCTCTGGGCACATTCCATTCAGCTTAAATGATCTGATGCATTAATATTAATGAAGTTGTGACTTTTGACCTAAAAAGTAAAGGTTAATGGCTACACTGGCTGGGTTTTTTTTCTACTTCTCACATACTATGCAGTCTGAAATCTAATATGCATATATACGAGTAGGAACAATTTGACCAAAATATAGCACCAATCTTTCATGTCTTCAACTAAGGCCAAAAGTCATCTGAACAGTGTCTGTTCTCTTAATAGAGATTAAAATTTTATTTAATTAGCATGTTACTTAAAACTCTACCAGTTTCATTGCCATGAGATTTTTTTTACATAATACTACAGAAATGTCCATTGTCATATTCTACAAACTGACGTCATTCCCTTCTGAGTTTCTTGACCGATATACCCTCACACTAAGGAAGGAGTTAGGCAAGTTTCAATAGTATACTCAACTCTTAATTATCCACATGTAGATTGTCCAAGGTAGCATTTAATCCCAAGATGGCTTCCCCTTACTTTGAATGCCACCTCCCACCTTCTTTCTTCTTTCAGTTTATATGCTGAGAATGTAAACTAATTTAATTACCCCAAGTGGTGCATATAATTATGAAAAGAAATTTGCTACCAAAAAAATGAAAGCGTTTGACTGAGCCACTGTTTTCTATTTTTGAGGCCAGTATTTTCTACCAGTCTAGAGATTTTATCAGACAAATGGTGGTAAGGTCCTATGAGTTACAAAAACTTTTGTCTGTCCACTTCCAAAGGATCTGGGGATGAATAAAAGGATGTTCCAGGGATCTCTCTAATGGGAAAACTCTTGCTCTCTCTTTCAGACTCCATACTTCCTCAAAGACTCCCTTCAAATTCCACCTTCTATAAGAGGCCTTTCCTAGTCTCTCCAACCAGTTAGTGTTCTCTAAGGCTGCCTTCCAATCTACTTGATAGGTGTCTTACCTATGTTTCCTTGTGTATTGCCCATTAAAATGCAAACTCTTTGAGGGCAGTAACTGTTTTCATTTTTTCTTTATATCTTCCCCCCCCCCCCTCAGTGCCTTAATAATGAGTACTTGTTAACTGGCTGAAGGATGGATTAGGGAGCTAAAATAATTTTTCCTATTAGAAGGAGAATGCCTTGGAGTAAGTGGCATATTTAACTTTCTCTGTATCCACAGCACTTAGAACTTAGCCTAACATATAGTATTTACTTCTTGTGTAGCTTTCATGGAGAAAGTTTCTTCTTGGAACCATAAGTAACTTCTTGTCTTATGTTATACTTAGATCTAATTTGATCCATAATTCCAGAATAAAATTGAAACTCAAAGGATTTACTATTATATCTAGATAGTTGTACATTCTGGCCAACTGTTCAATTAGATTTAATCTATGTTAATTAAGCTTTCCATTTTAACAAATCTTCATATTAAAACACATTTGAATCATGACAAATAAACATTAAATCTGCATTGCCATTAAAATATTTCAGCAAAACAAATCCGTCTTTGTTATTCTCCCATTGCATTCAGTGGGTACAGAATTTTTTTAATCCATCAAATTAACATTATTAATTAGTATGAATAATAAAATATTACCAAGTACCCATATCATTACATCAAACTGCCTATTTCAATTCTTACCTTCAGGTAAGTTGTCACTAGCCATTATCTCCATGTTCTCCTTTCTATTTTATGCATCCTTTTAAGATATTCATGAGAACTCAGTTGGCTTAATCACCTGGGGAGTTTCCACATATTACTATGAGCTCAGTCTCTGAATCAAGAGTCAAAACCTCCCAAGTGGCCTGCCTCCAGCCATTGTATACACATCAGGAGAAAGGGAGAAATTCCTGCTTTTCAATAAAGTGAAGTCTTCTTCTATTGAGTAGCAAAATGTTGCAAGCTTTTCTCTAAGCAGCGGTAAATAAGTCATCTTTGGCTACAGTTTTTGCAAAAAGAAGGCTGAATAGTTGCTTCCTTCCATGACATAGATGATGGCAGTCATATTTAGACCTAGGTTTTCAATCCATTTAAATTTTCTTACCATCATCTTTGATCAACCATCCACTATTTTGGACTGAAATTCAACATTACTAGAAGGTAAGTGCAATGGGAGTCATTTTCTTTTAAACTTCCACCCAGAGGAAGAATGCTTTCTCAGAAAGCAGTTTCCCTGTACCCTCGAGGCTATTGCAGTCAAATTTCTTGACCTAATTCTTTGCAACAATTACAGGGACATTTCCTTGGTGTCTCAATGTATTCTGCACTCACTTTTGTTCTTCCCCTACTCTAGTTTGCAAAGAAGAACCCAGTAGAGCCAGTCAGGAAATTCATTGGTAGACCCAATGAAAGGTTGCAACAATGAACCAAATTTCATAGAATATGATGTCACAAGTACAAGATGGAGG
This sequence comes from Trichosurus vulpecula, assembly GCF_011100635.1. Classification (NCBI taxonomy): domain Eukaryota; kingdom Metazoa; phylum Chordata; class Mammalia; order Diprotodontia; family Phalangeridae; genus Trichosurus; species Trichosurus vulpecula. The sequence continues at coordinate 233,378,853 of NC_050578.1, read as the reverse complement.
TGGCATAGTTAGATAGCAGTTTGTCTGAAGAAAGATCTGAGGAACAGTCCCAGGGTTTCTTGCCTGGGACTCCAGGCAGCTATAGCCGGGTCAGGAAAAATCGATCATATATTCTGAAACCCTTTTGGCTACCCATCGCTGTTGTTGCTGCTGCTGCTTGTTTATGACACAGTCCATACTATGAGACCCTGGGGCTATGACTGTTAGGGAAAAGGAACATAAGAGCTAAAAAATGTTCTTTTAAGGGGATAGACATTGGCTCTTAAACTGCCTCAGATCAAAGTATGAGAGGAGGAGAATCTACTTGGAAAGGTGTATGGCGTGAGGTTGTTGGTTTGGGTTTTTTAAGTGCAGAAGAAAAGGTTGTTCAGTACTTAGGAGGAGGGTGAAGGTTTGAATAAGTGGAGATTTCGGAAAAGCCCATGCTAAAAAAGCAGAACATTGTATCATAAACATTTAGTTATTGATTTAAACACAGTAAGGTAAATTAAGTTTTCATTTCTTTAGTTTGCTTTGATAAATAAAACTAATGTCCTTTATGCCTGAGTATTCAATAAATGTTTGCCTTTTCAAAAATTTATATAAATATATAATATATATATAATATGTACACTGTATCTACACATACACACTATATAGATATATACATATATACAGGCATACATACACACACACACACATAGAGGCATACACACTCTCTCTCTATATATATATATATACACACACACACATATGCATATATATACATACACACACACGGGCATACAAGCAATATATATATATATTTATATGTACACACACATACATACATGCACACACACTATATATATACACATACACACACACGGGCATACACACAATATATATATTTATATGTACACATACATACATACATACACATACTATATATATATACATATACACACACATACACACACTCTCTCTCTAAATATATATATATATGTATACACACACAGGCATACATGCACACTATATATATATATGCACATATATATATACACACATACATACACCCACACTATCTATATATATAAAATAAAATTTGCTGCACATGCCTCAGACTCCTAAGGCTCATTTCTGGATCCCTAAATGGGAACATAAGGCAAAAGGAGAATTCTTAGGTTCACCCAGGAGTCAATAACTCACAACTCACTAATGAAAAAAGTAGAGAAAGCTCCAAAGGGCAGTGAATGGATTGATGTCTGGCTGGATGGAGGTCTCCTGTGGAGTGCTGCAAAGCCCTGTCCACAGCTTATATCTCTTCCACATTTTTATCAATGACTCAGATGAAGACAGATAGCATGCATCTTAAATTTATGACTGATATAAAGCCAGGAAAGATTGCTAATATATTGGATGACTGGATCAGGATCCACAAAGATTTCATCATACTGGCAAAATAGGTCATATGCAATAAGACAAAATTTAACAGAAGTAGATTTAAAGTTCTACACTTAGGCTCAAAAAGCAGAAGGCATATTTAGAGAATGAAATATACCTGACTAGAAAAAATTTTATGTTAAAAAAAGACCTAGGTGTTTCCATGGCCTACAAGCTCAATATGTGCTATCGGTGTGATACAAGAGCCAAAAGTAGCTAATGAGATCTTAGGATTCAATAAAGGAAATATTGTGTACAAACATATCACAGTGGGACTATGAAATAATCCCACTGTCATCTACAATATCAGACCAAATCTGGTATAGTATGTCCTTCCTTGAGCATTACATTTTAGGGATAACATTGATAGACTGAAACGTGGCTATAGAATGACCAAGATGCTAAACAAACATAGCTATCCTAAACATGAAACAGTTAAAAAATAAAATGCTGGTATATACTAAAGAGTTGTCTTAGAAGGGGTACAATTATTGTCTTTTAATATTTGAAGGATTGTCATGTAAAAGTGAACAGACTTATTGTGGTTTATATCAGAGGATGATTGATAGGTTGATATTAGAAACAAATTTCACTTGATTGTAAGTAAATACTTTCTAATGAGAGCTATCCACAAATTAAACGGGCTGCCTTGAAAGGTAGTGAATTCATGTCTATTGGGGTTTTCAAGAAAAATTTATACAACAATTCTTGGTGATGCTACAGAGGGCATTCATATTTCAGTTCCAGATGGGCTAGTCTAGACAATCTCAGAGACTCCTTCCAACTCTACAAGTCTATGACTATCAAAAATGGCCTTATAAGATCACAGGATGATAATATCATAGATTTAAAAGTGAAAGAGAAGATTGAGGCCATCAAATCCAGCTGCCTCACTTTATAAAAGGACAAAACTAAGGCTAAGAAAGGTTAATTGACTTGCCCAGGGTCACATATCTAGTAAATGTAAGTGGTAGGATTTCAAGTCAAGTCTTCCTTACTCCTAGTCTGGCACTCTATACACTTTGCCTTTTCGGTGTTCAGCTGTCCTTCAAAAGAAGGACAGTTTTCTTTCAAAACTTTTTGAACAAAGGCAACAATAAGATCTGCATGGACTTTCCCCCCTAACATTTTTATTGAGGAGTCTTACTCAAAATTAAGACAGTCCAAAGTTCATTTTATGATGACTCTAAGATCTATCCATCCCTTTTCAAAATACATTAGTGCAAAGCTTTATTGAATGAGAAGTAACATTAATTTCTGAGTATCTTAACATATTTTCCCACCCAAAAGCAGCAGAAGCAGAGAAGATAATTACAATTACTATTATACCTCTAGAACTCAAAACAAAAATCTACCTGACTCTAAACCACATCGCAATGGAGACAGACAAATATTTATCTCATCCTACCCATGTGAGTTATTTGCCCAAGACCATGCAACAAAAAGCAAGAAAGAGAACTTAGGTCTTCTAATTAGTCATTTTTGTCCACCAGGCCACCCTGCTCTTTTGCGCCTATATCAATGATAACACCAAATCATTAGCAAGCTTAGCTCAGAGACAATCCAAATGGACTGAAATATCTTTGCTTCTCAAGACATTGCCCAACTTAGCTAGACAGATAGATAGACAGATGATGGAGAGGCAGAGAGATAGATGATAGGTAGGTAGGTAGATGGATATATGGATGGATGGATGGATGGATGGATGGACAGGTTGCTACAAAGTCTCAGTGTGATTTTAAGCAATTAAATCTTAAGTTTGTACTTTCTTCATGATAATTTTCTCTCTCAGTGAAAGCCCTTCCTGCTCCTCTACATTTACCAATCCAATTCCTACCCACCCTTCACAGTCCAGTTCAAGAAGTCTTCCCAGATTACATCTACCCATAGTGATCTCACCTTCCTCTGAACTCACATCATCTATTATCTATAGTACATGTTGTAATCATCCTTGAGATTACATTTAGGTAGGTTTTGTGTGTTATTCTTTAAATTTCAATCTAAGTATTTGTGCTTTGTCTCCCCAAATAGAATTTAACCTCCTTTATGGCAGGGATCATTTCTTATATGCTACAGGACTATAGATGTAGATCTGGAAGGGATCTTAGATGCCACCTAGTCCATTTTTTTTCATTTTACAGATGAGAAAACTGAGGCCCCGGATTTAAGGGACTCGCCCAAGGTCAAAGTCATATGTCATATATATAGAGTTAGAAAATATGTCAGAGGCCATGTAAATGAACCCTCTAATTTTACAGATTAGGAAATTAAATCCTAGAGAGGTTAAGTGACTTATCCAAGGTCACACAGGTAGTAATCATCAAGGTTGGTTTTTGAACTCAGGTCATCTGACTTCAGAGCCCATGCTCTTCCCACCGTCTCACACTATTCTCCTGGTCTTTGGATTAGATGATTTTATGGTACTTTCCAATTCTAAGAGTCGGTGATCATATTTGCCACCCACATCACTTAGCACAGTGCCCAATAGAAATTAATTTATTGATTTTAAGAAACAGAAGAAAGCCTGGTATCAGAAAGAAATCTTATGCAGTGCTATAATCATCCCTTCAAACTCTGCAACAAAGGAAACTAACAAAACTGATTATCAAAGACCCTGGTGGAAAGGAAGCTATGATTTTTCATGTGTATAATACACACATGAGAGAATAGCAGTCACTCACAAACCCTAGAGGGTTTTAAAAAAATTAATTTCCTATCGTATAAATCCCAAGAGAATTTACCAAGGTGTGGTTACTAGCAACAGGAGTTTGATTAACTGGACAACTCCACATCATTGTAACAAAAACCTACATAGTCAATTGGGAGCCTCTCAGTGCAAAGCAGAAGGAAAGATCATTTTCTTACCTGTGCTCCAGCTCTCGGATAGATAGAATCACTCCTGAAGTCGATGGTCTCTGCTGCACAGTAGCCAGGAATGTGAATTCACTTTTATTCCGAAAGAGTTGAATTAACTTCTCAGTCACATGTGGGGCTGCATGGATCTCTCTTTCTACGTCTAAGAGTTTAATTGAAGAAAAAAGGAGGTAGGAGAGAAGAAGAGTAGAAGAAGGAAAGGGAAGAAAAAGAGAAAAAAGAAGAAGAAAAACACCCTGAGTAAAACTACAGAGACTAAAGGATACAGATTACATTTTTCATTTTTCTCCCCTGTCGATATTTTTCATTTTCAAGAGTCATCCACCGCGCCATACAGCGGCATTCATTCAATACAAAACCTGGAAATACCATCTCTGTCAATGTGCCCACTTGTCACTTTGACAAGTTCACAATTGGCCAGTCACTGATTTTCTGACAGGAATTTTGACGGGACACTGAGCAATTGGGCCCTGCTGCAAGCAGATTAAGTTGCTGTAAATAATGTGAGAGGCTGCCAGATAAACAGGGTCCTAAATTCCTAAGGACCTTAGAAATAACAGCACCCAGTGCCATGTAGCAGGCTCCAATTTCAATTTTACCATTGGCTTGGTTACTATTCCTCTTATACACAGTTAAAGTAACCCATCTCTACAGGAAATAGGACTATCATCACTACTGCTAATACAGCTTGTGTTGGCCTTTGCTTAAAAAAAATACAAGCTATGCCTATAAATCATAGGTGTGCTTAGAATGCATGGATCTTCACTGTATGTATGGAGTCTCACTGTCCATTTGCAGCTAAGATAGTAAGTTGTAGAAAAGTTGCCAATATGCATTGGTAGGGGGTATTGCCTCACCAAGAATTCCCTACATATTGGGGAGGGACCATATAACATGCAAAATTTGACTTTCCTCATGTAATATTTATTTAACTCAACATTTGTCCAGCAAGACTAGGGATCTTTCAACCCAGACAATCTTCCTGTTAGCCAGAGGTTTATCATTCTTCACTAACCCCATAATGAAGGCCATCATTCACTATATACTCAGAATTACCTCCAGTCATGATAAAGCCTATAATTATATTATTTACTGCTAAAACTGTTGATATCAGAACTGATCAGAACTGAATCAGTCAATATACATTTAGTCAGCAACTACCATGTGCCAGGCATTATACTAAGTGATGGGCATAAAAAGAGAGGCAAACAACAGTTGCTGCTCTCAAGGACCACATAGTCTAATGGCAGAGACAAGTAAGAATTCAAGGGGAGCAATGTTACAGGAAACCAAATGATGGGAAATCAATGACTATCACACAAGCTCACATGTCATAGACTCCTCCCATACCATGGCCCTTTCCTCTGTAGCTGTATGGTGAGGACCTGGTCTTTCGTTTCAGAACTACATGACATACTTTTTAAAACACAGTCTTTAAATAGCTGCTCATTACTGGTTCAAGCCATAGCATGTCATTGTGTGTAGGTTCTGATGAAAATTGTCCCAAAATAACCTTACTACAACAACAAATCAAGACTTTAGTTATATCTTTTGTGAAACCTTTGGTACCTGGAAAACACCTTGCGAGAGAATGAAATTCCTTGACAGCAGGGACTTTTTCCTTTTTGTCTTTACTGCCTAGCCCAGTGCCTGGCACATAGTGGCCATTTTAGAGTGAAAACACAATGAATTTAGTGTCAGAGGAACTGGCTTCAAATCCCAGTTATGTTGTGTTGTCTGTCCTTCATTTTCAAAGAGGATCGGTGTCTTGACTTGAGGGTAAATGAGATTAAAGTGAGACAGAGCTGAACAAGGTCATCAGCCTCAGTTTCTCCTTCAGAGTCATGGGAGTCCAGTGGCAGGACGAAAGTCAAGATGATTGGTTTTGACCCAGGATGTAGTTTTAGTGTCTTTGATGCTTGACCAAGCTCTAAGTGAGCCACCATAGTGCCTGCTTCAGTTGATGAACAAATTGTTCTCATCTGCCCATTCTCCTAGGGACATCTGCATCACTCTCTGTGTGACCTCAAGTGCATCATTTCTCTCAGCCCAAATTTCCTCATTTGTAAAATGAGAGGATTGAACTTAGTGACCTTTAAGGTCCCTTCCAGCTCTGGATCCATGAGCCTATAATCAATAAGCATTTATTAAGTGCTAACTATGTACCAGGTACTCTCTTAAGCACTAGGGATACAAAGAAAAGCAAAAACAACTCTCACCCTCAATGAAATCACAATTGAATAAATGCAATATGTACACAAGTAGGCATAGGCATGATTCCTATAGTGTGTATATAAAAATACCTTGAAGAAGAAGGCACTAACTAGCAACTGGGGAGACCAGTAAGACCTTCTTTGGTAAATGAGATTTTATCTGAGTCTTTTGGGAAGCCAGGAATTTTCCAGGCATAGGGGATAGTGGACATAAAGATGCATAGTTGAGAGATGGGATAGAAGAGCAAGTAGACCAGTATGGCTAAACTATAGAACAAAAGGAGGGAAATGATGTGTAAGAAGGCTGAAAAGATATGAAGGCGTCAGGTTGTAAAGAGCTTTGAATGCCAAAAAGAGGAGTTATATTTGATCTCAGAGGTAATAAAGAAGCCCCTGGAACTTACTCAGGGTATGACATTGACTTATACTGAGTGAGGATCAGACATGCACTTTAGGAAAGTCATTTTGCATCAAGGTAGATGGATTGGAATGGGAAAAGATTTCAGGTAAGGAGACCAACTGGGAGGCTATTGAAATAATCCAGACAAGAGGGGATGAGTTGATGAATGAGGGTGATTTATCAAAGATGTTTTGGATTCATGAATACTCCTAGAATAAATGAACATAGAAAGTAGCTAATCCAACCAGCACACAGATTTGGGAACCCACTAAGAAGACCTCAAAAAGAAATCAGAGAATGTTCAAGGGAACTCAGAAAACAATTGACCACCTTAAATCTTAAAGGAGTTACATTATTTTCATCATCACATCATCTGGGAAGAGCACATGTGATTTTGAAAGCACTTTTTTACTACAAACATGCTCACCTTCATTACATCCTTGGGGAATTGAAGGCTAAACAGATAATTTCTCAAATGATATAGGGCAAGAAAACCAGATTTTTCTTTCTGTTCTAGTGCCTCTTTTAGGGTTGATAAGGGAAAGAGAAAGAAACATGTTCCCTAGAGTCTATGCTTCTTATCAACCCCACTAGAATACACTTCAAAAGAGCATCATTTTGTCAGATCCTATCAAGACAATGCAGGAATATGGCAAGATACCAGTAGGGCTGAAGGCAAAGGAGGTACAAAAAGTCAAGATACAAACTGTGAGGTAGAAAGCATAAATGGAAAACTCAGACTAGGTTGGTACTAAGGTTTCTGTGGAGCACCTAAAAGAGAAGAGGTTTAGAAAAGTTTAATTCAGAGCCAGGAGATCTATACTAGATTAAGAAGTAAAAATGTAGGGAGTACCTGGTGGTTGATCATTTGAATGGTTCAGTCTGATCCCCCAAAGTTTTAGTCTTTTTATTTGGTTGTTTGTGTTCTTAGACTATACTCAAGCAAGAATTTGCCTCAAAAAGGTCAACTCTTGCCTGCAGTAGGCAGGTTCTGAGATGAGAGAAAAAAGCATAAGCCTAAAAACCAGATTGGAATGGCACCTCAATGTCTAAAGATTCCCTAGATTCTAAGGACTAAGACATTTGAATGGGCCAACTATCACAAAAGGGAACCAGGGTCAGGGTTCCTATGCTATTTTAAAGATAGCAAATGGCTAAGAGCACCAGAGACTTGATTGCTTATTTGTATTACTCAACCTGATTGTCTAGAGCTTTATTCTTTTTGTTACAGCTGCTTGCATTCTTGGCCCTTGCCTAGCACTAACTGAGTAGCATGGACACTGATGAGATCCACTACACTTCCTGATTCAGCTAATCATAAAGGCTTATAAAATAAAGGAGCTAGTTGGATGATCTCTCGGTCTCTAAAAGATTGAAGTTTTATTATACTTCATCAGACTGGCAAAATTGATTAAAAAAAAGAAAACTAGCAAATGTTGGAGGGGCTTTGGGAAAATAGGTACATTAATGCATGATTAGTGGAGCTGTGAAGGGGTCTAGCTATTATAGAAAGTACATTGGAACCATATATAAAAAACTATTAAACTGTGCATACTCTTTTTCCCAGCAACACTACTACTAGGTCTATTATTCAGCAAAAAGATCAAAGAGAAAAGGAGATAGGCAGAGAGAGAAAGACATTTATACATATGCGTATAAATATATATAAGTATATGTGCATAGAGACACACAGAGAAGCTTTGTTTATAGTGACAAAGAATTAAAAACTGAGAGGGTAGTCATCAACTGGGGGATGATTGAACGAGTTATGGTGTATGAATGTAATAGAATTCTATTTTGCTATAAGAAACCATAAAAGAGGTGGTTTCGGAGAAACATGGGAAGACTTGTGATTAAGTGATACAGAGAGATGTGGTCAAAACCAGGAGAACCATTTGGACTTTTAAGATCTTAGGAACTTCAAGCAACACAATGACCAACCTTGATTTCAGAGGACTCATGATGAAACAGACTACCTATCTCCTGACAGAGCGGGGATGGATTCAGAGTACAGATGGAGACATCTTTTTGGAACATGGCCAATCTGGGAGTTTGTTTTACTTAACTATAAACGGTTGTTACAGGAGATCTAGTTTTTATTCATTTCTCAAGGAGGGATAAAGAAGGTAGATTTTCTTTTAAAAAAAAATTTTTTTTAAATTTCCATTGTCTAATAAAAAATCAGTGACTCCCAATGCCTACTGGATAAGTCCAAAATCCTTATTCTAGCACTAAAGGCCCTCAGCAGTCAAGCCTATAATTACCATCTCTATAAATTAACATTGTTTGCCAAATTTTGGGCTGACATCAAACTAGGTTGTCTATTATCTTCTAAACATACCAGGAAAATTGCCATTTTAGTCAATCAACAAGTACTTAGTAGGCACCTGTATATGACAGTGATATAAAGACAAAAATAAAAAAAATTCTCATCCTTTAAGGACTTTATATTTTATTGGAGGTAAAGTGTACATGTACAGTTATATACAACACATGTGTACATTGAGAGCATCTTGGTAGCACAGTGGATAAAGTGGATGGTGTGCTGGGCCTGGACTGAGGAACACTCATCTTCTTTGTTCAAATCTAGCCTCAGACACTTGCTAGTTGTTTGACCCTGGACAAGTCATTTAATCCTATTTGTCTCAGTTTTCTCATCTGTAAAATGAGCTGGAAAAGGAAATAGCAAACTACTCCAGTATCTTTGCCAAAAGAAAAACAAAAGACGAACCTGAATGGAGTCACAAAGAGTCAGACACAACAGAAGACTTGACTGAACAGCAACAATATATGTACAAAGATAATACAAAATAATTTTGTGAGGGAGGTCACTGGGATCAGGAAAGTCATCAAGTAAGAAAGTGAATGTGAGCTGAGATTTGAAGAAGCTAATGATTCTAAGTGGGGAGGCAGTGAACTACAGGCATGGGGGAGGGGAGGTGCACAGCCTAAAATGGCAAGGAAACAAGCAAAGGAATGGAATTGTGGAAGGAAAGGAACATCAGGGATTCATTTGGCTAGAACAGAGAATTGAAGGAAGTAACAGATAATAAGCCTAAGGATGTAAGGTAAAGTCAGGTTGTGAAGGACTTTAAATGTTGAATAGAGGAGCTGTATTTCATCCTAAAGGCAAAAGGAAGCCACTGGGGCTTACTGAGCAAGATAGTGATTTGCCAGAGCTATGCTTTAGAAATATCACTTTGGCAACCACTTGAAGGCTGGATAAGAGAGAGTAGTGACCTCTCTGCACATTTAATCACGCTCTTCTTCCCTCTCATTTCCCAAAATACTATCCATTCTCCAAGGCGTAGTTCAGGTCTTAACTCACCAATGAGGATTTTCTTAAGCACCCTAGTCAATAGGAACAACTCCTTTCTATGAATTTCCATGGCATTAATCACAAATACCCCTCCTTTGGAGCTTTAAAAAGTCCCTTTCCTTTGTTACATCTTTTTTTAATATATGAAACTGTCAGCCCAACTAGATTGCGAGCTCTTTGAAAGAGGTAGCCATTTTCCTGGAAAGATATAATTGTCTTCAAGTATCCAACAGATTTGAACTTAGGAAAGTTATTACACTTGTCCTTCCTGCCTACATAGGGAAAACTAGGAGCAATTCTCCCTTTCTCCAAATTTCTCTGTTTCCAGAGAAAAAAGCATCATCATCTTTCCTGTCGTTTCTTCACTCACAGTGACATCACCTTAGTTCAGGCCCTAAAATACAGATCTAACTATGTTACATCTTCTGAAGAAATTTCAGTGTCTCCTCATTGCTTCTTCATTGCTTCTTTACCCATGGTCCCACAACTAGTAAGTGTCGGGTTGGATATGAATGTGTTTTCCTCAGTTCAGGTCCAGCACTCTATCCATTGTGTCACTAACTGCCTAGATGACTTCTTAAATACCATTCATCTCAGCATTTGTGATCCTTCATCTTTGATCCTCCCTGAGGACCTCCCACCCCACCCCACAGACATATACCACGTGCCGAATACAGGGCTTTGAACATGGTAGGTATTGATTGACAAACTGAGTGATCACCATTAGACCCATCAAGGGGCCTGTCCCTTTTGAGAGGTGACACCTCCTTTGCAGGTGAGGAAATCAGAGCAAGCTGCTCAGCTGGAAACCCTCAAGAAAACGCAGTATAGCTTGGACTTTTTGTTCCCGGGCAATCTTCCAGGCCACACTCTTTCTCTCAAAGCAGTTATTTGATCTTATTTTACATAACTATAAATGCTAACAGTGAGAAAATTGCCCAGTGCTTTTCCCCCACCAGAAAACAAGAATAAACATTCACACCTTTGAAATGTCAGCTGCTGCTAAGCCAGAACTAAGGAAGCTGGGTTCCTCTTCACCTCATCCCCTGCCCACCCCACCCTATGCTTTCTTTTCCAGCTCTCCTACTCACAGGCTTTCCTAGAAGGCAGGAGAACATTTCTGAAAGATCAGCTCTTCTTTTTTTCTACCAGTGAATAAATGAGTGGCATGTCAGAATGAAGAACACCCCCTACCTCTCCTGGACCAGTGGGAAATGCCAGAAATGTCCATTTCAATACAGCAAAAGTTAATGTGTGTTCTCAGTTTCAGTAAAAAGCCTTTCGGAAAACATTTAACATGACCCCCATCACCTAGCAGCGTGCCTGTTTCCATTTTTTCTAGTGAAGGGGGTTGGGGATGGGGAGGGAGGTGGAGGAATGGGATCCAGAAGACCCTGGCCCTTAATCCAGTCCTCTCACTAACCAGAGCCACAACCCAAGCACCATTTTTTGCCTCTTCTGACCCTCCCCCTCCTATCCACTGTTAGTGCCTGTCCCTCTTGCCTAACCTGCCTGGTCTTTAACTACTGTGTATTCATCTGTGTTTACTCTCTTTATATTTAGTCTTTATACCCTTATACATGTACTTGTCTTTCCCCATTAGATTGTCAACTCCTCATGAGCTGCAATTGCTTCATTCTTTGTATTTGTATCTCCAGCATGTAGCAGGTGCCCAGTTCATAGTAGGTACTTTATAGGTGCTTGATGATTGGCTGATTAACAGAGTGACCATGAACAAGTTACTTCCTCCCTCCTGGCTTCAATTTCTAATGAGGATGTTAGGCTAAATGACTTGTAAGGTCCTTTTAACATTTGAGTGGAATTGATTAGAACTATAGAATGAGCCTCAAATTCTCTTACTCTAAGATCAATCCCATGGGGGAACATAAACAAGAAATTCATTAATTAGCTCAGACCTGGTACTTGTCACCAGCTTTAATACCATCTGCTGGATTTCCTGGCATTGTTAGTGGGGGATGGGGGGATGAAAAGGGTAATCAGGGAAGTCCTCTGATCAACACTTGAAAAGCCTGCAAGAAGAGAAGCATTTGTTTGGACTCTTAAGAGCATTTTCTGTGGAAGGTGTCAACATGCTCATCACAGCTTGTTGAGAGCTCTCTTAAAGCAGGCAGGATTGTCCAGGGAAAACAGCACTGACTCTGGGTATCAGTTGAAATCCCATTTTTTATACTTCCTACCTTGGTGACCTTGGGCAGGTTCATTGAACTTCCCGGATTACTCCTCTGTAAAATGAGGAGGTTGAACAGATGGTCTGGAACTAGATGGCCTTGGGGGTTCCTTCTAACTCTAGATAACTGAGTTCCTGATCCCAACCCCCTCTACTAGGATGGCAACCCACCATTAGTGAAAAGAAGGGAGAGAAAGAACTACATTCTGTAAATGTTGATCATAGATCCTTCATCCATTAAGGTCATTTTAATCTTTAAAAAAAGGCTATGATTTCATTGATCAAATACTACAGCCACCTATGCAGATCAGAGCCCCTCTGTGTCTCAGAAAATAATTTCATGAGTTGCTGTGTCCAAAAACATTCATCACACTGGCTGTGAGATCTTAGGTGAGTTGTTTTCACTCTTCTGTACCTCAGGTTCTATATCAGTAAGACAACGGGGTTGGACTAGATAGTCCCAGAGGTCCCTCCCACCTCTGGTTCTATGATATCTATGATCCTCTGGCTATAAGTCACTTTGAGCTTAGCTAGACTGGTCCATGAGGGAGGGTTAAGCAGTCTACCACCAGGCTTGTAGTAAAAGCCTTTCCAGGTGGTTTTATACCTAACAGAGCTTGTGCTCACTCCTGCTAGTATACTCTTTGAGAGCTTAGAGTCATCACCACTTCTTCATACACACACACACACACACACACACACACACACACACACACACACACGAAAAGTCATTACAAGTGTTCCTATTTTGCAGATCAATTTCAATTTTGCAGAAAGGGTTGGTTTTTTTTTTTCTGTGTCCTCAGGTGAATATGTCATTTGTCATTTTAACTGAGATTATAAAAACACACCAAGGCAATGATTAGGCACTAGCATGGAAAGCAAATATAAAAAAAAATGAAGGAAAGAAATGAAATGAAGGGATGGGTGGGATGGGTTCTCTGTGTCATCCTCTCTGCTTCATAGATATGCACTGAGCCTTTTTCTCTCCATTTCCTGATCTGCAATGTGGGTGGAGCCTGGTGGCAGTGGAGCACACACCCATGTCCATATGTCTGCACATGCATGCTCACACACACACATGTGCACCCTCATGGCTACCTATTTGAAGTTTTCTCAGTATTATTCCAGCAGAGAGAACATCTGCCCAGGCAGATTGAAGGAAAAAAAATCTCAACTCCCAAGGCTGACTAAAGGACATTGCATTTAGGACAAAAGAAAGCAATGAGAATAGATCCTTGCCCAGTCCCAGTAGGGAAGGTATCTGTTAGTGTGAAAGCAGCAACCAGAAGTCCTGTTTACTCCTTCCTCTCTGCCCCATGGCAGCCAATCTCAACCCAAACTGCCTGAAGGAGCAGGTTACATTAACTGTAATTACATGCTGTTTACATTAAGAACCTCAGGGAATGCAGAAAACTCTAAATATAGCCTACACAGTTTCTGTTTGCCCAAATACCAGTTGAGCTAATGGTAAGAAAGATTTCCCTCAAAAAGGGAAAATAACATATTGCTAATTTGGAATGGCAGTCAGTATTTAATTTCCAAGTTCAAAGGAAATTGCCAATACAGAACTGACAACCGCTATAAAGCAAGTCACGCAAAGGACTCCATATTTTAAATTGCTTGAAGCAGCTGTCACTCTTTCAGGTCACTGGGGTCTTGGTCACTTAAGCAGCTAGAGGCTTGGTACAATGAAAAGAATGCTGGATTTGGGGCCAGAAAATCTGGGTTAAAATCTTGTCTTCAAACTCACTACCCATGTGATCCTGAGCCTTAACCTCTTGATCTTGAGTTGAGACTGTCCAGAGTAAGGTAATCATCATGGTGAAGGGCCTCGACTCCATGTCACACAGAAGAATCAGTTGAAGAAATTGATGTTTAGGCTGTAGAAGAGAAGACTCAGGTAGCACAAAATACCCCTCTTAGTTATTTAAAGCACAGTCACATGGAAGAGGGATTAGATTTGTTTTGTTTGGTCTCTTGCTATAGAACCAGGAGCAAGGGATGGAAATTGCCAAGAGGAAGGGAAGTCTTGGCTTGATATCAGGGAAGCCTTCCTAATGACGATAGCTGCACAAAAGTAGAATGAGCCACCTTAGAAAGTAGCAAGTGCCTCTAATATAAGGACTGAAAGTAGAAACCACTTGTTAGGTATGGGGTAGAGATGATTCTTGCTCAGGGATGGATTGTACTAGATGCCCTCTGACATTGGGTGGCTCTGGGATTCTCTCTGGACCTCCCAGTTTTCTCAGCCCTAAAATAAGGGGATTAGACTAAAGATGTCTCAAGTCTCTTCTAACTCTTTATCTATGATTGAATGAGACTAAATACTACAGTCATATAAGGAGAGGATAGGACTCACTAGAAAAGACTTTGAGGTTGGGAAAGATTGAAGGCAAAAGGAAAAGGGGACAGCAGAGGATTAAGTGGATTATGTGTCATGGAAGAAACGAACATGAATTTGGACATACTTCAAGAGATAGCAGAAGATACAAGGGCCTAGTGTTCTATGGTCCATGGGATCACAAGCAATCAGACGTGACAACAACCCCACACAGGGAAAACTCTGAGCTAGTGAATAGTATTCCATCTTGTAGCCAAGCCAGTTCACTTATTGTTCCCACTAAATGAAATCCTGTCTCCCACCTCTATCTCTTTAAACAAGTTGTTCCCCATGCCTAGAAGCCTTCCCTCTTAACCCCTGTCTTTTATAATCCTCAACTTCCTTCAAAGCTAAGTTGAAGTGTCCCTTCATATGGAAAACTCCTCAAATGACCTTATGTTTATGTATCTATTTACATGTTCTCTCCCCTAATAGAAGGTAAAGACATTGAGAATAGGAGCTATTTTTAAAAAGTTTTATCTGTGTATCTCCAGCACAGTGTTTTATACAGAATAGATGCCAAATAAACGCTTGTTTCTTTGAATTGAGAATCCAGCATCATGAGTAACAGATTTCTACCACAATAACTAGCTTGACTAAGAGCCATCAATTAGAATTTTCCTCTATGTTTCCTCTGCCTTCAGCCACAAGCCTCCTCTGTGACCTTGGACTCACACTTACTCTGTCTGGGCATCAGTCTCCTCATTTGTAAGATGAATGAATGGGGTGAGATAATTCCCACGGTTTCTTCCAACTCAAATTCAATGACTCCAACTTTTAGGAGAAAGAGGCCAATCAAAAAAAGGAAGGAAATCAAATTGACTACAGGGAATTTTTTTAATCTTCCAACTTGTAGAAGATGTATTGGGGTCAGAATAGATTCTTTGCAGACTCTCACACCTACCACTTCTGCAAACCTGAACACTGAAAAGGGATATCACCCTCCAGAATGGCCCAAAGGCCCATCACAATTCTTAGACATTGAAGAGAGATCTAGTACAAAAGCAGAAAAAAGGTCTTCATGTTTTAATAAAGACTTGAGAAGACTGAAGCAAATACTGAAAAAAAGACAAGAAGGAGTCAATGTAACATACAGTTAACCAGAACATCCCCCTCGTGGAATCACAGAATTCAGAGATGGAGTATTTCAGAGGCCATTGGATCCAAACTGTATCAGCTCAAGGATGGCCTCTCCATTGTACCCAAAAGACTTCAGCCAGCCTTCCATTGAAGCCTTCTAGTGATAGGGAACCCCTGCCTCCTGAGGCAGCCCATCCCATTTTGGGAACAGCCCTCATTGAGGGGCAAGTTTTCCTTACATTAAAACTTGTTTCTCTGCAACTCCTGCCCATTGCTACTAGTTCTATTCTCTGAGGGCAACAAGAAAGTGAATCTTCCATAGAAAGACAAACAGAAAACATTTATCAAGTGCCTACTATGTGCCAGGCACCGTACTGTACTAATTTTTAGGAGTAACAATACAATCAGAAAGAAGCTTCAAGGAGCTCACATTCTAATGGTTCAAGGCAACATACAGCAGGATAAGGGAGGGAGCAGTTATCAAGGTGGAAAAATCCAGAATTTAAGGAAAGGGAGAAAAAGTGAGGCTGGATAGCCTAGTTGTCATTCAGCCATTTCCAGCTCTTTTTGAAGCCATTTAGTGTTTTGTTGGCAAAGATACTAAAGTGGTTTGCAATTTCTTTCTCCAGCTCATTTTACAGATGAGGAAACTGATGTAAACTGGATTAAGTGACTTGCCCAGGGTCACAAAGCTAGAAAGTGTCTTGGGCAGATTCAAGCTCATGAAAATGAATCTTCCTGACTTCAGGCCTGGCCTACTAGGCACTTCCTGAAATGGTTGTCCAAGGTAGGAACTAGCCAGTGGGGAAGAGGGGGCTACAAGGATCGAGGCATCTAGATTGAGAACACTGCTGGTACATAGGTAGAAAAATTCAGAGAATTAGAAGTGTAGCTGGGCCATCTTTCAGATCCTTGAAGATGCCTATCACAATGGGCCCCTTTATTCTCCCCGCACTCTTCCTCTTCTCAAGGGCAAATGTCTCTCTCTTTTTTTTTACCCCAAGCATTATGGTTGTCAAAGATCTGATTATATGCATTTATTACATAGTATTTTTAGATGAGAAAGGCAAAACTAAGGGCAGTGATTAGGAACTGTACAGAAAGAAGTGGCTAGGAAGAATGCAGAACCTTGATTTCTATAGTCATCTTGTATTTTGTTCCTATCTTAATCAGTCATCACCATCGCCACTTGTCATCAGCAATGCTAGAGTTTAGATATTACTGGGCCAAAGCTTTACAACCTAGAGCACAACTCAATTACTTGTAGCCAAGTACCTGACAGGAGTGCTAGGGGCAGGGTCTTCCTATATAGCCACATAAAATTATTATTATGCTTTGTACTTTATGACCCTCAACCCTAACCCTACATTATAGCTTTCAAAGCACTTTCAGATAACTTATCTGATTTTATCCTCAAAAGAGAAACCATGGCATAGGTGACTTGGAATCAATAGTCCTAAGTGTGAATACAGCCTTATGCATTGACATCTGCCCTTGGCCCCTGGTAAGGTGATCTAGTGTTATGGTGGATACAGCGCTGGGCTTGGAGTCAGGGAGGCCTGAATTCAAATTCAGCCTCAGACATTTACTAACTGGGTGACCCTGGCCAAGTCATTTAACTTTCCTCAACCTCAGTTTTGTCATTTCTAGAATGGGGATCATAATAGGACCTACCTCATTGGGTTGTTGTGAAGATGAAGAGATTATACATACACACACACACACACACACACACACACACACACACACACATATATATATATATATATATACATATATATATATATATACATAATCACACTTTGCAAACTATGAGTTGCTATATAAATGCTAGTCTTTTTTTTAGCTTCTGTTATGGATGGACACTTGGTGGACATATGCAGGCACCCAGGAAGAAGCAGATGCTGGTTGCTTTGGAAAAGCTGAGTAATAAAGTGAAAATAGCCGTGGACTTGGATTGAGGACAGACCTAGGCTCAAATCTCTATTCCTCTACTTACTAGTCACATAAATATAGGCAAGACATGTAATATTTTTGAGCTTTGCAAACTTTCAGGCATCATACAAATGAGTTTAAAAAGAAAAAACTCCAACTTTATGAGATAGATTGAGTAAGGATAACTACCTCAATTAGGTGACTTCCCCAAGGGGTACATAGCTAGCAAATAGCAATGAGAAAGCTAAAAATGCAGCCATAAGAATACCTAATGCATACAGTTGTAAGTTTTGCAAAGTGTTTTAAATATACACATATATATACATATATGTATATATCATCTCATTTTATCCTTACAACAACCCTCTCAGGTGGGTGCTATTATCATCCCCATGACAAAACAGAGGACGAGAGAAGTCGAATCATTTCCCTGAAATCAGAGAGCTAGGAAATGTCTGAGACAGGACTGAGACTCAGGACATCCTGACTCCCAAATTCAGGGAACTGTCCACTCTCCTTTGATTGCCACAAGAGAGCCATAATGCTTAAGGCCATACTCCTGGCACAACTCCTTACTTTTAGCCAGGAGCACCTTCTATTTTAGGATGCTGTTGGATTTCATATCCAGCTTTTTCCAAAATGATCCTGTGAAGAAACTGAGGTTCAAAGATACTAAAATGCAGAGAACAAGCAAGTGCCAAAGCAGAGGATTGGGGCCAGTCCTTTTGGCCTTTCCATTATCAACTGATCAATTGGTCAATGAGCATTTATTAAACACCTACTGTGTGACAGGCGTAGTTACGGTGATGATGATGATAATGATCCAGAATGATGATGATGATGACAGTGATGACAACAGTTAGCATTTACATAGTGCTTGAAGGTTTGCAAAGCACTTTACAAATATTATCTCATTTTAAACTCACAACAAATCCTGGAGTTAGGTGCTATCATTAGCCCCATTTCATAGACAAGGGAACTGATGCAGGCAGAGATTGACCTACTTGCCTAGAGATGCATAATAAATGTCTGAAGCTAGATTTGAACTCAGAACTTCCTGACACCAAGTCCCACACTCTACCTACTTTACCACTCAGGGACTTAAAGACGAAGACTAAACGCCATTTGGCCTCTCTCAGGTAAGCAACACTGGTCTCTTGCCAGCTGCCAGCCCATACCAACTAGCCACTGTCCATGAAAGAAGGAATAAATGAGGACAGAGACATAAGATCTATACCTTATGGTTGTGGGGTCACAACCCTAGAATTGAACTACTTTTTCCTGCACTAAACTCTGGGAAATCCTGCTACCTAGCTACCTCCTCAGTTTTATTTTTTGCCTCTGTTTGTGCGTGGGATCTGGCCCTTACTACCCATTCTCTTATGACAGACTCCCTACCCCTATGTTCCCAAGGGCTACAGCTTACGTTTCTGATACTTTCTGTCTGATCCCTGAAGACTCTTGCACAGGCTTGGGCTTTTACTCCTTGCCGGCACCTCCCAATCCATCCTATGCTTGATTTTGCAATGCAATCTGTGATTTCATTTCAGCAAATTCACCCTCTTAATTAGGTCTGGCTTAGTCTAACAATCAAAGGACATTGCATTCTTCAAGCTGACAGAAGCTGCCCATAGAGAGAATACAATCTAAAAGCATGTAGGGTGGCAAGGGAAACCGGGTCACATACTTTCTTTAACACACAGATTCAATAAATCACAGACAGGTGAAGATGCTTACAACACTTTGGCCACTAGAATACCATAGAGTTAAATTCAAATACACGTAACCCAAACTCATTTATGTTCTCTGTCATTGGTTTTGAGCAATGAGGAGTGACTTGCAAAAGCAATGTCTCACACATTTTGGCTTGATTTGAGCAGTAATGTAAGATTCCCCATAGTGGGTAAGATTTCAGGTTCACAGGATTTATCCTGCCTTAAAAAATATCCAGTGTCTTATATAAAACAGAGGAAAACTTCATTCATTCAGACTTCACTAAAGCCTAAAGGGGCCATTCATTTCACCAGGGGTTTAATGAGAGTTATTTTTATAATAAATAACAGGTTTGCTGATGAACTCTAAGTGCAGATCGAAGTATATATGTGTGTGTGTATTTCTCTTGGGTTTGTGTTTATATGTTTTCTTTTACAACATGGCTAATATGGAAATATGTTTTGCATCACTTTCCATGTATAAGCAATATCATATTGCATGCCTTCTCAAGGGTTAAGAGAGAGAGAGAATTTAGAACTAAAATTTTAATAAGTGAATGTTAAAATCTTTTACAAGTAATTGCAATCTATTTAATGAAATAAATTTTTAAAATTAATTAAAAATGAAGAATAAGTTTACTGAGCAAATTTATAACGCAGACAAGATAGGACAAGGATGCTTAACCTACCTCAGACAACAAAATGACTCCAAGGACATCAGCTGTGTTGATTTTTTAAAATAAAAATCTATACTGTGAATTTTTAAAATCTTACCCAGTCCTCCACAAAATCCTACCCTGATGACTTCTGGGGGTATGAAAGGGATGCTGGGTTCTTGAAGGAGATGATAATCAATGACTTGTGCCTCACTGGAAAGGTTTTAAGTACAGCCCCAACAACAAACTGAAACTACCTTCCAAGGAACAGCCCAGGTAAATAAGGAAAGGCTTAACATCAATGGGTTGGCCACTTGGCAACAAATTCTTTGGCCATAGCAATGCATGAAAAAATGAAAAATACAAAAAATACAAAATGGTCCTCAGTCCTGGGTAGCCCTTTTCTGCTTTTAGAATAATGGAGGCAGAGTGGCAGAAAAGAGATCAGAGGGGACTAAAATCCACACAGTTTTTAGACAGTATAAACTTTAATTTGACTATAGCTGCTCTAAAGTAATGAGCAATGAGAAATGGGAAATGGACATTAGAAATTATATAGACGGGAGGGGGGGCGGAGTCAAGATGGCGGCTGATAAGCAGGAACTAGTGTGAGCTCCGTACCGAGTCCCTCCAAAAACCTATAAAAAATGGCTCTGAACCAATTCTAGAATGGCAGAACCCACAAAACAGCAGAGGGAAGCAGGGCTCCAGCCCAGGACAGCCTGGATGGTCTCTGGGTGAGGTCTATCCCACACAGAGCTCGGAGATGGGAGCTGGGAACGGAGTGGAGCAGAACCCAGCCTGAGCGGCGTGGACCAACAAGACCAGCAACCGGGCAGAGCAAGCCCTAGCGCCCTGAATCAGTGAGCTGCGGCAGTTACCAGACTCCTTAACCCACAAACACCAAAGACTGCGGAGAAGGTTAGTGGGAAAAGCTGCGGGAGTAGAAGGAGTTCACGGTTCAGCTTCCAGCCCCAGGGGCAGCTACAGCTGTTCTTACTTCCGGCTCCAGGCCTACCTGGTGGGAGGAATTAAGTGGCGGATCAGAGCAGGAGGGCACAGCCGGTGGAAGATCTAAGCCCAGTCCGGGTTGGGGGTTGGGGAAGGAGCAGTGCTGGGGTGGCAGAGCTGGCACCTCCCCCCCACACGTGGAACATAGAACTCTCTAGTCTACAAGCAGTCATACCCCACTGAAAAACTCAAAGGTCAAGTTAGTTGGCTGGGAATATGGCCAGGCAGTGAAAATGCACCAAGATTCAGTCTCAGACTTTGCATTCTTTCTTTGGTGACAAAGAAGACCAAAACATACAGACAGAAGAAGACAACAAAGTCATAGAGCCTACACCAAAAGCCTCCAAGAAAAACATGAACTGGTCTCAGGCCATGGAAGAACTCAAAAAGGATTTGGAAAGGCAAGTTAGAGAAGTAGAGGAAAAATTGGGAAGAGAAATGAGAAGGATGCGAGAAAACCATGAAAAACAAGTCAATGACTTGCTAAAGGAGACCCAAAAAAATACCGAAAAATACACTGAAGAAAACACCTTAAAAAACAGACTAATTCAAATGGCAAAAGAGCTCCAAAAAGCCAATGAGGAGAAGAATGCCTTGAAAGGCAGAATTAGCCAAATGGAAAAGGAGGTCCAAAAGACCACTGAAGAAAATACTACTTTAAAAATTAGATTGGAGCAAGTGGAAGCTAGTGATTTTATGAGAAATCAAGATATTATAAAACAGAACCAAAGGAATGAAAAAATGGAAGATAATGTGAAATATCTCATTGGAAAAACCACTGACCTGGAAAATAGATCCAGAAGAGATAATTTAAAAATTATTGGACTACCTGAAAGCCATGATCAAAGAAAGAGCCTGGATATCATCTTTCAAGAAATTATCAAGGAGAACTGCCCTGATATTCTAGAGCCACAGGGCAAAATAGAAATTGAAAGAATCCATAGATCGCCTCCTCAAATAGATCCCAAAAAGAAATCTCCCAGGAATATTGTCACCAAATTTCAGAGCTCCCAGATCAAGGAGAAAATACTGCAAGCAGCCAGAAAGAAACAATTTGAGTATTGTGGAAACCCAATCAGAATAACCCAAGATCTGGCAGCCTCTACATTAAGAGATCGAAGGGCTTGGAATACGATATTCTGGAGGTCAATGGAGCTAGGATTAAAATCAAGAATCACCTACCCAGCAAAACTGAGTATCATGCTCCAAGGCAAAATATGGATTTTCAATAAAATAGAGGACTTTCAAACTTTCTCAGTGAAAAGACCAGAACTGAATAGAAAATTTGACTTTCAAACACAAGAATCAAGAGAAGCATGAAAAAGGTAATCAAGAAAAAGAACAAGAAAAAGAAATTGCAAGGGACTTACTAAAGGTGAACTGTTTTGTTGACATTCCTACACAGAAAGATAATGTGTATGATTCATGAGACCTCAGTATTAGGGTAGCTGAAGGGAATATGCATACATATATGTTTATGTATATATATATGGGTGAATGTGTATGTATGTATATATCTATGTGTGTATGTATATCTATATCTATATATAGATATAGATATATATAGAGAGAGAGAGAGAAAGAGAGAGAGAGAGAGAGAAAGAGAGAGAGAGAGAGGGAGAGAGGGAGAGAGCGGACACAGGGTGAGTTGAAGATGAAGGGAAGATATCTAAAAGAAATAAAATCAAATTAAGGGATGAGAGAGGAACATATTGAGAGAGGGAGATAAGGAGAGATAGAATGGGATGGATTATCTCCCATAAAGGTGGCAAGAGGAAGCAGTTCTGTGGGAGGAGGGGAGAGGGCAGATGAGGGGGGAATGAGTGAACATTGCTCTCATCAGATTTGGCCTAAGGAGGGAATACCATACATACCCAATTGGGAATCTTACCCCACAGGAAAAAAGAGGGAAGAAGATAAAAAAAATGGGGGGGATGATGGAGGGGAGGGCAGATGGGGGTGGAGGTAGTCAAAAACAAACACTTTGGAAAGGGGACAGGGTCAAGGGAGAAAATTCAATAAAGGGGGATGGGTTGGGAAGGAGCAAAATATAGTTAGTCTTTCACAACATTAGTATTGTGGAAGGGTTATACATAATGATACACATGTGGCCTATGTTGAATTGCTTGACTTCTTAGGGAGGGTGGGTGGGAAGGGAAGAGGGGAGACAATTTGGAACTCAAAGTTTTAAAAACAGATGTTCAAAAACAAACAAAAATGTTTTTGCATGCAACAAGAAAATAAGATACACAGGCAATGGGGCGTAAAAATTTATCTTGCCCTACAAGAAAGGAAGGGAAAAGGAGATGGGAGGGGAGTGGGGTTACAGAGGGGAGTGCTGACTGGGGGACAGGGCAACCAGAACACACGCCATCTTGGAGTGGGGGGGAGGGTAGAAATGGGGAGAAAATTTGTAATCCAAACTCATGTGAAAATCAATGCTGAAAACTAAATATGTTAAATAAATTTAAAAAAAATTTTAAAAAAAGAAATTATATAGACAAGAATCACAATAATTGTATATCTAAGTTTAACCACCATAAATCTATTGCCATAACGAGAAGACCAAAAGAGCCCAGAAAGTTCCCTAGTCAACAAAGTCATAACTTAGGAAGCAACAAGATATAGTGACTTGAAGTCAGAAAACCTGAGTTCAAGACCTACCTCAGACACATGATGGCTCTGACCATAATGACGTCACTTAATCTTTCATCTGAAAAACAGGGACAATAATAGCCCCAATCTCTTCAATTTGAGGATTAAATGAGATAATCTCTGCAAAGTGCTTTGCAAACCTTAAATCACTTTATAAATCTTAGCTATTATTATGTGCCATGCAGAGAGATGGCAGCTAGAGGTGACACTAATTTAGTCATCATAGTGTAACACAGCAGACCTTAGCAAATTAATGGAAGACTCAAGAGGAACTAGACAACTCTTCTGATTCCAAAGTCTAGAGGTCTATTCCACACCTCAGTCACACAAATTCATTCCAACTCAAACCTCCCCCTCCCATAAGATAGTGACCTGAATTCTTAAATAGCCATGCTAGAGTTTGGGTGTTCACCTGGGTAGGGGAGTTTTCAGGATATGCCCACCACTGCCTATTGTTGAAGACCTGCTCATTAAGATAAATGATTGTCAGGACATATGTTAGAACTCACTAAATGTTCCCCACTCTTCTATTATAGAAATAAACCTTAAGGATCCTGTGGCACCCGGTATTAAT
Organism: Trichosurus vulpecula; assembly: GCF_011100635.1. Taxonomy (NCBI): domain Eukaryota; kingdom Metazoa; phylum Chordata; class Mammalia; order Diprotodontia; family Phalangeridae; genus Trichosurus; species Trichosurus vulpecula. The sequence continues at coordinate 233,354,452 of NC_050578.1, read as the reverse complement.
CAAGTCTTTCATAATTACTCTGCAACTCAATCAAGAAAGAATCCAGAGCCTCCATAATTTTGCTAATTAAATAGGCACCAGCAGGTAGCTGAAGTCTTTCCTTAAAATAATTTAAAGCAAGAAGGGAAAATAAGAGACTATCCATCATCTTTTCACAGATTTAACAAACCCTAAGTGCTCATTTTCCTTTGGGAAGAATCTGTCACTTCTTTTCTTTCCTTTTCCTCATCCCATGACATCAGTACTTCAAGCTGCTGGGAACATATTTTATATATTTATGCATGTGTGCATACATGTGTGACAGTGTATGTTGCATCATCCTATAAAATGTAAGCTCCTTGAGGGAGTATATGTATCATGTACACATGCATATACATATGTGTATGTGTGTATATGTATACATATATATGCAATACTATGTGTATGTATTTGCGCATATACACATAACATTTGTCCTTTCTAATTCAGCATCTAACCCACGGTCTGGAATATAATAGGTGCTTAATAAATTCTATCGACTGAATGACTTTATTCTCATCCCACTGAAAGTTCTTTCCACAAACAAAATGTTAGTCGTGACCCAAATGACTATGAAGGACAAGTGTCAATCTGGATTTAAGCCCTATTGGATTCTCAATCAAGAGGAAAAACCACAGTTGAAGGACGACAAAAATTGTCTGTCGAGCATTTGTTTGGCTTTTGTTTTTGTTTTGTTCTTGTTTTTAAAGATTGAATTACTAAACACAGAAAAGAGACATAAATAACAGCCTAAAGAAAGGTTACTCAGTGTTACTTTTACTCCACACAAGAGCACACTGTCACAGTTACTTCCAAAAAGAAAAAAAAATACAATCTGCAATATTTCCAAAGTGGTTTATTTATTATTTATGTATTTTAAAATTTTAATAATGTTTTTAATGTTTAAACAATTTTAATAACAATTTGGTTATTATGTTATATATAATATATAAATCATAACAAATATAATTATAATAAATTAAATAATAATTTAATAGTTTTTAAAATAATGATTAACTATGTATTTATTAAAAACCTTTAAGTTGTGTGTTTAGAAGTTCTGCTGAGAAAGGGTAGAGAGAGAGATGCTTGTACAGTGTGACTTTTGAAGGTAAACTCCAAAGCCTGCATTCCTTGATCATTCAAGAATGAGAATGGGCAGAGGAGGGTAGATGTGAGAAGCTTGAACAGTGGGATTCGGGATCAGGGGCTCTGTGTGTGAATCTAGTCTCTACTGATTGAATCCTATGTAGGACTGGAGCATTCATTTAGCTTCTTTGGGTTTCCTCATCTGCAACTTGAGAGATTGGACTAAACAATCTCTAAGGTCCCTGTCAGCTCTCAAGGGACAGCCCTTTCACCTCATTAACTTCACAACAACTTCGGCAAGACTCAGTCTCTCCTGATTAAGAGTGAGAGATCTAATCCACTTCCACAGACTCTGGATAAGGGATTATAAGGTTGTTTGTTTTGGTTTGGTCTTTTGTTTTTGTTATTGTTTTTTACCCTCTATAGTAAGTCTGAGTCTAGATGTGAAAGAACAGATGCATTCTTGTAAGGCAGCTCTGGTTTCTTAGGCATCTAGACAAGGCAAGGACAAGAAAATAATATATTGGAAAGAGCCCTACATTTGGGGTGAGAGTATCTGGGTTCAGATCCCGCCTCTATAATTTACTGACTCTGTGACTTAAAGGAGGTCATTTAAGTTTTCTGGGCCTCAGTCTCCTGCATCCATATTATTGATGGTTTATTTTTGTCTGCAATGCCCAGGTGTAAAATGGCCTGAGATTGCTCAGCTCTCTCATTACTATAGTTTGGTGGCCCACTCTCCATCTTAGCTGACAGAGTGAACAGTTCCAGACTTTTAGGTATCTATATACCTAGAGGTCACAAGACCATAGACTTAGAGTCAATAGAGACCTCAGAGGTCATTTAGTTTTCCAGTGAAACTGACAGATCCAGAGAGGTCGGTGACTTGGCAGGCAATAAGTGACAGGGGTCCTATAAGAAGTAACCCAGGTCCTCTGGATCAAATCCTGTGCTCAGTCCTTTGTACTGTTTTGTTGTCTTACTTTCCCTTCTCCATCTAATAGAGCCTTTCACGTGTTACTTCTTCCCTAATTAGAATCAAGAAGAATAAGAACCTGAGAGAGTTTCTAATGGTTAATATCTAATGATGGTTTTCAGGGGTGGGGAATCCAAACTTCACAGAACAAATCCCCTTAATAAAAGGATTGGATTCAGTCAAAGGGCTGGACTTGAGGACCTAGAGGGCCACATGTTCTGCACCCCTGGTTTAGGTCATTTTTCCCTACCTTACCCATCATCTTTTCATGTTACAAAACTTGATAGACACACCAACCATGACAGTCTCACAGTGGTACTTGGGCAGTGGCAGACAACAGCAAACAGAGCCAGGGCTGGGCTCCCTGCAGACAGCATAGGCAAGACTTGTGTTTAGCAGAGTAACTAGGTGTTTGTTTACACTGTCAGGCATGCCTCTAGGAAAAAACAGATGCCTAGACTTGGCTTTTAAAACCCTTCACTCCTACTGCTAGATATATATCCCAAAGAGGACAAAGAAAAACAATTCCATAGACACATTAGCATCCCCATATATGTTCATAGTAGCATCATCTGTGGTAGCAAAGAATTGTAAACACAACAGATGCTCATTGTGGAATGATTTTTTAAAAATTCTATTATGTGACTGAAATGAAATATTACTATGTTCTAAGAATGATGGATAAGAAAAATTCAGAGAGTCATGGAAGACTTACATGAACTGATGCAGAATGAAGTAAGCAAACCCAGAAAAATAGTATACATCATGATAACATTGTAAACGGAAAGAACAAAAATGTGAAACTGAATACCACTATTAAAATAACCAAGATGTTTGGCCCAAAGAAGACTTGAAAAAATGCACTACTGTCCCTTCTTTCCAGAGGTGACAGTCTACAAACATGAACTACTGCATGCACTGTCAGATTCAGCTGATGTTTTGCTTGGTCATATTGAGCTTTATTTTTTCCTCATTTTTTTTTAAATACTTTGTTACAAGGAATGGTTCTTGGAATAGAGGAAAAGACAAGGATATATTCAGAAATGAAGGCAATATAAAAATAAAAGGTAGCAATAAAAAAAATACAAAAAAACCTTCACAATCTAGCTCCAAATATCCTTTCCAGATTGATTTCATATTCCTCTCCTTCACACACTCTAAGTTGCTGCCAAACCTGCCTACTTCGATGGCACCATACATCACAACTCATTTCCTTTATTTGACAGTCTTTGTACAGGTTGTCCACTATGCTTGGGATGCTTTGCCTTTTCACCTTCACCTCTTAGAAGCCCTAGCTCTCTTCAAGGCTCAGTTCAAGTGCTGCCTGTTACAAGACCTCCTTTATGATCCTCCCTACCAATACTACTCTTTCTAAACTTTGTATTTACTCGTCTGTGAACATTATTATCCCCAGGAGATGGTAAGATCCTTGAAGAAGGGATCTTTGGTGGAGTCTTTATATATCCCCAGAGCTTGGAACAGTGCCTGCCTGGTACACAGAAGGATCTTAAAGAATGCTTAATGAATTGAATTGAATCCCATTAGTGAGTTCCATTTAATTCCATCCCCCAGTGCTGCAGCTGTGGGTGGATCTCAGAACAAGTTTAAAGTGTGGGATGCAAGGCTGTCTTCGAATGTGTAGCAAAATGGTAAAAAGCAAAAGTGGTAAGAATGCTGGATTTGGAGTCTCAGGACATGGGACTCTCAGCTCTGCTATTCATTACCTATGGGGCTTTGGCCAGATCACTTTACCTCTCTCTGAAAGTCAGTTTCCTCGTCTGTAAAATAAGGGGATTGGACTAGATGGCTGATGATGACGATGATGACGATGATCATCATCGTCATCATCACCACATTTAAATAGCACTTACTATGAACCAGATGCTACACCGAGGACTTTACAAATATTTTATTTCATTTGATCCTCACAACAACCCTGAAAGATGTGCTACCAGTGTACTCTTTTTACAGATGATAAAACTGAGGCTGTGAAAGTTTTAGTGATTTGCCTAGGGGCGCATAGCTAGCAAGTGTCTGAGGCCAAATTTGACATCATGTCTTCCTAAGTCCAGACTTGGCACTCTATCCACTGGACAACCCAAATGGCCCAGGAATAACCCCTCACAATAACCACTTTGGAAGACATTGGACTTTTATGCTAATGCTGCCCCCCACCATGTTGCTTAGATGAGTTTGGCCTCTTCTTTTGGAACTGTTTTAGGACAATTCACACTTTCTTTTAATAAACTATGATTAAAAAAAGCAAAGGCTTGAGGGGGTGAGGGGTGTGATATGATAGCTGTCTTCAAGTATTTGGAGGACTGTCATCTGAAAGAAGGATTTTGTTTTCCACTGCTTTGCTTCAGAGGGCAGAATTCAAAGCAAGAGGTGGAAATCTCCCCCACTTACACACACACACACACACACACACACACACACACACACACACAAGAATTTGATGTTTTTTTTAAAAAGGGAAAAACTTCAAATTACAACTGTTGAAAAGTAGATGCCACTGCTCTATGTGATTGAGAGCTCTATGTCCCTGCAAGTATTCAAGAACAAGCAGGACAAGCACTTTCTACAGTGGTTACAGAGGGGCTTCTTTAAGTAACTGGTAGACCAGATGGCCCTGGAGGTCCCTCCAAATTTTAAGATGCCCAATGATCCTGAGATCTTTTGCAATAGTAAGCCATTCACCTTTTCAGGGTGTGTTTGATTTAAGAGACATAGAGCTATTCTGAAACAAAATCTTGGAAATAAAGTTGTCAATCTAGCTGAGGACACAGGTTTTATCCCCAAAGTAATTCTATTAATTTTCATATGTGGGTAAGAAACTGGCTCAAGAAAAAAGCTCTAAAAGAAGAACCCTCCCCAAAAGGAAGGACTAAATTGAAAAAAGTTCAAGTGACTGATTCATCACGATCAGAAGGAGCTGGGATCAGATGGATTGTCTCTTAATCCACAGTTTTGTTTTGTTTTGTTTTTTTAATAGCAGGATCAGAGTGTGTTTCCTGCTTCTGCTACAGTGTGTTAGAGGACCTCTATGATGAGAGAGTTTCACCAGTGCCAGTAGAGGGCAGTAGCTGCTTACCTCTGAGTGGCCAGTTAGCCAGCTAATGTTAGTAATCATTCAAGAAATGTCACAGTGAAGGTATACATGGGTCAGAAGGTCAGAGGATCATAGATTTAGAGCTAGAAGGGATCTTAGACATTATCTAGTCCAACCTTGTCATTTTATGGATGAGGAAACTGAGGTCTAAAGAGGTAATGTGACATACCCAAGGTCACACAAATATTAAATGGCAGAGCCAAAATTTGAACTCAGATCCTCTGACATTCAAACTCAGTCTGTTTTCACTGAATCAGGCTGCTAACAAACCTGAATCAAGTACAGCTAAGTCAGAAAGAAGGACTCAAGAACAAGGTGGCCATAAACCAATAGAGTACATGATAGAGAGAAAATGTGAGAATTGAAGAGCCAGGTAAGCATGTCCACAAAGTTGGACAACAATAAGAAGAGTGAAACTGAAGTGTAAACCACTTTTAGAGTCAATGTAAGAAAATATAGATGGACAGCCATAGAAAAAGTTCAAGGACAACTGAAGAATGTTGAAAATGTGTGAGAGTAAGCACATTTGAGGCACCCCTTTATGGTCTGGCAGCTCTGCTTTCTTGTTTTCTTAAGGGTATGAGCCTTCTAGATCTGGCCCAATGAAGTACAATTTTTTGAGAACTACAATGCTTTATCACAAATCAGAAAGCTACCTAATTTCAAATTTGGAAGAGACTTCAGAGGACATCTAGTCCAACTGATACTCATAAGGAAACCAATGTCTCCAAATGGATGATCTAACAAGTAGTCATCTAACCTCTACTGAAGACCTCAAGAGAAAAGGAACCATCTACCTCCCAAAATAGATCCCATAATGCTTGGAGAGTTCTAAATGTTAGGAAGGTTATATAACAAGTCTACATTTTCTTCTCTGCAACATCCAACTATATATCTCTTAGCTCTGAACTCCGGAGCCAAGTGGAACAAGCTTAATCTTTCTTCCACTTGACATCCCTTTATAATACTGAAAGCAAGTTAGTATGTCCTTCTTAATTCTTCTCTTCTTCAGGTGAAACATCTTCAGTTCTGTCAATAGATCCTCATCTGACATGAATGCAAAGTCCTTCATCATCCTATTCAACCTGCTCTGGATACTCTCAGTTTATCCATGTCCTTCCTAAAACTTGGTTCCCAAGGGCAGAGGAAACAATTACGAGCAAAGTATACAACACATAAATTGACAAAATCCTGAAATGTTTTAAAAATAAATAAAAATGAAAATTGGACAACAAATGACATAATTTAAAATTATGTCATTAGAAACGTTATAATTATATCATTAGAAATAACAATAACAGAAATTACTTCCTATGATAAATTTATCTATCTTTAACCAATGTAAATTAATTGCCACAATAAGGAAACTAAAAAAGCCCAGAAGTTAGCAAACATCTGACTTTCTTGCCAAATGAGGAGAGATGGCTGCCAAAGGCAATACTATATATAGAATCTAAATTCATTGGTAAAATTTTTTGAAAGAGGATGATTATACAAAAATGGGTGCTATCTTCTTATGAAGCAGAGAGAAATAGCAGAAGATAAAACCAGTCTAAAAGATCTGGGCAAAACATCCAAGTAAGAACCCAAGGGCATCCAAGGACAAAACTAGAAGGAACAAAGACAAGAAAAAGGGAGATAAATGGCAAAAATCATTATAACCAACTCTTTTCTCCATCAAGAACAGTGGACCCACCATGTTCAGATTCTAACATCATGGTACTGGATGTGCTTATAAAGAAAATAGAATTGGCATTAATACAAGCAAAAATAATCAAAGAAGCTGGATTAGACCAAGTATATATAGAGGAGATCTATGCTGAAGGTGATCCAAAAAAAGCATTTGATTTGGTAGAACAAAGACTACTTATGGGCTATTGTACAACAAGGTGTCCCCTACCCATACATGACAATGTCCCTTGGAATAGAAAACAAAAATAATCCTGTTTGATAGAGTTCTTAGAATGAACATTTTCTGCCTGGTGAGGTATAAAATAGGGATATGTATTCACCACTATGATGGGTGTGATCTAGTATAGAGTCCAGATAGAAGAGAGATTATTAGGTCCTCTATGTGCTCTTCATTTGGGATAACATTTTGCTAACTGCCTCTATCCCCAGAACATTGCAATGCCTCTTGGAAGATATATGTATATATATATATATTTGAAGGAGTTTTTCCAGTCCACCCACACAGGAATGATCAAGTAGATGAAAAAAGTCTTTTACCTAGATTTCAACATGTAAAAATGCCCTTTAGACAATATAAATGGACAACCAAATGGGCCCAGACTTTAACCAGAGGAGAGTAGGATGGGGTGCCTTCTCAAAAACTGCAAAGCCCCTTTACTAACCCCAAGAAAAGAACCATGCTAATATTCTACTGGTGTTACAACATCAAGACTTGGAATATAACTATCTCTGAACACTAAAAATTATGACCACATAGAGGGCAATAAAAAAGCAAATGGTGGGTTTTAGAAGGCTGCAACATATAACCAATGAGCAGCTGCCAAGTAATACTGAGTAAAAGACATCTTTAAGAAACTGTATACTAGGAAGAGATGAGCTGGTCATATGTCAAGAATGAGAAATGACAGATGGGCAGCCAAAGTATTCCACTAGTACATTAAAAGCCAGGATAAAACAAAGAAGGCCCCCAAGATATTGGTTGGGACCCTTGTGGCAAACTCATGAGAAAACATCAAGTCACACAAAACAGGCAGGGACAGATGGATTGTGATTTGCATCACTGGAGAGAAAAGCATAGGTCAATCTGAATATTTCAGACTAAGCCCTTCTGTACTCCTCCCGGGTTAGACCTCTCTAGAATATTGTGTTCAGGTGTGAGTGCCACATTTCAAGGACATTGATGAACCAAAAATCATCCAGAAGAGGGCTGCCAGCATGGTGATAGGCCTTGAGTTCATGTCATAAAAGAATCAGCTGAAGGGAATTAGGAATGTTTTATCTTGAGAAAGAAGTCTGAAGGGGAAAAAATGATAGGTGTCTTCAAGTACTTGAAAGACACTTATTTGGTAAAGACATCAGACATGTTCTGTTTAGGAAAATTTCTCCAAAAAAGCTATCAAAAAGTGGAATAGGCAGTGTCTGGAGTTGGCAGAATGTCCTTTATTGGCCATCTTCAAGCAGAGAATGGGTTACCATATATAGAGTATCCTAGAATGGGGGTTCTCTGCCTTTTCCAGGTGGGAGGTGGTATAGGTAGCTGAGAACCCTTCAAAGTCTAAACTACTGCGATGGTTATTCTGTGATTTGGATTTTCAAAAGGAATAGTTCAACAGGAAAAGAAGGAAAAGGAAGGGATTCCAGGCACATGGAATAATCTGAGCAAGGTGTCATTGCTTCATAGATTTAGAACTAGAAGGACCCTTAGAGAACATCCAGTCCACCACCACCCCCCATGTTACAGATGAGCAAACTGAACTTAAGAAAAATAAAGTGACTTACCCAGGGTCACACAGCAAGTTAGTGTCTGAAGCAGGATGCAAACTCAGGCCCTTCTGACTCTAAGCCCTATATGCTAATTACTGTGCCAGCTAAGTACCAACATACATTTGATTTCTGGGTGAGGCAAAGAGTAGAGAGCTGCCCAGTTTAAGTACAACATAAATTATATAAAGGGGATTAATAGATGTGCATATGTAGGATCATAGATTAATGCTATTATTATTAGCCAGAAATCCTAGGGAGAACAGCAATTGAAGGGTCCCCCAAGTCTCCAGCCACTCCAGAAAGTTTATTCCTAGTCCACATGATTTCTTCCTCCAACTAAACAATAGCAGGATCCTGAAACTGTCCCCCAATGTCACCACCCTCAGCGGTCTGAGAGGGGATACCTATTCTAAAGATAGCAAATTGCTTTAATGTTAACTTTTCAATATGCTTAAAAGTTTGGTACTGGGACTGACCCAAATATAATCAGCTCTCTTTTGTTCCTGTTCCTAATTCTCAGCCATGCAAAAAGACATTTTAAATGCTTTATTGGCTCCAGCCTTGCCAACTCTGCTCAGATTCGATAGTAAACAGTAGGCCATCATGTTCAACAGCCAAGCTTTCTAATTTACGATTATTCATTATAAATCATTTTTTACACATTGCTTCAAACACTGTTTTTCAAGAATAAAAATCTGCCTGTATTGAAATGCACAGTGATTTTAATATGCAAGCCTCCTACAGTGATGATGTCTCATTTTAATTATTGTTTCGGTTTAATGGGTTTTCATTAAATTAGAGGATGGAGCAATTACCAGGGTGAACAGCTAATGTTTCAAAGGTAAGTTCCCATGGCTATGCAGGGAAAAGGCAGTTGTGGCAGAGAAGAGACAAAAACACCACTTTCCCATATAAACTTTCATTATGCCTGATACAAAACTGCGGGGATGGGTTTTTTTTCCGTTTCAAAACAGAAGCTGCCATCCTGTTGTCTGGATGTTGGAACGCTTGTAAGCCTCTTTGTGGCTCTGTAGATTTTCCTCAGATGATTCCCCTTTCAGAAATCAGGCTCCAAAATATCCTTTCTTTGGAAGCCAAAAAAGTCAGATGTTCTCCATTCTTAAAATTCCAAGCCCATTCCTACCCCTACTCCCATTCCTAAGCCACTTCGGAAAATAGTTCTGATGAAATTGTATTCTCTCTCTCACACCAGTAATTTAGTTGGTTTAGTGGATTAATGTCCGACTTCTTGCCCCTGGGAAATTGGTCCAACTTAAGCGCTGCTTGGAATGACCAAAATCATATTAATTAGCAAGCTGTCAGAGGCTCTATGAGAAATGCCTTTGGTTGCTTCAGTGATATTTCAGCCGCAAACTACATGAACGTGGCACCTGGGGATGACAGAGAAACATCACCTCTGACAAGGGCTAGGAAATGAAAAAAGGAGACTAGGGAAGAGGGGGGAAGCCTCTTTCAGCCCCCCTACCACACTTGGGTTCCAGCAGGTCTCAGGTAAGATCCATGGGCCAAATGCTATAGAAAAAGAATTCTGCATTGTAAGTGGGAAAGGGCTGCATCTGTTCTTGAGGATGGAAATCTCTGGGGTCTCTAATCCTTTGTTGTCACATGAACCAACAGAAAGTGGGGAGAAAGGAATAGGGAAAGTTGTTCCCAAAAATGACAGTCCTACCAACTTTAAGATCAGTCTGGCTTTGAGGACATTGTAAATCCTCAGTGCAGACTAACTTTGTTAAGGGAAGAAAGGGGTGGAGGGAAACATGTGAGCCTTCCAAGACAGAAGAATCAAGAAGCAACATTAGCCTAAGATGAAACAGCAGGAAACAGGAGTGATTAATGATGTCCCCTCACCCAAGCCTGTTACATTTACCACCTGTTGGAGACTAGATTTGTTCTTCCATACACAGTGGGAGTCGATTTTGCCTATGATGGCTCCAAGGCCCCACAATATTTCGACCAGGGACAGTGATTTGATATTTTCTAAGAAGTGCCTTCCTTTCAGCTCACAGTGAATAATACACTAATTGACTCTACCCAGAAAAAGACATCTTCTGCTCTTAAATCATGTGAGCTAATCAAATTACATGCCTTGTTAGCTAATTAGTTCCAGAGTCACTGATTAGAAGGTCTTGCTTGCTGTTTCTCTGCATCTCCCCAAAGTGCTTGAGAGTTTTGGGGCTGCCAGGGTAAAACATTACAGTGAGCAGGCTTTCAACTTTTCCCCAGAGTTTAAGGTCACCCAAAAGCCAAGACTGCCAAAGAAATACCCTCAAGCTCAGCATAGATGTGCCCTAGTTGGATGGGCTGGGGTATGATTTGTGAGGCTCATTACAGATTTACTACCTTTCTTTGAAGAATCACTCTGCTTTTTAGGGATCTCATTTAAAGAATGATAAACATTAATGTCACCCTAAATAATGAGTCATTAGAAATCCTGGCCATTTTTTCCTGGGCTCAAAGCCAATGGTTATCCATAAAATCACAGAATTTCAGAGTTCCAAGGGACATTAGAGACCACCTAGTTCACCTGGACAAGAGTGCCCTTTGTAGTGTAACAGACAAGTGATCCATCAGCCCTTGAGGCCACATGCCCTGAAGAGTTTACTGCCTCTTGAAGTAGCCAATAATCATAGAAGATTTCCGTGTCCACCTAATCTCCCCCCTGTAAAGTATAGTAAACAAGACTCAAACAAACAATCCTTGTTATTGCACGCTTTTGTAGATAGGGCAATGACAATCTCTAAACTCCTCTATATCTGGTGAGGGCACCACCATTCTTTCAATCACCTAGCTTCTATCAACCAATAGATACAACACCTCGGTGACTCAGAGTTAGTAAGCCTGAGTTAATTCAGATCCAGTCTCAGATACTTGCTAGTTTTGAGATTGAGGGCAAATTACTTAATCTCTATCTCCCTCATTTTCTTCAACCATGAAATGGGAATCATAATAGCACCTACATCATGGCATTATTGGAAAGATCAAATGAGATATTGGTAAAATGGTTGGCACAGTGCTAAATAGGTGCTTAATAAATGCCTGTTACCCTCATCATTAAAACCTAAGGATTTTAATGGACTACAAGCTCAATGTGAATCAGTACTATCATGGGGCAATTAAAAAGGTCTCTCAATTCAACCACTATAGAAGTCTCCTAATTAAAATAAGGTCTATCCTCTACTGAATTGTCAAAGTGGCTTCCTCAAACCCAAGTCATAGGATAGTGGATTTAGAAATGAAAGTAACTTTAGAAGCCACTGAGATCAATCCCCTCATTTTACAGTTAATAAAAATGAACCCCAGAGAAGCTATGACCTACCCAAATTCACACACTTAGTCTGACCATACTCATTCCCCTCCTCAAGAAGTTTCAATGGTTCCCTATTGCCTCTACAACAAAAGACAAATACCTCTGTCTGGCTCCATCTGGCTCCATGCAAGACTCTTCTGGGCAATGTAGAAGCTATTTAATGAAGCCTGACATGTGATCCCACTTCCTAGAATGCTGAACTTCCTTCAGAGCTCAGTTGTATACAGCATGAGTATGTTCTCTGCTCTTCCAGTTATGGATTTATAACCAATCTCAGAGAAGAAACCAATCTCAAGAAGAAAATGTTCCCTCCAGCACCAATGTAAGAACCCCACAGGTTCAGCCTGTTTTTCATTTTTGTCTCCATAACTCCAGAGTAAGCTCAAAGTCTTCTCCAAGGTAGATGTTCAATATATGCCAATATACTTGCCAAAAAAAACCTAAATGGGGTCATGAAGAATCAGACATGACTGAAAACAAGATTGAGCTAGATATAGGGAAAAATTGATCTCTGGTCATTAGTGCCAGAACTCACAACTATTAACTTCTTCAGGGCACTAAGGTCTATTTATGCTTTCAAAGGGTACAAATATTTTGAAGACTCAAAACATATCTAGCTTACTGACCTGGCTTTCTGAATTGCCAAGCTAATAATGGTGTTTCTCAAAAACCTACCTTCCACACATTTTGCAATCTATCTTGCCAGGTTTACCTGCCTGTCTTCCTCTATTGTACCCCTGTACTCCAAACTACTTCATGTTTTACTGAACAAACCTTGTACTTCCCTTAATTATAGTTTTCCCTTAGCCCAGGATACCATCACCCACCCTTTATCTTATACCTCTCTTTTTCCAGGTCAGGTGAAGAGGGAGAGAGAGACAGTGAGAGAGAGACAGAGACACAGAGACACAGACACAGAGACAGAAAGAGAGAGAGAGAGAAAGATGAGCACAGCCACCTTTAACATAAAGCTCAAAGTCAAGAAATAAGCTGGGGAAATGAGCAAACAACAAAAAAAGAATAATAACATAAGCATCTATTACTGTTATAGGGAAGATCAAGACAGAGTCAGGAGATGACAACAACATGAAAACTGCCACAAGCAAAGCCTCAAAGGGAAAAAATGCAAATTAAACACAAATCCAATAAGAATTCCTGGAAGATCTAAAGAAAGAGATAAGAACAGTAGAGGAAAATTGGGAAAAGAAATGAATGACACAAGAAAATTATGAAGAGGTTGAATAGCTTAGTAAAAAGAAACATAAAAAAACTTAAGAAAAGAACTCCTTAAAAAACAGAATAGTCCCAATAGGAAAGAGGAGGAGGAGGAGGAGAAAGGAAAGGAGGAAGAGGAGAAAAAGAAGAAGAAAACTCACTGAGGGAATCTTTAAAAACATAATTGACCGATTTCCCAGAATTGGGAAAAGGGGTACAAATGTTCACTGAAGAAAATAATTCCTTAAAAATTAGAATTGGGCAATTGGAAGCTAATGACTCCATGAGACATAAAGAACAATAAAACAAAATCAAAAATATGAAGAAATAGAAGAAAATGTGAAATATCTCACTAGAAAAACAACTGACCTGGAAAAGATTGAAGAGAGGTGATTTAAGAATTATTGGACTACTTTAAATCCATGATCAAAGAAAGAGCCTAGACATTAACTTTCAAGAAATTATCAAAAAGAAAACTTAGAACCAAAGGGTAAAATACGATTGAAAGAATACACCAATCATTTCCTAGATCCCAAAATGAAAACTCCCAGGAATATTATAGCAAAATTCTAGAGTTCCCAGGTCAAGAAGAAAATGCTTAGAAGCAGGCAGAAAGAAAACATTCAAATAACATGGATCCTCAGTCAGGATCACATAAGATTTAGCAGTTCCATGTTAAAGATGGGAAGGGCTTGAAATAAAATATTCCAAAAGGCAAAGGATCTAGGATTACAACCAAGAATAACCTACCCAGCAAAACTGAGTATAATCCCTCAGGTAAAAAAAAATTGGATATTTACTGAAATTTAGTATTTCAAGCATTCCTGATGAAAAGATCAGAGCTGAATAGAAAATCTGACACTCATACACAAGACTCAAGAAAAGCATGAAAAGACAACCATGAAAGAGAAATCATAAGGGAAGCAATAAGGGCTAACCTAAATGGGAAGATGATACATGTAACTCCTAAGAACCTTATTATGATTAGGGGGGTTAGAAGGCATATACATTGACAGAGGGCATAGGTATAATTATATTGAAATGATCTGAAAAAAAAATGAATAAGAAAGGGATGCACTGGGAGAAGAAGGAATGGAGAGAAAGAAGAAAAAAACCATTTCACATAAAAGAAGCAAACAAAGAAAAGCTTTTAGAATGCAGGGGGAAATGGGAAAGGTGGCAGGCAACACTTGAACCTCACTCTCATTGGAATTGGTTCAAAGAGGGAAGAATACACATACACACCCAGTTGGACATAAAAATCTATCTTATTTAAGAGGTTAATAAGGGAGAAGGGGATAATAAAAGGGGGCAGGGTAAAACAGAGGGCAGATTAAGGGAGGCAGAGCTCAGAAGCAAAATAGATTTTTGAGTAGGAGAGATGTATAAACAGAAGAAAATAGAATGGAGGGAAATACAGTTAATAATCATAACTGTGAATGTGAATGGGATGAACTCACCCGTAAAATGGAAACAGATAGACTGGATTAGAAACCAGAATTGAACAATATGTTGTTTACAAGAGAAATATTTGAAACAGAAAGACACACAGATTTAAAATAAAGGGTTAGAACAGAATCTATTATGCTTCAGCTGAGGTTAAAAGGGCAAGGATAGCAATCATGATCTCAGACAAAGCAAAAGCAAAAATAGACCTAATTAAAAGATAAGGAGGGAAACCACATTTTGCTAAAAGGTATATAGACAATGAAGTAATATCAATATTCAACATATATGTATCAAATGGTACAACATCAATTTGGAACATTGAGAAAAAATAAAAATTAATGCAACCAAAATTAGAAAGAAAGCAGGAAATGTGGGGGGGAGGATTTACAACAAGTTTCTCTGATAAAGAATATATTTCTCAAATATATAGTGAACTGAGTCAAATTTATAAAAATAAGAGCCATTCCCCAATTGCTAAGTGGTCAAAGGATATGAACAGGCAGATTTTAGAAGAAGAAATCAAAGCTATCAACAATCATATCAAAATGCTCTAAATTACTATTGATTAGAGAAATGCGAATTAAAATAACTCTGAGTTACCACCTCACACTTATCAGATTGACTAACATGACAGAAAAGGAAAATGGCAAATGATAGTGGGGATGTACTATTGATGGAGCTGTGAATTAGTCCAACTATTCTTGAGAACAACTTGAAACTATGCCCAAAAGCCTGTGCATACTCTTTAACCTCATAATTCCTCTACTGGATCTATATACAAAAGAGATCAAAGAAAAAGAAAAGGATTCATATGTACAAAATATTTATGTTCAACTTTTTGTGACGGCAAAGAATTAGAAATTGAGAAGATGCCCATCAATTGTGGAATGGCTGAACAAGCTGTGGCATATGATTGTCGTGGAATATTATTGTGCTATAAGAAATGATGACCAGAATGGTTTCAGGAAAAAAAAATCTGGACTTATCTGATGCAGAATCAAGTGAGAGAACCAGAAGATCATTGTTCATAACAACAGCAATATTGCAATGATGATAAATTCTGAAAGACTTAGATACTCTGATCAATACAATGATCCAAGACAATTCCAAAAGACTCATGATGAAAAATGCTATCCACCTCCAGAAATAACTGATGAACTCTGAGTGCAAATTGCAATCTATTTTTTTTTACTTTCTTTATTTTTCTTGCTTTTTTGCAACACGGCTAAGAAAGAAAGTTTTGCATGATTTCACACGTATAATTTATATCATACTGCTTGCCTTTGAGAGGGGGAACGCCTCAAGGGAGGGAGAGAATTTGGAACTCAATTTTTTAAAAAACAAAGATCAAAAATAAATAAATGATAATTTTAAAAATTAATCAATTATGGATCCACTATGGAGTAATCTAAGCCATTTTAAGTGCTCTGTTCAGATCTCCACTACTCCCTTGTACTTCAACTGTACAAAGTAGTAGTTCTTTATAGAACTTACCAAATTGACCCCTTTTTAATTCAGATATGCTAGACTTTAATAAATATAGCTCTATTAACCTCATCTACATCCTTCGTAAAGTTCTACCCTTCACTCTCAACCTTTGTCAGGCTTCCTATTTCCAAACTGAAAAGGTACGGAAATTTCTCTCTTATGCTATCCATTTCAGTTTGATTTCCCTCAACTTTCTCCAGCTTTGTTATAGGATCACAGATTTAAAATTCAAAGAAGTCTTAGATGCCCCTCATTTTCCTAGTGAGGAAACTAAAACCCAAAGAAGTCCAAAGGAACTGAAGTGATTGGCCCACAATCTCACAGCTATTAAGTGTCTGAGGTAGGATTCAAACTTAGGTCTTCCTGATTCTAATTCAGTACCCTATCTACTACACTGTGCTGCCTTTCACACTCACTTGCCATACAAGCTTTGGTTGTTATTCAATTGTTGCAGTCATGTCTGATTCTCCATGACCCCACTTGGGATTTTCTTGGCAAAGAAACTGGATGGTTTGCGATTTCCTTCTCCAGCTCATTTTGCAGATGAGAAAACTGAGGCAAACAGGATTAAGTCTAGGGTCACACCACTAGTAAGTGTCAGAGGCCAGATTCAAACTCATGAAGTTGAGGCTTCCTAACTGTAGGCCTCAAACTTTCTACTGTGAAACCTAGCTAAGTAGCAGAACTAAGATTCAAACCCAAGTCCTCTGATTCCAAATTGAGCCCTCTGGGCACTGCCCCACACTGCCTCTGGTCTCCTAATACATGTTCTCCTTACAACCACTACACTCCAAATTCTCTTGCTCTCCCCTCACACATCTCGCTATCCCCTCCATGCTGGCACATACTTCTCTTCCCCTCCTTCCTTGTACTTACCTTCTCAAGAAGATTACAGTTAAGGAGAGAGACAAGGTGAATACATTCAGACATGACAGGAATAAACACTTAGAGCTCACAGAATAAAGAGTTTCCATGGAGTGCATCAATCATTTGGCTAGGGGGAGGGTTGGGAACACTGAGATGCTATGGGGTTGAAATATGGGCCTTTGAGCTAATCACTTGATAAATGAGGGAAACCTGGTCCCTCCAAGTCTAAAATAGTTAGGATTTCATGAGTGAGGATCATATTTCTTTTTTTTAAATGAATCTCCCCTAACCCAATCCTTTTCTGAAATTAAATCCATGATTTCATAGTTATTAGGAATGTTTGGTAAGGAAATTTACTCTGTAACAGAGATTAGCACTTGATCCACAATTTTATGGCTTAAAAAAGTTATAGTACTGAGAAGTGAAATGATTTTGTTTCACTTTTTTCCTATTTTTTGAGGGGGTAAAGCAGGGCAATTGGGGTTAAGTGACTTGCCCAAAGTCACACAGCTACTAAGCGTGTCGAGTGTCTGAGGCTGGATTTGAACTCATGTCTTCCTGACTCTAGGGCCAGTGCTCTACTCACTGTGCCACCTAGATGCCCCCATTTTGTTTCACTTTTAAGGTATAATGAGATCAGGTGAAGCATATTCTAATGTTGTAGCTTCTTGGCATAATCTAAGTAGGATTTTGTCTTGCTTTTCATTCGCCCCCCAAAAGTTCTGAAGACCACAAAACATACGTGTACACACACACACATACACACACTCACACACACGCGCACACACACACCAGATGTCAATAAAAGGGGAGAGCAAGGGGAATAATCTACCCTGTTTTCTTTACAGTGTATCAAACACAGAGTGATGATATGTGACTAAGATATATGCAAAGATGCTTTTCAGCTTTTCCAGCTATGCCTAACTGCTCCTTTGACCCTCTTTTGGATTATGGTCTCATTCAATAGATACATGTAGTCTTTTAAGAAGGATTCTGATCGAACAGAGTACTAGAGACCCAAACAACTATAAACAGACTAAGAACAGCGAGTCACGGTGTGAAACTTTTTAAATGAATTATTTCATAGACTTAATTTCCCCCCAAAAAAAGTCACAATAATAAGTGTTTTATCTTTTTACACCATAATTATGATTTGGAGCCTTGCTTTTATTTCATCCAGGCACACCACAACTCATGAATAAAATATGACAAGTTTGATAGCATCCATTGCAGTGGGTTCATCCGTAGCAGCAGACGTGCTTAGGATACAAAGAGCTTTGGGGCTGGATCGGTCTTTGTTTCTCCATAGGGCTTTTATTTAAATAGAACTGCCACATGTGCTTTCCAACTCTCCTCTCCCCATCCCCCATCACGACCACTCTAAACACCTTCTGCTTTTTTTTGGCAGACTGACTTTTTTTTTTAATTAAGACATTTCCAAATTATCAGAAAAAAAAGTGAAGGAAAAATAGAGGGACCAAGTAGCCTATCAAAGCCAAAATAAACATCCACTAAGACATTCAAAGACAGAGCTACAGGCACAGAACAACAGCCTAATGTGTAGCTAAGAGCATATTTTACATCCAAATATGAAAATGTGTTCATTCACACCCAGTGACTGGTATTAAATGGGACTGGAGAGGTCTATTTCTAGAAACTTCCTTTTCCCCCCAAAGCCAGCCTGGCCTTTTGAGGTTTAGGTTAAACATCAGCAGCACCAGTAACTCTTTCTAAGAAAAGTCCATGAGAAGGAAGGAAGAGTAATGGGTCTCAACAAAGACATTGGCATTAATCAAACAAAGCGAGAGGTGTCTGCCTTCAAGTCTCCAGGATTCATTTTATTTTTTTATTGGTTTAATATTTTATTTTTCCCCAATTACATGTAAAAACAATTTTAACATTTGTTTTAAAAACTTTGATTTCCAAATTCTCTCCCTTTCTCCCTCCCCACCCCCTCATTGAGAAGGCAAGCAATTCCATATAGGTTATACATGTGTAGTCATACAAAGCATATTTCTATATTAGTCATGTTGTGAAAGAAAATGTAGACAAAAAAACTCAAGAAAAATAAAGAAAGTAAAAAAAAAGAAAAAAAAGTAGGCTTCAATCTGTATTCAGGCATCATCAGTTCTTTGTCTGGGAATGGATAGCATTTTTCATCATACGTCCTTCAGAGTTGTCTTGGATCATTGTATTGCTGAAAATACCAAAGTCATTCACAGCTGATCATCTTACAATATTGCTGTTACTTTCTACGTAGTATGTCACTTTGCATCAGCTTCTGTAAGTCTTCGGGATTCATTTTAAAAGTAAATCTATGAGCATCTTGCTCTTTCTCAAACACTAACCCAGCTGGTGAGTGGGTTTCCTTCCCCCAACTAAATACAGATGTTGTTTTCCCCAGAGTTTGAATTCCAAAACATGTGTGAAAATAAGTGGCAACAGGAAAAAAAGAAGTAATTCACTTTCGCTATTTCAGGAACAGAGAACTTGACTGAAAAGTTAAAAAGTCCTGAATTTGATCTATGGTGGAGAACACTGCTGGCCTGAGAAATCTGTCAGATTGTTCTGATGACTGGTTTCATTACAGGAACATGACAAGCAAGTCTAAGAGCCTAAGAGCACATCTAAGAGATGGAGGCATCCAAAGACGTCTCTAACATTCCTCATGAAAAAGATGCCTGGTAGCTTAAGGTAGGCTGGAATGCAGAAGTTTGAACATATGCCACTGTTTACTATTGCTGACTGTACAGATGTGCAGCTCTCTATTGTGTAGGCAAAGGGCAAAGTTGCTTGCGAATTTTCCCCACTGCCTGCCCCTAATCCAAGCCTTAAAAATACTCTAGAGAAGCAACTGACTCTCCCACATCCTTCAGCCAGCCAGTCTAAGGACCAGGAGAGTGACTGAAGTCATGATTTCTGATTTAGAGCACTTCATCACCTTATCTTACCTTGTGTCATGTTAGATTAAACAGCCACATGCCACGAACCAACACAACATGAAACGGTGCTACCAAACAGTAGTTATGTTACTAAAGTGCAAAATAAAAACTCCTCTTCTCCCTGCCCACCCTTCCCCGCCCTACCACCACCACTCACACACCAGACGTGCTAGCAGTTTGGGTGGCGAGATAAGTCTGAATTTTTGGCCGACAAGCAAGACAGCAGCTTGAATACTTGTGAAAAAAGAGCTAATTTTCATTCCCTGGGGATGGTGCAAGATAGCAGCTTTTCTCTCTCCAAGAAGCTGCCCATTTGGAGTTGCTACTCAAGGGCTGCTTTCCATCAGTTCAGATTTTCAAAGTGGCAAAAAGAGGGGGGAGGGATTTAAATTGTTAAAGACACACTGTCAAATCTGACTAAAACCTAAAACTCCTGAAAGAATGTTAGATTAAAATAAAATGAAAGAATCTAGGAGCCAACTCCAAATCTCTTTTCATTAATGGAGCTCCCAATTCTGAGAAGAATCTACATTGGTGTAGAAATCTTGAAGCTTTATCTGCCCCACCCCTCCCCACTCTAGAAAGCACTCCCCACTCAACTCTTATAATCCCTTTGTTGTTATTCGGTCCTGTCTCTTCTAGACGAATTTGGGATTTTCTTGGCAAGGATACTGGAGTGGTTTACCATTTCCTTCTCCAGCTCATTTTACAGATGAGGAAACTGAGGCAAACAGGGTTAAGTGACTTGCCCAGGGTCACACAGCTACTATGATCTAAGGCTGTATTTGAACTCATGGAAGGTGAGTCTTCCTGACTCCAGGCGCAGCACTCTATCGCCTTTGCCACCTACCTGGCCCCTTAGGATTTCTACTTCTATTCAAAGGTTAACTCAAGCACTTTGGCATACATGAGGTCCATCCTGATAGACCTAACAGCTTCTAGAGCCTCTCTCCACCCCCAATTAATTTTTTTTAGTTTTTTTTTATTTTATTTAATGTTTTTAGTTTTCAGCATTGATTTTCACAAGAGTTTGAATTACAAATTTTCTCCCTATTTCTACCCTGCCCCCCCACTACAAGATGGCATATATTCTGATTGCCCCATTCCCCAGTCAGCCCTCCCTTCTGTCACCCCACTCCCCCCCATCTCCTTTTCCCTTACTTTCTTGTAGGGCAAGATAGATTTCTATGCCCCATTGACTGTATATTTTATTTCCTAGTTGCATGCAAAAACTTTCTTTTTGAACATCTGCTTTTAAAACTTTGAGTTCCAAATTCTCTCCCTTCTTCCCTCCCCACCCACCCTCCCTAAGAAGGCAAGCAATTCAACAGAGGCCACATCTGTATCATTATGTAAAACCCTTCCACAATATTCATGTCATGAAAGACTAACTATATTTTGCTCCTTCCTATCCTATCTCCCTTTGTTCAATTTTCTCCCTTGACCCTGTCCCTTTTCAAAAGCATTTGCTTTTGATTACTTCCTCCTCCATCTTCCCTCCCTTTTATTGTCACCCCTTTTTTATCTCCTTCCTCCTTCTTTCCTGTGGGGTAAGATACCTGACTGAGTGTGTATGTTATTCCCTCCTCAGGTCAAATCCATGAGAGCAAGATTCACTCATTCCCCCTCACATGCCCCCTCTTCCCTTCCTACAGAACTGCTTTTTCTTGCCACTGTTATGTGAGATAGTTTACCCCATTCTATCTCTCCCTTTCTCCCTCTCTCAATATATCCCTCTCTCATTCCTTAATTTGATTTTTTTAGATATCATCCCTTCATATTCAATTCACCCTGTCTATATGTGTGTGTATGTGTGTGTGTGTGTGTGTGTGTATGTATGTATATTCCCTTAAGCTACCCTAATACTGAGGTCTCATGAATTACCCACATCATCTTTCCATGTAGGAATGTAAGCAAAACAGTTCAACTTTAGCAAGTCCCTTATGATTTCTCTTTCCTGTTTACCTTTTCTTGCTTCTCTTGATTCTTGTGTTTGAAAGTCAAATTTTCTGTTCAGCTCTGGTCTTTTCACTGAGAAAGTTTGAAAGTCCTCTATTTTACTGAAAATCCATATTTTGACTTGGATCATGATACTCAGTTTTGCTGGGTAGGTGATTCTTGGTTTTAATCTTAGCTCCATTGACCTCCAGAATATCATATCCCAAGCCCTTTGATCCCTTAATGTAGAAGCTGCTAGATCTTGTATTATCCTGATTATGTTTCCACAATACTCAAATTGTTTCTTTCTGGCTGCTTGCAGTATTTTCTCCTTGATCTGGGAGCTCTAGAATTTGGCAACAATGTTCCTAGGAGTTTTCTTTTGGGGATCTTTTTCAGGAGGTGATCACTGGATTCTTTCCATTTCTATTTTACCCTCTGGCTCTAGAATATCAGGCAGTTTTCCTTGATAATTTCTTGAAAGATGATATCTAGGCTCTTTTTTTGATCATGGCTTTTGGGTAGTCCAATAATTTTTAAATTATCCCTCCTGGATCTATTTTCCAAGTAAGTGGTTTTTCCAATGTGATATTTCACATTGTCTTCCAGTTTTTCATTCCTTTGGTTCTGTTTTATAATATTTTGATTTCTCATAAAGTCACTAGTTTCTACTTACTCTGATCTAATTTTTAAGGTAGTATTTTCTTCAGTGGTCTTTTGGACCTCCTTTTCCATTTGGCTAATTCTGCCTTTCAAGGCATTCTTCTCCTCATTGGCTTTGTGGAGCTCTTTTGCGATTTGAGTTAGTCTATTTTTTAAGGTGTTATTTTCTTCAGTATTTTTTGGGTCTCCTTTAGCAAGTCTTTGACGTGTTTTTCATAATTTTCTTGCATCACTCTCATTTCTCTTCCCATTTTTTCCTCTACTTTCCTAAGTTGCTTTTCCAAATCCTTTTTGAGCTCTTCCATGGCCTGAGACCAGTTCATGTTTTTCTTGGAGGCTTTTGATATAGGCTCTTTGACTTTGTTGACTTCTTCTGGCTGTATATTTTGGTCTTCTTTGTCACCAAAGAAAGATTCCAAAGTGTGAGTCTGAATCTGAGTCTATTTTTGGTGCCTGGCCATGTTCCCAGCCAGCTGCTTGACCCTTGAGTTTTTAATCACGGTATGACTGCTTGTAGAGTATAGAGTACTTGGTCCCAAGCTTGAGGGGCTGCACTGTCGTTTTCAAAGCTTTTTCTACACAGTAAGATCTGCCACACCAGTGCTCCTCCTACCCCAAGAACCATCAACTCGGACAAAGACTCAGATCTGAGCAGGCTCTGAACTTCTGCTCTGATCCTCCACTTAATTTCTGCCACCAGGTGGGCCTGGGGCTGGAAGCAACTGCAGCTGTAGTTCTGTAGTTGCACCACCTCCACTGCCCCCAGGGTGGTGGCCAAACCGCAAACTCCTTTCGCTCTGTCCCTGAAGTTTTTCCCACTAATCTTCTCTGTTGTCTTTGGTGTTTGTGGGTTGAGAAGTCTGGTAACTGCCACAGCTCACTGATTCAGGGCCCTGTGACCTGTTCAGCCTGGCTCCTGGTCTGGTTGATCTGGGCATGACCCATGCTGGGCTCTGCTCCCATGAATGTGATAGACCTTACCCCGTGACCATCTGGAGCCCTGCTTCCCTCTGCTATTTTGTGGGTTCTACAGTTCTATAATTTGTTCAGAGACATTTTTATAGGTGTTTGGGGGAGAGCTTTAGGCCAGTCCCTGCTTTCCAGCCACTATATTGGCTCCATCCCCCCAATTAATTTGCATTTATTTTGTATATACTTTGCAAATATACATGTTATCTCCTCCATTAGAATGTAAAATCCTTAAGGGCAGAGACTATTTCCCTTTCCCAGCTTATCCAAGCTGTCTGGACATAGAAGTCATTTAAATAAATTCTTGCTGATGAATTTACAAGCTCTCTGAGTAGGCTGCCCATTCTGTATCTTTCCTTCCTCTCATGGACTTTCCAGAAAGCACTTCTTTGTCAGCACTGCTCACATCCTTACTCCCCAATCACAGCTATCTCAGGTTCCAATCAGTACAATCTAAGAGGCTGAATTATTTACACATACACACACACACACACACACACACACACACAAACACACACCATGTGGCCAAAATTTTCCCAAGTCATTCATTCCATCAGCCTGATCAGCAGAGAGCGATTATATCTCAGCTAATCAGTTTGACCCAAAGGTCCAGTCAAAAACAATTTCTACTCAGAATTTCTACTGCTGTGTGTGTACGTGCATGTGTGTGTGTGTGTGTGTGTGTGTGTGTGTGTGTGTGTTTTGCTCATACAGTCTAATCCTCCAGCTGCTGATGAAGGTAATGTCCTCATTTCTCCCTTCAAATGTTAATTCTTTTACTTCAGCAGCATTTTTAAAGGTGGACTAAAACTTTCGTTTTAACCGTAAGTATATTGCTAGATCCTTCTCCTCCCAACAAAAACCTTAAGAATCTATGACTCAGCCAAAGCCACTGAAGCTCCCAAATTGATCACAGAAGAAAGGACTCTAATGTCCACTTTGACAGGAAACACACTCAGAAGCTCACTCCTCACTCTCACATGAGAAGTTATAAACACAGCTGAACCCAAAGGAAAAGAGGAATTCGGGTGTCCCCTCTCCCTCCCTTCCACCTCCCAATGTGCATTAGCTGAGGACGCTTCATTGAGTCTGAGAGCCTCCTTTGAAGATGAGATGTTTGAAGCATGCAAAATCATTAGGAATGGTTCCTAGTTCTGAGACTGTCAGTTTTAACAACAAGAATTTGAAGAAAATACCATGTGATGGGAGCATTTCCTGAGAGTATTGAGTAACTATTACCCCGCATTTACACTGTCTACGTATGTATATAGTTGTCTGCAGGCTGTCTCCCTCATTAGAATATGAGCTCCTTGAGGGTAGGCACAATGTTTCACCTTTCTCTGCATCCCCAGAACTTAGTACAGTACCTGGCATATAGCTGATGTTGTTGTTTAGTCATTTTTCAGTTATGTCTGACTCTTTGTTGTTAACAATGTTAATTAGGAAGGCGCCATCTTCTCCAAAACAATTTTAAAAACAAAGATTTTCATAATTCTAAAATTGAGGCTCTTACTTCAGACAAAGGAATAGATTAGATGTGGGGTGGGGGAAGGAAGGAATAGAGAAT
The DNA here is from genome assembly GCF_011100635.1 of Trichosurus vulpecula. NCBI lineage: Eukaryota > Metazoa > Chordata > Mammalia > Diprotodontia > Phalangeridae > Trichosurus > Trichosurus vulpecula. Next base: position 233,329,375 of record NC_050578.1, on the reverse strand, counting down.
GAACTATAAGCACATTATAATTAGCAGTGTACATGTTATCCTATTTTTTGAAGTTCTGTATTAAGAAAAGCAAGATGTCCAGATTGAGAAAGGGAAGAGTCCCAATGTGTTCTGCCCTGGTCAGACCACACCTTGAATGTCATCTTCAGAAAGCATCCAGCAGAGAAAAACTTAGATGATGAAGATAATGGAAACCACACAAAAATTGACTGAAGAAATGGGAAATTTAGACTAGAGAAGATGAGATTCAAGGAAGACATGATGACTAACATAAGTTCATTGAGAGCAGGCAGAGCCTAGATTTTTCTTTTTAACCTAGAATATATTTTTCTTGGCCAGACCTATGATTCCATTGGTGTATGGAACTCCTGGTGAAGAAATTCCCAGTTCTACAACTTAAGCTTAAAGAGAAGCCAAGGACATAAAGGGTCTTAACATACCTTGGTTCACACAGTCAATATGTATAAGAAGTGGGACTTGAACCCAGGTTTTTCTCATTCCTAAGCCAGCTCTATGCTCAAGAACCAGGTTTCCCCTTGTCTAGCACATAGCTGATGCTAAATTAAATTGGATTGAATCCAATTGAACAGCTGTCAGGGAAGAGGGGTTAGACCTATTCTGCTTGTCCCATAGAATGTAATTAGAAGGAGTGAGTGTATACAAACATATATTTCAATGGTATCTCCCCAAATAGAATATAATATCCTTGATGATGGGGAGACTATTTCTTTTTTTGTATCCCTACTGACTAGTAGGTGATTAATAAATACTTATTATTGGATGGTAACAAAGTAAAACATTAATCTCAGTCAGTGACACGAAGTCACTTTAACAACACCTGCTAACCACCCTGAACACACTTAATACACTTAATAAAAACTTGATTCCAGGAGCAAGTTTTTTTTAAAACCCCAACTTGTTTATGTTTATTGAACCAAGGACCGTTACCTTTTTAGGGCTGTCAATGCTCTGAGGAAGCTGGAAGTCATTTTTGCACACCAATGGCTTGATTCAAGAACAGGTACATGCTGTCACAAGCTTCTCATTAAGAGCAAAATGGTCATGAGCATCCACATTTGGGCTTTCTAGTCATTTGGATAATGCCTAATTGGGCCGGCACCTCACAGTGAAGAGCAGCTTGGAGATTATTTTACTAGCAGTCTTCACCTGGCCTTATCCAGAGTATGTGGGACATATTTTTGCCCAGATTTGAAAGAGTAGGATACACCTCAGAGATGAGAGAAGACAGGTAAAAAATTGGTTGAGTGATTGTGAGAGATGTTCCCCAAACTCAGTTCAAGTCTCTACACTGTGAGCCACAAGTGATCCCATAGTTGGGACTATAAATAGGTCCTTAAACTTGAGAAGCTTAAATCCTACCAGGGGAAGCAATACATTCACAGATAAGCAAGTAGAATAAATAGACAAAATAAATACATATTGATTGGTGGGGATGGGAGGAGTAACACTAACCACTGGGGAAAGAGAAAAACTCTTTTGAAAGAGGTTGTACTTAATCTGAGCCTTGAAGGAAACCTGGAGTTACAACAGGCAGAGTTGAGAGTGAAGAACATTCCAACAGTATAAGGATTCCCTGAAAAAAGTCAAACCCATTTCCCCACTTCTCCCTCTCCCCATTTTAAATACTGATAAGGAATTAGAAGTGTCTGGAAGGTATAGGATCCAATAAATAAAAATGCTCTCAACTATATAACAGTTGCACCCTCTCACATTGCAAAAACAAACAAACAGCAAAGACTAGAGGAGAAGAGGCATTAAAATTCAGAGTGACTCCACCAATACACACCCTCCATTCTCCCCTTTAATATTCTCAAATATCTTTCATGCCCCTCTACCCCCATATGAACCTTGTTATATCCAAAATCCATGCTGAACTAGGCTCCATTATAGCAGAATCTTAGCACTTAGGATTAATATTAACCATACTGGGGGACTTCGGACTTTTTCTAGGTCACTTTCATAATTCCCCACATTGAGCAGTCTTGGCTGTTTCTCAGCTTTCTTTCCTAAATCTAATCCTTTGTCTATAAATCAAGTACCACCTCTTGGGAGCACTTTAAAAATTGAGGGGAGGTCAGTTCTCCCATTTATGTCTATGGAATGGCTGGGTGGAATTTCCATTAACGTTAATGGCAATTACCAACTAGAATCCCACTGCGTATCGATTGGGCAAAGAGCCCCCATGGCTTTCACTTTCCCCATCTCCAGCAAGAGCTTTGTCAACTGAGTTGACAGGAATGTTCAAGGGCTTTTAGCATGCCACACAGTTCCACTGGCTGCATTTAAGCTCCCACCCTCCTCACCCATACTAAAAATGTAAATACTGTCATTGTCTGCTGAGAAGGAACAAAGAGCTAGTGAGCACAACACAAAGTAAAGAACCAAAATTCTTGTCTATTCACTTAAAGCTATGTTGGGATGACCAAGGAGCATTTGCATTCAAAGAAGCTGATGATATCTTCTCCCCACCCTAGACCCTTCTGAAGAGAACATTGATAGTTTCTAAGAGAGTCCACTTTACCAGAGGGATCTGATTACCTATAAGTCCTAGGAATCCCAGCAAGCCTTGTAAATGTGTGCCAAGATGTAAGATACTGGTTTTCTTGAGGAGAGTCCTGGTCTCACCTGACTCCATCCAAGTAAGGGAAGAAAAGTACCTACTAGGTGAGAGCACCAGCTATCCTTTATGGTACAGTGAACTTCAGGAGGTATGAGAGAAAAGGCAGGATACTGTCAGTGATGACATAGGTCAAACACTTAACCAGCCTTAAAACATGATATAAATGTTAGCTATTATTATTAAGGATAGAGATCAGGTCTGAGCTGTTATGTCACTGGTATGGGGAATTAGGGCAGCTAGGTAGCACAGTGGATGGCACAGGGCCTGGAATCAGGAAGACCTGAATTCAAATCCAGCCTCAGACACTCACTCACTAGCTTTGTCACCCTGGACAAGTCACTTAACTCTATTTGCCTCAATTTCTTGCTCTGTAAAATGAGTTGGAGGAGGAAATGGCAAACCACTCCAGTATCTTTGCCAAGAAAGCCCCAAATGGGGTCATGGAGAGTCAGACGTGACTGAAACAAATGAACAAAAACATAGGGAACTCTGAGATGAGGAAAGTCCCTCTCAAAACAGGCCAGTACCTTCTTCGCAACTTAGAATCTTAGAGAGTTATCTAGAGAACTAAGAGGTTAAATGATTTGCCCAAGATTACACAGCCAATATGTATCAGAGGCTGGATTTGAACTCAAGCCTTCCTGGCTTTGAGGCTGGCTTTCTATCCACTACAATCTGCTGCTGCCTTCCATATTATGGCACTAAGCATTTGAAGGCAACAATCATATCCCCCCTTATTCTTTTCTTTTTGGAGGCTGAACATCCCCAGTGGTATAATAATATGTTCAGCCAAGGTCAAGAGGGCCTGAGTTCAAATCTTACCTCCAATCTTTCTAGCTGTGTGACTCAAGGCAAGTTACATAACCTCTCTCTCAATTTCTATTTCCTCACCTTAAAACATGGATAATGATGGTATTTCTTTCACAAGGCTGTTGTAATGATCAAACAACATGCTATATGTAAATACTTTGCAAATTATGAAGCCCTATATTTGTGTAAGCCATTCAACCTACAAAAGTAAGTTGTGATTCCAGGATTCTCTATCTACTATTTCCTGTTGCTATTCATGTCTATTATTATTTAAGTGATTGCTAAACCAGAGAATACCAAGAGGGTGGTAACCAGGATGGCTGGTGAAGGGTCTTCAGACCATTTCATATAAGCATCGGTTGAAGGAAGTAGGCATATTTAGCCTGGAAAAGCAATCCAGTGGGGAATGTGATCGCAGAGTTCAAATATTTGAAAGACTGCCACATGGAAGGCAGAATAGACTTATGGATGGAGAACAAGAAGTAGATGAGTATTGCAAAATGGCAGATTTAGACCTGAAAGGAGGAGAACCTTGATAATGGTGGCTGGTCAAAAGTAGAGTGTGCTGCCTTGAGAGAAGCTGGCTTCCCTCTTGCTGGAGATAATTGACAAGAGGCTCAATGACTGAATATATTATAGTGAGGAGTTGTTTCAGTTGTGGGTCAGGCTAGAAGGCCCCTGAAGCATCTTCCACCTCTAAATACCAGGATTCTATGGCAAAAAGGCAGGAGACCTAGCAGGACTGGAGCCATGGATTAAAATAGCCAGAAGCCAAACAATGTCCTGAGGAGTAAATGAGACATCCTTTCCCAGAGCAAACAATGTTTCAAGAATCATTTTGACTTAGGGACAAGATACAAAATTACATAGGCCAATAACATGAAACAAAAAACAGGATCAAAGAAAACAGTTTACTAAACTCATCCTCAATTGGCACCATACCTCATTTCACTTGCCCAGTGACTGTACAGACCAACCTTTTGAACTGGCAAGCTGAGTACGCAACATCTGCCTCAACTCACTTTGATGAACAGAAGTTACTATACAGGAGTCTGCAAGATGACATTTCAGAGCACAAAGGACATAAGATGCCAGTCATTCAAGGTTCTACAACAAGATGGCACCAAGTATAACTCCTCTTCCAGACATGGCTATGGGATACATGTGCCCAGACACTTTTCTCCCATTTCTAGCAAACACTGGAGGTATCTCTCCCCCAACATGGACCCAAGATATTTTGCTAAAAACTCTTCCTTCCCCTACACAACACCTTGGGAGCAGAGAGGGGAAAAGGAAACCTCTTAATCTCTTAAGAGCAAGAACTTTTAAACTTCTTTTGGATCACGGACCCATTTAGAAATCTGGTGAAACCCATGGATTCCTTCTTAGGATAATATTCATAAATGCCTCAAAGTAATGCATAGGAGTACAAAGAAAAGCAATTATCTTGAAATACAGTTATCAAATTAAAAAAAAAAGTTTACACCTTAATCTGGGTTAAGAGCCCTGATTTAGAGAGTACAAGTCCAATTTAAGATGGACACATCTCAGCAGGGAATCACTGAAATATCAAGATGTATTTGGAATGAAGCAAATAATCTTTCACCCTAAAACCCACCCCTTCTCTAAACTTCACCATCACCACTATAATGATGATGATTTTGATGATGATGAAGATGACTAACATGTATATAGCACCTACTATGTTACAGGTATTGTGCCAAGCATTTTACAAGTATTATCTCATTTTATCCTTACAACAGCCTTGGGAGGTAGGTCCATTCCCATTTTACAGTTGAAGAAACTGAGGCAGAGCAGTTAAGTGACTTACCCAGGGTCCCACAGCCAGTAACTGTCTAAGGCTGAATTTGAAATCAGATCTTCCTGACTCCAGGACCAGTTGTCTATCCACTTCACCACCTAAGTGCCTGAAACCAGTAAATTCTTTCACTGAGGTGAGAGGCCCCCTGAAGCATCGCCTCTACCTGAATTGATCAAGCATTTTCTTCCTCCCGAAATGCTAGTCTTTCCTCATCAAAAAAACACTTTTTTCTGCCTTGGCTAAGCATTAAAGTACAGGCCAGACCAGATCAAGTTGGCTGGGTTTTTTTAGAGTAAAGTAGCATGTTATCCAAATAGAGGGCCACTTTTCATCCAGCAAACTCTGGAAAATGGAATTCATGAGCTACTGTCAAGCCACTGTGGGAGGGAGCAGCCCAAACAGCATGACTTAGAAATAATAGTGACTAAAACATATCTTCACAGTACAGTGGAAGTGTAGGTCAAAAGACCTAGGTTCAAATCCCATCTCCAACCAAGGTTTACATAAGGTTTATATGACCTTAGGAAAGTTACTTCAATTTCCCTGGCCCTCATTTTCCTCACCAGTAAAATGAGATAATTAGACTAGAGAGCCTCTGAGATCCCTTACAGCTCTGACTCAATGAACATATGATACTATAGACCCCTTAGACTATTAACCTGTTCTAGTCACCACCTAGTTCAGCTGACTTAACAGGTCTGAATACAGCAGCAAGGGGTGCCAGTCACCTTGGCCAAATGGCACCAAGCAGCCAATAATCATGCCAGAGTCTCTGCTCCCTATTCTTTTTTGAAGAAAAAAAAAAACTGTAGGAATCCTCAGCATAGGAGTGTGAGTTCTAATCAAAGAATAACATTGGATCATAGGAATTAGAAATGGAAGAGACCACAGAGATCTCCTAGCACAACCCTCTCATTTTACAGATGGGGAAAACTGATGCCCTTTTAGGTTAAGTGATTTGCTCAAGACCACACAGAGTCAAAAGTCTCAGGAGAGAGATTTCAACTCAGGTATTCTGATCTCAGATTCAGACTAAAGGAACAGATTTTTAACAATCCTGTTTAATGGTTTTCATATCAACCATTTCAGTTACTTTAAAAATGTAAGGTTATAGAATTATATAGAGAGTTGGTTTAGTTACTCAGCCTTTTCAAGGGAAAGATAAACTGAGAGTGAAGATCTTAGTCTAATGTCCTACTGATTAATAAACTTATTACAAACTAGATAAGGACCAAGTTTATGGGAGGCTTATGATCTTTATAGGAAGAAGCAATACCCTTTCACTTCCCCCATGCTAAAGACATTACAAAATTGTTAGTGCAAGGGTAAAATGTTCCCATCAAGTTTGGGAGACAAATGACAGTATCCTTCTTTAGCATTAACCAGTCCATCCCCAAATACTTTTTATATAGTTACATACGTGTGTATACACACGTGTGCATATATATGAAAAACATTTACTTTTAGTTTTCAACATCCACTTCCATAAGATTTTGAGTTTTAAATTTTCTTCCCCCCCACCCAAGACAGACCTGATATAGGCTTTACTTATACATTCATATTAAACATAGTTTCACATTAGTCATGATGTAAAGAAGAATTAGAGCTAATGCGAGGAGCCACAAGAAAGAAAAAACAAAACAACAAAAGAAAAGGAGAGCAAATAGTATGCTTCCATCTCCAATAAGACCCCAAAGCTCTTTTTCGAATTTTCCATCATGAGTCTTTTGGAGTTGTCTTAGATCCTTGCATTGTTGAGAAGAGCTAAGTCTATTAGTCATCACATAACTTGGCTGTTACTGTGAACATTTCACTCGGTATCAGTTCATATAAGTCTTTCCAAGTTTTTCTAAGTCCGCCTGCTCATCATGTCTTATACCACAGTAGTATTTAACTACATTCATATACCACAACTTGTTCAGCCATTCCCCAATTGATGGTCTTCCCCTCAATTTCCAATTCTTCACCACCACAAAAAGAGCTGCTATAAATATTTTTGTATATGTGGGTCCTTTTCCCATTTTTATGATTTCTTTGGGATACAGACCCAGAAGTGGTATTGCTCGGTCAAAGGGTATGCACAGTTTTATGGCCCGTTGGGTATGGTTCCAAATTGCTCTCCAGAATGGTTGGATCTGTTCGCAACTCCACCGACAATGCATTAGTGTTCCAATTTTCCCACATCTTCTCCAACATTTACCATTTTCCTCTTTTGTCATGTTAGCCAATCTAATAGGTATGATGTTGTACCTCAGAACTGTTTTGATTTTCATTTCTCTAATCAATAGTAATTTAGAGCATATTTTCATATGACCATAGACAGCTTTAATTTCTTCCTCTGAAAACTGCCTGGTCATATCCTTTGACCATTTATCAATTGGGACCCAAACACTGTTAAGAGTCCATGATGTGCCAAATATTGTGCAGGTGTTAGGAATCCAAAGACAAAAAGTAATTAGTACCTGTCCTGAAGGAGTTTACACTCCTTTTGGGGCAATGGCATGTACAAAAGTAAATCTATACAAAATAAATGAACGGTATTTGGGTGATGAAGAACTAGCCACTGGAGGGAAAGAGAGAGGAGTCAGAAAAGACCTCATAGAGAAGGTGGCATTTGAGTTGACCTTTGAAGGAAACTAGATTCCTAGAGGAGTAGGTCAGGAGGGAGTTCATTCCAAGCACGGAGCAATTTTAATTAACAAAACAGAGACTGAAATACTATTATCTTCAACCCCAATCCCCCAAGCCTCATCTGGATTGTGTCCAGCTAATCAATTAAACCACAGCACTATGGAAGACATGAGGTGGAAAGTGACATCAAAGATGAGTACAGACCACAGACCCCTTACCTCAGCATTCTCACTATCATCAATTATACCTGGACTTGGAGAGACTCCTACTCCCATTGGGCCAGTCTCAAGCTCTTAGGTCCTCCAGTGTCTGCAACCCTGAATAACCAGTGATCTGGGAACTCTTGTTTAGGGGGGCAAAACAGCTGGGCTATTTCTTAAGGGACAGACGATAGTCCTTCAAAGTCCTAGGGATCAGGGCTGGGGTCATGCCTCACCAGGCTCTGTGAAGTCTTTGGTACTTGGGACAGGGACTGATGGTGGGGGTAGAGGGAGAAGTCCAAGGGAGGACTCTTAGGAAAAGCTATGATCTTCCCATACAGACTCTAGTCTGGAGTCAGTAGAGAAACACTGTCAAATCAGAACAGGCTGGGTCTCATCTATCTCCAATCCCTAGCTCTTCCTTAATAGGCTCAGATAACTCTTTTACAAATTTGGTCACAAGTGCTGGTTTTAATGAAACTATATACTGATTTGGGGAAGAAGCTGTTGAGTTCAGTATCAATTTTGGCTTCTGCTGGAGGCCATAAATGATATAATTACTTATCTCTAGACATGATGGGCCATTGTATATGGCTCAGAGCCCCAGCAGGAATACAACAGTCAGGCAACAAGCAATCTTTGGTATAATCCTATTGGTCACAAGACCAGGAAAGTCACTATAACTCAATCAACCTTGAACTCCTGAACCCCTGAGCCCCCAACAACAATATCACTTAAAGACAAGCAGTCTACCATCACCCCAGGGTGTATCTCTGTAATACTGAACCAGCTACCAAGAAATGGGCAAGTGTTTTGTCATTGTTGTTGTTGTTCTCTCCACATTAGAATGTAAGCTTGTGGAAGGCAGGAGATTGTTATTGCTTTCTTTTCTGTCATTTAGCACAATTACTGGTATTTAGTAATGATTGTTGACTGACTTCTGATGGTTGATTGACAATGCCTGGTTTCCCATTCTGGAGGTGGGAACAGAATGATGTAACCAAGCCCTGAAATGATGGAGCTTTTATGGAAGCTTGGCTGGCTAGCCTTTATGACCCAATGTTCCAGACATGAGGAATGACTGCTGTCATGCCCTAGAATCACTAGATCATAGATGTAAAACTAAAAGAGACCTTTGGAGGCATCAGGAAATTCAGCAGGCACAAGTGGGTTCTACAACCATCAGCAACATTGTCTCTGCTTAAGCTGCTCATCTTTTTTGACACTCATGATAATAAGGAAATACTGTGATATAATGGTAAATTCAATATACTGGGCAGTCAGGAGATCTGTCTCTGCCACCTACTGCCCCTGTGATCTAGGGCAAATCACTTAACATTGAGAAGGTCAGTTTTTTCATCTGTAAGATGAAAATAATTTTATGAATTATGCCCAACTCAGCGATGTTGTAAGGATAAAATGAATATGTGTGAAAGCTTTCTGTGGTATGGGAAAATCAAATATTGATTTAGTATTTCATATTTGACTCATTTTTAATTGATTCTAGATTCTGCAACTGCCTGAGCCATGTTTCTTTGTCTCTGTTCATGTTCAGAAAGTTCAGAAGTTCACAAATCCAGAAGTTCCATTTTCTTCTGTGAGTTAAGTTTAAAAGTTGTTTCCCTATAAATCATTTTAATTGAAAGAAAACTGTTATCTCTGTACCACTAGCTTCCCTTGTACAATTAGAAGAAATCTCTTATCAGTGGGATTTATACCAGGAATTCAAGGCTGGTTCAATATTAGAAAAACTATCAGCATAATTGACCATATCAATAACAAAGCCAACAGAAGTCATATGATTATTTCAATAGATGCAGAAAAAAGCTTTTGACAAAATATAATACCAATACCTACTAAAAACACTGGTGAGAATAGGAATAAATGGATCTTACCTGAAAATGATAAGCAGCATCTATCTAAAACTATCAGCAAATATTATCTGTAATGGGGATAAGCTAAAAACCTTTCCAATAAGATCAGGGGTGAAGCAAGGATGCCCCTTATCACCACTATTATTCAATATTGTACTAACATGTTAGCTATAGCAATGAGAAGAAAAATGAATTAGAGTAAGCAGTGGGGAAACAAACCTATCACTCTTTGCAGATGATATGATGGTATACTTAGAGAACTTAGATAATCAACTAAAAAACTACTTGAAATAATTAACAACTTTAGCAAAGTTGTAAGATATAATATAAGACCACCCAAATCATCAGTATTTCTATATATCAACAACAAATTCCAGCAGCAAGAGATAGAAAGAGAAATTCCACTTAAAATAACTGTAGACAATATAACAAGTTGGGAGTCAAACTGCCAAGACAAACCCAGGAACTACATGAATATAATTACACACACTTTTTACACAAAGACAGCTCTAAGCAACTGGAAAAATATCAATTCCTCACAGTGAGGCCAAGCCAATAAAATAAAAATTACAATTCTACCTAAATTAATTTACTTATTCAGTGCTATGCCAATCAAACTACCAAAGAATTATTTTATAGAGCTAGAAAAAATAATTTTAAAAAATTCATCCGAAAGAATAAAAGGTCAAGAATATCAGGGGAATTACTGAGGAAAAATGCACAAGGAAGGTAGCCTAGCCATGCAAGTTCTCAAACTGTATTATAAAGTGGTAAACATCAAAACAGTCTAGGACTGACTGAAAAATAGAGTGGTAGTTCAGTGGAACAGATTGGGTACATAATACACAGTAATAAATGGCCACAGTAATCTGGTATTTGATAAACTCAAACCCCCCAGATTTTGAGACAAGAACTCTCTATTTAATAAAAAACCACTGGGAAAACTGGAAAGCAGTATGGCAGAAACTAGGTATAGACCACCATCTTACACCATATACCAAGACAAACTCAAAATGGGTACATGAGTTAGACATGAAGGGTGATACTATAACCAAATTAAGGAACCATGGAATAGTTTACCTATAAGATCTATAGATAATGGAAGAATTTATGACCAAACAAGAGATGGAGAAGATTGTGAGATGTCAAATGGATAATTTTGATTATATTAAATTAAAAAGGTTTTGTATAAACAAAACCAATGCAATCAAGATTAGAAGAAAAGCAGAAAGCTGGCAAGTTTCTCTGACAAAGGCCTCATTTCTCAAATATATAGAGAACTGAATCAAATTTATAAGAATACAAGTCATCCCCCAATTGATAAATGGTCAAAGGATAGGAACAAGTATTTTCAGATGAAGAAATCAAAGTTATCTATTTAGCATATGAAAAAATGTACTAAAACACTATTGATTAAAGGAATGCAAATTAAAACAACTCTGAGGTGCCACCTCATAGCAATCAGATTAGTTAATATGACAGAATAGTAAAATAATAAATATTGGAAGGAATGTGGGAAAATTGGGACACTTGTGCACAGTTGGTGGAGTTGTGAACTGATCCAACCATTCTGTATAGTAATTTGAAACTATGCCCAAAAGGCTATAAAACTGTAAAACCCTTTGATCCAGCAATACCACTACTAGGTATGTCTCTCAAAGACATTTTTTTCAAAAGTGGAGGGGGTGGGGAAGGACCTAGTTGTACAAAAATATTTATAGCAGCTCTTTTTGTGGTGGCAAGGAATTGGAAATTGAGGAGATGTCTATGAATTGCAGAATAGTTGATCAAATTGTGATGTATTGATGGACTATTGTTGTGCTATAAGAAATAAGCAAGTAAGGTTTCAGAAAAACCTGGAAAAACTTACATGAACTGATGAAAAGTGAAGTGAGCACAACCAGGAGAACATTGTACACAGTAACAGTCATATTGTATGATGATTAACGTAAATGACTTAGCTATTCTCAGCAATACAATGATGCAATACAATTCCAAAGGACCGATGATAATCAATGCTATACAACTCCAGAGAAACAACTGATAGAGTCTGAATGCAGGTTGAAGCATACTATTTCTCATTTTTTGTGGTAGGTTTTTTTGTCTATGTATTTTTTCACAATATGACTAATATGGAAACATGTTTTGCATGATTACACATGTATAGCCTATATCAAATGACTTATTGTCTCAGGAAAGGGGAGGGGAAGGAGAAAAGGAAGGGACAGAGAGAATTTGGAACTCAAAATTTTTAAAAATGAATGTTAAAATTGTTTTTACATATAATTGAGAAAAATATTATTCAAAAAATTTTAAAAGAAGAAATCTGTTATCCTTGAAAAATGTAGGTCAGTGCTAGGGAGTCTAATCTGTTTTCTCTGAAACACTGACTGTCCTTCGAGAAGGACTGGTCTGTTATCACTGTGACACTGATTAGATATGCAGGTGGACACCACCAATGAGTTTTCCATAGCAACAAGATGGGAGCCCTACATTTTAAACTTCCAGCCAATCATATTGTTTTCCATCTGTGATGCATTCTGTTCTTTATTTTGTGCTTCCCAGAAAAACTATATGAAGGCTAGTAAGCCCTGCCCCCATGGTCTTTTAACTTACTAAGGAGCTGAAAATACTATTTTATTTTGTATGTGTAGAATCTGAACCCAGGTCTTCCTGACTCTGAGTCCAGTGCCTTGTCTACTGTACCAAACTGCCTCTCTTAATCCTCCATGAATAGCCTAGGGGCATAGAGAAGTGAGGAGTGCAATACTTAACATACTATGCCACCTGGTGACATCCTCTCCCCAATCTTAACCCCTATAGGAAGAGAAGTAGGTACAAGATGGGGAAGCTAGTTGCCTTATGTGGTAGTCAACCTGGATCAGGAGGGAGGTAATGTGTCAATATATAGAGATATTTGACAGGATGTCTGGAGAATAACACAGTCTCTAGGGGAAAAAAAGATGGAGGTTTTTCCATTACAATTAAAAGTTGTCAGATCATGATCACAAAAATTAAAGGGACAAAGCTATCTAATCCAACCTAAATAAGATCAAAGACATTCACCAGTGATCATCCATCTACCTAAAGACCTCCAGTGATGGAGGACCCATTGTACTTTATTAAAATGCTCATTGTTATATTTGGAAGCCTTCTCATATGCAGAGATAGAATCTTCCTGTTTGAAACTTCCACCAATTGTTCTTCCTTATCCCTTCTGAGACCAAGTAGAATGAGTAAGTCTAATCCTTCCATATGGTAGGCCTTCAATTACTTGAACACAACTACGATGTCTCCCCTCTTCCACCAAATCTCTTCTTCAGACTAAGCATCCTCATTTCCTTTAACAGATCATTCTATGCCATAGAATCTATGGCATGAACTCTCAACCCTCACCTAGTTTTCCCCTCTCTAGATACATTACAAGTTGACAATATACTTCCTAAAATTTGTAGCTCAGAAGTAAATGCAATATTTCAGAGATAGTCTGGCCAGCAGACAGTTCAGCTGGTCCAACACCTCCCTCCTTCTGGATATTACCCCTCTCATGATCACATCAGTTTTTCCAGCTGCTATATATCTCACTGTTGTCTCCTTTTAAACTTGCTATCTACTGGAATTCCCCAGATATTTTTCACATGTGCCACTGTCTAGCAACATTTTTACAATCTGATACTTGTACAGTTGATGTTTTTAGCCTAAATGTAGAACTTCACCTTTTGCCTGAATATATATCACCTAATTCAATTCAGTACATCATTCTAGCTTATCAAGATCTTTGTGGATCCCATCTTCTGACAGGTTAGCTATCCCTCCCAGGTTCCCTTAATTCCAAATTTGATCAGCATGCCATCTATGATTTTATCAGAATCACTGATTCAAGTGTTGAATAGATCATCATTTAAGACAAGGCTCTGGGAAATTGAACTAGAGACCTCTTTCTAGGTTGGTCCATAGTGTATCAATGGTCTTCAGGTTTGGTCAGTTAGCTAGTTGTGAAATCACATGACTGTCTTATCACCAGGTCAAATTTTTTTCTTTTATCTACAAGGAAAGAATGAGAGATTCTGTCAAGTGCATTGCAAAATTCAGGCATACTAAAAGAATGAAATTCCTTTGATCTATCAGTCTAATAATGTTTAAGAAGGATCTGAATTTAAGAATACTTTGAAGGACCTGCTATGTCAATTGAGGAAGTGCAGTATTTTTGTTTTGTTTTGGGTTTTTTGTCAATAAGGCCAAGAAAAGAAAAATGGGATGAATATTTTTATTTCAAAGTAAAGTTAAAATAAAAATTTTATAGTAATTGGTGTACCTGAGTTCCCAAGAGATACCAGGCATCAAGGAAATAATCAATATAATCAATAAATATCAACTTTGATCCAGACTAATGAACCAAAAGACCAAGCCCATGAAGGTTCAAGAAGAAAAACTTAGAGTGTTAAATATAACCCATTCCTTCACATTCTCAGTGATTCTAGAGATCAGTTGGCTGGAATTGAATAACCCAGCTTTTGCCTGAGAATTGGAAAGGTCACCTTCTGTTCCCAGTACTGCCAGACACCATGCCTAGAACAAAAATACACCCTATCCATTCCCAACCCCAACCAGGCACTGAGTCAAACCTCTGTTCCCTCCCCAATAGCAGCCTTACTGAGAAGTGTTTAGTAGAGGATTTTCTTCCACATAGCCTTTTCGATGGGAGGTCAACCTAGTTCCATTTGAGTCACATAACAAACTTATGAGGCAGGTGTTATTATTATCATTATGTTATAGATGAGGAAGCTCAGACTCAAAGAAGTCCAGGGTCACAAGGCAATTAGACGATAGAGATGCTATTTGAACCCAAGGCATCTCCTGACTCAAGGTCAGGTGTTCTTTTAGCTATCCCGTATTGTAGACAATGAAACCCAAAATGAAGAGGCCTGAAATTAGCCCTCTACAAGAAGGCTTAGATCACCATAGAAGTGCCAGACTGGTGATTCTTATTAGGATAACTGAGGCACACAACCAAAGCAAGACCACTGCCAAGATTCCTTATCCCTAAAACTTGAACTGATTAGGTATGTGCAGTAATATGCTATCGGAAGTCAGAGGGTCTAGGTTTGAATCCCGTTTCTGCCAATTTATGCATGACTTTGGGCAAATAATCTTCCCCTCACTGGGTCTCAGGTTTGTTTGTTTTTTTAATCCTTAAAATGAAGGGATTGTTGCTCTTAGTCCTAAATCTATGAGCATATGATGGTATGCTAACTGGCATTAACCAGGACACACTCCTCTCACCAGCACTGCTACAATAGCCTCCTAACTGGTCACCTTGAGTCAGTCCTCCCCTCTCCAGTCATCCTCCCCATGTCTGCCAAATTAATAACTCTAAACAATTCTAACCATGGCATTCCCCTAGTCCAAAAGCTTCGGTGGCTCTCTACTATGACTTTATTGCATTTGTTTAGCATTTCACAATGCCCTTCCCAATTTGGTTCCAGCTTGCCTATCTAGGCTTATTGCTTTGCCATTCCCTCCGTCCTCTTCATTTCAGCATAACTAGCCACTTCTTACCTATGAAAGCGTCCTCTTTGAGGACGGAGGGGTGGTTTACTTTAGTATGTCTGTCCTTAAGACCTGGCATATGTCTATACACATAATAGCTGCTTAACAAATGTTTGCTGATTTATGGACATCCTGGATGTATTTCTGAGTGACATTCGGGGAAAGGCAAGATCAGAATGATATCCACAAACCTCATAGGGACAGAAAGAGACCATAATGACCCTCAGTGAAATGGAAGCTCTGATTTTCTAGGAGTCATGAAACATCACTGTTTTTTAAGCACTGCAAGCTTGTTCCCCACAGCTGTTAATCAGCATGATATGGACCAATAAAGTAAAACCTAGGTTTTTTTGTTATTCTTAACTCTGAAAATTTATGGTAGAGGAGGAGGACAGAAGCCACATAGCACAGTCTGTATTAATATTTACTGCGTTATGATATTTGGTTCATGCAACTTCCCTATAGACCCCTAGAGATTTATAAATTTGCCATTTCAAGACTTACTGGACAATCGCCTCTATGATGCATGCTGAGTGGATCTGAGCCATCTTCCAGCACCTACATAAGCTCTAGGTGTGTGCAAAAGTAAAGAAATGATGATTTGAGAAAGAGGAGCTAGAGTTCCTGGGAAGCCTAAAGAATGGTGGAGAGTCCTTGTGGATGTGTGCAGGGTTCTGGCCAACTCATAGCCAAGGGACTTTTACCTTTCACTAAAGTCTTAAAGCCCCTCCTTGGCTTTGCAGGCTACAGCTAGGGCTTTATCCCCAGGTTCTCTACCACAGAAGTGTTTCTGTGGGAGCACTCAAAGGCTCTTTAGTAGAGATCAGAGGCAGAAGATATGTTTAATGATCTGGATGAAAATAACGGGGGGGACTGGTCAACAAGGGCCCAGTCCTTAGAACATACATTATATACTCTGACCGGTAACAACCAATGTGTAGGCGTGGTGAGTCTGATTACAAAATATGTAATGTTAGCCCTTTCCCTCTTCTCTTCCAAGTAGGTAAAGATATTCTCTATTTCCCATCAGCTTACTGAATGATGACAAGATGCCTTTTAATTTACAACTGAGCCAGAACTACATATGCATACAAAAAAATTATGCAGATTAAATCTCTCTCTCTTTGCTGGTGGTGAGGGCAGAAATTCCTCCAGGTTCAGGGAGGGTTACTAGAGGCAAATGCAGCAGCAACAGCCTGCAGCCTGCTGAAAGCTTCCTTATATGCCCACCCAGATGCCAGTTAGACATGATCTCAGGTGCCTCTGTCTTCTGTCTCTGCTGTATTTCCTTGTTTCCTGATTTTAGGAAAATTTGTACTAGAGACAGAATGGATCAGATTACTTAAGACCTTGTGGGCTTCAAAGGGTCAGAAAAGGCATCAAAATTACCTCCAGAAACTAAAGCTAGTAGCAGCAGGAGCCAAGTCAAGTGACAAGCCAGTCCATCTCACAGATGAATGAACCCGGCAGCCAAGACACCATGTCCTATAAGCAAAGGAATGTCCTGTCCATCAGCCATGCCACACCCAGAAGTGAATTTGGTGGGGAAATCTTTTGTTGAAACTACTTTATGTATGAGTCTACTACTCTTCCCAGGATCTTAGATGGTAGAGAAAAGTGTGCTCCTAATGTTGCCACATTTTGAACCTGAATCCTTACTATACTCTCTCAGTAATGGTAAAAGATAATTGATGTTAATTGATTAGTTGATATTGAGGAGATGTTAATCGATTGATTCTGGAGAAACACACTAGATGGGGGGTCATGAGCAAGAAGGTACTAGAAAATAGCTTAAAAAAGAAAGACTCTCAAGGTTGCCTCTAGAATGCCAAGGGTAGAGGTTGAAATTGTGCTTTAGGAAACTGACCTACTAGTCTAAATGTGGATTGGGAAAGTGAGCCACAGTACTGCAAAATAGTAATAAAAATAATAGCTCACATTTAAATAGCATTTTTTTTGCAAAGCACTATACATATGTTATTTCACGCAATTCTTCTGAATCCCTCTCCTGATATATTCAATCCTCAAACAGACCGTCATTGAGACTGATGAACTCAGTATTATTGCAGAGGCCATCTTCTTATAGAAAGTCATGCCACCATCCATGCTTGAAGTATGAGCATACTTCTTACATATGATGACCAAGGCAAAAAACTATATAGTCTAGGAAAATAAGCTGCTAAGCCATATTCCAACTTAATCCAAAACAAAAGACATTTATTAAGCACATACTATATGTATGACACTGTACTATGTTCTGGAAATACAAAGACAAAATGAAAAAAAAAAGTTCATACAGGTAAGGTGCTTACAATATACAGAAGTGTTATTGTTTGGCCATTCAGTTGTATCCAACTCTATAACCCCATCAACTTTGTTCATGGGATTTTCTTGGCAAAGATACTGGAGTGGTTTGCCATTTCCTTCTCTAGTGTGTCCCCATTTTATAAATGAGGAACTGAGGCAAATAAGGTTGAAGTGACTGTAACAACAATGTTACTTGCAGCTACTGTGGAGGTATAAGGCCAATAACACCAGCATACAGGAGGTTAACACAGGTTCTTTGATCTGCTTTTTCTAAAGGAAAAAAACTTTAAGGGGTTAATAATCTTACTTTAATTAAACATACATATTTCATTCACTTAGTTCAGAGGGAAAAGTCAGCACCCTGAACTTCAGAGCAAATGCAGACAGAAATTACAAACAGAGAAAATAGCACAAATCAACAGACGGGCTTCTAACTGTCTGACCACAGCAATACATACATAGTTACCAGAAAGAGAAGTACCAACATCTGGGTTTTCAAAGCTGGGGGGCTCCTTAACAGAAACCCAGAGTCTCGTCTGGGCAAATCACAGGAACACTCTTCCAATGAGTGAGACTCCAAGAAAAATGCTAACCTCCGAGTATATATACATTGTTTCCAATCAAGGATTCTTGATTCAATCAAAGATTCTTGATTCAAACAAAGGCAAGGCTCAATCAAAGGCACTTGATTGCCTTAGTGCTGAGAAGCACTCAACCAAAAGTCCCACTTTGCTTGCCATTACAGTGATTCACCCAAGGTTATACAGCTAGTAAGTGTCTGAGGTTGGATTTGAACTCAGATTTTCCTGACCTAAGGCCTGGTGCTCTGTCCACTACCCTGCCTCATACAGTAATATAGTGTAAAGGTTTTTGTTGTTGTTGTTGTTGTTTGTACTAGACCTCCAATTTTATTAGTGCAGGGAACTCTCAGTGAGGAATCTTCCTCCATTATCACTTCATCTATGATTTCTAGCCTTTAAAAGTTGTCTGGAGCAATGACAGGTAAGCAACTTCCTAAGGATCAAACAGAATGTATGTGCCATAGGAGTGACTGGAATTCTTATCTTGCTGACTCCAAAGCTTGCATTATCTACTGTGCTGTTCTGCCCTCACAAGTAGAGAGAGAGGGCTATGGACTGTACCTGTAACCTGGGATCCATTGGGCAGGGGCGAATCAAATGGAATTTAACAGAAAAAAAAATCAAATGAATTGAATTAAGTGGAAAAGAAATAACATCTATATTTTCACTAACCTCTAGTTGAAATTTAGCATTTCCTTCAAATATGAAGGTTGAAAAAATGCTTCAGAGAAGGTGTCCATAGACTTCACCAAACTTCCAGAGGAATTTGTGATACAAAAAGGGTTAAAGACCCTGGTAGAGGGGACTCTTGAATGGCCACATTCCTTCTACCTATGCGGCACCTTCTCTCCAATTTATATTCTTAAAGAACTGGGACAGTAAAAAGTTACACTATTTGCTGGGATTGCGCAGATGATATGTGTCAAAGGTGGGACTGGAACTCCAGTTTTCCTGATACTGAGGCTGGCTCTCAGTGCATCCTACCATGCTGCCCTTATAGAAGGATCAAAACATTTAAATAAGCATAAAATAATTGGGTGAGGGATGACAACTTTAACTAGAGTGATGAGGCTTCCATAGGAGTTGACACATGAGCTGAGCCTTAAAAGAAACCAGGGCTTCTAAAAGACAGAGAAGAGAGTGTGCATTGAGGCCCAGATAAGAAGCTCCCAGTGCACAAGCACAGAGGGAAGAGATGGAAAGCCAAGTTTGAAGAACACCAAGGAAGCATGTGAAACCCTTTGGTGCCCTCTCAAGGTAGGGTAGTAAATACTCCATTACCACCGACAGGGATCTTTATGGCACACAGCACTTTAAGGCAGGTGCAGTCACTCCATCAATGCCACAGCTGTTGAGCATCATTTTTCAGTCGATTTAACTTTACTATTACTTTTGCTTTCAGACATAATCTGCAGGTAAATTTGTTGTCAAGAAAGCATGAATTTGGACACCTGAAAGATCCTTAGCCCTGGCAGGCTTCTCTAGAGATTATAAACTTCACAGCCTCTAAACGTCAACTAGAGGTTTGTGGGGTTTATTGGTTTATGGAGGTATGGTGACAGAGGAGAAAGGAACACTGACTTTGGAGTCAGAGGATTTTGATTCAAATCCAGCCTCAGTCACTACCTGTCTGACCTTGGATAAGTCCTTTACTCTTGCAAGACTCCAGCTTCCTAATCTGTAAAAGGTGAGAGTTGTACTAGATCTATATCTATATCTCTATATCTATATCTATGATCCTAAGTTCACCTGCCAGCAACAGCTTTGCTGTTTGCCTACCCTCAGATATAGCTGTCTACCCTCCAAGTAGGCACAATGCCTACACCAAGTGAAGATTCCAGTTCTGGCTGAGCTTTCTGCACCTCTGCTCAATTGGACATCACTCCTAACAAGGCCTGATGATTAACGTTTTCATCTAAGCCATGACAACCCAGCATCAGACCATTGGGGGATTATTCAAGATTTTGCACATTGTCACCAAACAGTTTTGTGGGCTGTAAATGTAGCAAGTCATCACAATGAATCAGCTGCCAACATGGCAAGTCACATGAAGTATGAGCTCCAACAAAGGCCAGAAGGTTTGTGGTGACCCTTGCCCACTCCCCCTTCCTTAATTCATGGTGATAACATCAATATCAACATTGACCTACCCCTGTACTGGGGTTTGGATGCCATCTTGGAGGTTATAGGATCATAAAATCAAAAAGTTAGAGATGAGGGAGACATCAAAGGTCAGCTAGGACTTCAGGTGATGACACTGAGCGCCAAAGATGTTACATGACTTGATGACTTGACTTAACATCAAGAGAAAGATTTAAACCCAAATGCTATAACTTCAGAGCCAGTGTTCTTTCCACAAGATCACACTGGCTCCCTAGGTGGACATTCTGGTGAACTGGCTCATTTCCTCTCCGGTGCCAGACTTCCCACCACTCCCAAAGCTGCACATTCGTTCCTGAAGGAAAATTTCTGACTCTACAAACTTCCTTCCTGTGTCACCTTCAGTACAAGCTCCCAGGGTATCGTACCTTTCCAAACTGTACTGATCAAAACCTTCCCATAGCACTTCCACCTCAAACCAGTGGTCAGCAAGAGCACACACAGTGAATCCTGGGTTGGTATCTTCAGTGCTTCAGTGCTAATCATGCTATGATCCTATTCATGACCACAAAATTTTATTATGATAACTTAGTTCATCTATCCTCCTACAATGTGCCACCCTATCAATCTATAGTTTCCACTCTTAGTTTTTCCTGACCTTTTTTTGGTTCAGATCTGTGATTTCATCAATATAGGGAATCCTGATACAAAAAAAATTCTCTCCAATTTACCTGAAATTTATAGTCATAAAGATTTTCCTAGGGCCCCGAGACCTACCTATAGTCACATGGCCAGGGAATGTCAGAGGTAGTGTTTGAATCCAAATCCCCCTGACTTCAGGGCTGGTCTTCTATAACCAGTATACCACAATGACTCTCACTCCTGAGCTTGCCCCATGCAATATGGTTCTGTAGTTAATGGCTACCTGGGTTGAGGGTGGGGTCAGAGAGAATGTAGTAGGAGACTGCTGACATTGAATTACTACAAATTCAATGAAGATCCAAAATGGTGAATGAATGGGAAGTAGCTGTCGTTGCAAGGCACCCTCACCCCAGGAGCCATTAAATGCAGGGACACAACTCTAGATATCTTCTTATAACCTTAAAACAAGTAGGTCTCCTTTGAAACATCCCCAAAACTCAGGTAGGGAGTCTAGTAACCTACCAGCTGGAGTTATCCTTCTCATTTCATATCCACAAGTATTTTTACCAGTGTTACAACAAGATCACATCAACCCTGAACCTCACCCTCCATACTCTCATCCATCACTCCTAATGGAAAGTCTAGAAAGAGCTAATTAATAACTGTTATTTATTTGGCACTTCAAACTTTTCAATGTGCTTTACATATATTATCTCATTTCAGCCTCACAGCACCCCTATGAAATAAGTAATACAGATATCATTCACATTTTACAAATAGGGAAACTAAGGCTAAGAAAGGTTAAGTGACTTGCCCAGGGTCACACGTTAATAAAAACCAGAGGTGTGATTTTAGATTTCTAATCCTGAAAAAGTACGTAGGAGACAACACATGATGTGAAAATTCTCTAGAATTGGTAAAAAGCCTTTTCCCAAGGCCATTTCACTAAAGTCACAACCTCAAGGTCTAATGAAGCATTCCAGGGAAAGGGATGTAGTGTCTGAGCACACAGCCTAACTGAGGTAGACTGTAAGCTCCTCGAGGGACCTATGGTGCCTATCACCTTCCTCACAGAAGGTATTCAGTAAATGCTTGTTGAAGTGAATAGATGTGGTTAAGTCAAGAGGATGAGTGACAGAACTGGACATGACTATTGCCA
Organism: Trichosurus vulpecula; assembly: GCF_011100635.1. Taxonomy (NCBI): domain Eukaryota; kingdom Metazoa; phylum Chordata; class Mammalia; order Diprotodontia; family Phalangeridae; genus Trichosurus; species Trichosurus vulpecula. Next base: position 233,307,058 of record NC_050578.1, on the reverse strand, counting down.
TCAGGTCAGCCTAAGGCAAGAACAGGAAAGATAGCCAGCATAAAAGTCCAAAGATTTGAGGAGACAGTTTGAGTCAAATAAACAGTCAGCCTCCCAGCACCCCATAGATCTCACCTCCTGAGTACTAACATCAACGGCCTGAATCTTGGCTTCTGCAATTTTCTACTTCTGCCTCCTGATGTTGGGTTGCATCATTTCAAAGACAACGGCCACCTAGCTTTTCCTGGAACAAGACTCCATCTCTCAGCTCTGGGCATTTTCTCCGGCTATCCCCTGTGTCTGGAATGCTCTCCCTCATCCACTCCAGCTATTGACCTCCCTGGCTTCCTATAAGTCCCAATTAAAATCCCACCTTCTACAGGAAGCCTTCCCCAACTGCTCTTATTTCCAGTGCCATCCTTCTGTAAATTAGTACTTATTTATCCTATATAATACTTTTTGTATATATATATATATATATATATATATATATATATATATATATATATATGTTTATATGTTGTATCCCCATTAGATTCTAAGATCCTTGTGAGGAGAGATTGTCCTTTGCCTCTTTGTGTATCCCCAGCTCTTAGGACAGTGCCTGAAACATAGTAGGCACTTAAATGTTGATTGATTGACTGATACAGACCTAGCCTGGATTTCTGAGTCATGTTTACTCATATTCCAATTTGGGACCTGCTTCTCCTTCCCTGGAGGGAGATAACCTTGTCCAACCTTCTTAATTAGTGATCCATGATGCCTTCTTTGCATAGGATATAGCGTTACATTTCTAGCTTCCCTTACAAGCATAGCTCTTAATTATACAGCACAAATACATGTTCCTTTTAATCTACTTTCTTCCTATTGGCTAATGTGTACCTTTTCATAACTACATTCTAGTAATAAGTCATATCCTTCCCACCAAGTCTCACTGTTATTTATGAAATCAAATTTTCTGTATATATCAAGTTGCCTCATTTATCTTGTTTATTACTCAATTTTATTTATTATGTGTATAGACATCTGAGCCTATGATTTTCATTTCTTTTCCCATTCTTGAATTCTGTCTCCCCAAAGGATCCTCTCCATTGATAGTCTTCTTCCTGTGCCATAAAAATCACCTAACCTCTGCTTGACTCAGTTTCCTTGTCTATGTAATGAGAATAGTATCACTTGTCTCACAGGATTATTGTATGAAATGAGATAATGCTTGCCAAGCACTGACTAAATCCTAGCTATCATTCGACTGCAATCCACTTAATAGCGTAGACCAGAGTCCTTCATCTTCAAATTCATAGGATCTAGACTAAATCAGTAATTAATCAATCAACAGGAATTTATTAAGTGTCTACTAGATGCCAAGCCTATGTTAGGTGCCAAGGATGATACTACTACTATTAATAATAATAATTATCATTGTTAGTATCATCATCATTGTACTTGGCAGATAGGTAGCACGGTGGGTAGAGTGCAAGGCCTAGAATCAAGAAGACCTGAATTCAATCCAACATCAGACACTTACTAGCTGTGTGACTCTGGGTAAGTCACTTAACCACATTTGCCTCAGTTTCCTCATCGTAAAATGAGATGGAGAAGGAAATGGGAAACCATTCCAGTAGCTCTGTCAAGAAAATCTCAAATGGGATCATGAAGAGTCAGACACAACTAAAATGACTGAATAACAATCACTATAATTAGCACCCACATATCACTTTAAGGTTTGCAAAATGCTTTGCATGATATCTCGTTTGATCCTTACAACATTCATGGGACATAGATGCTATCCTTATCCCCATTTTACAAATGGGGAAACTTAAGCACAGAGGAGCCAAGTGACTTGTTCAGGGTCATATAGCTGGTATCTGAGCAAGTCTGGTGCTTTATGCTATGCGAGAGAGAGAGAGAGAGAGAGAGAGAAAGAGAAAGAAAGAAAAGAAGGAAAGAAAGAAAGAGGAAGGAAGGAAAAAGAAAGGAAGGAAGGAAGGAGGGAGGGATGGAAGGAAGGAAGAAAGGAAGAAGGAAGGATGGAGGGAGGGGTAGAGAGAAAAGAAGAAAGAAAAATAATGAATGAATGAGGGAGAGAAAGAAAGAGAGAGAGAGAGAAAGGAAGAAAGAAAGAAAGAAAGAGAGAGAGAAAAAAGGAAGGAGAGAAAGAAGGAAGGAAGGAAAGAAGGAAGGAAAGAAGGAAGAAAGGAAGGAAGGAAGGAAGGAAGGAAGGAAGGAGGGAGGGGTAGAGAGAAGGAAGAAAGAAAAAGAATGAATGAATGAGAGAGAAAGAAAGAAAGAGAGAGAGAAAGGAAGGAAGGAAGGAAGAAAGAAAGAAAGAAAGAAAGAAAGAAAGAAAGAAAGAAAGAAAGCAAGAAAGAAAGGAAGGAAGGAAGAAAGAAAAAAGAAAGAAAGAAAGGAAGGAAGAAAGAAAGAAAGGAAGGAAGAAAAAGAAAGAAAGAAAAAAGAAAGGAAGGAAGGAAAGAAGGAAGGAAGGAAAGAAGGAAGGAAGGAAGGACAGATAGAGGGAAAGAAGAAACAAAAAGAATGAATGAATGAGAGAGAGAAAGGGAAGAAGGGAGAAGGAAGGAAAAAAGAAAAGTGGGAAAGAAGGAACATGATGGGGAGCACAAGTACATATATTAGTTCACAAAAAATAACAATAAAGAGACTAAATTCAGGACTAAAATGGAGGGACAAGCGACAAGACAAATGCTCATACTGCAAACATAAACCTCAAAACATCCTAAAGAACTCAATAACCAAACTGAATTAGAATTGGCCCCTTCTTACAGACCCAGATACTGCCCACAACTGCCCAGGAGTAACATTGACTTATTTAAACTTGGAAACATTTTGACAGAGATGTCATCAGGCCAAATACTCAGTTTCCAAGTTGCCTGGAAGCTCTCAAAAAATAGAGACATAGCAAAGATCAGAATTGCATAGGGACAGCAGAAGCTATATTATTGTCTTTATTGCTTTGTCTGCTGCTTGAATTGTCCTGAGGCTCTCAGTGAACCTGAGAGAAAGATGTTGCACAGGAGCTCTCTGATTCATTTACAAAAAGCAATTATCTACCTGTTCAACAGTCTACAGAACATTAAGTATAAAGGAATAATAGGAAGAGAGTGACTTGTCCTTGGACCATTTCTATCTAAACCCCATTAAAAAAGATGAGAGAAATAAGATAACTGTAACAATAATAATATTAATAATAGCAATGGACATGTGTATGTACATGTGTGTATGTGTGTGTGTAATAGGTAGCATTTATATATCACCTCGATGTGCCAGGCACTGTGCTAAGTACTTGACAATTATTATCTCATTTTATCCTCACAACAACCCTAGGAGGTAGATGCTTTTACTATCACCCCAATTTTGCTGATTAGGAAACTGAGGCAGACAGAGGTTAAGTGACTTGCCCAGGGTCTCACAGCTAGTAAGTGACAGAGGCTGAATTTGAATTCAAGTCTTCCTGACTCCAGGCCCAGCCCTCTGTTCCTTATGGTACCACTTACCTGCCTGTGAGGTACTTTAATTTTTTTTCAAAATGTTTTACATACAACCAGTAGTGTTTATCCAGCAGGATGTGAACATGAGGCAGATAGTAGTGAAAGACACTGAGTTGGAACCGCACTTGAAAAGGAGGAAAGCAGCCTGGATTTCCTTCAGGAAATCACCAATATCCTTTAATGATCCCAAGCTTCTCATGAAATCAAAGGTCTGGTGTTTGGGTGTTGTTTTGTTTTGTTTAAATATTAGTCCCTTTTTGCTTAATTAAAGACCAAGTCAATAAATAATTTAAATGACATAATATTTTAATTCATTTTAAGCATTCGAAATATTATTAGTATCTATGAATAACAATTTTTGACATTTTAACCATCTTATTTAAATAATTCCATGCAATAAGAAATAATCTGTTGCCTTCTTTGTGCAAGGCATTCTGCTAAGTGCTGGGATGACAAAGACAAAAAAGAAATACCCCTCCCCCATCAAGCATCTTAAATGAAAGATGTATTCCTATAGCCCCTCAAACATCCAGTTCATCTGAAAGCTTGCCTCTCAAATTCTCAGCCCTATTCTCTGTTTTTTAACAGCAATGAATTCTATTGAAAATTATGTAATTTTTGGTTTAATTCACATAACAAAATTGCCTATCAGCTAAACTGTATCATAAGGTGATTTTTATTACAAAATAAAAGTGGATTCATTGAAAAATAATTAACTGATAGGTTGGTAAATATTGTTCAGCTCTTTTATAAGCTTCCACTGACTAATAAGTTAGCTCCCTGAGGGAATGGGCTGTCTGCAAGGGCTGCCAGTGTATGAGTCAACAAGGGGTGAGATCTTAGAGCTGCACTATGTTTGGGGTACAAGGAAAGTGGAGAAGAAAGCCAGCTGGGAGATAGCCTAGCCCCTAACCACAGAGCCTGGGAAGCAGGAAAACAATCGGGCTTCCTCTGAGGTGGCCTGTGTCATGGTCAACAGTGGACAGATGGGATTGGAGCAGCCCAATTAGAGGAAAGACCTGAGCAGTCTTCCCCCTCCTTCCCCCCGTGAAGCAGAATGGCTGAGATCCATCTTTTTCCTCCTGCCTCCTTTCCTTCTGTCCATTTAGGCAGAATTGAACAAAAAACAAATATATCATATGTGGCTCTCCACCACAACTTGAGGTATTTTATGAGTCTGATTTTTTTTACAAGCCAGTTTATTCCCTTTGAGATAAGTGTGTATGGAAAGACAGACCTGCAGGGTGTTGTATTTCACCGATTATTGACATCATAAACAAATTAAAGGAGCAAGGAAGAAATTATCTATCTGCAATGTGGATAGGGGAAGAATTCATGAATAAACAAGACATAGAGAGATCACACAAGGTAAAATGGACAAGGTTAATTATATGAAAGAAAAGCTTTTGCACAGATAAAATCTAATGCAGTAAAAGCTAGAAGATATACAAGTAACTGAAGGGGAAAAAAATCTTTGCAGCTAGTTTCTCTAACAAAAGTTTTGTACATGAGACATAAGGAACTGATTCACATCTCTAAGACTAATAGCCATTACTCAAAAAATAAATGGTGAAAGGATATGAATAGTCAGTTTTTTGAGGAAGAAATCTGAGTTATTTACAATCATATGACAAAATTCTCTAAACCACGAAAAATGAGAGAAACACAAATTAAATCAACATTGAAGTTCCAAGTCACACCTATCAGACTGGCAGAGAAGACAAAAGAATTCAATGACAAGTGACAAATACTGGCAAGGCAGTGGGAAAACAGATACAGGTGCACTGTTGGTGGACCTGTGAATTATTGGTCAAGATATCTGGAATACAATTTGGAACTAAGCCCAGAAGGTTATCAAAGGCAGATCCCTCTGACTCAGTATGTCCTTTACTGAACCTATACCCTCAAAGAAATTTGAGAAAGAGGAAAAGAATATACATAAACTAAAATAATTATAGCAACTCTTTTCATGATAGTAAAAAAAAATAGAAACTAAGGTGGTGACCTTCCATTGGGGAATGGCTAAACAAGTTTCAGTATATATGAAGAAACTGGAATATTATTATACTATAAGACATGATGAAATAGGGACAGCTAGGTGGCACAGTGGATAGAACACCAATCTTGGAGTCAAGAGGACCTGGGTTCAAATCTGGCCTCATAAACTTGACACTTTACTAGCTATGTGATGGTGGGCAAGTCACTTAACCCTAATTGCCTCGCCAAAAAAGGAAGGGAGGGAGGGAGGCAGGAAAGGAAGGAAGGAAAGGGAAGGGAAGGAAGGAAGGAAGGAAGGAAGGAAGGAAGGAAGGAAGGAAGGAAGGAAGGAAGGAAGGAAGAAAGGAAAGAAGGAAGGAAGGAAGGAAGGATAAAATGGACTTTTATGTGGATTATCAAGACTTCCCTGACATAGAAAATCACAGTTTAGCTTTATGAATGATACTGAAATTCAAGTTTAACAGAATTCTAAAATTTTAATTTGGGACACACTTTAATTTCCCCTGTTACAATGAGTCCTAAGAGGATGATGTGACTGAAAGTGTGAGCATAGGCCCCCACAGCTAAATCCCAAGGGAGGCTAAATTCCATTCACATTGCCCAAAAGGAAACTGAGGAAAGTACAGACTCTCATGGTCTACAACGCCATTTAGTGTTACACCAACATTCTACCAGTGCTATTATATGGCATTGAAACCTAGAATACAAGTGTCTAAAGAATGAAAAATAGAAATCACGTGGAAAACAACAGAGAAATGCCTTGTGGTTGTAAGAAGGCTACCAATGAGGAACTCTATAGAAGAACAAGAATCAAAGATATCATCAAGGAATTGGATGCCAGGAAAAGAAGACAGGCTGGTCACATAACAACCTGAGGGAATGGCACATAGGGAGATCAAGAGCTCCACCGGTACCTTGGCCATGTCAGGGGAAAGTGAATGAGGCCATCAGCATGTTCAGTGGACCCTTTCTAGCAACCAGAGTGGCACAGGAAGGGCAGGTATGGATGGACTGCAGTCTGAATTGCTGGAAAGAGTGTCTAAGTGGATGAGGGCACAGAACCATATGAGTGTTTATGAGATCTCATATGAGATCTCACTTGAGCACCACACCAAACTTAGGAAGAAGGCATTCTAAATATTATCCACATTTTACAAATAAGGAAAATGAGCCCACAAAAGCTATTCAAGTTACTGAGAAGGATAGTTGAGAGCAGCTTATTAAAATAAAACAGAGAAGCCACAATATGTTCAATGTCCTTTTATTCCACTCATAAATCAAGCAAGCCAACCCTCTGCTTAAAGAAGGGATGAGATGCAGGACAACCTAGGGGCAAGAGCCTTGGGTCTGGACTTCAAAGACCATTATTGGAATTTCAGCTCTGTTATTTACTGGCTGTGTAACTGGGAACAGTGATTTAGGCAGCCTTGCACACTAGCTCTGTGACCCTGGGCAAGTCACTTCACCCCATCTGCCTCAGTTTCTGTAAAATGAGGATAATAATAACACCTACCTCCCAGGGTGTAGTAGAAATTTGGATTTGAAGATCTTTCCCACCCATTAATAGGCCATGTCACAGGAAGACTAAGACATAAGAAGCTTGGAGGACAAGATCATTGCCCCTTACCCCAAGATTCTGAGCCCCATTCATTCGAGGGGAGAATAATGACATTGTTTTATATACTTATCTTATGTTATCCCTGTTATATTGTTGCGTAAAGTTCTGTTGACAGTAGTCATCCCAGAATTCCCATTGCCCTATGTAATGGATAAGAAAGACCTTGGGGCCGAAAGTACTAGCAATTTGGATCTGCAGATCTTTCCCACCCATTAATAGGCCACGGGACCTGCTTACGTCACAGGAAGCCTAAGACATATGTGGTGGGAGGAGCTTCCTGACAGGAAAAGGAAGTTACATCACAGGAAAATGCAGAGAGAGACAGAAAGATGTTATGGCTGCTAATGGCCACCCTCGTGATTGTCAGAACTGAACAGACTGACTCAGCTGTACTGGGAGTTTGTTTTGGGAAAGATCCCAAGAGGGGGTCGGAGAGGTTTTGGGATGGTGAGGCTCCAGGTTGTTATATTGTATGTGGAATGTTTTACTGCTGTGGTCAACTGGATAAATGGCTTGTGGGATATGGTACTCTGGTGTCTGAATAAATGGTTTACTTCTTCTGCCTTCTATGTGGAGAGTCTCGTATACTTTGCGATACAGAACCACATAGGCATGTTGACAATTATCATCTACATTGTTATCATTGCCTTACTGATGCACAGGGTTGTTGCAAGGATAAAATGAGATGACATTGGTAGAAACTCTTTGCAAAACTTCCAGCATGGTGATGTAAATGCTAACTTTTATTATGCTATAGTTTGGCTTCTCTGAGCTTCGGCCTCTTAATATGTAAAATGGGGATAAAAATACCTGCCCCGTATCACAAATGGGTAAGGATGAGCATAAGGAGGAAAAGAAAGATCATATATTTGGAAAAGCTTAGTAAACAACATAAAAATAGATAAATATCAGCGATTTTATTATTGATATAGCTGACACAGCCTATAATGGATTGGTTCATGGGAGATTTCAGAAGGTGTTTTGGCTTTGAGGAACAATTCCTAGTGTTTTCTCCCCCAAACTTGGTCCATAAGGTTGTATAGCTCAGATAGCTCCCCACAAATGTGCGGTGAGCTGTGCCCAAATTTGAATAGAAGGAGGAGAAAAGACTAAACTACATTTAGGAAAATGTAGCATTTTTAATGAACCTAAATTTCCCTCTATTAAAAAAAAGTTCATCTTTTTAACACTAATATTCTTCCAAGGACGCCTATTACCAGGAAGCATAGAATACCAATGTCTTGGAACAATTAAAGTTTCAGGTCATCCAAAGGGCACTGTGGGTATAAATGGGGCTACAGTACCAAGAAAACAGCGCAGAAGCCATGGTATAAATATTACCAGATTTGTACGATTCAAAAAGAGCCAGGCCAGCCAGATACAGAGAGTAAGGGACTCCTGTGTTATTGTTGCTGTGTAGTTGTTCTTTTCAGTCATGTCTGACTCTTCATGACTGCATTTAGTGTTTTCTTGGCAAACATAATGGAGTGGTTTGCCATTTCCTTTTCCAGCTTGTTTTACAGATGAGGAAACTGAGGCAAACAGGGTTAAGTAACTTGCCCAGGGTCACAGAGATATTAAGTGTCTGAGGTGGGATTGGAACTCAGGTCTTCCTGACTCCAGACCTGTCCTTTTATCTGCTGAACCACCTAACTATCCTCATCTACACAATAAAGAGACCTATAGGAAAACCCCCAGCTACTTGGCAGACAATCTGTGGGGGATGCTTGGGAGGACAAGTGCACCCGAGATGGGCCGAAATCTGCACTGTTGGAAGGAGTTCTGGGTGGGGAGGCTAGTGGACCTAAGTTCAAATCCTAACTCTGTTACTTGCTACTCGTGTGACCAGAGTTACAACCTCTCTATCTAGGTCCAAGTTCCTCGTTTGAGAAAAATGAAGGAGTTTGTACCAGACTGCCTGGAAGGTCCTTCCAGCTTTAAAGACAGGGTGCTCCAAAAGTCTCATTGTGCTCTAAGACTTCTGGAAAATGGAGATTAAAATACCCATCAAACGGATTAGTGGAAGCTTGAGGATGAAATAAGAGATAGTGTATTTGAAAATGCTTAATAAACTACAAAGAAATACAGAAATTATGGCTAATTTTACTAAATTAGTGGAGTGGCCCAAAATTCTTACTGCAGTTTTAGGCTACTGAAGCTTATGGATGACAAAAATAGAAATAGCGATGTCGGTTAACAAACATTTGCTTAGCTACTAAAGCTTAAAATGCTCTAAGACTTTTGGACCACCCTGTACATATGATCCTATAACTTTAATATTCAACATGTGTAAAGCAAGAGCATAGGGTACCAGACTAAGAATCAGAAGGACCTGGGTTCAAATTCCACTCTGAAACGTGCTTTGTGACCATAGGCTAGTCCCTCAATCTCCCTGAATTCTTGTTTTCTCATCTGTAAAATGAGGATAATGAGATTTCTGAGACCTAGCAAACAGGGTTATTTATGAGACTTAAGTATGTAAAGGATTTTTGCTGCCTTTAAAGCACTAAACATTGTTGTCATTCTGTCATTTTTTCAATTGTGTCCAATTTTTGTGACCTCATTTGGGGTGTTCTTGGCAAAGATACTGGAGCGATTTACCATTTCCTTCTCCAGAGCATTTTATAGATGAGGAAAGTGAGACAAACAGGGTTAAGTGACTTGCCCAGGGTCATACAGCTAGTGTCTGAGACCAGATTTGAACTCAGGAAGATGAGTCTTCCTGATTCCAAGCCCCACACTTTATCCGTTGTACCACCTAGCTGCCCAAAGCAACAAAAAAAGTCAGTTATTATTATCATGATCATTCCCCCTCATCAACTTTTCCTGATTTATCTATTTATATCAAAGAAGTTACTGTTCATTTAGTCATTCAGCATAGAAACTTTGTTGATATCTGTTCCTTACTTCCGTATCAAGTCACTTGCTGAAGCCTATCAACTGTCTGCCTAAAATACCTCTTGAAGTCTATCTTGAAAGAATAGATGATTTCCAGGTCAACCTAGTGGGAAAACCCCTGATTGTAGAGTTATGGGACTTTGAGGTCATCTTGTCCAATGCTCTTACATTATAGATCCAAAAACTGAGACCGATCAGTCTCAGTTTTTTATATATATATGTATTATATATATTATAAAATATTATACAGGATTAAGTGGTTAAGAGTTCACCAGAACCTAGGTCAGTCAATTAGCATTCACTAAGTGCTTATTACGTGCCAAGAACTGTGCTAAGACCCAAGAAGAGGAATACAAGTGGAAATATAGTCTCTGCCCTCAAGGAGTTTACATTGGAATGGAGGAAGAAAACACAAAAAAACAAGGTGAAAAGAGAATTAGGGTTGGGGGTGGGGAGAGAGGAAGGAGGAGAGAGAGAGAGAGAGAGAGAGAGAGAGAGAGAGAGAGAGAGAGAGAGAGAGAGAGAGAGAGAGAGACAGAGAGAGACAGAGAGAGACAGAGAGACAGAAGTGGAAGTGCTGAGTGCAGCCTGGAGAGAAATGGGACATGACCAGTCTCAGCGCCCTCCTTAAATGGAGTGTCTGGGATAAACTGTCCAATCAGAGGGCAGGCTGCAGGAGATGAAGGAACTTCTAGTAAATTCCAGGGCTGGTGGGAGACTTTAGGATGGTAGAGGAATTCCTGGAGAGATCCCAAACTCTAACTCCACTGGTTATTCCATTACACCACTGCTGCCTCCTTCATTTCCCTTCTCTTGTCATTGTCATCACCCCCACAGAAGCCAACATGCCACTGTCCAAACTACTTCTAAGTGTTTTTCTCCCTCAAATCCATCTTTCACACTGCTACTGGATTATCTTCCTTATGCATAGATCTATTTCATGGTTTACAGATGCAGGGCAATAGGAATTTCCTTGGCAGATAAGTAGGCTGCAGTACATTACCAATAATGGCTTACACATAAGGGTTGGAAAAGACTTCATATCAAGGACACATGTGGCCTGAAAAAGAGGTAAGCCTGTAAAACAGTGAAAGTTACTGGTAGCTAATCCAAGTGTTACACTGATGTTGTCTACTATTAAAAGCCCAGAAAGTTCTCTGTGAAGGCTATATGGCAATATGCGCTATACTGCAGAGGATGAGAAAGCAGGGATGGCAAGTTGACAAAGATGACAAAAATGGAAATGTTCAAAATCAGTACCTACTATGTGTCAGGTAATTGGCAAAGATGATCAACATGGAAATATACAATGTTAAGTCAACAAGTATTTATTAAGTACCTACTATGTGTCAGGTAACTGGCAAAAGTGACCAACATGGAAATATACAATGTCAGTCAACAAGCATTTATTAAGAACTTACTATGCATCAGGTAATTGGCAAAGATGACAAAATGAGAATATTCTCTTTTAGTCAACAAATATGTATTAAGTTCTGGTTATGTGCATTGGAGATACAAAGAAAGACAAAAATCAATTCCTTCTCTCAAGATGCTCTTAGTCTAATATGATAGGAGCAACACACATTCAAACAACTGTACAAACAAGAAATATAGAGGACAAAATAGAAATGATCAACAGAGAGAAGACACTAGCATGGAGAAGAATTGGAAAAGGTTTCCCTGCAGAAAGTGAAATGCTAGTTGGGATTGGAAGGAAGCTAGGGAAGCCAGGAGCCAGAGATGAGGGAGATTGTAGCCAGAATGGAGAAGTTCAGAGTTTAGGATGTTGGAAGTGGAGCAGTTGAAATGATGGTAAGGTTAAATATTCAATAGTCCCAATGGGCAACAGAAGTGGAAATAGAGGCAGGGAGGTGGGGATCATAAGAATGAGGGATTTAAGAAACTGAGGGGAAAGTGTTAGAGAATCATCAATGAGACTATTAAAATATCTGAAGTGGCAGGGGAAGGAATATTGAACTCATGGAAGGCAGAAAAGTGGCCATAATTCATGAGTTCAGGGTCCCATGTGGAGGTGGAAAAGGTCTTCAAAGTTCCTCCCATTTCTGGAGGAGGAAACCGATGTTCATGGAGATAAAGTAATTTAGCTAATGCCACACAATAGCAAAGCCAGAATCTGAGCTCGGGTCCCCTTCCTACAAATCTACTGCACTCATTGCTTCCTCTCTAGCACATCAGGAGGTGACCATGGCGAGAATAAGGAAAAAGGACAGTGGAATCATAGGTCATGAAAAGGCTAAAGAAAAGAGGGGTGGTGATGGTGGTGGTGGTAGTGATGGAGGGAGGGCCTAGAAATGCTAATAGAAAAGAAAGAATATGGTAACTCTAAGGACCTTTGAAAAGGAGTAAATGGGGAAAGGAATGACCAGAATTACAGCAATTAGAGTTGTAAAGTACTTAGAAGATGGCCAGCTTTCACTTAACACAACACACTGGAATGAGTGCAATAGGAAGAAGCCCAGGATGAAGGGAGGTTTGTTAATAAAGTGGCAGACAGGTAACACCCCATACAGTGGATAAGGGAAGTGGCATTAAGACATTATTTATAAGTCAGATGGTATGTCTGAACAATGGGAATTAAGAGAATGAGTCGATAGGGTATCATTGACACCATGTGCTTTCACAGCTGAGGTCCTCTTAGGAGAACGTTACCCCATAATTTCCTGGATAGTCTGTCTACAGCAGGGTTAGCAGATGTAGTAATGGAATGACACTAGGTGGTAGCTTCTATAGGCTAACTCTCCACAGGTAAGGGAAACCTAAGCTTCAAGACATAGGTCAAATCTCCACCCCCTCCATGAAGTCTGTCCTAACCATCCCAAACTGAGATCTATATCCTTCCTCTTAGCTCGTATGGTATGTCCTATCTATGAAATTCATTTGGAAATTGATAGATAATTCTTTGTAACATCTCTTCTTTGTCCTCTATCATCATCTTGAATGATCATTTTTAAAATTAAGGTTTGGTTTTTCAAAATATCACATGCTTAAGTGTTAGAGATAGTGTAATACAAGGCACTGGCTCTGGAGTTGGACGATCCAAGTTCAAATCCCAACTCTGATACTTACCACCTGGGTGACCCTGGGCAACTTCCCTAGACTTCCTTTGGACTAGATGGCCTACCTCTTAGGTCCCTTCTTGCTCTCAATGTATAATCCCGTGATCTTGTGTGGTTGGCTCAACCAGGGCATAAAACTTAAAGACAGGTACCGATAACCTTGAAACACCTGACTCATTGTAAGTACTCGATAAATGTCTGGTGATAGAAGTAGCATGGGCAGGGCAAAGCGGGCCATATTTGGAATCAACGAATCTGTGTTTGAAACCAGGATCTGTCCCTTGTTACTTATATTATCTGGAGCAAATCATCTTTAAGAGATTAAATTGCCTTATCTATCAAATGGGAAATACCAGAATGGATGACTGATGATCTCTTTGAGTTCTAACATCTGTAGTCCTGTGGTCCTATGATCTGTGCTAAGAGTGGAGTTGCAGCATGAATAATCCAAGACTCATTTGCATTTAACTTTCCAATTGGACTTTTGTTTTCCAGTAGATTTGGCTTCCCTCTTCACACTTGCTAATGTTATTAGCTGGCTCAAAGTAGTTTGCATTCCCTGAGAACACACCAACAGGCAGAGCCAAGCATAATGCAGTCCACTGGGCAGCAGCAGGGAGCCATCTAAGGAGGAAATTTTGCTGCAGAGTCTAAAGTAGTTCACATACATACACACAAAGTTTAACAGTGAGATATTCCATTGCTTAAAAAGATAGGAACCTGAGATGTATCACACATCATCAGCCCTGTGGTCCACCCAAGCCAGGAGTCTGTCTCTGAAGGCAGCACCAAGCAACTGAAGAGGAAGATTATCCTCCCACAAAATCAGCCGAAAGGAGTTGGTATCTGCCTACCATCTGGAGGGGGGAAGCGGGTGGAGGCTGGCATTAGGAACAGAGTTTGCAGATGGGCTCATTCCATCACACTTCTGACCAAGCAAGTATTCTCTAGTGGAAGACTCTCACTGATTAACCAGACTTTCCTCCTAACAATCCTGCTAACAAAAGTCCCTTTAAGCGAGGATAGTGTCTGGACCCGTGCTTTAATATGTATAGAGGACTCCCAGGTTGGCACCTTTTCTGTAATTTATAGTGTTAGAAATTTGCCTAGAGTACTGAGAGCTTAAACGATTTGCCTCAAGTCAAACAGCCGGTATGGATCACAGGCAAGCCGTGAATCCAAATCTTCCTAATGTGGAGGCCAACCCTCTATTCACACTATGCCCCCTTTCTAACAGGATTCTTTTTTTTAAAGTCAACATATATGGGTCTTTGTCACAAATCTGCTGCTCATAAAATTAAATTTAATTGCTGAACAAGTCCTTGGAGATCTCAGAACTATCATAGGATTCTCATGGGCTTAGAGGCCATCTAGTCCAAACCCCTCATTTTTATAGATGAGGAAACTGAGATCCAGGGACATTAATGACTTACTCAAGGTTACACAAGCACTAAGTGGCAGAGCCCAGATTTGAACTTTGATTCTCTAGATACAAAATCAATGTACTTTGACTGCAAAATAAGGCAGCTAGATGGCACAGTAGACAGAGTTGGGCCAGGAGTCACAAAACCTGCCTCAAATCCAGCCTCATATATTTCCTTGCTGTGTAACCCAGGACAAGTCAATTAATCTCTGTTTGCCTCCATTTCCTCAACTGCAAAGTAGGTAATAATGGCACCTCCCTTCCAGGTAGGTTTGTTGTGAGAATAAAATGATGTAATATTTGTGAATCACTTAGCGCCATGCATGGCACATAGTAGGTGCCATATAAATGCTAGCTATTTTTATTGGAATCAGTGTCAGACATGGGTCTTGTACCCAGATCCTCTGACTTCTAGTTCAGTGGTCTATATGCTGAGCCTCAGACCCATCTTTAAACCCAAGTCCTTTATGAAGTGTTCCCTGATCACCCTAGCCAGAAACACTCCTTTTCTCCTCAATGCCAAGAACACTTACTATCCGTATCATTCATTTGTCACTTGGCGTTACTGATTGACAAGGGATAAGGTGGCAAGGGTCTACATCATCACAGATGGCATATGATCTCAAAGCTCTATTGAAGTATCAGAGAATAAGGGCTTACTACTGACCTGTATTGTTATCCATTTTTGTGCACATGTCAACCATACAGCAAACATTCATTAAGTATCTACTATGTAATTTAGTTTGTGACTATAATCTAGTAGACTATAAACTTCTTGAGGGCAGGAGCTGTATCAGGTTATTGTCTGTAGACCCTACAGCACTATAGAAATCAAATAGAAGGGTTTTGGAGCTTACTGATGAATGAGAAATTTAGAAAGGACTTGTGCTTATCTGAGCTCATTAGGGCTCTAGCTTGAAAGGTACTAGATGCTGCTTGACACTAAACAACCTGTGTACAAATGTCAGCAGACACTATAAGGTATCAAGAGGCACTGATAGTAACAATCGATCTCCATGGGTAAAAGGCATTCCTGTGGTGGAAGAGAGTCCATATGACAGGAAAGGAAGAACCCAGGCACATGTCTCCTTTCTCATTGCTTCTTTTGTCCTTGGTTACTGGGCTTGTTGAGGAATAATAAGTCTAGGGGGAATTTATGACCTTAAATGGAAGGTTATAAATCACCCTCCCTGGTCTTTACTTATTTCTCCCATTTTATAACCTTGGACTAGTTCTGAAATCACAGTCAGTCCTGTGGGGTTACTAAGTCAATCAGGGCAAGCCTATTGTTGGACAGCAGAGACCCAATCCAGGCCAGATTCCATACATGTTCCACTATAAGGATTCTAGACTTCTCCCACTTCTAGTGCTCCCCAAATAATCACATAAAGAAGGCTAGTAAGCTAATAATTGTATCTATCAGGGAGAATGAATCAACACAGAAAAGGAAAAGCAAAAGGAAGACTCAATAGAGAGGACCACTGATCAGAACAAGCAATGGAGATATGGTAGCCAGTGACTTCCTGACATCAGAGAGCTGGAAAGGCTTCCTGCTTAAACACTGGAGGGGGTTGGAACAATTTCTCAGTACATTCCCCCTTTTCTTGGAGCCATGGGGAAGGGAAATGATTCTGAAGTAGACATTTTACTCAGACTAGATTCATTCCACAGAATAAGGATCCTACTTCCTGTTGCCCTACCTCCATCAGCAATTCTAGTTTTTTACAGATTTAAGTGCTGGATAGAAAACAAACTTAGGGCTATAGATGTTGCTGACAATGCTCCACAGGTCAATCTGCAACACTCTCTCTCTCTCTCTCTCTCTCTCTCTCTCTCTCTCTCACTCTCTCCCATTCCCCTCAAATTATGGACTTCTTCCTCATCTAATGCCTCCTTCTTCAAAAATTCTCCATGAGAGGGGGCGGAGCCAAGATGGCGGCTGGTAAGCACGGACTGGAGTGAGCTCCGTACCCGAGTCCCTCCAAAAATCTATAAAAAAGGGCTCTGAACCAATTCTAGAACGGCAGAACCCACAGAACAGCAGAGGGAAGCAGGGCTCCAGCCCAGGACAGCCCGGATGGTCTCTGGGTGAGCTCTATTCCACACGGAGCTGGGAGCTGGGAGCTGGGAGCTGGGAACGGAGTGGAGCAGAGCCCAGCCTGAGCGGCGTGGACGATCCAGGCCAGAAGCCGGGCGGAGGGGGCCCTAGCGCCCTGAATATGTGAGCTGCGGCAGTTACCAGACCCCTCGACCCACAAACACCAAAGACTGCGGAGAAGGTTAGTGGGAAAAGCTGCGGGAGTGGAAGGAGTTCGCGGTTCGGCTTCCAGCCCCGGGGGCAGCGGAGGTGGGGCAGCTACAGCTGTTGTTACTTCCGGCTCCAGGCCCACCTGGTGGGGGGAATTAAGTGGCGGATCACAGCAGGGGTGCACAGCCTGCCGAAGATCTGAGCCCAGTCTGGACTGGGGGTCCTTGGGGAAGGAGGAGTGCGGCTCTGACAGAGCTGGCACTTCCCCCCCAAACGTAGAACATAGAACTCTGTAATCTACAAGCAGTCATACCCCACTGAAAAACTCAAGGGTCAAGTTAGTTGGTTGGGAATATGGCCAGGACGCGAAAACGCGCCCAGATTCAGTCTCAGACTTTGGATTCTTTCTTTGGTGACAAAGAAGACCAAAACATACAGCCTAAAGAAGACAGCAAAGTCATAGAGCCTACAACCAAAGCCTCCAAGAAAAACATGAACTGGCCCCAGACCATAGAAGAACTCAAAAAGGATTTGGAAAAGCAAGTTAGAGAAGTAGAGGAAAAATTGGGAAGAGAAATAAGAAGGATGCGAGAAAACCATGAAAAACAAGTCAATGACTTGCTAAAGGAGACCCAAAAAAATACTGAAAAATACACTGAAGAAAACAACACCTTACAAAATAGACTAACTCAAATGGCAAAAGAGCTCCAAAAAGCCAATGAGGAGAAGAATTCCTTGAAAGGCAGAATTAGCCAAATGGAAAAGGAGGTCCAAAAGACCACTGAAGAAAATACTACTTTAAAAATTAGATTGGAGCAAGTGGAAGCTAGTGACTTTATGAGAAATCAGGATATTATAAAACAGAACCAGAGGAATGAAAAAATGGAAGACAATGTGAAATATCTCCTTGGAAAAACCACTGACCTGGAAAATAGATCCAGGAGAGATAATTTAAAAATTATTGGACTACCTGAAAGCCATGATCAAAAAAAGAGCCTAGATACCATCTTTCAGGAAATTATCAAGGAGAACTGCCCTGATATTCTAGAGCCACAGGGCAAAATAGAAATTGAAAGAATCCATCGATCGCCTCCGCAAATAGATCCCAAAAAGAAATCTCCTAGGAATATTGTTGCCAAATTCCAGAGCTCCCAGATCAAGGAGAAAATACTGCAAGCAGCCAGAAAGAAACAATTTGAATATTGTGGAAACCCAATCAGAATAACCCAAGACCTGGCAGCTTCTACATTAAGAGATCGAAGGGCTTGGAATGCGATATTCCGGAGGTCAATGGAGCTAGGATTAAAACCTAGAATCACCTACCCAGCAAAACTGAGTATCATGTTCCAAGGCAAAATATGGACTTTCAATAAAATGGAGGACTTTCAAGCTTTCTCAGTGAAAAGACCAGAACTGAATAGAAAATTTGACTTTCAAACACAAGAATCAAGAGAAGCATGAAAAGGTAATCAAGAAACGGAAATTGCAAGGGACTTACTAAAGTTGAACTGTTTTGTTTACATTCCTACATGGAAAGATGATGAGTATGATTCATGAGACCTCAGTATTAGGGTAGTTGAAGGGAATATGCATATATATATGCATATATATATGTTTATGTATATATATAAGTGAATGTGTATGTATGCATGTATCTATGTGTATATGTATGTATGTGTATGTATGTGTATATATATATATATATATATATATATATATGTAAAAGAAAGAGAGCAGACACAGGGTGAGTTGAGGATGAAGGGAAGATAGCTAAAAGAAATAAAATGAAATTAAGGGATGAGAGAGTAACTTACTGAGAGAGGGAGATAGGGAGAGATAGAATGGGGTGGATTATCTCCCATAAAGGTGGCAAGAGGAAGCAGTTCTAGGAGAGGAGGGGAGTGGGCAGGTGAGGGGGGAATGAGTGAACCTTGCTCTCATCAGATTTGGCCTGAGGGGGAATACCATACATACTCAGTTGGGTATCTTACCCCACAGGAAAGAAGAGGGAGGAAGATAAAAAAAAAAAATAAAAGGCAGGGGGATGATGGAGTGGAGGGCAGATGGGGGTGGAGGTAATCAAAACAAACACTTTGGAAAGGGGACAGGGTCAAGGAAGAAAAATCAATAAAGCGGGATGGGTTGGGAAGGAGCAAAATGTAGTTAGCCTTTCACAACATGAATATTGTGGAAGGGTTATACATAATAATACATGGGGGGCCTAGGTTGAATTGCTCAATTTCTTAGGGAGGGTGGGTGGGAAGGGAAGAGGGAAGGGAATTTGGAACTCAAAGTTTTAAAATCAGATGTTCAAAAACAAAAAAAACTTTTTGTATGCAACTAAAAAATAAGATACACAGGCAATGGGGCGTAGAAATTTATCTTGCCCTACAAGAAAGGAAGGGAAAAGGGGATGAGAGGGGAGGGGGGTGATAGAGGGGAGGGCTGAATGGGGAACAGGGTAACCAGAATATACGCCATCTTGGAGGGGGGGGAGGGCAGAAATGGGGAGAAAATTTGTAATTCAAACTGTTGTGAAAATCAATGCTGAAAACCAAATCTGTTAAATAAATAAATTGCATTAATTAAAAAAAAAAATTCTCCATGAACCAATCACAATCATCTACATACACAGCCTCCCAGAATTTCTCTCTAAAACACCCAGTGCTATGTATTCTGGGACACCCACCTAAGCAGGGCTACAAAACAATTTTGTTATATAATCAGATACAATTAAGGCAGTTCTCATGATTTCCTCATTTGTAATATCTTTATTTCATCCTAGAGTCCATAAAGCCATATGTTACTGACACAATCTAACACCACAAATACAACCTTGCATTTTTCCCTTTCTGTTAAATTAGAAATCCTTAACCTCTTTTATACCATGGACTCCTTTGACAGTCTGGTGATTCTTAAGGACCCTTCTCAGAATAATATTTTTGAATGCATAAAATAAAAAACAAAGGACTACTAAAGAAACCACTTTTTCCCCAGCACTAGGCTGGCCCAGTTCCCCAAAATGATATTAAGTGGCATGAGCTCAATGCCTTTCACCATCCCAGTCACCCTTTTCTGGATACTCTCCAACTTACCAATGAACTTCCTGAAATGTGGTACCCAACACAACAGATGTGGTCTAATCAGAGCAGAATACAGAGGAACAATAATCATTGAGGATGAATGGACAAAGGTAATTCCATGGTTGAATTTATCATGGGATTTTGAATGGCTTTAACATATTAATGGATGATACCTTGCTGGAACAGACCTTCAAAGTCAAGCCTCCGTGTTAAAGGTAGTGCAATTTTAAAGATACTTGAGGATTGGTTTGCAAAATATCACAGAGATTCAGAGAGGAGAAGGGGAGGGGGAGGGCAATGGGAGGGAGAAGGGGAGAGAGGGGAAGAGGGATTACTAGCTACTGACACGTAGGACTTTCTCATTTCTATTTTAAAAGAACATGCTTTCTGAAAATCTCTCTGAAACTTGTTTTTGTAAGCATTGAGTGTATCCATGACTAAAAAAGCAATGAGAAAGGAAGGATCAAAATTCTAGAGTTAGAAAAGACCTTAGGGGTCATACAATCCAACCTTTTCGTTTTATAGATGAGCAAACCGAAACACAGACATATGGAGTGACTTGTCCAAGGTCATCCAAGTAATAAGGAACAAAGTGGGGATGAGAATGCAGATCCCATGACTCCAAGTATAGCACTCCAACCTCTGTTCTTTCTACTTCACCAGTCACATAACTAAGTACAGAAAATACAAGATTCCACTGTCTATTGACTGTTGGTTATTGTGTTGGCAATTTCATCTTGCCCACCTGGCACAAAATATTGCCTCAAAGTAATTCTTTTAGAAGGTTCGGGCAAAGTGATTGGATCCATCTTGATTTTCCCCACTAAGACTGCATTAATGCCCATTTTCCTCACAGCAAATTGGTATTTCCCTTCGGGTAAATTTAAGGTCATACCCTTCAATATGTCTATTCCAATGATGTATTCGGGAATAGGCACAATAACCACACTATATTCTTTCTTGGGCAACTGTCCAATTTTCATCATTAATTTAACTTGCCTGGCTGATATTTCAGTCCCTCCTAGTCCTGTAATGGTAATAGGAGTTCCATGGCTGAACTTGTTTGGATTTCCATAAATAAGGGTGGCCTCGGCCGCAGTATCTATTAATGCCTCAGTTACTGTACTTGACCCATTTTTCCAATATATGGTCAAGTTAATGTGAGGTCTGCAATCCAGCCTGTGTATTTCCTTAATTTGGACTGGGGCTCGGCCTGTTCCCTAGTATTCCCTTTCATGTGATTCACTTGGGTTTGAAGGTTCAACATCTGTAGAATTTGCAGGAGCAGTTCTCATTTCCCTATCTCTCCTGTTATCAAGTCCTTTATCTCTATACATTCTGTATAATTCATTGGTTGGAAAGCCATCTATCATTTCAAAACCTACCCCTGCTCTCAATAGAGCAGTAAACATTTCTTTCCTTGTTACTCTCCTTTGGCGCCAAGTTTGCTGGTTATTCACCCTTCTCTCTCGAGGAGATCTATCCCTTCCCCAGTCACCTAAGTCATGTAACTGTAAAATCTTATTTATCACTGTTGTAAGACGGCTCCCTACTTCTCCAAGTAATAAATTCAAAATTAGTTGTTTATAAGCAGGGGGAGCTGTCCTAATTATTAAATTCCTATGAGGCAGTCCCATTGGATCATTGTAATATTTGTCTGCGGTTCCTATCATAATGGCAGTCTTCATCACCTCCTCCTTTAGTCTCATGATACAATCTCTAAGTGAATACCAGGGTCTGTGCTCAGTGGGCCACATAGAATCAGTAGCATATCTCTTATTGCATCCCACAGTGGCTAACGCCAACAGAGTAGTCCTGCTATCACCATCTCCTTGCTGATGATGTTCCCTAAAAGCTTGTTGAACTAGAGGATCATGGCTGATACCTATGAATCTCATACAGTCTGTCCTATCTACTGATATTCCACTGGCCCCTTGATCACTGAGTCTTACCATCCAAGATATCAATGGTTCTCCTATTCTTTGGCTGAATCTTCTCAAAATATCTGTGACCTCTTGCGGTGAGAAATCTTCCTGAATTTCCCTTGTAACTGAATCTTCACCTCTGGTTTCTGTCTTCCTCCTTTGTATGGGTCGAGCCCTTGTCTGATCATTTAACCATCTCCTATTCTCTGTGTGAGGGACATCCTGAACCCCAGTAGTGTTTTGTGCCTCAGCCCCTAACGTTGCCTCATTTTCCCCCCACCCACTTCCTCTGCCACCATGGCTAGGACGAAGCAGGCAGTCAGGCTCTTTCTGGGCTGGGTTGGAATGCACTCTTGGCTTATTTGGTCTCCTGTTGCTCCTAGCCACATTAATAGAAAAGTTCTCATTTGAGTCAGTTTGGTCTCCTGCTATCTGAGATTCCCCTTCTTGCTGTGGGGTAGGAGTGCCCCCATGTCTTTCACTTAATCTCAATCTTTCGTATACTAGCCAGTAGGCTGATAACACTATCCAGCTTTGCCTAGATAGTGATGCTCCTGACTGAATCCCAACTTCTTGTAAACACTTTTCCAAATCCCTAGGATCTCCTCTCCGTAGCCTTGGTTCCCAGTTTTCACAGGGTCCAGCTTTTTTAGCCAATTCTTTTGCTAGGGAGGAATAAAATGGATCCTCCCATCCTGGGATATTCATCTCTTCCTCTGAAATTGTTCTGCTTCTAAATAGAGATCTTATACCTAGCGATCCCATCCTCATCGCCAAATGTATCAGGAGGGCAGAGTTTATAATCTCAAAGAGGATCATAAACATGTCTGAAAGGTTCTGAACCACCGGATATAAGAAACTCTCAAAGTAGAAGGCAGAAGAATCAAAACATATATTTAGGCTCCACAGTAACCAACCCATGAACCAGCAACCCCATTTTGATATATTGATCAAAAGCTTCCAGGCCCAATAAGTACGCCTTGAAAGAGTAACCAGGAGGCTACAGAGAAGCATGATTGCGTAAAGCAAAATCATGCTTCCCCCTCTATGGTAAAAAGATTACCCACTGGCCTGAAGTCCTTGTTCAGCTTCCTCCCGTAGGTCAGCTCTGCCACTGGCAGCTCCTGCTTCAGCTGTAGCTGTAGCTGTAGCTGTGGCTGTGGCTGTAGCTATAGCAGCCTCTGGCTCCAACGGGAGCTGCTTTTAACCATCCGGCTTCTGCGGGGGTGTAAGGTACACCGGGGAAAGCACAGGTTCTTTCAATCTGCTTAAGCAAGATGAAGGGGTTGACCAGGAAAGCACAGGTTCTTTCCATCAGCTTAAGCAAGGTGAAGGGGTTGACCAGGAAAGCACAGGTTCTTTCCATCAGCTTAAGCAAGGGAAGCAAGGTGAAGGGGCCGACAAGCTTACTCCAGTCCAACATACAAACAGTATTCAGTTCAGGGGAAAAAGCCAAACTAGTCAAGGGCACTTGTTGACTAAGTGCTAAGGAGCCCATTTTTGGTTGCCAACACAGTTACATAAAAGTATTTAATAAAGTAACACTCTTCTTTTTATCATTTTGTACAACCTTAGTGTGAACATTGTTGTTCTGACTATTCTTTTTGCACTCTGCATCACCCATTTTAAAAAAATTTCTTTGTATTATTCATTATTTGTCATTTCTTATGACAGAATGATATTCCATGGCATTGCTCTGATCCTCTCTATTTAGGCATTCACCAGTCAGACATATGAATTTTCCAGGTTCTTGGAGACCTAACAAAGCTGTTGATATTTTTGTTACATAGGTCTTTTCTTCATTTTAACAGGATAGTCAGGTGTGGTGGTACATACCTGTAATCCCTATTATGGGTAAGGCTTGAGGCTGATGCATTGCTTGAGCTCAGGAGTTCTGAGTTGCAAAAGGGTAAAAGTCAATTGGGTGTCTGAACTAAGAACAGCACCAAAAGAGTGAACCCCTAGGAGCTGAGGGTCACCAGCCTGCTCACTAGCCCAGGGAAGAAAAATAGGACAGATCAAAACTTCTATGCTAATGCCCATAACTGGACCCTGTACTTCCAGTCTGAACCAAATGGGAAGCTCTAGTCTCAAAATTAATAAGATACAGTCTTATTAGTAGGATCGAAGAATTAAAGGTAACGTACAGTCAAAATGCTTAATGTACACTCAATTCAACAATGTATCAAACATTTATTTAGACTTACTATGTGCAAAGCACTATGTTAGGTTCTAGGAACACAAAGGAGAGGGATAAAAAAGAAAAGGAAGCTTCAATGCTACTGGGGAAAATAAAATGTAATACAAAGTATATATGAAGCAATTTCCAGAAGTAAAGACCACCACCAATTCAAGGAATTAGGAAAGGTCTTGCTGAACTACACTTTGAAGGAATATAATAATTCTAAGAGGCTCCATGTATAATGTACACTTATATGAATAGTGTATTTCATATATTATACATATACTACACACAACCATATTGGTTTCCAAGATTACAATGGCTACACTAGCTGTATAACAAGCCCGTTTTCCCGCGGCCCTGCCAACATTGAATTTTATTGTTTTTAACCGCCTTTGCCAATTTAATAGCTATAAAATGACATCTCAGAGTTGTTTTAACCTGCACTTCTCTCCTTACTGGAAGATTTAAACAATTTTTGCAGGTGGTTATTAATTTCTGTTTCTTCTTTTACAAGTGGTCTGTGCATTTCTTTGACCATTTATAGACTGAAGAATTTGCCTCAATGTCATAAATTTTTCTTAATTCCTTACACACTTGGGGGTGTCAGATTTTTATCAGACACACTTAAGCTACTTAAGTAACAAAAGCCAAAATAATATAGAATATAGAATCTCAGAGCTGGAAATAACCTGAATGATCTAGTCCAACTTTGATGTAAAGTGCAAATCACCTCTTTGAAGCATCCTCCAGCCTCTGCTAGAATAATGCTGCAACAGAGGAGTCACTACCTACCAAGGCAGCCCATTCTATTTTTGAAAAATTCTAATCAATCAACGTTTCCTAAGTGCCTAATCATTTGGAAGTTCTTGCTTATAACAGACTAAAATCTTCCTGCAAGCCAGGGCATTCTTTCACTCTATCCATAACTTCTAAAGTCAAGCAGAATAAAGGCAATAGAATCATAAAAACAGAATTGGAAGGAACTTCAAGAGGCCTTCTGCTCTGGTCCTCTTCATCTTACAGACGGGGAAGCATGAGGTTCAGCCTATGAGCACTCAGGTAAACAGCAGCCCTAGGATTTGAACCTTCTGACTCCACTGCCAAAGTTCTCTCCACTATATCACAAATAATTATCTTTATTGCTTGCTGAGGTGGACTGAAAAGTGAGGTCATAGAAATTGAAAAGGTTGGCAAAATGGAAGGTCATCGTGTTCAGGGACACAATATAAATATTTAAGTCACCTAGTAGAAAGGCAGGAGTAGGGTTGGAGAAGAAAACTGTAACTTCTGGAAATTTTATTGTCCCCAGAGAATCAATTTCTTCTAATCAAAAATCTACCCTCATGCAAACGAAGAGCTGTGTTTACCTTGAAACAAAAATGCTTTGCTGGTATTGTGTAGTCCTGACACCTGAGTAACTCCAACAGTCGTATTCACAAGATCAAGCTCCGTGATAATGTCAAGTTGAAGGTCAGGGTCCATTCCAAAGCCTACCACTGCAAAGAAACAAAGAGACATTTCAGCTTAAAATACAAAATCATATTGGCAATATAGAAGACTACAGTCAAGTGTGAATAGAATATAGATGCCTTCTGAGACAAGGACTTAACTACAATAACACTCCCAAAAGGAAAAAGAAAATCTTTTTCTCCTTATTGCTACTACCTTCTTTACTCAAGCTTTTTACATCAGCACCCCCCTCCCCACCCCTGCTAGAGATTCTGAGAAAGACAAGAGAGCTCCTGTGCTATCTCCACCATCAGGGATGTCCCCAGAGTGCTCCCAATTAATCAAAACCTAACTGCCTGTAACAAAGGGGATAAAGGAGGCTTTTGCCTGGAGAAAGAAGCAAAAATGGAACAGGATAAAAACAATGACTGACATTTTTATAGTGCTTTAAAGTTGGCAAAGCGATTTACCTACATTATCTCATTTAAGCTTTACCCCAACCCTGAGAGGAAGGTGCCAGAAATATTATTATCCCCATTTTCCAGCTAAGGAAGTTGAGAGACTTGATCAATTTCCCACTGCAGACAGTGTCAAAAGCAGGATTTCCACTGGCTTCTAGACTTTGTGTCTAGCACTCTACTCCCAAGCTGTTTCTCTGGGAGGAAAACAATTTCTATCTCCCTCATAAGCTTTCAACCAGGATGACTTCCAGATGGAAGCCTGAGGACGCACCCCACCCACTTGGACTGAGGGCAAGGGCCTGGGTACCTTCCACTCTTCTCGGAGGCCTAAGTCTTCCATTTCCTGGCTGAGAAGAAGCAACAAAGAATGCCTGCTTGGAATCAGGAGGTGGGGAGGGAGGGTGCAAGATGGAATAACTTGTTCCTGATTGCAAAGTGATTCCCAATTATCAAAAGAAAAAGAAAAGGAAACCCTAATAATGTCCCAGGCACATTCTATCCAGTTGACTATGCTAAATCATTCATTAAGTCTGGGTCTACACTCAGCATCTCAATAGTGCAATTTTGATGGCGCTGTTGGAGATGCGTTAATCAGCTACAGCTGTCAACTTTTGCCTAATGGTAGTATGGACGCTTTGTAAATCGCACATTGAATTTGTCCAGTAGAGACAGGGGATGAAGGTCACTTAAAGAGGCCTACTATGATTACCATATTTATTTACATATTTCCTCCTCTATCCGGCACATTTGGAGAAAAGCATGCAAATAAAAACACTTGCTACCAAATAATTCCATTCTTTCCCCCTCCCCTAAATAATTGCTGCCAGCCAAGTCTTCTCTGAATAAACTCCCCCTTTTTTGCAATGCTCAAATAAAGGGTTAAATTAAAGGCACAGCTGGCCATTGGCTGGTCTGGGAATAGGGAAAAGGATTTGAGTAATTGTTCCTCTGCCCCCACCAAGCTGTTTCTAATTCACTTCCCTCCCTCTCTCTGCTTGTCTTCTTCTTCTACTGACCTGGGGGGGTGCAGGGATTTCAGTCCCCAAATATAGGGGCTGCAGCAGCTTTCAGGCTGATTTTCTCCAAGCCCAAATGAGTTAATCCCCACCCCTGGAAAGGAAAGAAAATCCTAAACCATTAAATTATTTGCAAATCATTGCCTTCAGTCTTCTGTCATGAATGCATATAGGCTTTCTTTATTTTAAGTTTCCCTCTAAGAAAGGGAGAAATGTTGAAAAATCTAGATGCCAATTAAATTTGTTATTGATTGTTTTAGAACCCTGAGTCAGTCACTTTATTCATGGGAGAGAATAGCAGAAATTTATCCCACATAAGACATTTAGTAGACGTAGCTATTTTTCCCAGGGCACTTACTTCAGTTGAATAACGGAGGTTAAGAAGTAGTTATGGACTCTATGGGTACACAGGTGACTGGCCTTCAGATGACTGAGGGTGTAATTAGCATGCTTTCGTCCCAAATATCGCTGTTGCATCTGAATTCCCATGCTATGTCCCTGACCTTGTTCTGTATCAAGACCTCTTACTTTGGACTTATTGCTTTCAGATTCAGGTCACCTTCTGCACAATGCCTAGCACATAGTATGCCCAGAACATAGTAGGCACTGACTGTCCTGCCTGAGGTCTTGGGTTTGATCTCAGATCTAATACCCATTTTCTGGATTTGATATTGAGATTACTTGCACCCCAAGAATGGGACACTGAGCTGGAACTATATCTCTTTTCCTCCTACTTCTAGGCTCTTGACCTACCTGTTAATTACTTCTAATGCCCTGCAGGCTTACATGGTCCACCCATCAGCTGCCTATAAGCGCTTAACAATGGGGAAGGGGGGACAGAGTATGCAGGACACACAACTAAATTTAATCTGCTGTATTAACATTTTCTCTATTACTTAAGTCTAGAAAAGCAAAAACAAAATTTAAATAAAAACATAAATCAAGCCCCAATTTGTAACCATTGCCAACTTAAGAGGTATAAATGTTCACATTGAAAATTTAACAATCAGTTCTCTCCTGCTGCTCTGAACTGGCTCCAGCACACCTCTGAGAGTACCCCCCTCCCAACCTTTCCATACAGTCAGATCCCTAATCCCTTCCTTCAACCTTGTCTTGGGTGAAAATATGGCCAGGGTGAAGGAGAGGGATTCTGTGAGGAAATTGAGGGAGGGAAAGAAAATGATCTCAGGAATTCTCCAAAAGCTTTTCTGCAATATTTTAATGTAATATTAATTGGATAAGAAGAAACCTGGCACAGCAAATAAACGGTGAGCCTTGGAGTATGGAAGATCTGAGTTCAAGCCTTGCTTAAGATATGTGCTAGCTGTGCCCATACGCAAAGCATTTTATCATTCACCTTTTAGTGTTCAAGACAATTCTCTAAGACTGAAAGTTACTCTACATTGGTAGAGGTAGTGTCCACACTTAGAGTCTGTTACCACTGTTGAATTCACAGGTCTAGACTACCCCCCAAAAAAATGGGCATGAAAAATCTGGTCGGATTAATAAGGTATCCATCCTAACCCATTTGGAAGATGGTATGATAATTCGATAATTAACTGAATTTTGGAGTCATAAGTATAATCTGAGAAAGGACCCAAAACAGTCAAGAGATAGATGAATAAAGGAAGAAATGTCAACATTTCTTTATAAGTTGGACCTCTGCTCTAAAGTACAATATCTTTTTTTTCAATTCATGAAGGGAAAGAATACAGATGGTTGAGAACATCCACTGTTTTCAGCAAAAAAGAATAATTAGCAAATTCATTAGTCAAGATTCTGTTCATAAGTCAGGACCTCTTTACCTCTATCCCTGCCACAGGGTATGGATGAGTCACAGAAGACCTGACCCTATGCAGCCCACATCGCCACTTCCAGAGAAAACCAAGGTGCCCAGTCAAGGCCACAGTCTAGAGAACAGGATGAAGTTCTTTCCTAAGCCATTAGCAAGGATGCTGCTTTAAGTGAGGAAGAATTCCACTCAGAAGAAACAATTTGAGTCAATAAGTGTTTATTAGAAGACCACTACGTGCAAGGAACTGTGGACCCACAAAGTTGATCCAAGGCCAAATATTCCTACCTGAGTATTCCTTATGCCTTGTAAGAATGCATCCAGCTTAGATCCTTGAAGCAGTTCCAATCTGCCCCCAATGGCATAGGATACCTGATCCCACCAACTTACCCAGAGTGACCTGACATGTCCTGTCAACTTGTGTCTAATGAACTCAAGGGGCAGTAAAATCAAGGTCAGATGCCAGGATTCTATTTTCATGAGACTCTAAGGCAAAGAATTCATATTAGCATTTGATTTGTCTACTCCCTATGCATGTCTTCAAGGAATAAAACCAGAGATTAACTCAAAGAATCTTTCAATCAATCTTTTTTTCTGTGAAGAACCTTGAGAAATGTGACCTTAGCTGGAAACAATAGATGTCCCCCACCCCAGATGAAGTGATTTTCTGAAAGCAAGAAAACTGCACTGTCTTGTGTTTCTGGCATCTAAAACAGTTTCCAGAAACTCAAGACATTGTTACTTCTTCTCTTTCCATTACCAATGTATAAAAAGTGCATACTCTATTCTGCCAAGGCTGGGGTCCTCAAAAAATGCCCAGATGCCCTCTGAAGAATTTTCACCATGTCTTTGTTTCAAATGTGTGATATGGATACTCTTCCCCATATCCATCTTTACCTCTGTCTCTGGGGATTTCTGATCCAAAAATAACTGCATTGTTTTTTTCAAAAGTACTGTGTTTCTAGACACATACTAACAAGGAGGTCAAAGATTCAAACAATGGACACAAGAAAGGTTTCTAGGTGGCACAATGGATAGAATGCCGGGACTAGATTCAGGAAGACCAGCCTCAGACACTAGCTGGGTGAGCCTGGACAAGTTACTTAACCTCTCTTTGCCTCAGTTTCCTCAGGTATAAAGTGGAGATAATAATAGCACACCTGCCTTCCAGAGTTTTCTGTGAGGTTGAAATTCGATAATATTTGTAAAGTGCTTAGCACAGTGGCTGACACATGGTAGATGCTTAATAGATGCTTGTTTCTTTCCTTTCTTCCATATGCTAACATAGTCACAGGAGCACTTAGGTATCAAAAAAATGAGAACAAAATCCTGACCTGTGGATTCAATGGCATAGACAACTCTGGGTGTGGAAACTCCTTCCACCATTGTAGAGTTATTTATTGTCTTAGAGAATTGCCTGGTGAGTGATTACTTAATCCTAAGAGGTGAGTTACCCATGGTCACACAGTCTATCCACTAGGAAACGGCTAAACAATGGGTATACGGGATGTGAACGTAACTGGTTATTATTGTGCTGTAAAAAACGATGAATATTAACAATTCAGAGAAGATTTGTATAAACTGAGGCAGAGGAAAATAACCGGTAACAGGAGAAGATATGTGAAATCTCTACAATAATGTAAATTGAAAAGATAAAAAAATACCGATTATAATGGTCAAGCTTGACCCTCCCCCCAAAAAAGGGTTAAGAAAATGCCTCTCCCTGACTTCATTGTAGATCTGGAGGACGATAGGTACAAAATAGTGCTTATATTATCAAACATAGTTGGCTTCACCAAATTACCATCTTTCCCTTTTATTTCTAATATTTGCTACAAAAGATGGCTCACTAGGGAAGTGGGGAGGATTCAGAAATGAATGTATTGTGAAAACAAAAGATATCAATAAAGATAAAATTTTTGAAAGAAAATATAGTATGATGATATAACTATATGTAACAGAAATGTAGAATAATAGATTTTTAAAAAGAAAATATAGCATAAAATAGTACAGTATAATAGCAGAGTCTTGCACTGATAACCTCAAGGGACCTGAGTTTCAATCCTGGCTGTGAAACTTACTAATTATATGACTTTGGAGAAATCTATCACCTTCCAGGGCCTTCGTTTCCTCATCCATAAAAAGAGATTAGACTAGGTGACCTCTAAAGTCTTTCCCAACCCCAAATCTATGATCTAATGAATTGAGGGGAAAAGAAATCAATTATGTTCCTGAACAGTATTTTTCCCTCTTCTTTTTTTCTCTTTAAATTGGTCCCCTACAAGATGAAAATGCCTTGTGCTCAGAGAAGGAGTGTGCAAAGGATTTCATTTCACATATTGCCCAGGGAATCAGGAAACCTATTAATGAGGCAGCATTTGCCTGTGCCCGCCCTGCCCTAAGTATGGTCTGAGAGAACTGGCTTCATAAAAGAAGATGGGGAGGTGGGGGAGAGAAATGGTTGCTGCTCATATCCCAAGTCTGGAACCTCTGCCCTTTTCAGGAAGCCTATTAAACTCTTAAAAGTTTTCTCACTTAGTATATAACTACTCTACAAATGTCACCAGCTGGGGAATTGGAATTACTCAGAATAAGCAATTTCTAAACAACTTGGAAGAAAAGAGTGTAAATATCCCAGAGGCCCAAGGGCCAGTCCCCAGCATCAGGAAGCTCTGCTTTAATTTCTTCTGACACCTGCTGCTGGTCCAACTCTCACCCCACCCCACTGGGCTGGGCTGGTCCAACATCCATTGAGCTCACTTGGTCCATGTGG
Organism: Trichosurus vulpecula; assembly: GCF_011100635.1. NCBI lineage: Eukaryota > Metazoa > Chordata > Mammalia > Diprotodontia > Phalangeridae > Trichosurus > Trichosurus vulpecula. The sequence goes on along the minus strand of NC_050578.1, from coordinate 233,275,627 downwards.
GTCAGGGGTCCCACCAAATCCACCTTAATTTGATTCATCCTCAGATCTAATCTACTGCCACTGTAGTCACACTTATCTTGGCCCAAATGGCACAAGACAAAGGTAGGCTGGTTATTTTACCTCATCTCCCACTTGAACACCTTTTCTGTCAGCAAATTTATTTAATCCACTGAACTCCACTGTGCTATTAAAGGGGAAATTAACTTCCTTTCTCAGCAACTCTTCTGCCCAGGCTGTGTTCCTTTAGATGTCTGCTCACAGCAGAAGCTCACAACTCTCTCATCTAATGATAAATTAATAACAGGTGAATGGCATCCTTTTCATGATTCTTCTCCTCCCTATCAGGCAGCCCCCCCCCACCAGCAGTGGTATCAAATTCAAATAAAAATGGGGGCCACTAATCCATACATAAATGTCCCCATAAGCCACATAATTGACTTAGTCTTAAAATGTGGTGTTATCTATGTTTTATTGTATTTTTATTTATTTTACTAAATATGTCCCAATTACATTTTAATCTGGTGGAGTCACACTTGGGAATACTGCTGGCCTGCCTTTGACACCTCTGCCCTAGAGCTTCAGAAGGATTGAAGACAAATGAAGTATTCCTTTAGTCCAACAACCTGGGCTTGACCATCTTAGTAACTAGGTGACCCTGGGCAAGTCACCAAACCTTTCTGAGACTCAGTTTTTTTAATCTGGAAGATGAGGATGAGAGTCAGTCTCAGAGTCAGGAAAAATCTGGTTTTAAGCCCTGGTTTTGATACATACTGGTTGTGTGACTCTTGGCAAGTAGCTTAACTTCTTACAGCCCCTTGCCATCTGCTAAGGCTCTGAATCATAGAATACGTGACCTTGATGAACACCATTGGCAGAGGAAGCTTCTTCATAAACAGTTGCCTATATCAAGAAAGTGGCAGTCACCCCTACCCATAAAATGGCCATAAGAATAGTAAGCAGCAATGAAGGATGGTGTAGTAGATAGCATGCTGAACTTAGAAGAGTCCAGAAAACCTTAGTTCAAATCCCATCTCAGATAAAGCTGTATGATCCTGGGTAAGTCACTTTTTTCAGCTTCAGTTTCCTCTTCTGTAAAATGGAAATAATTGTAGTACCTACAACTCAGGACTGTTGTGAGGATCAAATGAAATTATATGCTTAAAGTGTTTTGTGAACATTACAATGCAACATAAATAATGATTATTGTTATCATATGGAATATATGCTTATATAGAATAGAGGATAGAAACCTATTTACCTACCTCACCATGTTGTTGTGAGGACCAATTTGCTAATCAATGTTAAAGTGTTTTGTAGAGCTTTTTTTTTCCTTTTTTGATCCAGACCTGTGATTTCATCAAAGTAGAGAATCCCCTTACTGCCTCAGCACTAAAAGAGAAACTGCCTTGATCACACAATAAATATGTAGCAGGTGAAGGATGTGAACTTCTTCATTCTATGATCACCCTCTATCCACTTAGCCAAGCTGCCTTTCTTTCTTCTACACAAACTTAGAGGCTATATAAATGTCACTTAGAATTATCCTCATCTCCAGACATACTCCTTCTTTTCACCATTGTCTCTGGAGGAGAACCCCACAAGGTGGAAAGCCCGTGGGTAAATGTCCAGTGATTCTCACGTATTTCCATGTTTATGTTTGAGGCCTCTGAGCAAAATTGCTAATAAAAGGTGGTGTTGTTATTAGAGCCTCCTAAAGTTATTATTCTGATATTCCAAAGCCCCAGTCAATCTATGAACTCCTCAATGAGGATATTCCCTTCAGCGATACAGATTGTACCCTATTCATATCTTCATCTGTTCAGCTTTTGTCCACATCACACCAATATATTGCCACAGTTGCAGTGGTCTTCCCAATGGGCTGTGGGCTTCCTTTGACCATGAGAATACCAGAGGAGAAATCAGACTGCCCATCAATTCTCACTACAAATTTTCATGATTACTTCTATTCTACTGGATATGCCAAAATTATCTCCTTTTTTATTTTCACAACACTTGCCAGTCCAAAGAACAGCATCTCTTACCTATATGACACATGTGTTTTGTTTTATTTTTCAATGTGTGATTTTATTAGTTTAGGGAACTACCAGCAAAGAAACTTCCTCTAGCAATACAAATCTTCAACTCTTTCTTCATCTCTAGTCTTGAATGGTTGAATGGGGGCCCTGAGAGGTTAAATGATGTGCCATCACATAGCCAATGTGTGTCACAGGTGGGACTTGAACCAAGGTCTTCCTGACACTCAGGCTCAGTCTCTACATGTGGCTACCTCACATATTCCACATTATCCTTTGAATAAATGTCACCAGAATTAACAATTCACCCAGCATTTCTATGTGGCATCTATCATTAGATCTCTCATATGTAAGTTAAGTAACTACTGCTAGCCTGGCTGCTCTGAGTCTCACTTTAATTAAAGTGTGCTCGATAGGATCTATTCATTTCCACTAAAAAGAGACGATATTCAAGTAGTTCACTAAGCCAATGGCATGTTTGTTTCATCTTTGACTGTTAACAACCCATAGAAACAATTGTTAACACCAGATAAATAAACTTTCCAAGTGAGTGTGCAGTTTCAGATAAACTAATCACTAGGCAAGCCTTGCTGCCTATTGGGAGGACTGATGTGTAACCTGGGGATAATGGGTTCTTTGGAAGAATTAAAAAAACAACCTTACCTCTCACATTCTAACAAATTGCACATGAAGGAATCTGGTCCGAATCCTCCCCTGTCCCCAACTCTCTGCATGGTCTCTTGTTGATTCTTTCTTAGAAAACCAAGATGTGACCATGTACAAATAACACATAAAACCTAGCATTTTCCCAATGGTACTACAAAACATCGCTGCTATATAGAACCAGGATAAGGCACCTAGAACTTCAACTCAGCATAGAAAATTTAGGGGCTACAAAGAGTGTCACAGCACTAAGAGTGTTTCCTCCCTTGCTAGTCCTGCCCACTTGTCAGCAGCCTCATCCAAGGGCACTTCCTGCCTGGCAGTTTCTCCATTCCCCCAAGTCCATGGACAGCTGTTCCAACCTGTCTGGATTTCTTCCCTTTCCACTGAAGCTCACCTTATTCCACCCTAGGGTGCCTTTCTTCTCCCACTGACCACCCTTAAGCATGTGTCAGCCTCTACATATAGCCACTGGCCCCCAGCGTACAAACTGACAAATAGAATCCAGGCTAACATCTTCCCTGAAGTATCTGTACTTTAATTTATGGGCTTGTGATTTTTGCTCATGTGGGTATATTCCCTTCACCCAGGCTGATCCAACCCTTAACAGATAGCTAATGTTTTATCAAGTCAAACACACATATTCACACACACACAAAAAAAAAAACTCATCCCACAGTGACCAACCCAATGATAATGACTCTCTCAAGTTTAGTCAGGCTAGCCTTCAAAAATTAAATTTATATCTATCTATACATACATGCACATATGTGTGTATAAAAATAAAAAATCTAGTTAACTTAATAGCACCTAAAACAGCAGGCACAGCCTTCAAGAACCTGGGGTTGCCTCCCAAACAATAATGAGGTTTTCAGGAGAGGAAATAATATTTTACTTTTTAAGATAAGGTTTAAGGTCTCCTGCTTAAACAAGTAGTGGAAAACATGCTCTCTTCCACAGGGAAGCACATATAGATGAATATTTATGGAACTGGTTCAATCTGACTATAGTAGTTAAGCTGGACACTTGGCATTTCCTACGTTCTGTTCTTGGGAATGCTGGCATCCAAAGAAGTTAACTCATTTCAAACTGAGCCCTCCCTTGGAAGTCTGGGGAAGGGTGATGGCAGAACCAGAGCTAGGGTTCTTGGGCATAGCCCCTTAGCCCAGAGTTAGCCTGTCTGACCGAGGCTCTAGGCTCGGTATTGGTGTTGGATTTTGCATAGAATAACCCCTCCTGGTGGGCATTGACTCAAGAGACAGCTAAGCAAAGCCAGAATGAGCTTTGCCTTTCCATTCAGCCTGGGACCAGGGTGAGATGGGCAGATAGATAAAAGTGAGCAATGGGGAAGTAAGTCTGAGCAATGGGGAAGCAACTCTGACTCCCAAAGGAGGTTTAGTGGGGCTGCTTTTGGCGGGTAGGAAAGAGTGTCCCTCATGTCTCATCCTTTACGGAATCCATGCCAAGACAAGAGTATCCAAGTGTTCCTTGAATTGGGCAAAGGAGAAAATGAATCTTTGGACCCAGACAGTTCCTAGCGTTGAGGTTGGAGGAGAGGGAGGGAGGAAGAGATAGCGTGGGAGTGGGGGGAGAGGTTAGCAGAGGCTGGTGAGAGGACAAGACTTCCCTTCTCTCTCCAAACCCAACTCTGGTTCAGTCCACAGGGTGTCATAATAATGGCGGAGAGCTACGGGAACTTTTCTGTCTAGAAACCTTCCAGTCCCCCTTCTTTCAGTACATCTGTACATCCTCAGGTTGGGCAAAAGAAGAGAATGGGAATCGCCGAGGTTCCAAGAGAAAGGGAACCTCGTTAGGCTTCTAGTTGAAGTTCTGGGGCGGCTTGGGCTGAGGTGGGGTTGTGTGAGAGAAGCATTGCCTGCAAAACCACCCAGGGAAGGCAACTGAGCCTCAGAGTGGCAGGAACTGGAAAGGGTCTCCTGGTCAGGGCCACTGGGCCACTTTCCAACTCCCCTGGAATGGGCAGAGACTTTGTTTCTCTCTCCCACCTACCGTCCCCACTAGTCAAATGGAAAAGAAAGAATGGACCTGGTCTTCTTTTCCTTGCTCTGCCTCACCCGTCAGCAGCCCCCAGGATGTCCAGCGAAGGGAGGAGAGGCGAGGAGCAAAGGGAGATGCAAGGATTTGCCAATAAGCCTGGGACTTAAAAAGCAAAGTGAAATGGAGAGTTAGAGCCATCATGCTGAACTAGAAAGACATCTTTTCTAAGGAGAAGGGAGGTAGGGGCCTGAATGATTCACCTGGACAGTCACTATTGCTCGGATACTCCGAGACATTTGCTCAATTCGCCACTTTGCAGGTGGGGACACTGCCCAAGTCCTCACAACGCGGTCGGGTGGGGGCGCTTGATTCTGCTGGGGGGTCCGGATGCTTTGCTGTCTCCAGCCCGCTAGCCTTTCCACTCAGCTGCTGTCAGCCCCAAGTACAAGGTCTGGGCTTCACGTTCAGGGCTCCCTTTAGGCTCCAGGCTGCTTGGATCCCTCACCCGGCTGTGCCCGCCCTGCTACTGGCTGGGAGGGTGGTGTCCAAAGAGCCTCTCAAGTTTAGGGACTGGGGAAGGGCGGGGGGGGGAGGGGTTCCGCCATCTGGGCTTGGCTTCTGCTGCACGCCCAGGCACCGTCCGCCGGGGAAGGCAAGGTACTGGTTCGGCGAGCTAGACTCGCCACCTCGACTGGGGGGAATGAGCGTAGTGGGCACTCCCAAAGAGCGCCTGCTTCCCTAGCGCCCACACCTCGCAGTCTCTAGGGCTGCATCTCCCATCCCTGTAGTCTAGGGACCCCCTACTCTCTTACCCCAAGACTGGTGGGTCAAGGAAAAAGCTAGCGCCTCACAATCTACACCGCCCCCTACCCCTAGGAAGAAGTGCTGAGATGCTGGTGAGCAGTTCGGATGCCAGTACCCCCGGTCCCCGGGCTCTTTGCACCGATGCTCGGTCTCCCTTCCGGTCTTCCCTCCCCACGCCCCCCCTCCAGTAATACCCACTTACCCCGGACTCCACTTACCTGACCTGGCCGCGCTCAAACAAACCCACAGGACCAAGATTACATCCATGGACACTGGCTCCCGGTGGGTCCCCGCGGGAAGGGACGCACAGAAAAAAAGCAGAAATAAAGAAAGCTCTCGGAAATCTTGTGGCCCGCACTGCACGGACCCTTCAAAGTTGATGGCGGGAGGGTGAGGAGTGGTAGACTCCGAAGGTCCGGGGACGAGGAGACCACGCAGAGCCCGGGGCACAACCACGAGAGAGAGAAGACTCGACCAGCCAGCAGCAGCCGGTGCGGTGCGGTGCTGCGCTGCGCTCCGGGATCAGTCCATGCGCCGTGCCGGGAGAGGGTGCGCCGTGCCCGGGGAGGGTGCCCGGGCCGCCCTGCCCCGCCCTCCCCTGCCCTCCCTCCCACCCACCCACCCTAGCCTTTGGGCAGCCCAGCAGGCAGCGGCTCCCGCGGCTCAGGATCAGAAGCCCAGGCGCTGCGGCTCAGCTCTGCTCGGAGCTCCGGAAAGGCGTTAGGGGCTTGGCGACTCCGGCAGGTTGCGCTCCCCTCCTGAGCGGTTTGGATCCGCCTTCTTCGCCCAACAGCGGAGGAGGAGGAGGACAACGAGGAGGAGGTGGAGGAGGAAGGAGGAGGGAGGATGGAGGGGCAAAAGGGTGGGAGGAAGAGGAGGAGGAGGGCGACAAAGCGCGGTGGCTCGTGCTATTGCTGTTGCTGCTTCTGCTGGGTTGCTGCTGCCACCGCCACCGCCGCTCCTGCTGGACTCAGAACAACGAGTCCGAGAAGGGGAGAAAATAAATAAATAAATGCACACCGCCTCCCGGATGCCGGTTGAGAGCCTCTCTCCAGTCTAAGCACAAGCGCCCCGAGGTGCTAGGCTCGCCCCTGCCACACAGCTAAGCTGCTCTGGAGGTTGTGGAAGTTGTTACAGCTCATCCTGCCAGAATCCAGGAGCTGCCGGAGCACTCGTGGCTGGCTTCATGATAGGGAAAGCAATAACCTGGAACAGCCGCCAAGCCAGCCAGCCGGGCCCCTCCTCAAAGAACACCCAGGAGAACACCGGTTTTCTAAAAGAGGATTCGCCCTGGCAGCTGGCTGGGGCGGGGTGGTGGTGGGGGGTGGAGATGGGAGATGGAGAGCACAAGGGAAGAGAAAGAAACAACTGGGTACTGAGTCTGTCCTCCTCCTGCCTCTTCCCATCACCACCACCTCCTGACTCCATTCATCTCCGAACAACTTTCTCTCAGTTAAGCCTACCGAAGACTTGAGTTTGGAGAGTTTGGCATTCAAGGAAAGAGGTGGAAGAGGAATGGGGGAAAGGTGAACCTCATCCATAAAGGTGTAAAGATAAAAAGAAAGCATAGCCAGTGGTTTCACGATCAGGGCGGCATACTGGCCTTAGGATTGGAGACATCTGGGAGTTTGGAAGTACCCCTACCTTTCTCCAGGCCAAATGCCACTTAAAATTCCCGCTCCCTTTTGGTTCTGTCCAAAGGAGAGCTATCCGACACTCTCCTGGCATCGGGAACAGGCAACATCCCCGAGTGTGACCCGAACCAGATACAAATGTAACTGGGAAATGATTAACAAAATAAATCCAAATACAAAAAAAAAAAACCACATAGATAACATTACATTTAAAACTAAGTCAATTTGCAGCCCACAGGGATCGGCTTGCTCAAAGTTTAATGCCACACCTCCCCTTCCAATCTGAGTTTGACACCACTGGTCTAAAGCAATGACTACAGAATCAAAACTGCAGGAATAACAAAGGGCAATGAAAAGGTGGGTGGTAGGCCTGCTACTCAAAGATGACCTGAGCACGAGAAATGGGGTGCAAGCCATGATCCAAGAAAAGTGTTTGTAATAGAACCTGTGCAAAGGATGCAGCTGAGAGTGAGGGATGACAGGAATAGAGGATTATATTATATTATATTATATTATATTATATTATATTATATTATATTATATTATATTATATTATATTATATTATATTATCCCATAGGTTTAAAAGACTTAGAGCAAACCTCCAGTACCTTGGAGAGATCCTCACTTTATGGAAGGCAATGAGCAAGAGCTGCCCAGAATGAGAAGGCATAAAGAAATATGTGAGTGTCCATATCAAGGAGATCACAGATCCACCCACATATTGACCTTTGGGGTGGCAGCTCCCTGTCTACTTCTCAGAAACTTTTTTACTTTTTCTGTAGTAGAACAGGATTTCTGACTCCTCTTCTGAGAAGGGCCATGCTTCTCCAAGAGGAGACAAAAGCATATAGCTGCCCACATAATACCTTCTGTGATCCATGACCCTTCTCCGAAGAGAACTTTGACCTTTGAGATTTCCCAGTACCTCTTACCTGATGGTTATCTTGCCTTTCACCTTCATGTGTTATTTGACCAGATGCAGAGTCATAAAAACTGAAACCACAGAAAATATAATATATACTAAATTGGTCTCACATGATTTAAAGCTCCTGCTTTAGCTGTTTTTCTCACAGGACTCTCCCTGGGCCTTAGAAGGTAGAAAAAGAGTGTTTTCCCATAAGTTATCCCTTATTTCCATCTTTAACATTCATCTTATGAAGACCACTACCCAGAGTCCCCTTCACTACAAGGGATCAACTATTGATTTTCTTTGCTCGCATTCCAAACTCACCTTCCTTTATTTCATTTGTATTCTGGGAAATAATTTTGTTCTAGACTGCCAGATTTGATATGTTTAAAAAGGAGAGTTTTGACTACATTGTGTTTTTTGGTCCTTGCCCTATTTTTCTTGTCATTCTTCCTTCTGGGTCTTTGTCCCACTTTGTGCTCTACATTTGGGTCCCTTGGCAGGCAGAAAGGAGAGTGAGCAAACAGGTTAGTTCTGGATGCTGACAGCCTTACTAAAGGGAAAAGAAAGTGAACACACAAATCACAGGGCCCAGTGCACTCCAAAACTGAAGTTGGAAAATGAAGAAGTAAACTGATGTCAAGACTCAGGCCTAATCTCATTTCAACCAATTCTCCTTCCATCTCCAAGGGGATTCAACTCTGGCCCCAGGGAGAGAGCAGACCTTACTGTTTTCATTACAGAGCCAGGACTTTTTCTTTCTGTCTGGAGGTTTGTATTTGTAAGTCTAACATTAAAATAACACCTTGAAGAAACTAGAAGGAAAAATTCCCCAGGTCCAGTTAAGTCTTCTGGAGGAGAATAACAGAAACTATAATATTGTGTGAGATGTGTTTCCTCTCTCAGTAGTTTTCAAATAAAACTTGGCAAGGATGGGTGCCAATGACTTTAGTCATTGCAATGATCTGTTAAAAAACTTCAAAATCCCAATGTTCCTTGAAATCTGCAATGACTTGGGAACAGAATCCTAGAATCTGAGAGTTGGAAGGGACCTCAGAGACCAATTAGGCCTACTCAGACCTGAGAGGAAACCCCACTATAACACACACCACAATTGGTCATGTAGCTTCTGCCTAAAACCTACAAAGAGGAGAAACAACTACCTCTTAAAACAGTCCATTCCACTACTTGACATCTCTCATTTTCAGGAAGCTTTTCCTGTTCTAGACCTTAAACTGACCTCTTTTCAGCTTCTACCCACTGCTCCCAGTTCTGACTGGAAGCAGCCCCAGTTCCCTGGTACCAAACAGAACAAGTCTAATCTGTCCTGCTCATATAAGCCCTCCAAATACTTTAAGATGGCTATCTTGTCAAGGAAGGGAAAAGGGGATGAGAGGGGAGGGCTGACTGGGGAACAGGGCAACCAGAATATAAGCCATCTTGGAGTGGGGGGGAGGGTAGAAATGGGGAGAAAATTTGTAATTCAAACTGTTGTGAAAATCAATGCTGAAAACCAAATATGTTAAATAAATAAATTTAATTTTTAAAAAAATAAATCTATAAGTAATTTTAAAAACCTAAAAAAAAATGATGGCTATCTTGTCCCCTCTGAGACTTCTCTACTCAGGGCCAAGGATTAGGTGAGACAGCTGGGCCTGTCCATCTTAAAGTCTCTGTAATCAATGATCCCTGTGAGACTAGGCTTTTATGTTGTTCCACTGAAAATAAAATAAGACATATGCTTTGTCATAGCAATGTAGCATTGCATCTTTAATAATAATAACAAGGGTTTATAGGTTATAAATCTTTCCTAGATACCTGCTATTTCATTGTTTTTAGAAAGACTGATTCCTGGGGAGAGTTTTTGAGTGTGGGTGTTTGTAACAGTCAGGTGATCTCCACAGCAAAAACCTAGGAAAATTTCCATGATAAAAGGCAGTGTTCCCTCATTTGTGTGTTCAAACAGTTGCATACCAGTTTATCAAATGCCATGCTCTTTACTATTTACAACTCCATGCACTCCCAGTGTAGGCCACATGGTATAATGGAAAGAGTGATGGATTTTTAAATCAGAATTCAGTTTGAATCCCCGCACCCAGTGGTCTTGGTTAAGTCATGTCACTTTTCTTGACTGCTTTTCTTGCTCACTTTTCTTACCTATAAAATAAGAGGTTTAAGCTATACAATTTCTAAGGGTCTCTTCCAACACTAAATCCTATTATGTCCTGTCATGGGAGTTGCAAGGTTTCACAAACCTGAGTCTATTCTGCTTGTCCTTGTCTCTTCATCTCTACCACCTATTCTCAAGCTGGCCAACCCAGGAAATGATACTCAGGACAACTCTAGCTATACATTAATAGCTGATGGACCATCTTTTAGGATGCTGCTTCCCTCAGGCCTTTTCAGAGCCATTTTGTATGGGCCAGAAAATCTCAAAGAAGGATGGAGGAACATGGATATCAGAATTATCCATGTGAGGAAGTCTTGCAGGAGACAAGGGAGAATAAGATCAAGAACCAAGTAGAGGCATTGGATTTGTCAAGAAGAAGGTCTGCTTCATACTCTGAGACTGAAGCAAAGGCAGAGAGTAAGTAAGGAGTTTTGATGTATAGAGGAGAGGAGATGAGGGAGCCTGTATTTGATAATGGCTATTTTCTCAGAAAGGTAGGAAGTGAGGTCATCTGAGAGGGTTAAAGGGAAGTAGTTGTCATCTTTTTGAGAAGAGAAGATTAGGAGTAGTGTCAATAGGAAATACAACTGGGACACAAAGATGGTTAAAAGGCTTTCTGTGCTGTGACAGACACTCAGTTAAATTTAGATAACAAAGTTAAGTGACTTCTTCCAGCAGGAGTTCAAATGCAGGTGTGGAGAATGCAGATGGTGGTGGCATCTACTGTACAACCCCTTGTTCTAGTTCTTTATCAACTACCTATCTTCCACCAAATCTATAACACATAATATTAAAAAGTAGATTTGTCAAGAGACCTGAATTCAGTTGAAATCAATTTAATAAACATTTCACAGGATGCTAGATTTAGAGATATAAGGACCCTCAAAGTTATTGAGTTCAGTCTTCTCATTGTACAGATGTGGAGATTAAGGGCTAGTGGGGTTAAGTGACTTGCCCAGGATCATACAGGTAAAAAGTTTCTAAGGCAGACTATAATCTCAGGTCTCAATTATTTCCTATTTATCCTGTATGTAGCTTGCTTTGTATCTATTTGTTTGTGCATTGTCTCCCTCTAATAATTTCCTTGAGGGCAGGGACTGTCTTTTGCCTCTTTTTGTAACCCCCAGAACTGAGCACAATGCCTGGCACATAGTAGGCACTTAATAAATGTTTACTGATTGTATCACTGCTTGGTTTTGTAAATGTATTATTGATTCCTAACTCTGGATCCAATGCTCTATCCACCTCATTACAATGATTTGCCAGGCCTTGTGCTAAGCATAAGACAAATATAAGACAAAAGCAAAAAAGTCCCTACCTCAATGAGTTTACATTCTACAGGGAGAAAGCAACATGTATGTAAATAAGTAAATACCAAATATATACAAAATGAATATAAGTAACTGGAAAGGGATGTTAAAAACTGGAGGAATGAGGAAAATCTATCTGAGTAGGCAGCACTTGAGCTGAAAACTGAAGAGAACTTAGGGATTCCAAAAGGGTGAGGCGAGAGTGTCCTAGGCACAGTGGATAGACTTTACTGTTTACTAGTTCTGACTCTGCCGCTATTAGCTGTGGGTCATTGGGTATGACCTTTAAACTCTCTAGGTTTCAGTACTCTCATATGCAAAAAAAAAAAAAGATTGGACTAAATAATCTCTGAGTCCCTTCCAAATCAAAAATTCAATGTTTCCCACTGATTTCTAGAAACACTTCAATATATCACCTTGCTCATTCCACAGACAGTGGGAAAATGGAGAATATATTTATGCTCAAGTTTCCATCAGTGGTAGATCACTGATGATCTCTCGCTCTTCACAAGTGGAAAATCACAAAAAGAAAAGATTTCCCCTATGTTGAACGTCGGACAAATTGCCGACTGAGTTCTCTAATCCTAGGCTGAGGGAGTCTTTTTGATTTGCTGATATGCATCTGTGGAATAATGACAAACAGCATGTGTTTGAATAGGCAAAATTCAGTGGCCCATTTGCTATGACCAGCTCTAATAACACCAATGTTGGTTATATCCATGTTTTTACCAAATGAATTTTAGCCCTTCATACAGAGCCATTGCAATTAGACAAAGAAGCTTAGAATTGAAAGTACCTCAAGATGTGAATAAACATTTGAACTTTACTAGTTTTGTTGAGTAAGGTAATATTGATGGGCAAATAATGATCCTATAGCACTTCAGGTGGTGACACCTACCTATCCACAGCACAAACCCTCAGAAAAATCATAGAAATTTAGAGATCTAAGGGACCTTAGAGTGCATCTATTTGAACCTTTTCATTCTATAAGTGAGGAAACAGGCCCAGAGGAGTGAAGGGACTTGGTTACATGGCAGATTCAAGACAAGTACCCATATTTCTTGATTCCCTGTCTTCAAGTCCTGGAACTGTGTCTTTTTTCTTAACTAGGTAAGAATACTGCCACAATTATATAGCCTTTATCATGCCCAAATCACTAATTGAGTTTCCTTCACCCAGTCCTGCCTTACCTAAGCAGCAATTTTGACTTGAAAATTGTCCCCCTCTCCTCATTCCATTAAAATTCAATGGCAGCCAGTATGACTGTATTCCTAGCTATCTGGGAAGCTAAGGCTAGTGGGATGCTTGAAACTCAGGAGTTCTGAGCTGTAGTGGTGCTAAAGGTGATCAAGTGTCCACACTAAATCTGGCATCAATATGATGAATCCCTGGGAGTGTGGGACCACTAGTTTATCTAAAGAGGGGGCAAAGTAGCCTGAGTCAAAACTGGAGAAAGAGAGAGGGAAAGAAGATTAAAGGAGAGGAGAGGGAAGGGAGGAAGGATGGAAGGAAGAAAGGAAGGAAGGAAGGAGTATGTTGGTGTATTGGGCCATGTCACCAGATTTAGTCAGTGTAACAGTGATAACACTTCAGGTTTCAACAGCTGGTAGGGAATGGGGGAGGATTGTTTTCCTACTTTGGGTAGTCCAGATCACACTTATCATTTTAATGCTAGAGTCTTGGCCCAAAGTCAGTTCATTATGGTAGTTTTATTCCAAGATGAACAGGACCAAGCTTTGGCTCTCCAGAAAGGAGAGTCTTAATTCTAGTTCTCCTACCTAAACTATCTGAATGGCTGGTAAATGATAGTTAATCTACACCAAAAGATTTTACTACTTCTTTACTACTTCTCTCCAACATTCACACAGACCCTTATACCAACCACATACACATACACACAACCCTTTGAAGGGATAATTAATAATTTAGCAAGCAACAAAGGATTCTGATGATTAAGAATATAACCATTTAATTGATATTTGTTTCTACAGTAGCTTGATATTTCATTTCCCCAGAAGAGTGGTTTTCCCTAGCTGCTCTGGGTTTCCAACAGTAAAATGGATCAATCCTGCAGATACCCAAAGGCCATCAGTTAAGTAAGAATGATGTTGGGTAATGGGTTTCCAGCAGACACAACACAGTAGCCATCATGTTTTAACCACTGACATTTATTTAGTATTTTTAGAACTCATACATTATAGGATAAATTCTAATTTATAACATCATTATATAATAGGCAAATATATAATACAATAAATTGCATTTGTACACATAAATACAAAATTTGAGGTAGGGCCTCAAGAATAATGACTTCTTAAATAAACAGTATATAATATGCACTATATAAGATATATATGATGTATCATTTGTAACATAATATATTTTCTTCATGTATAGCTAATGAAAAAATATAACAACCTGATTAGGGAGCATATCTTTATTTTTACAGGCAATATTTTCCATATGGAGTGCCTGTATTCATGACATTAAGCAAGTATGTGATTACCAATTAACCTATTCAGTGATAGGTCTGGAATAAAGTGCCAAAAAAGACACAAAGGACACAAGACATTATGCATGACAGACAACAAATTCTAGTTCAACACTAATTCTTATCCTAATGATGAAATACACCTATAAGGCAAATGGTAACCTGAAGATGTATTGAAAACATGGCAGGAAAACCAAACTATTTAAGTCATAAGATTCTGCTTGCTCTCTGGTGACAAGTTAAACCCTAGATCAAAAATGCACTCTTTCTTTGGTTGCAGGCTGCTTTGAGATGGCAAAGGCAGGGACCATGAGACAGGAGAAGCACATGATCCTTTTGTGGCCCTGGAGAGCCAGACCTCAGGAGGACAGAAATTCCAATATTTCATGAATACCAGATTTTCTCTTTGTAGAAAATTGAAAAACAAGGCCCAATTTCCCAATCTGTGTCTTCCGAGCTGGAAACTCTCCACACAAACTATGTCTGGGCAAGAGGAGAAATCCCCCCTTGCATGGTTCACCCAAATTGACATTGCTGGACAGCCTACAATTAAAAGTGCCCTCAATCCATGTTCCTAGCATTATGCTGCCAAAACATAAGCCCTGAAAAGAGGAGCAACACAAGGCCAAATCTCCCCGTCAACAAATACGCACCAGGATGATCTTGCTATCCATGGTCATCCAAAGCAATAGGAATATACAAGTCTCCAGGAAGGGGAAGATGATCAGTGAGCAATGAGATGGAACACAAAGGAAATCCTGACTTTCAGCATGGAAAAATCAAGCTAACTAGTAGGTAGGTAGAAGGAGATACTGAGCACTGAGGCACCTCTAGATGATCCATGAAGTAGAACCTAATTCAAGGTTAGCTCAACCAAACAAAACACTGATGTAAGGACAGTCTAAGTCCGGTTCGATTAAGAGTCATTTTGTTCAACCCTTCTTTTTGAAGCATAAAGTGCTGTTGCTTCTTGCTGAAACACAAGTTGGTTACATTTCTTGCATATTAAAAATACTTGGAAGACCCCAAAACAGTTGAGGTCATCCAGGATTTTGCATTGAGAGTAGTTTTCATGCACAAAATAAAAAGTAGGACATCTGAACTGGTCCCAGAATTTTACCTCTTTTGAGCACATAAGCATGTGACAAACACAATTTTGAACAGATTGAAAGCTACTAACTTGCAAGGCTAATATCTGCATAGAAAGCCACAACACCAATAGTTAAGAAATATACAATTATTCTCCTTGGAGGACCTTACAGGGTCACTGGTTTTTCACATATGGCTTTTTGTTTTGGAATGGGTTTCTTGCATTTATTGGTGTCACCAAAATAATTTCACCAATGGAAAATCACCAAGCTCTTCTGCACAATATTAAATGAACCACTTTCCCCAACAGCTCCAATGTTCTTTAATCAAATGGAAAATTGTCAGGTAGTAGAGGCCCCACATGTAGTTTATGGTGATATTGGTAACTTTTAAAACTTCATTTATTTTTCTTCCTTGAGTTGGGTACAAGCATTTTAATATCATAGAAATATTTGTCAGAGCTGTGTACGTATTAGGTGAAATAGTGCTGCCCTACTGCTCAAGATGCACTGAACTGCAATGCCTGGAAAGAGATCCGTCTTATCTAACATCTCTGAACATAAAAGACTGAAAATTGGGAATGGCTGTCACAACAAAGGAAATGAAATTTTAAAATTAAAATTCTTCAGATTTGCAGCCCCCAAGAAAAGTTAGGAATTTCTCACCTGGTACTTGCCACTTTAGACAATTTTCATCTAAGATTTCAAAGTAGCCAGAAAACAACAGATGGCCAAAGATACCTGTGTTTTATCTTCTTGAATAGATAAATTCTAATTAACACAAAGGCAGCCACTTCCAATTTACAGTTTTTAAAACTATCCAGTTAGAAAAATAAGTTTAACCAGCAATTAGGTTAACTTATGGTTTGGATAACTTGGCAACATTAGAAAGAATTTTTTTTCTTTTAATCACCAAAAAAAAAATTGGAAGAAATTGCATTGGCTTCTAAAAAATCAAACTCAATTTTAAGCCAGAAAGAAGAAGAGAAAAGTGAGAGGGAAAGACAGAGACAGAGAGACACACAGACACACAAAAACAGAGAAGATATAGAGATAGACAATAGAAAGAGAAAAAAACAGAGACAGGGAGACAGAAACAGGGGTGGGGGAGGGGCAAGAATCATCATCACCTACTACATGGTGGCAATTGATTTGTGGTCTTTTCTCCAACCATCAAAATGGAAAGGCTTCTCTGATTTGGAAAGATAATTCATTCTAACACCGAACAGATTCCCCCAGCTGCCCTCCCCTGCCTCAATAACCACTAAAGCTATTTGGTAGGGCCCATTCACATGATCAAATTGCTCTGCCAAACCAGTGGTAGCTTCTTATCAATATGGCTTTTTCCAGGAAGTGAGCACACCATGCCCCTATGAAACCCAATTGGCATAGGTGAATCAACAGCATAGCTCTGTAAGGCTAAGTCGTGAGTGCTGATTTTGGTAAAGTCTCTGTACAAAGAGCACTATTCTGCCTCTGTGATTGACAATAAACTCTACCATAAAGTGGGGGTGGAGGGGACCTTGCGGACTATGGGGGGAGAGGTGGAACCAAATCTCCCAACCCATTTTCATTTCATTTTTCACATACTGCTTAGACAGACTTTAAAGTTCCACACCCATGTCAGCAAATGGCAACACTATTTGCCCTAGAAAAGAGAAAGCTCAGCAAAATGAGTCACTATTTTACACAAAAGAAATAGGTTTCTCTCAGAAAATGTGACATTAAGGTCTGGTTTGGGGTTTTGTTGTTTTTTAAATGGATGAAAGCATCACATCAATAGACATATGTTTAACTGAATATTTACCTGAGACCCTGTAATGTGAAGACGCAGAGACAAATAAGAAAATGATTGAAACGGTCCCTCAAAAGGAATCAATTTTAGATTTGATGCTATTATAGTGGGCCAAAAAAAAGAACAGAAAAGAAACTCAGACTACTCTACTCTAAAGTCACCATTTCTACATTATTTCATAAGATATTTATATGGACATAAAACAGCACTACTGGTACATACTATGTGAACACAGATCATTCTTAGAAAAGCTCATCTACTTATGTATAGGATATAAGGAGATAATAAAGGTTACAGTTTTGCTCGTCTTGGTAGACATATTTTTCTCTCTCATTATAATGCAATTACAATAAGTGCTATAAATGGGGAATTCTTAAAATTGGTTTGGCTAAATGTATTCTTAAAAGCTACAGTCTTAATTGGCTTGATCACTACTTACCTAAGCTGTATTTATCAGAAAATTCTGTAAACGCAGTGACCTAGAAATGTTCTACCAGTCCAGGGACAGCATGATTGCCTTCTACTAAACTCTCCATGTCTCTATATCTTTATGACCACAGTTGGCAGTTACTGTGAGTGAAAAAAGTTGAGAGTAAAAATTAAGAAGTTATCAGTCTGTCTTTAAGAGTTTACGTCCTATATATATAAAATATATAGACAGAGTTGGGGTAAGTCTTGTTTTCCCAGAGGTCGAAAGAGAACAATATTTCTACAGCTTATAGAAAAGCATTTAGAAGAGATGAGAGAACTACATTGAACCACACAGCTAAATGTCATGTTAAAACTAGAACATAGAACTACCGTGAGAATACAAAATCAGGCACAAATTATATGATGGCTTCTTGAGAAGAGATTGCAGAAAGACAAAAAAAAATGACCCAAAACCCACAGATGTGGCTTCAAAAAGAAAGACTTAAATGGAAAGAACAAAAATGATTTTTCAGAGTTCTATGTTGAGAATGAAAAATTACGGGCTTCAGACAATGAGACCTTTGGTCCAAATGAAAGACACAAAACTCAAATTATTCATGGAAACTAATGAAATCACCCAATTCAGTGGTGTCCACATCTAGCCTTATGCCAGATATACTTTCTGATCATTGCCATTTTAATTCTTTCCAAATACATTTTGTCCTGCACTTTAATTCTCTGGAAAAACTCACTGAAATTACTCATTCGACTCTCCGTGCTAATACCCTCCAAATTATTGGTAGCCTCCTGGCTGAGGTCACAACACTTTATGACTCCGCTTCAACTCTGCATTGACCACCAAAAGGAAACGTTCCACACTCATGAAGCCACTCCTCCTTGTGGCCCAAATGACTGGTGGAAACAACTTTTCCAATTGGCTCTCAAAAGGTGAACAACAGCATGCTACACAAGAGGAAAATCCAATATATAGGACACCGCTAGCTCAAAGCCAATACTGCTTCAAGTGGTCTGTCTAGCTCTTCACTACAGCATGCGACAAAAAGTCCTACTTTTCTAACCATCACTCTCATGCACTGAAGTGAAGGGAGATGTGGCAAGTAAGGAGTAAAATAAGGACATGGGAGGGAAACAAGAAAAAAATCACAAATCAACACTGGGCTCTTGCTGCCATAAGACTAGCACTGGGTCCCCAGTTCAAAATCCTTCACTGGCAGTTTCAATCCCAAGGATGATGTTCCCAATGGGTCGATCATGTTCTTATAACGCTCTCCACGGTGTCGAGCCAAAAATGGGCCCCAGTCTGGCTGTGGAGAACAGACCAACTTGAGCCTCTGAAAAAAAACCAAAGACACATCTGTCACAGGTCACAGGAACCAAAGACTCTCCTTCTTGCATCACTTAAACTAAGAATTCAGAAAGTGCTTACTATTAGACCCACCTAGTTTGTGATTCTCCCTAGGAAAGAGAAATCTCCTGTGGCAAGAAGTTGTTCCAAAGATCAGACCCAGTAATTAGCTGGGCTAGGAAAGTTAAAGATATTTACTTTGGTTCATTTGAAATTATTTACATCACCCTGCAAGTAATATTATCATGAACTGCTACTTAGGGTTTGTTTTGCACACAAATTTGCAAGATTAATAAAGGATAAAGAGCTCAGATTTTAATTAGATATTTTTTTCCTCCAAAATGAAGAAAACTTGTAAGATTTTCCCCCCAACTGCCAAACATGCTCTTCAGAGGACACATGCTCAATTACTTCAACTCTGGAGTCTCAACAGTGAGTGGGTACTGGTGGCATCAGAATAACTAAATTTTCTTTAACATATTTCCCAAAAGTATATAAATGACCAAATAAACACTCTAAACCAAACACAAAAGATATATTGTCAAGAGTGAGCAAAGATGTTAATTATTTTATGCAAAAACATGGTTACTTCTCTCTTTGGTTCAGAGAAGTGGGCTCCTGAAGGCAAGCTAAAAATAATGAAAATTATCTAATTCTCTCACTGAAATCTTTATTGAAAATTTAATTTGATTGGAGAATTTTGTATTAAAAAAGAAAGTAAACAAATCTCTGGCTATGTAGAGGGAGCAATTATATGTTTATTACCTATTAAAATGAATCTGGCTCTTCTATCAGTCACTTTAATCTCCACTTTAATTATCAGTTTGCAACCTTTATATCCCAAATCAACCATAATAAATGTATATAGCTGACTCATCAGGTTAGGACACTGCATGCTAAGATGGAAATAGCCGCGGCTAACACCGTGTCTGTTCCAATTGAGGCAGAGTTTCAGAGCAGTGTGCTAAGGTGATTCATTGGGACACAACCGCATAGTCACTAGGTTTCATTACGTAACAGTGATCTAGAAACAGGAGATGAAATATAGGAAATACTCCCGTTGATGAAAACTGGATTACTGACTTAATGAGAACAAGTCTCCCTCCTATATCTGCCAGGGATAATGATCACATTCTAAGCAGATCATTTCAAATTAATGAATTTCACTTCCATTCCCCTGGTTTTTGTGCATTTTCTAATATTACCCTATGATTGACAGTAACTTATTCTACTTCTTGTATCCTAGATCCAAAGGGGCTTCTTTATTTCTAGTCCTAGTTAACTGAAAGGGCAGGGATCCCAAGGATACAAGATACTCGGTGCCAGTATTACTGCCCTCTAGTGACTCATATTCTTCCTTGTGCTCCATGACCAGTGGTCACCATCAAGGGTGCTATAGGTGGTAGCCAGATTTTTCTCTTAATAGTAAAGCATGAATCAATTTGATTCTGACAGTGATAAAATTTTGATTTCATCTCACTAGTAGCTTATATCAAGCAGCACAAATTTTCCCGTTCATTCTGAAGAGGTGTTTTTGCATTGACGAAGGTGAACATGTGCTGCAGAATCATGTCATCTTAAAACTTTTGAGTTGGAGAGGACCTCTTCCATTTAGTCCCTTCATTTTATTAGAGGACACCAAGGCTCAGAGATATGAAGCATCACTGAATCTGAAGGGATACAGTTTGTAGGCACATTTGTCCAACCAAAGTGGTTTGTGGACCCCTAAAACTGTTCAAGTGCCACTACATGGGATACATCCCATGCCATCTGTTCTCAAAGTCAATTGTTGCCTGGAGACCCTCATCACTTTCCTACAGGGATAGCTCCAATCCCACCAACGTTAACTCCAGTCAAACAACAGGCAGCAAGAAGAAGACAGAACTGTGACAGATTAATTATATTGAATGTGTTTCTAACATCAGAAATGATGGGAGAGTTCAAAAAGAAAAAGACTGGGGTGGAGGGGCAAAATGAGTGAGAAAAAAGGAATCTGATGTGTAGTTAAAAACTAAATACTGGGATTTAAAATGCGGCTGAGGGAAGAGAAGAAGGAAACTCCAGGGAAAGGAGCTGAAGCTATGATCATTTATTCAACAGAGCTGTCACCAGGTTGAGGAATAGCATAATAATAGCTCTACATTTGGATTGGCCAAAAACTTCCATTAGTAGAATAATACATAATAAAAATGGATTTAATAGAAAACTGTGGCAATTGTAATCACTTAATCACTGGGTCTACCTCTTGAATAAGTTTACTGAATCTTTTGTTTTTTTTCATGCATAGATTTCCCTCGCTTTCCTTTGGGAGGGGATAGCAGGGGAATAGAAATCTATAGAATTACCTCAATAAATTTGCCCGGAGCTAGATGCATTTTTATCACAAACATAATAGGGATCCAAATAACTGAACAGGCCAGCATCAACCATCCAAGCACCATCGACCAGTTGGGGTAGCGGTAAGAGCCATAGGTCATGGGTTCCCACTGATAAAAACTGAAACAAAGAATAAACTGGAAAGAAGGGAAAAAGAAAACAACACATGGTTAATGTAGGTTCATTGATAATGACTTGGAGTATGTCATCCCATACATAAAGGAATTAAATTGACCCTTCTTTTAATTCACCAGATCCAAACTATGATTCATATCAAGCAAGTAGTTCCTTCCCAACTTAGACCCTAGAATGTGGAAGTACTGGAAAAGTTATTTGGAGCAAAGTACAGCTATAAAGACTAATTCATCTGTGGTGATTTTAATAAAGAGTGGGGAAAGGAGAATTGGTATAGCTCTCTGCCCTTACAATTGAGTGGAGGCAGCATGGCAGGTCACAGATTAAAAATCAGAAGCCAAAATTTGTAATCCTGGATATGCCAGTCATTAATTGAGTCACTCCATATGTCTCAGATACCTCCTATTTCTCCCTTAATTACTTATCAGGGACAACAGTGGATAACAGACTAATTCTGACCCTGACCGACCCAAAGTAGCAGCAAGAGATCCTCTGAAGACTTGGTCAGGAAAGAACACGAATGATCCTATTTGCTGAAAATAGGAATTAAAGAAATGTAAACAGGTGCAGCTTGCTCTCATCAAGCCTTCAGAGTCATTTCCCAGGGACCCTAAAGCTAGGTTTGCCAGCTTTATTATATCTTTAGGAACAGTGACCTGGATAGTCACACAATTTCCCTCCCTACTCCTTTGAAATAAAAAATATCAATGTTTAAAGTGGGGTGTGGAGAAATTACTATAGTAAATAGAGCACATGAAAGCACTTTGAGAAGCATAAAGCCTTGTACACGTGTAAGACGTCTGTATAACATCTTCATCATCATCTCTGTTATTATTATTTATCATTACCATTACTGGCAGCCAAAGCATAGTTAGACCATACAGAGGCCAAGCAATCATTCCTATGTAATAACACAAAATAGACAACTGTTTTTTATGCTCTACTCCAAGTTCCTTTTAAACATTTGCCCCTAGAGTTATAAGCTTTATTACACAGTCTATTGGCACTATGGCCTAATGTAATTATGTTAAGTTGCTCCATTTCATTTACTATATAAATAGCAATACATCTGCTTATGTTTGTGCATAATTCAGTAACGTGATCTGACTATGTATACAATAATTGCATGGAGAATATTTATAGCCTTATAAATCCAAGGAGGCATGTATAAAAATGATTAAAGTCATTTAAGCCATAATATTAGGCCTTCCTAGTTGACTAATCCTGGATTTGTAGTAGGATACAACAGCAACAGGAACAACAAGAACAGTTTGTAACAGGATACAACAAGAACACGCAACAGTGGATGACTGGGTCTTTTCACTTCACATGTCTAGGTGTACAAATATCACATCATGCCGATCAATGTAAGATCATTCTTCAGACTAAATTCCTTTCTCAGGATTTAGTTTCAATAAAATCTCACCTATTGGCTCTCCAGCGGTAATGTGGTGCTGAGTTATTGAGTCAAATCCACCCACCACTGGCAAAATCTGAGCTTGCTTCCCAGAAAATGGTACACTAGTAAGGACAGTTTGTATTTACTTATACCTTCAGAAACTGTTTCCAAAATATGGCGCCACTTGAGGTCAGAGCATAAATTCTCACTGAAAGAAGATGGTTTGGTTTTTCCTTTGCTCACCTACTTACTTCTTTAAAATTTCTTTTTCTTTTCTTTTTGGAATTATACCTGCTTTTATTTTTAATTTAATTTTCTCCCCCTTCTATACTCTAAATGAAAAACAAAACTATTGTAACAAATATTTTTCATCAGGCAAAACAAACTCCCACATTGTCCACCATTTTCCTAGAGTGAGTTACAGTAGGCCATTTCTTTAGTAAAGAACCAAGTAGATGTGTTACACAGGAAACACATAAAATCCTTAGAAAGGTTGAGATTAGAACCCAGTTCCCTTAGGAAAAATAAACAAACAAATACTTCTCTTCAAGAGAGAGCAATGTATCACCATTACCTAAAGCCAGAAATATAGCAGATTCTCCCAGGGAAGGAATGGAGAGCTAAAAGGAGTAGGGGGGGTGGGGGATTTCAGTGTTTTTAACACAGAAAAGTCCCAGATTCATGTCAATGCTAAATGGGGGGAGGGCAACCCAAAGTCTTCATCTGAGACCATTATTGAGTTCTATATGTTGTAAGCAACACATCTTGAATGAAACACGCAACTGTGCCACTCCCATAGTATGTGGAAAGTGGGTGGGGGTGGGGAAACAAAAGCAAAAGCTGAATCTCAATGGATGTGTACAGGCTAAAGAACCTCCTGATGCCATAGTTTGGGATATAAATGAAAGAGAGAGAGAGAGAGAGAGAGAGAGAGAGAGAGAGAGAGAGAGAGAGAGAGAGAGAGAGAGAATGAGAACCCATGAGCAATCTAGTGCTTTTATTTCAACTATCTATATCTAAAGAGGGCATGATTTTTTAAAAAAAATCAGCACCCTAAATTCAGTTGTACCTGAAAGAGACCCTGAAGGAGGAAGGCAGGGATATAATTGCCCCAGTGTCAGTCTGGCTGGGAAGCAAAACAATCCTCTTTACTGTACTATCTCTGTATGGGGATGGGAAGCATGCTTTAGTGATGATAGATTAATCAAATATGCCTTTGGCTCTGTGCTTCTCATCAGAGAGATAAAGATCTATAATTTACTTCCATCCCAGAGATTGATATGGCACATGTAAATGTATATACTACACTTCCTCAGAATCCAACAAGCATCTCTCTATCTCGAATGTCTCCACTATTCCCCCTAGGGCAAAAGAGTGAAAGCAGGCAGGCAGAATCCCATAAGCATTCCAATTTTTATTTGGGCCAATGCAAAAAAAAAAAAAAACTCACCATTGGCAGCAACTGAAGGGCATGTTCTCACTCCATCAATAAAAATTAACAAGCCAAAAAAAATAAAATTAAAAAGTTGGGAGTGGAGGATGAGATGG
The DNA here is from genome assembly GCF_011100635.1 of Trichosurus vulpecula. NCBI lineage: Eukaryota > Metazoa > Chordata > Mammalia > Diprotodontia > Phalangeridae > Trichosurus > Trichosurus vulpecula. The sequence continues at coordinate 233,251,498 of NC_050578.1, read as the reverse complement.
AGAGCCAGAAATATGTTTGACAATGGCAGGCAATAGAAGCATTGCCTTTCTACCAAGTAGGTAATTCCGATCTTCCTACAGTGGACTCAGTTCTGGTTTTAAAAGAATGCAAATATATCTTATATGGTTTAAAATCTCACACCTAAACTCTTCCAGCAAAGGGGACTTTTAGAATAATGGGCAGGGGGAGGAGAGAACTGCACATCAAAATAATACTAATCATTTTCCATGTAGACTGAAACAAATGCATCACATAGGGATTTTTCCCCCCTCTTTTTGTTCCAGTCTCTCAGAAAGAAGTTGAAATGGTGTGATTATATTCTCCATGACAGCAAAAGAAAAGAAAATGCAGATTTTCTACACAATTATCTTTCTTCCTGCCTGATTTCCTTCAAAGAGATACCAGTACTCAACCTTTGTGCTGAGTAGTTGTTCTTAGTTTGGCTTCTAGCGCCACCTTCTGGGAAATGGGAGTATGGGAGCACCCACAGCTTTCCAGAGAGTATTAAAATAAAGAGTTCATTTATGAAGACTCGGGGAACATTGGTTTAGAGCTGAAAGGGACTTCTGAGGATGAAGCTTCAGGCCAGGGAGCTTAAGTGACCTGCCTAAAGATGCACAAGTAGTTAGCATCAGAAGTAGGATTTTAATCCAGGCCCCTGGTTGCAGAGCCAATTCTCTTTCCACTGAACTTACTGTCCCAGAGATGAGGGGGAGAATCTGCAGTGCGAATCCAGGGGCCCATCTCCATCTGAAGGTCTTTAAAGAACACATCAAGAAACCTCTTGTACAATGCAAGGAGAATGACTCTCTGTAAGTATGCATAGAGTTACTGGGATAAGTATACAGTGTTCTCATCTTTTAGATTAATTACCCAAAACTATCATGGTCTGCACTTTAGAAGAGAAGAATAAATATATCATATTAATCCAGAGAAATCTAATTCATGAGTTGGAGCATCCATTGCCAATATATGATCCTTACTGTAAGAATGGTAGGTGTTACAAATGCCCAGCAGACTTTCCAGAAAATGTTTGGCTGGAATCCAATCATCATTTCTATATCTTCACAAAATCTTTGCAGACCTGAAAACAAACAAGCAAAGACAGTCAGGGCATCAGGCAGCGTAGGAAGATTGGGTCTCATGGCGGAAACAAATTCAAGCTCTTTAGCCCAAGACAGCACCTGACTAATACAAAGTCACACCACTTATGTAGGAGACCATCTGATGTGTGAATCTCCCTCTGTCCAGAAGATAATGGAGAACTGAAACTTTAAATAGCTATTAAACACATGCAGCAGTATGGTTCGAGGAGTTTATCCCCTACTGACACCTAAAAGCTCTTGGGCTACAAGTAGCACTTAGGCCATATCAAAGCTGTCTAATACCAGCTCAGACCTACATATATGCTCATCTTTGACATCTCATTAGATTCGTAGCATCAGAGACTTAGAGCTGCAAAGGACTTTGAAGATCATCTAATCTAGTGCCTTCATTTTGGAAATGAAACTGAGGTTCACCAAGTAGCAAGTAAATGAGCCAAGAATGAACCCCAGACCAAATACCATGTTTCTTTAGTTTTCAATTTCTTGCATCACCATGCCACTTATCTAGCAAAACTTATGAAAAGCTCATCCAATGGGTACGGCAGACAATGAAATAGCCTCACAGAAACAGTTAAAAATTTATCACACTAAATGTGGCTTCCTGCCCTCCCCATTAGTGGAACTGATAAAACTGGCTTTCATGGGTCTGTATCTAGGATACAATTTTCCTTATCCTATGTGGGGGGCTAGCTGTAGAGCCACAGAGCCATTGTAAAATCATTGTGTCCCGATTGGCCTCCCTCCTTGGCGCAGTGAGACTTACTGTCATCCTAGTCGTGGACACAATTCTAATCAATAGCTTAAAGGGGGAGGGAAAGGGGCAGGTTATAGTATTCAGTCATGGGACCTGCTTTCGAATCCCTTCTCTACCATTGGAGCTTGGACAAAATACTTAAATTCTTTGTGACTCAGTCCCCTCATCTATAAAATAAAGGGAGGATGATTACATGAACTTTTAGATTCTTTCCATTTCTAAATATCTGATCTTATGATCCTAAGGCTCCATATATCAATCATTCCGAAGACCTTTTCACTTTTAAAAGATGATGGTGGGGAGAATAAATGGACATATAAAGAAAAACAGTTGGAAAATGTTTCAAGTCATTGGGTTTCTGTTTTTCCCCTTAACCCAAACTTACTGTGCTAGGAGGCCCTAGAAGAGAATCAAAATTTACCTTAGACCTGGTTACTGCCCTCAGAAAGCTTACAGTCTACTAAGTCCCCTTTGCACCATCTCTGACAGGTAGTAAATAGTCTGACCTCTACTTGAACACTTACAGTTTCTTCTTTCATTTTTAGTGGAAAATTGATGTCCCATCAGGAGCAACGGGATGACAAAATTCAAGCTGGACAGGACCCGAGAGGTCTTCTAGTCAAACTTGTACCTATGAATCTGCTCAACTGACCCTTCAACAATGCTCATATAGTCTTCATCTGAAGACCTTCAGAGACAATGAAAGACCACAAATTTGCTATTTCTCAAAGTTGTCTACTCTGTTTTTAAGACAACTCTAAGTGTTAAGATTTTATTTTTACTATTGAGCCTAAATCTGTCTGTCTACAACTTTGCTTCTAAAGCCCTCTGGGGACAAGCAAAACTAAGCTGAGTTTTCTCATATGGCAGTCTTTCATATGCTTAGAGATCACCATCATGTGCCGCCTGCTAAACTTCTCTTCTCCAGATAATGCTCTGATCTGGGGAACAAATTTGAAAAATGACATTGACACACTAGAGTCCACCCAGGATGGCGACCAGGCTAGGGAAGGACCTCAAGAAAGAGCACCAAGAATGTTTAGGCTGGGAAAGAAAGCACTTAAATGGATATAACTGTCTTCAAGTACTGGAGTTATATAGAAGAGAGATCACATCATACTTGAGAATTTCCCATTTCTCTTGGGCTGACTATCCCTGTAGAATTTAGGCCATGGGTTCCTATCTATCTGGGCTATCACTGGAAATCCACACTCCACTACCGAAAATGTAGGTACAAACTGTTAGACTATCAATGGCTTTCATCCCTTCCTGTAACACAAATCCCAAGGTAGTACAAATTCTAAGACTGAATGGTTACTTTTCCCAAGTTCTCTAATCATTTTTACATCAGCACTTAGTTCTTTGTTTTTGATCATAGCCTAGTCCAGGATAATGTAGACCATAGATTTAGTGCTAGAAGGAACCTGAGAAATTAAGTCCAACCCCTTCGTTTTACAGATGAAGAACTAAAGACTCAGGAAGTCAAATGACTTGCCCAGGTTCACACAGATAGTATCTGAGGCAAGATTTGAACTCAAGCCTTTCTGACTCCAAGTCTAGCACTCTACTTCCTATGCCATTTTACCCTTTTGGCAGTTCATCTGACCCTGCCCTATCACTCCCCCAAGGTAAATAATTACTGCTCTGTTCCTTCCTGCCCAACTAGGTGACTTGGTGGATAGAGCCCTGATCCTGAAGTCAGGAAGACCTGAATTAAAATCCAGCTTCTGACGCTTCCTAACTGTGTGACCCTGGGCAAATCATTTAATCTCAGTTTCTTCAACTGTAAGTGGGAATGATGATAGCAATTAGCTCCCAGGGTTGTTGTGAGGATCAAATGAGACTATATTTGTAAAGTGCTTAGCACAGTTCCAGGCACATTCCCTTTTCCTTCCCACTGTCCTCTCCCACCTTCTGCCTATGCCCAGGTTTCCAGCCAGGCTTCTCCTTTCTGAGTTTCATGGATCCCCAGGGCTTTCTAAAACTGGGAAGAAGTTCCTTAGTTCCCCTTCAATTTTCCTCTTTTCTATTATCTTGGCCCATTTCAATGAGAGATGTTGAAATCCCCATCCCCGTCTAGGTCCTTCATGCTGCTCACTATGATAACGGGTATTTCAGTGAAGTACCCCAAAACTCCTATACCGCTGCCTGACTCCTTCCTCAATACAACCCTCTCCCCATTGAATCTCATGGATAAACTGCTAGACTTGGAGTCAGGAAGACCTGAATTCAAATCCTGCCTCAGACACTAACTAGCTGTGAGACCCTAGACAAGTCACTTGAGCTCTCAGCCACAGTTACCTCATCCATAAAATAAGGATAACAATAACACCTACTTCATGGGGTGGTTGTGAGGAGGAAATGGGATAATATATGTAAAGAGTTTTGCAAACCTTAAGGCAGTAAATAAACATTAAATATCATTATTCCTGAGCAATCTACTCTCTGGGACGTGGAAATGAATCACAACAGGTTAATTAGATAAACTAGTCACTGCTCAGGTATTACTCTCCTAATTGCAAGTATTTCTTAGTCCTTTAAAGTGGGCAAAACCCCTTACATACGTTATCTCATTTCAACCCTGGGATAACCCTGGGAGGTCTGTACTGCAGGTGTTATTAAACCCCATGTTACAGATAAGGACATTATAATTCGGAGAGGTTAAGTTGACTGCTAGCCAATGGTGCCCCTACTAGTAAGGATCACAGGCAAGATTTGCACCCAGGTCTCTCTAGACCAGAAGCACAGTGCTCTTTCCACCACACACACTGCCTTTTGGTACAGTTGAAATGATTAGCTTTGGCTGACAAGCCAATGGGAGAGATCATCTTTGATTAGCGGGAGGTTTCTTAGTGTCCTTGTTCTCACATCATCTAGAAGATTGCTTACTTCCCCAAGAGTACTCATTCCTGGAAGCATGCGGTCCTTCCTTCATCTGTTAATTATCTCTAGCATCCTGGCAACTCTAACAAGAAAGATGATCTCCAACTAGTCAAGCATTCATTCACTCGTATTTCATGGGTAGGATGCTTATTGTTACGGCACTACAGGAGCCGACCTGCTGTGACTATGATCATTCCTGAAGCAGGGGAAGGCTTAATACAAAGTCTGCTAAAACAGCAGGCCCCTGGAGTTATAACTAAGCATAGCCTGAGAGGTCTAATCATCTCTTGTTATCTATCTCTAGGTTCTAGAATATTCCTTATAGGACCAAGGGGGCAAGAAGATAGCTTGGGAGGAGGGGGGTGTTCAGTTTCCTTCTTGTTCTTGCTCTGATACCAAATAATCAAATCATTAGTATCTTAAAAGTTGTGTTAAGTATCTGTATCCCCATTGCCTAGTACATTGCCTGGCACAGAGTAGCTGCTTAATAAATGCTTGTTCATTAATTGAATTACTCTGCAGGGAAAGGGCAGAGTTTTACACGCATAGGAAGGAACAGTAAGAGTTAAGCTTGGAATAGATAAGTTATGGTAAGTTGTAGAGAGTCTTGAGTACCAGGAAAGATAGTTTGAACTTTATTCAGGGGGTAATAAAGAGTCACTGAAAGTTTTTAAGCATAGGAATGGCATTAATAGATGGGTGCATTAAAAAAAAGATTATTCTGCCAGCTGTATGAAGGATAGATTGATGGAGAGAGAGAATGGAGTTGGGAAGAACTGAAAAGAAAATATTATATGCCAGCAATGGGAGCTTTTACTAGGATGGTTACAGTAATAACAGAAAAAGGGACAGAGATGAAATCCTTCAGAGATGAAAACCACAGTCTCTGGTCATTGATTGGATATAAAGGGTAAGAGAGAGACGAGTCAAAGACAACCCCAAAGTTCCAAGCATGGGGAACTGAGTGAGTGGAGGTGCCAATAACAAAAATAGTAAAGTCAGAAAGATGAACTGACTTGGGGAGAAAGATAATAGGCTTGATTTTAGACATGCTGAGTTTGAGGTGCTGGTAGGACATACGAACAGAGGTATCCTACAGATCATCGGAGTTTGTCTGAGCTCAGATAGTCAAGACTAGAGAAAGAGATTTGAAAATTACTGGTAATAGGAGTAGTCTAGGAGTGAATGAGATTTCTGGAGGACAGAACGTAAAGAAAAGGCAAGGACTAGAGGTAGAACTTCGGGGAGAGCTCACATTTGAGGGCTAGGAAGAAAAGGAGGAGCCAAGGACACAGAAAGGGAGCAGTTGCAGAACTAGGAGGAGTGTGGTGTCTCTGAAACTGAGAGAGGAGGGTTTCATCAGGACCAAAAGTTATGAAGAAATCATGGAAGGAAAAAAAATCTTTTGATTTGGCGATTGTGGGGTGATTGGTGCCCTTTGAGGGAGCAGTGTCAATGGAGTGATGGGGAAGGAAAAGAGGATATGAGAGTTTGAGGAGGGAATGGGTAGTAAGGAAATGGAGGCATTCATTAAAGGTAATTATTTCAAGAAGTTTAGCAGTGAAGGGGAGAGATGGGATGTTAGTTATATGGGAAAGAAGTATCAAGGGAAGACTTTTTTTAGGATTAGGGAAGCCTGAGTATGTTTGCAGGCACAGGGCAAGGAGCCAATGGAAAGATGAAAAACAAGATAAGCACAAGCATTGTTCCTAGCAATAGCATCAGAATTAGCCAATTATGGCATTTGTACACTTATGAATTTTCCTTTTTCTTTGGCAGAGATATTGGGGTGATTTGCCATTTCCTTCTCCAGCTCATTTTATAGATGAGGAACTGAATCAAACAGTGTTAAGTGACTTGCTCAGGGTCACACAGCCAGTAACCATTTGAGGCCAGATTTGAACTCAGGAAGATGAGTCTTCCTGATTCCAGGTCTAGCACTCTACCTACTGCACCACCTAGCTTTCCCCTAGGTATTAGTAACAAAACTCTTTCTAGAAAAGAAATAAATTAGTTACATGATATTTCCATGGAACAGGATGAGAAAGAAAAAAGCCAGACTCTTCCCACTAACAAATTTGAAAGGCGGGAGCTGAGAACTCACCAAGAGGTGAGGGGGAGGAAGCAAGAACCAAAAGTAGACACCAGTGAATCATGAGCCTATGTCAAAATAGCAGAAAACTGCTTCCATCATTAAATCAGCCCTTAGCAATCACAGAATATAAGTGAAAATCAAGGAATATCTTTTAATTTGCCTTACACTGCCTTATTTTATGACTAGCATTAAATGTCCATGGAGTTCTTTAAGAAAAACATGAAAGTCATTCTATTTTAAAGTTGTCTAGGCATTTCCTTGTGGACACACTAAAATTTACATGCTTTAGGTCTGTTTGCATGCTTTGCTGCCCCGAAGTGGAATAACCTGCCTCAAGAGAAAGTAGGTAGCCCTCCTTAAAGGTCTTCTAGCAGAGGTTGGGTGAGCACTTAAGGAGGTTTCTTTCATGTATCACTTGGATGAGATGACTGTTAAGGCCCCTTCCAACTCAGAAAATCTGTGATTCTCAGGGTATCCTCAATCAGTAGTTAATCAATAAACATTTATTAAACACCAGCTGTGTACCAGGTACGGTGCTCAGTGCTGGGGATACAAAAAGAGGCCAAAGACAGTTATAGCCCTCAGGAAACTTACACTCTAACAAAGGAGATGGCATGCAAACAAATATACGCAAAGCAAGCTATGTGCAGGATAACTGGGAAATAATTAATAGAGGGAAGGCACTAGAACTGAGAGAGACTAGGAAAAGCTTCTTGTAGAAGGTGGTATTTTAGTTGGGATTTAAAGGAAGCCAGGGAGGTCCATAGTCAGAGTGGAGGAAAGAGTTATAGACATAAGGGACAACCTGAGAAAATGTCCAGAGATGAGAAATGGAGAAATGAAGGCCAGCATCGCTGATTGAATAGTGTGTGTTGGGGGGTAATGTGAAAGAAGAATGCAAAAGCAAGAGGGGGCTAGGTTATGCAGGGCTTTGAATGCCAAACAAAGCATTTGTACTTGATCTTGGAGGCAATGGGGGTGGGGGCTATATGATCAGACCTGTGTTTTAGGAAAATCACTTTAGTAGCTGAATGGAAAATGGACAGACTTGAAGCAGGCAGGTCTAACAAAAAGGCTATTACAATAATCAAGGCATGAGGTGATGAGGGCCCACACCAGAGTGGTGGTAGTATCAGAGAAGAAAAGGTCTGTTTCATCTTTAGACAAGGCCAGATACATTTTGAATCATACAATGTTGGAAATAGAAAGGACCTTAGAGATCTTCTAGTCAAATGAATGTTCTTTGTGGACCAGCAACCAATGCTAGGCACTAGAAGAGGAAAGGGAAGAAAGATACAAAAGAAATACATCACAGTCTATGCCTTCAATGAAGAAAATGACATAGAAACTAGTCCTTAATTGGAAAAAAAACATTAATTAGCTTCCTAGAAATTCCTATTAGAAGTTAATTTCAATGCACATAATACATGTTTTCTCTGTTTGACATTTAGAGTCTTTCACAACCTGGTAGTAACCTACTTTTCTAGCCTTATTATACGTTATTCCTTTTTACGCACTCTGCAATCCAACCCAATTGGCCTTCTCAGTGTTCCTCCCATATGGCAATCCATTTTCTATCTGTGCCTTTGCCCTGGCTGACCTCCATGCCTGGAATGCATTCCCTCCTTACGCATTCCTCTTAGAATCCCTGTATTCCTTCCAAATTCAGCACAAACACCATCTTCTACATGAAGCTTGTCCCAATTCTTTTCTCCTCCACCCTATGTCCCAGCAACTCCAGGTTTCTAAAATAACTATGTATTTCTTTTGTATGTATTTTATATAGCCATGTATGTACATATCATCTTCCTCTTTAGACTATAAGCTCCTAGAAGGAAGACACAATTTTACTTCTGTCTCTGCATTCCTAACATGGTGCCAGACACACAGTAGATGCTTAATAAATGCTTGTTCATTAATTGACCATATAAGAACATTTTTTCCCAAAGCCAAAAATGTCATTAACATATGGAGGGTGTTGACTATGGGCAAAATTAGGAAGCAGATGAATCTCGTCTTCAATTTATTTTCTCATCCTCTATCACCCTTGGCCTCCCCATCCCCAACTCTGTGTGTCCCCCTCCTAAAAGTCCCTGTGAAAGTATTGACTGAGAACAAATAATAACGGACCTCCATATAGAGCTTTAAAGTTTAAAAGGCATGCTATGTATCTCAATGGCAGACATGATGTCTTTTCTAAGCACATCCAGCACCAAAAGGCATTAGATAAATGTTTGGTGTGTCTTATCAGATTTTAATTCTGCTCTCTCCCCCACACTACCTGACACAGCACTAGGCTAATAAAAAGTATTCATTAAAAGCTTTTTTTATTGGCTTAACAATTAAGGGAAGACCCTTTTTGCCTTCTGTCTATTGTCCCCCATCAAGCAAAGCAAGGAAGATTTATATCCTGCACATCAGCTTTAAATTGAAATTTGAGAGTTGTGAAAGAGCCAAAATACAAATAAAGGGGTCGAGTGGGAAGCCAGTAACATCAGAGAGGGAAAAAAAGTAAGTCCAGATTAGAGGGCTTTTTTTTAATTAAAAATCTTGATGAGCTCAGCAAGCAGAACATGTAACAAGAGCTGAAGACAGATTTATTCCATCATAAAAGCCACTGCCTGGTGTGGTGCCAACATCCTTATTATGAAAAGTACAAGGATGTGGAAGTCGATGTTCCAGGGGGTGTAAAACAAGCAATTGTTGGAGGTGGAAAATAAATCACATCAATTTAAAGCATTGTGATCTGAGGAACTACGCAGACGAAATTAAGAATTTCAGCTCTGGTGTGGAACCAATCTATTCTTCCTCTACAAAACTCCATGTCACTTATCTGATCTCCTATTCTTCTAGCCATAAGGTCTGTGTTGGCTTCCAATAAAATTCAAAGAAATTTTAAAAGTGATTTCACTTATTTAGAAGATGCTTAAAGGCACAGTGCCTAGATTAAACTCAGAGACCCAAGATTCCAATCTTATACTGAGGTGCTAGAAGCCCCATACCCTTTGGGAATATTGAACCAAGACTGATATTGAAACCAAGAACAGAATTGAATACCCAGCATATTTTTTTAATTACAGACATCATGATGTGATGGCTAGAGTGAACAAGACCTGAGTCCAAATTCTTCCTCTGACCCATAACATCAGGGTAACCTTCCACCAATCATTTAACTTCTGTCTCATAATGCTCATGAGGATGTCTGTATAGTGGAAACAGCCCTGATTCAGGAGTGAGGTGGACTGGTTTCAAATCATGCCTCTGATATATACTCCTTTTATGACCTTAGGCAAGTTACTTATCTTCCTTGAGCTTTGGTTTCCTCATCTATAAAATTTAAGCATTGAACTAACAGGCCTCTGAGGTCTCTTCCAGCTCTATTTCGATGATCCTAATTCATAGTTTGACACCTGGATTTGTGTTAATGGTGGAAGTTCCTATTCCCAGAATCCCCAACATGACTGAAATCACAGATGCTACTCATGTCCCTGAATATGTTAAAAATCAGTAACAATGAAATCCTCTCTTTTAAAAAGGAAATACAAATCTCCAATTGGTAAAGCTGGAAGAGATCTCAAAGACCATGTAGTTCATCCCCTTCATTTGGAAACCTAAGCCCAGAGAGGTTTAGTGAACAAGATCATTGTAATTAGTAAGAGGCAAGGTGAGGAACAGAACCAAGTGACCTCGTTTCCCATCCAGAGCTCTTTCACTTCAACTTCTTCCTCTTGTTTCATTGATTCACTCAATTTAAAAGAAAATTATGCAACAAGCAAATTGTCCTCATCAATGCAATGTTTTTCTAATATATTTCATTTTTGTCCTTCCTTCTACTGAGTCGGCATTTTTATTTGGCCTCATCCTATTTAAATGAAACGCCAAGCTGCAATAATTCCCTGTATGATAAATATTAAAATATAAACTGTAAACTCAAATTACAGTGGGATATAGAAAGAGAATTGGATCTATAATTTAAAGATCTGGGTTCAAATCCCACCCCTGTGTGACCTTGGACAAGTGACTTAACCTCTCTGGGACTTGGTTTTCTCACCTGTAAAATGAGTGGGTTTGGCTAGATGTACTCTGAGGTCACCTTCTAGCTCTCAGTCTATGATCCTGTGGTTCTATGGGCTTTATCTGGAAACATTCTATTCCTATAAGTGGGTTAAAAATCCATTTAAGGTTCAATATGAAATTTTCATCTAAAATGTTCCTGCTGGAAGTAGCCCAGTGGAGTCATGGTCTTCATAGAGAGAGGACGTGCCCACAACCATTAAATCACTGATCCACAAAAGTGTCCAAGTATTGCAGATCATTCAGGGTACAAGGACTAAAACTTTCAAGATATATATGTATGCATATATACATATGTATGTATGTATGTATGTATGTGTGTATACATATGTGTGTATGTGTATACACACACATACAAACACACATATATGTCCTTTGGGATGTAGGGAATCTACTTCCAATTTTATATTCAAAAAGCTATTTCATATTCTCATACTTTAAAACTGAAATGGGAAAAGCTTTTTGTTTAATGATGCTTTTAAGCTGTTAAATAAGCCTGTTTTAGCAAAGAGAACTATGTAAATGTGTCCTTTGTGAATATTGTCGATGAGAATATAGATATCGACAGAAGTAAATTAGAGTATTACCTTTCTCTGGGATGGAATATCAAGTAAAGAATTTTACTTGTCCCTCCAGTTACCTTGGGAAATGGTGTGTTGGATGAAAACACTTCTGAAATTCCCTTTCAGCCTGGGAAGCCTATGTAAATTCGCATGCCACAAAACCAGGAGTTCTGCTATCTGGGCCTAAAGGTATAGTTATCTCAGTCCTGTACTTACTTTTGTCATTCTCTGCTCAAAGCAGAAAATACTTTCCCAGGATTGTAAACATTTGTTCAATTTCAAAATCATTACAGGACGACTCAGCCTTGCCCCTTTCATTCTGGGGTGGAAGAGATTTGATCGGCAGGTGACTGGAGGCAAATCCATCCACATTTGGCCAGTCCTAGATGAGACCCTGCTTCACAGCTCATCCAGCCACCAACTTGGGCCACCTAAACAACCTCCCTGCTGCCCACATATGCACCTTCCTTCCCCACTTTCCACCTCTTCCTCAAAGCGTTGCTACAATTGCTTCTAAAGATGGTAGGTATGCTGATTGACCTATGGTTCAACTCACCATCCCTGTAACTGCTCAGACCAAATTCCCCTCCCCTGACCATCAGTCCTTAATATATGCCATCTCCTCTTATTAGAATATAATCTCCTTGAGGGCAGAGACTCTCTGAATTTTGCATTTGTATCCCTTAGGTACATAGTTGGTGACTACCAAATGCTTTTTCATTCGTTTATACATGCAAAATCAGTACAAGATGCAGTGCTATCTTAACAGCCTAAATTGTTCAACTGTTGCGTCACCAATTTCGCTAGCATCTCTGTAGTCACTTTTCTCAAAGGATGCAATTTGTCTAAGTGGTCTATGTAATACTCTTTAGCCAGAAAGCAGATTTCCTTTCCAAAACTCCCAGGAGTCTAAGCCTGGGGCAGTGTCTCCATCATGACTTGGAAAGCAATTAACGTCTCCTACTCCTCATGGAGTCTGTTCTTTTTTTTTCCATTTTCATGTTTTCCATTTCAAAGCATTTCTTAGGCAAAAACATAAAAGCTCCGGAGTAGCAAGCAAGGTATTTGAAGGGTGGCTTCATGCCACTTCTAGTATACAGCTGCCAGATCTAGTAGAGATGCTAAGTTGCTATTTATATCATCTCAAAGAGTGCCAGCCAAGCAGCCCTTCATGTGGAACAGCCAGATTAAATGCTGCCTACAATGGTGTGCCCATTGTGACTTTCAAATACCCACTCCTAAGGATAATGCTAAACCTGCCAAGGGAGCACACCTGCTTTCTATCCTTCCTGTGATCATAAACTATAGATTACTTCTCATCTTCTCTGAGATACTGCTCTCATCATCAGAGGATCATAAATCTAGTGCTAGAAGGGCCTTTCATTCCAGGGTGGGCTAGTAAATGTTTAACAATCAGCTCTCCAAAAAAAAGACGTATGTGTGATGCATTTTTAAGTTTGATCTGCATTACCATTTTCTCCGTCACTTTCTTAAGTCTCAATAATTAACAAAACAATAAATCGAGACATGATTTGTAGAATTTTCCAGTTTCTGAGATGTAAATGTTCACATTGAAATCTTAACAAGCATATCTCAAGAGCTAGTTCAACCTGGCTCCAACATATCCCTGACCTATTCTACTCAATCATCTTACAGTTATCTGTAATAACTGTAATCTGAAATCCCAGGAGGAGTAAGTGAATTGTCCAAAGTTACCGAGGGAGTCGGCATCAAAGGTAGGATTCAAAATCAGGTCCTCTGACTCCAATCTTAGCATTCTCTTTTCACTGGCCCATACTGCCTCTGATAAGATCATTTCTCCAAAGGTGTCACTCATCTTTCAGCACTCACAAAATCCAAGAGAAGTCTAATTCACAGGTCTGTTTCACCTATCCGTAAAATGAGGCAGGATTAGATAGCTCTGAGGATCTTCCAGCTCTAGGATCCTAGGAAGAGTCCCTCCTCTCTTCTCCAAAGCACACACCCATTTGCTTAAATTTTTTTGTCCTTCTCTAGTGCCCCAAAGTAGCACCTATATCTTGGCATTCTTTTCTCAGATATAGGACATATAACAACACTCCTGCAGCCAAGAAGCCATTCCACGCAATCCTTGGTTACTCCTTACCGTATATGTAGGAAATCCCAACAAGCTCAAAGATTGCGATGATGACCAGTGCATATGAAGCTGCATATGTGTCCACGAGCTGAAACATGTAAATTCCACCCTAATTGAAATGAAGAAAATTCAACAGTTATGCATACTCTGAATCCTCTTTTTCCAGGCACCACATTGATGTTTATTTTGTGGAGATAGCCAGGCTTCAGGTTGGAAGGCATGCTGCATAATGTCACTCAGTCATGGAATCATACAACCTCAGAGATCTGTGGTACATTAGAACCCCATGTATTTCGATCGGTACCTGAAGAAGAATTCCTTTATGGAATTGCTGACAGCTGGATATCCAGCCTCTGAAACCACAGCTCCCTGCAGCAGCCCCTTCTTCTTTGGCTCCAATTCTTTGTTCCTACATCAAGTCTAAATTAGTTTCTTTTCAGCTGAGGAAACTAAGGTCCACCAAGGTTAAATGACCTTCCCAAAAGGCTCAATGGGTCATAGGCAGCAGAGTTAGGATTCAAACCCTGATTTGCTAACTCCAAATCTTGAGCTCTTCCTACTAGCATCTATCTAGTAACTTAACACTGTAGAACTCACAGAGAATACCAATAGCTACTCCAGGTTAGGGATAATTTGTGACCGCTGGGGATGCCTCAGTTCAATTAATAAGCAGGGGCTCTGGTCATATTATTAAATCTGTCTCAGAAAACATTATAGGCTAATCAACAGAACAAGCACAAAGCAGGACCCACTCCCTTAAACTGAAAGGATTAAGATCCAACATAAGAAAAGCCATATTAGAGTTACATTGGTATTGACTTCTCTTTATAAGTATACTTTACTCTAAACAATACACTTTAAGCAAAGACAGTAGGAAAATGTTGATATACTCATCAGTTGCATTAACTGGTATATTATATTAGCAATTCCATTCATGTATGGGTTGGACTAGATGGCCACTGAGGTCCCTTCCAACTCAAATTTTGGGATGCTATGAAATAGAATGCCTGGAAATAGGGAGGTGGTATTCCCTCTGATTCTCTGTCTTGATCAAATCATATCTGAAATATTGGGCTCAATTCTGGATGCCATATTTTTGGAGGGACATTGATTGACTAAAGAATATCCATAGGAGCATGACCAATATTTTGAAGGGTGTCAAAAATACTCTATATGAGAATCAGTTGGAAGAAACTGAGGATATTTAGCCTAAAGAATAGCCTTCTTTAAGTATTTGAGAAGCTATCATATGGAAGAAAAGGCCAGAATTGTCCTCCACAGCTCCCAGAGGACAGTGGGTGAAAGTTGCAAAGAAGCAAATTGTTCTAATTCTTCTGGGTTCAGCAAAGGAAAAATCTCCAAATAATTAGAACTACATCCCAAAATGGAATGAGTTGATGCAGAAGATAATAGGTTCCACCTTACCGAAATCTGAAGCAAAGGCTAAAGAATGGTTTTGGGGGTATACCATAGAGAGGATTCTTGTACAGGTATTGATTGGACTAGAGGGTTTCTTAGGTCCTTTCTACCTCTGATATGCTGCAATTCTCC
The DNA here is from genome assembly GCF_011100635.1 of Trichosurus vulpecula. Taxonomy (NCBI): domain Eukaryota; kingdom Metazoa; phylum Chordata; class Mammalia; order Diprotodontia; family Phalangeridae; genus Trichosurus; species Trichosurus vulpecula. The sequence continues at coordinate 233,236,355 of NC_050578.1, read as the reverse complement.
AATCATCATTTAAATCTATAATATCTGCATTTTTGATAGCTGTTCAATTGTCTAATGGCTCCTAACTCTTGAACATTCATTCTCTCTTTCTAACCCCCCTACCTAATGAATTTATATTACTTAAATTCTAATTTGTATCAGAAGTTTGTCTCAGGGACCCAGCTAGACTGTAATTTCCACAAGGACAGGTGCCAGGTCTCCTTTATCATTGAGTCCTCAGAAACTAACATAATGTTTTACACATAATAAATGTTTACTAATTGTTGAATTCTCTTCCCAAAGCTTTATGTCAAATAATTTTAACTTGTAAAAAAAACATTTAAATGCATTTGAGGAATTTAGTCCTTTAAAGGAATCTCTTGGTAGACCTTACTTTAAAGCAAATAATCAACCAGCAATTTCTCCACTTCGCAAGTTTAGACTTCTTTGTTTTGGGTTTTCTTAGGCACATCCATTATGTGGCTGCCTACCTAGCTCAAGGATACATCTATCCATTGCTGCCGGCCAAAATGGAGGGAGAATTAAGTCTGCTTTATAAATCCCTAATTAATTTGTGTAAACTTCATTTCTGTGGCAGTAACATTTGTCTAGCAAAATGCCAAGTAAGTACTAAGTCCATAACAATTGCATGAATAAATGAATAATGAAGGAGGGAATGAATGAATGAAGTAGAGAGAGTAATGTCCTACCCTGCCTTCCTTTTCCCAAAAGAGTCTCAGCAAATAACTTACCTGAGTGATCATAGGAAAGCCCATGATGAAGAAACAAACACAGCATCCAAGAGTAAAGACAGGTTTGTGCGTGCGCAAATATTTTGGAAACTCATCTGAAATGGAGGTCACTATGGTCTCAATGGTGGCAAACTGTGAAGATAATAGTAAAAGAAAATGTTAGTTATGCAGCCTAAACAAACATAACAAAAGCAGCCATTTTTCATTCTATAAAGGAAAGGGGAAGCTATTTCTTTTAATAACCCAAAAGAACCTATTGGGATCTCATTACCAATTATAGGCAAGGAGAGCAATAATGTTTTATTTCTTAGAACTCTCTCTCCCACTGGCAGCTCTCCCCATCCCCACAGACACACAAGCTCCATTCCTTCATCCATCAGAACATCGGACACTTTCCTCTGTTTATTAGGTAGCTATAGATTCTTTTCTTATCATTTACATCTTGCTTTATACTTAAGGGGGGAAAACCACTTTATACCCAACTAGCTCAACTGATAAACGTAGCCACATTATTTGTAAACAGTCATTTTTCCTAAAAATTTGATTATTTTCTCCCTCCTGAATTAATTTCTTCCTCTCTCCCACCCTCTGATAATTTTTAGTGAGAAATTTTAGTGACAGCTGAAAACATACAGAACAGATATATTGGTATGCTGTTTGGAAATACAGACTCCCCTCCAAATTTCAGAAATACACACACACACACACACACACACACACACACACACACACACACACATCTCTGCACCTTCCTTGGGAAAATCATCAAGTCCCTAACTGCCCTCATCCTTTTCCGACTGTTTTCAGTGCCACCAAAGCAGAAAGGACAATTGTGGCACATCATTACCCCAAATAGGCCCTGTTAGAGGCTGTACTTTGGGAAAAGCCAAAGAGGCAAGGAAAGAAGTCTGCTCACCATGGTGTCCAACCCGAGAGTCAGGAGCATCAGGAAGAAGATTATGGCCCAGAAGGGAGAGAGAGGAAGTCTGGTTAAGGCTTCAGGATAAACCACAAAGGCAATACCTGGCCCTGAAGAAGACAAAACAGAAATGATTACAGACTATCCCATAGCCTGCAGGCCATCAAAGGATAAAGCAGGAGACACATTCAAACATCAGGTACAGCTCAAGTGGTAGGTAAAATCTTCACAAAACCTTCTCTGACTATTGTAGCCTCCCACAGACATAGTATGGTACCGATTTGTATCCCTACAGCTTAGTACAGTGGCTAGCACATGGTAGGTGCTTAATAAATGTGTATTGTGGACTGTATTATAGTATACCATTAACTTGCCCTGTGTGTGACCTTAGGCAAAACATTCATCTTCTCGGAGCCTGTTTCTTCTTCTCTAAAATGGAAAAGATTGGACTAGATAACTTGTAAAGTCCCTTTCCGGTCTAAATCACTGATCCTAATAAGTTTACTTAGTCGCTTACCGTATGACCGGTAAGGGCCTTCCAAGTCTAAATCTCTGATCCTATCCTATGATCCTATTCACTTTAAAACCTGAGTGTCCTCAGGGAAGCCACTTAACTAACCAATCTGGGCTTCAATGTCCTCATCTGCAAAATTAATTCAGGCAGAACAGTGATTCCACCATTGCCAACAGATAAGCTGCATCATACCATGGGTAAGTCATAGACAACAGCCAAAAATCTATGGGACTTAGTTTCATTTTCTTCAAAATGTGGACAACCCCAGCCTCATGCACAGGCTTGAGCTATTGGGAAAATGATTCCTGTTAAGGACATCGCTGATGTAAATTTCCTTGTTAAATGCTAAAAAAATACATTAGAACAGGCAGAGAAAAGTTAATGTCTTGTGCTGGGAGACCTACACTGAAGTCAGGTTGTGAAATAGGAATCACAGCATCTGGAGTTTATAATTCAAACATAACAGCACTTTTTAAAAATGAAATTTTTCAGGCTGTTGGCTCTTAATGTTGTCTAGGGCCTTGGGGTATTTAAAAAATAAAGACTTGAATAGTTAAGACATTGCAGCTTTATCTCTGTATTGAGCAGACTATAACCCCAACTTTTAAATACTCCCAGTGTGAAACATAAAGGAAACGTCTGAATTAAAGTATGGCTCAGAATGTAGAAAAGCAAGCCAGTCGTGATTGGAAGGCCGCTCAATATCCTCAAACTAGACAAGCCTGTAGAATCCAGGCTGTATGCCTTCTAACAGTCTCTTTCCAAGCAACAGAAGTGTGCTCTTTGATCACAACTTGGTTTTGTAGGTATGTGAAGGTTCAAGGGAGGAGTAAGACTGGGCAGAAAATCTGTTTTAAAAAATTGGAGCTCTGTTCATTTTCAGCTACCACTTAGTTAAAAATAGGAACTGGACCTGGGATTTTGTTCTAGCACAGTCTTAGCAGAGATGAAACCCAATGCAGCCCTACAGCAGCACTCCCAAATGAAGCCAGAACCAGATTAAAATGTAATTAGAAAAGTTTTTAAATAAATTAAAATACAATAGACAAGAGACAGCATATTAATTTGTGGTTTTCTAAGTGAATATGCTACCCAGGGATTCTGATGTACAATGCTAGTGGCCCATGTTTCTATTTGAGTTTGACTCCACTGCCCTGGAGCACAAAGAGCTTAAGTGACTTGTCCAGGGTCACACAGCAGTAATTACTCACCTAATAAATGCCAGTAATGGTGCTAAGCAAAGGAGAAACAAAGAAATGTCACAAATAGCCCCTGCTCTCAAGGAGCTTACAGTCTAATAAGGAAAATAGCATACAAACAACTATATACAAACATGATACATACAGGACAAACTGGAAGTAGTCTCAGAGGAAAGGCGTCAAGATTAAGGATTAGGAAAGACTTTTGCTGAGACCTGAAGGAAGCCAAGGAAACTAAAAGGAGGGAGAGAAAATCAGTCAGGGGAGACAGCCGGTGAAAATTCCTGGAGTCTGGAGATATAGCATTCTATGTTAAGAATATCAGGGAGGATGAGGATGAGAGTCAGGCAGAAAAATACTGGAAAAGTAGAAAAGGGCCAGATTATAAAGGGCTTTAAAAGCCAAATAGATGATTTTTATATTTGATCCTGTGGTAATTGGGAGCCATGGGAGTTTACTGAATGCGGGGAGTGAGGATGATGGCAGTGTTGGAGAAGAATATGGAAGATGTCATGAAGGTAGAAATAAGACCTGGTGAGTGATGGGATGTAGGGCTAAGAGAGAATATGAGGCTGAAGATAACACCCAGGTTTCAAACCTGGATAGAGGATGGACAGCCAATATTTGTCAGAAGTAGGACATAAACCTAGGTCTTCCTGGATCTGAAGTTGACTATAGTTTATACCAAGCTGTCTCTCTTTAAAGAAAAAGATCCATTATGATAAATTCCATTTGTCCAAAATTGCTAGAGAATAGAATGTGCTGATTATAATTAGTCTGGTTAGGGGAGAATGTCCAGTCAACTCCTTCAGAATGGAGCGTGTTTTTTTCATTTGTCTTTTCATTCCCAATACCTAGCACAGTGCTTTGTGCATAATATGGGCACATAATAAATATTGAAGTGGAAGTAGTTGAAGCAAATCTGGAGATTGACAAAAGTTCTGAGAACTGAAATATAATTTTAAAAAATACACAATAAAACCACGTGGATTCTTAAATGGATCCTTGATCTCAGGAGGTACTCCCTCCCCCAATCATCTGAATGTACCCTCATCTTCCTGAATGGTTGTCTTCCCTCCAATTCAATAATCATTTAAGTACCTATTATGGGCCAGGCTCTGCGCTAGGAACTGAAGATACAAATATAAAAATGGGAGTCCCTTCTCTCACAGGGATCCACCCAATACACTTAGAAATTTGATCTGGTTCTCTAAATATTTCAAAGAAGCCAGTGCAGCACTCAAGTTGTCCATCATTTACCGCTAAGATTTGTGACAACCAATCCAACCACTTTCCTGGTCATACATGTCCTGGATGTCTTCTTTGAGACTCCCTGGGCACAAGTATGTTACAGCTGACTACAAATCTGACCATGTCGCTTGGGAATGTCAATGCTCCATGATTCTCAGACAAAGATAGCATCACTGAGAGAATACAAAACATAACTGATAATGGTGGAAGCTGTTACAACTGCCCAGGGTCACAGTTCTGAACATTAAAGGATTGAAGTCATAGAAGGCTATAATGGATGCATATTGACCCTATGACATCTCCTAGTGGTTGCAATGAACCTAGTCTTTTGAAATAACCCCTGGTACCTGTTTGCTTGTCTCTTACAAAAGCAAAGGCCATAATTAAGATACAAGGAAGGGGGGGAATCTATCTACATCAGTTTTCCAGGTTAAGATTCCAGAAAAATGGACATTTCTAGAGGCTCTTAATTGCTATTTTAAGCAATGCCTCTTCCCCAGACATCTGGACATCATTTAGGATTTGAAACTAAATAGAATTTTACCAAGTCACTTACAGGGAATTCCCAAATTAATTTAGTTTATTATCTCTAAGATGATGCCATATTCATTGATTGAAAAAATATTGATTGATCTAGGTACTGCACAAACATCATTAATGAAGCTGTGTTTATTTAAGAGGATAAGGACTAGACTCATGATTTCATTACAGGTCAGTTTTCACTTTTTAAAGAGGATTAAAAAGCTTTGACAAAGGATGGACTGGTGAAACTCAATAACCCAGAGAAAAACTGACAAAGTGTGCCTTCCTTCCTTCTTGGCAGAGACAGGGAACTAAAGTGGGAAGTACTGGATAAACTGGGGATATGAGGCAGCTAGGTAGCTCAGTGGGTGGAGTGTTGGACTAGAATGTCAGGGAAATGGACATTTCAATTTTGCCCAAGTTGTTGCTTCCTATGTAACCCTGTGTGCCTCATTTTCTCCCTCTATGCCTATTTCATCATCTCTAAAATGACAAGGTTAAATTTGATAGCCTTCAAGCTTTTTCCCAGCTCTAAATCTATAATCTTGTGACATTGTAAGTACACAGCTAAACTAGACTCTAGAAATCTGAGGCATCCACCACAATCTGGCTCCAACCAACATGTGGCAGCTAGGTAATATAACGGAGACTGTTGGACTTGGAGTCAGAAAACCTGAGTTCAAATTTGTTCAAACTGAGATCAAAGGACACAGATATAGGATCTTGGGCAAGTCAGGTAACCTCTATGCCTCAGTTTCTTCAGGTGTAAAATGGGGAAAATTAAAGCAATTACCTCATAGGGTTCTAATGAAGATCAAATGAAATAAAATAGGCAAAGTGTTTTACAAACCATTAAGCATTATGTACAGGTGATAAATACTAACTATTCCTAGCAATATGCAATCAGACACAAATGATGGGTTTGATTCCTTTTGTTGAACTATTTTTTCCTCTTTCTGTTTTATTCTTTGGGACTTGCTGAGAGGGAGAAAGACATTCAGCAATGCAGGTCATATAAAAACAAAAGATATCAACAGAAATAAGATAAAAAAGATAAAAAAGTTTGGGAGAGGAAGGTCTGTGGCATTGCATCCTGAAGAATCTAGGATCTCTCAAATGGCTTACCATTTTAGGGAGGGGGTAGGGAGAAAATTTTGGAATTCAAAATTTTTAAAAATAAATATTAAAATTGTCTTTACATGCAGTTGTAAGGATTTTTATCGTAAGGTTATTTTTTAAAAGAATCTTGGATCCCAACTCTACTACTTATTACCTGGGTGATCTTGGCTAAGTCACTTAAATCCTTTGGTCCTCAGTTTGCTCATGTGGAAGATGCAGAAGGGGGTTGAAAGAAATGATCTCTCTATGGTAACTTTATGACTCAAAACCCTATGATCCCCCTTCATCAACTATTGATACACTACCCTATAGATTTCCCTATTTGTGAATAAGACTCCTGGAGATACAAAATTATTTGAGATTTATAAGATGACCTAGAGATTTCTTTAAAACATATGGCTAGGGCAGGACTTATGCCAGGAGTGGGGAACCTATGGCCTCAAGGCCACAAGTGGCCCTCTAAGTCCTCAAGTGCGGCCCTTTAACTGAATCCAAACTTCACAGAACTTGTTTGGATTCAGTCAAAGGGCCACACTTGAGGACCTAGAGGGCCACATGTGGCCTTGAGGCCGCAGGTTCCCCACCCCTGACTTAGGCTAACATGAGCCTCTCAGTTTGAGGAATTTCCTCTTCCCCATAGCTCCATCAGCAACTCACAAGCTTACAAAAGGAACTTTAAAAGTTTAGTAGTCCCACTTCAGCTAAAAAACAGGTCTACTGATAGGTTCGCCTATCTACCCTATTGGGATGGCAAAGTTCACAGGATGGTGAACTCAGTCCTGCCCAGTAAATAAAGCCTCCTTTGGGGACAGTGTGGGTACCTAGAAAGACAAATCCTCCCATAAGTTCCCAAGGAGGAAGGCTCCCTAGGGCCCTGTCTGGAATAGCGTTCTGCTATAACAGAAGATGAGCTTCCCTCAGGGTTGAACTCACAATTGGAGAGGGATAATTAAACCCCAGGGATCAGCTGGCTCCTTAACTCTTTGGAGCTAAAAGGGGTACTATTAGTGCACTCTAGAGCAGGATTTAATAATCCCTAGGGAGCCTATAGAAGTTAATGCAACCCCAGAGGAATTACATTCCCAGGGTTTGGCACTCTCGATATCTGAAAAATGTCTCAACCCCTTTGATAATGGTGTATTTTCTTATTCAGTTTACCTTTACATCCCTCCTAAAAAGCTTTCCACATAAATAGCACTTAAAAACATTTTGTGATGGATGAGTGTGAATAAATGGACAGTGGTCCTTTTTCTAGATAATCTTCATTCTGAATTCTTATAATATGGAATTTGTATCTTTGTATTGTTTATGAAGGGCTCTTTCCTGACAAAGGGAGGAAGCCGGGATAAAAAGGTATTATAGTAACCTAAGTTTCTCTCAAATACTTAGTTCTTTGAGATTTAGCATAAACAGTTTTTATATTAGATTCTCCACATGCAGGCTGATTCACCCACCTATGCCAAGCAGTAATAGTTCCGAATAGCCCGAGGCATAGTCCATCCATCTCTACATGTCTCAGTCAAAAATCCCTTACTGAACTTCCCAAAGATTTGTTCTTGACTTTTACAGATAAGTGGATTTTTTACTTCCTCCTTTAGAGGATTACACTGTTAAAACAGTTTGAGTAGTTACTCAAATGATTCCTTTCTTTGAAATCTCTTGAAAATCTGCCCAGGGTCTTACCAAAATTGGGTAGCCTTTGGCAGAAACTGACTTATGCAGAAGCTCTTCCCTACTTCATTTTCCTCAGTTCCTTTTCCACTTGGTCATACAGTATATTAAGTACTGAGGTCCAAATGTGGTGGTCCTCCTGTCATCAATTATGAAAACAGCTGCTGCAAAACATCAGCAGATCTGTTCCTTTTCACATTTATCTGCTCTCTGATCTCCAGTTTCATCTAGAAATATTCTCAAGATGATCTAACTTAGTTAACTCTCATGCCAAGAGACACAGTATACACTATTGCTTTTTGCTTTTTCTGTAACTGCAGAAAATGCCTAATTACTCCAATTTTAGTGGGCTGAAATCAAAATATTGCAAAGGACCAGGAGCCATTTTGCATCTTAGAAGAATCAAAACTTCAGGTGACCCAATGGAAAAGCAGATATAGGTACACCACAGTATATTACTAAATGTGATGAGCATTCTAAATGGAAAAGATATAATTACATGTATGACAAGAAAAGGGTGCAAATCATTCATGTAGCCAAATTGAGATTCAATATATGGACAGCCTGGGTAGTGCATTGATACCCACAAAATATTATCAAACCCAGAGATAAGTCCCCCAGTGCATTTGAAGAACATATGAAAGGACAAGGATGAGAATAACAAAACATTAGAAGTCAATGGTAAATTACAATCTGCAAGAATAAAAGGAGTATGCACTCCAATATGATCAAAGATCTGTGGTAAAATAATCAGAATCCTGGATTTTCAAGTTGGAAGATTTGTGCTGCAATTCCAGCTCTGCTGCTTACTGCCTGAGTGATGGGCAAATCATTTAACCTCTCTAAGGCTCACTTCCTCATTTGTAAAAGGAAGTAGTTATACTAGATGGCCTCTCAGGGTCCCTTCCAGATCTAAATCTATGATACCACCAAAGTACTCAGAGAAAAGATAATAATAAATCATGGTACTTATCACTTGCTTTAATTTTTTAACCTTACTCCTTTAACCCTAAGATGACTCCCTGGAAACAGAGATTCAGAAAAGCTATTAACTGAACAACTAAGAACATAAATAAGAGAGATATGAAATTAAGAAAAGTTCTTATAAAATGACAATAGGTTTAAACAGTGAAAACTCTAACCTAAAGCCACCATGGGAAGGATTTGTCCATTCAGAGTTTTGTTGACAGAAATGTGAAGGCCCAAATGTCACCCAATCAATCATAAAATATCTCCTTTACCCTTTACTCTGAGTTGGAGAAGTGGGAAGGATAGCCCAAAGAATGGTGGCCAAGACTAACACAGATTCCAGAATCTCAGAAATGGAAGGGGCCATCTAGTCAATATTTGACCATGAATCACCCGGACAATATCCCAAACAAGAGGTCACTGAAGACCTCCAACGAAGGAGAATCTACTACTTCCTTAAGTCGGCCATTCCATTTTGAGATAGCTCCAATTGTGGAGGAAATTCTTTGTGATGTCAAGCCAAAATTTGGCCCTTTCAAACTGTTCCCATGAATTGATTTCATTGAGAACTACCAAGAAAACTTTTATTTCCACTTTGTTGTTGGAAAATCTTTTTGCAAAGTCTGAGTTCTCTTTTCTGCCTTAGTAAATAGAATCTAGTGATCATAATTGAATCTTTCTCTGATGATTGAGGCTCTGGTATGGCCACAGGTTCATCATTGTAAATGTTCATTCTCATTATTCAGCAATGAGAAAAACAAATACTTTTTGAGCACCCATTATCCAAAGCTCTTAATTTGCTCATCCATCTTACATCAATCAGCTCTATTTCAACCATTTTGGAAAAAATAAGTGTTTTCAGCATTAGGTTCCAGGTTACTATAGATGTCCCTCCTTCCCAGAACACATGGCTTTACTAAAACATCTTAGTTCTACAATCCAGGTTTTCAATGCTTAAATTTGAAAGATCATAGCTTTTCCCAAAGAGATGAGATTTTTAAACTATAATTATGCCCAAGAAGGGAAACATGACATAAATGATAGTAATTTGACCTTGGAGTTCCAAGATGACCTAGGTTCAAGTCTTTCTTCTGAAAAATACTGGCTATGTGACCTTGGGAAGTCTTTTAACCTCTCAGTGCTTTAGGCAACTTACTAAGAATGTAAGATGCAAAAATGGTCTTCACCTGTACTGGCAGAGGGATTTTCTTCATCATTGAAATCACAGGTCAAGTCCCTATTTCTATAGATGGGGAAGGCAGCAATAAATGGCCTGAATTACTTGAAACTCCATTCTATTATCATAACAATGAAGTCAAGGCAACTGAATTTAGGGAACAAGATCCTAGCAATCAAAGGTGACAGGACTCTGTGTTGCCAGGAAACCTGGAAATCAATCCATCCTGCTTTGGACAGGTTATGCTCTGAGACAGTCTAGGCGAAAGAGCACTTGGTCTGAACTGAGAGGTTTTGGGTTCAAATCCTATCACTGATTCTAACTACCTGTGTCGTCTTGGGATTGTCATTAAAAGGTTCTGGGCCTCAGTTGCCTCATCCATAAAATGAGGGAATCAGATTCCAGTGCCATTGGCCTCCAATTCTAACCTATGTACCTTTTCACTGGCTGTCCCCCATGCCTGGAATACCATCCCTCCTCACCTCTACCTTTTGGCTTCTCTGGCTTCCTTCAACAACCAGTTGAAATTTGCCTACAGGAGCCTTTCCCATTTCCAAAATTTCTCACACCTCCACTCACACTGTATAAATCTTTCACATCAAGATATTTGCAAGTTGTCTCCTGAATTCCCATGTGAGCTCCTTGAAGGAGACTGCTGTTCTTTTTATCCCCAGCACTGAGCATAGTGCCTGGCACATAGTAAGCACTTTATGAATTAACTTATTGACTGGCTGACTAACTAGAAAGCCTTTGAGATTCCAGCTCTGCATCCCTGGTCTCATATCCTATAACCTCAGAAGGTTCCTTCCAATTCAGTCATGCTAATGTCACCACCATCACCCCGCTAGAACATAAGCTCTTTTGGGGCAGGGACTATTTCATTTTTATCCTCAACACTTAGCCCAGTACCTGAATTGTGGTAGGTGCTTAATAAATGCACATTTTATCAATGAACAAATATGTACAATGGTTTCATTAGTCTTTTTTGTCTCTTCCAGGTAAAGTAAACAGAATGATATTGTGTGGAGCACTGAGCTGGAAGCCAGAAGACTTGGGTTCTAGTGAGTTAAAGTCCTGATTTGAATCAATTAAATCAATCAATAAGTATTTATTAAGCACCAACCTTGCACCAGCTTTATGAATGAGTTTTCTTAACTATTGAGACACTGAGTAAGTTCTAGGAGTGTCTCATTCTTAAACATAAACCTGATGCTTCCCAATTCTTACCAAGTCTTTTGTGAAATATTGCTTCTCACTGAGCATGCATCACTGCTCATGGTCACTGAATTGATAGGGAACTACTAACTATGAAGGAAATTCTGAGGGTATCATTCACCAGGGTGTTGGCCATGAAGTGCACTGCCATACACCTGATTCCAGGAAACTACCCTCTGATCTGGGCTCAGACAAGTCATTCCATATGAACAAGGCTTGGCAGCAATGAAGTGCAGTCAGCATAACCAGATGTATCACTGATAATGGCAAAAAATTTACTTGCTACTTCCAAAAGTTCTCTAGGAATGGCAGAAAAAGACTTCTAGCCATGTTTCCCATTGCTTCTTCCTTGGGGAGCCCCAATCAAGTGCTGGATGAGGGAAGGGCCCTGTACACATGAAGCCAACCCTTCTATGGCTGTCTCATTATCTCCTTAGAGCCCATAATACCTTGTGCTATGTATATAGAACGCTCATGACTAGCATTCAGGCTCTCTGAGTTCTAGTCCCAGTTCCAAAGATTCTGACTATCTACTCCCGATTTCCCTCATTGAGAAAAAGATGAAAAGAACAATTTAAGTCATAGGCTACTGGGCACTTACTTTCTAGTATAATCCAACTCTGAATTCTTCCCTCCAGGCCAGGTAGCAGCCAAAACATCCCAGACAGATGGCAAGACCATTCTCTTTCCATTCCATTGGTTACCCAGTCCAGGGTTTACTAACATTTTCTAAACACCTACTTCCAACCCAGACTTGTTATATTTTTTTGGAGAACAAAGCTTCAGTTCTCTCTTCCTATTGGTAGTGGAGCCCATAACATTAATTTAATCTTTCCTCTCTCTGTCAGCCAAACAAATCAGATCAGAATTAATGCCCAAGAACCCTGGCTGATTCTTTCACAATGGCCATGATTTCCTAGGTATTAATTAGAATTCCCTAAGCTATCTATATTGGAGGATTTTTCCAGATGCACCATTTTCCCCTTTTTCAAAGTAGCTCCCATACTTTCTCTTCTACCATTCCCAGTGCTTCTCCTCTCATATTCTGTAAGTTGTAGGTCACTGACACTTGAATACTTACACACATTTAACTCATTATTCCCTGAAACTTTCCTACATTCATACAGGTTCCCGCCACCTTATTGTAGATACGACTCACACTGAAGGATCTGTTATCAAATGACCTGAGTTCAAATCCTGGCTTTGCTAGCTACTTCCTTCCTTCATGACCTTGGGGAAGTCACTTCCCCTGCTGTCCATGTAAAATGAAGGAGTTGGACTAGATGACCTCTAAAGCCCCTTTGAGCTCCAAGACTAGGACTCCTATTATCACAAGTAGGGTGTGCTGGTAAATGTTTAACAACCATCTCCTCAAAGGGGAAAAAGGCACCCACTAAACAATTTTAAGTTTGATCTGCATTATTGACGCTTTATTAAGTCTAGACAACCAACAAAATAATAAATCAGGCCCTGATTTGTAGGGTTTGCCAATTTTCCAAGGTGTAAATATTCACACTGAAACTATAACAGTCTGTTTTCCCAAGCTGGCTCATGTGGGCTAAAGCACACCCCTGGACAAACAACTGTTTTAGGGAAGACAGATTTAGGTGGGGGGTGGGGAGGCAGGTGCTGGTAGCGGAGGAAAACCACTAACAAAAGGCTCTGCCTCTTCATTGTTGTCTGTTAAACTCTCACCCATGGGATAAACCACCCCCTTAGGTTCATTAGTCAGTTTGTCATTAGTCATGTCCAACTCTCCACAACCTCATTTGGGTTTTTCTTGGCAAAGATACTGGAGTATTTTGCCATTTCCTTCTCCAGCTCATTTTACAGATGAGGCAACTGAGGCAAACAGGGTGAAGTGACTTGCCAAGAATCACACAACTAGTAAGTGCCTGAGGCTGGATTTGAACTCAGGAAGATGAGTCTTCCTGACTCCAAGCCTGGTGCTCTATGCACAACTACATTTTAATCTGGTTCAGCTGTACTCAATGAGGCTGTTACTAGTCTGTTACCAACACTGATTGACTACAAAAGGAGACAGACCTTGGGGTAGTAGAAAGAATACAAGTTCTGGAGTTAAGAAGACACAGATTCAAGTCCTACTACTGACAAATACAAGCCACATGACCCTGGGAAAGACCTTTCTCTCAGTGTGCCAGGCAACTCTGTAAAACTATAAATTAGATATGTCCCTCTAGCGGTAGTTTCCTAAAGAGACAAAACCACAGGTCCTAACTGCAAACCAAAAAAAAATCCGCAAGACACTGTACTAGATATATGGGAGACACAGAGTAGAAAGGAAAATCTCTCATAGAAACATAATCATAGAATTTGAAGGCCAAAAGACAGCTTGGAGATCATCAGTCAAATTCTTTTATAGAAATGGAAATTGAGGCCCAGAGAGATCAAATAATTTTTACCAGGGTCACCAACGCAGTGACAGCTAGAATGAGAACTGAGGTGCGTGCTTCGGTGCTCTCATCATCATGAAATGGATTCCCCATACCATCTCTCCCCCTGTCCCTAACTTCTTCTCTCCTCCCTTCCCCCAAAGGGAAGAAAAGGTTATGGACACATTTTGCTAAGTATAGATTTGAGATAAAATTCGTAAAAGTGTTTTGGAAGTAAGAATTCTTTATAAGAGTAAGATATCTGCATTCATGTTATTATTAGAATTCCACAAACTCTCCTAATGTCATTACCCAAATGGCTGTGCCTGACATGGCTTTGATAATCATCAATTTAGTCTAATAAATAATTCCCTTTCTACTAAAGTAGACCTCACAACTTATTTGCTCTGATTTGAAATTAATGAAAAAAAATAAGAATGGTAGTGGAGAGAAGGAATATTTCAAAGCATCCCCTTTAATAGTTTCTAAGACTCAGAAAACACCAGAGAAACCAACAAAAGTCATCCAGCTTCCACTGTCTGATCCATGGGTCTGATTTACTCTGTCCCCACCCCATCCCCATTCTTAACAGGAATCAGTCACATGTTGAAGACCCGAATACCAGGCAGAGCAGGGAAGGGAACATGACCCAATGAGGTTTCAGTTGAGTTGTAGTGACATGTGTGGTGTCGACCCTAAAGCACTATGCAAATATAGGTTGTATACATTACCTTGGTCAGCCACATTCTCAATGTTTACTTTGCGCTCGTTTGCCATGAAGCCAATGACAGAGAAGATGACAAAGCCTGCAAAGATACTTGTGGCGCTGTTGGTACAGGTGACAATGAGTGTGTCTCTGGAGAGAAGAGACAAGAGCCATCATGTTATATTTACTATGTGGGCATGGGCATGGCCCATGGTTTCAAGGCTACTGCTGTTGACTTGCAAGTAAAGATTATGTCATTCATTGTACCTTTATCCCCAGCACCTAGCATAGTAGGCATCTAATAAATGTCTGTCACTATTCAATTGTTGAACATTAATCCATCCTTATTATACATAGGTTTCTTCTCTATAGCCTACTCATAATAGTGGGGCCCACATACAATCTTATCATGTAATTTGAGGGATGTACAAGAGTACCTCAACCCAAAAATCTGCCCCAGTATCTTTATGTGGAGACACTGTCTCTGGAAAGTCAGTTTAAATGTGACTGTATTCCCTGGGATGGACAATAGGGCAGTCTTTTGTCACCCATTACGGTGTTTGCCATGATTTGTTTATCAGAGGAGAGCAGAGCAGAACCCTGAGGGGAAGAGATACAGAACGGGGATACCCTTGAGGGAAAGAGACTGTAGCAAAGGATTGGAGGATAAGTAGTGCTGGAGACAGGAAGCTTGGTTGGGGCACTGCACTGGAAACTGAATAGCCAGTCTTAGCTTAGGGGATCTGGGTATTGAAAGGTAGAAGAAGAGCCAGAGACAGGAGGTGAGAGGAGCTGAATGGAAATTTCACTTACTTCCCAAACATCATCTTTGTAGAAGCCCACTGTTTCCCCAAGTGAATAGGTTTGTCCAACCTGCACTAGCTGGAAGTCTTTCCTAAGTGACAGAGATCCTGCATTCCTCTGCATTTTCCATGTGCCTACAAATTTTCAAATCCTTCATTAACAAGTAATTATAGCATTATTTGTCCAAACATCTTGGCCAGGCATTTAAGGTCTTTTTTAATGAAGCCTCAATTTATCTTTCTAATTTATTTTGTTCTTCTCTCCTATAAATACCTCCACTCCTGTTTAATGTACCTATTGATTGTTTTCCAAACATTTCTTGGGCTTTCCTGCCTTGAAGTTTTCACTTATACTTTTTTCCCAATCTGGAATCCTCTAACCATTCCTTTGAGTTGCTGAAATTCTTCCTATCCTTCAAAGACTAGAAATAATCCCAGCTCATTCAGGAAAACTTTACCAAAGACCTTAGCCAAAAGTGATTTCTTCCTCTAAATTCTGATAACTCTTACTCTCTATACCACTTTGGCACCTTTCATAAACAGCAATGCCTGATGTTCTCAGATACTTTTCAGGTAGGCAGGTTTTTCCTCCCTATCTAAACTGTCCTAAATTTCTTGGTATTTCCCAATAGCCCCTAGCAAAGAACTCTACCTATAAGAGGCTGCCAATAAATGCTGCTGAATGACTAGTCTAAAAGAATCCTCCTTCTTTGGGTTGGAGAGTTGGTGATCTAAGGGTACAGAATGTTGAATATACTATCGGACAGATTCTGTCTTCCATCTCAATATAATGTGGCTAACAATATCTCTTGCCCCCTTAATGTGACTTTTAACCACCCTCATAAAATATTGGAAGGATAGCAATGAGTAAAATCTGTAGACTGCCACGAGCCATGTGTTGGCTTGACTTAAATATTTTTCTTTGTTACAAGGGAACACTCATGTTAGGGGCCAATGGGTATATCTGGTAGTGATAGATATAAAAACCAAAGGCTATTGTAATAATCCAGGTCTAGGGTGATGAGGACCTATATCAGAGTAACAGCTGTGTGAGTGGAGAGAAGGGGACTTCTAGGAGAAAACCTGCAGGAGCTTATGGTAATCCTGACCCACCATTGACTACCTCCTTGGCCCTAGGAAAGCCACTAGCTCTTCAGTCAGTTTAAGAGTCAGGGATTGATTCACCAACCCTGACCCCAGGACTCTGAGTACAAGCCTAGGGCTCCACCCCCTCAACTTCCTCACCTTTCCACTTCCACCTTAACCAGAGCCAGGTTCCAACCTACCTGTAGCAGTTGTTGTGGAATTTGTTGTAAGAAGAAAGAGTAATCAGACCTCCCCATGCAGCAGATAAAGAGAAGAATATCTGAGTTGCAGCATCTTTCCAAACCTGTGAAACAAAACAAAAGAAATTACAGGTTAACTTTAAGGGAAAACTTCAGTGGAATTAGTAAGGGCAACTTTCCCAGTTTCACAAAATCCTAAAGGAATTGTACCAAGTGCCAGGCAGAGTTTGGGAAGCTCAGCATGAGTCAAATGCATTGGTTTATGAGTGAATCCAATGAGACAGAAGTTGATCTGGGAAATAATAACTAAATTCTGCACAGAGAATGACTCCCAATGGACTAACTCATATCATATGATACCTGATAACAAAGAACCTAAGTCAACTGTCTTTGCTAAGAGTTTTTCCTAAGGTCTACAGGATGAAATCCCATAATTTAGTAAATATATTTGCTTATTACTTCGAGAAATATACAGCCTTCACAAAATCTGTCTACAAATGTGTAAACCAAAGTATAGAGTAAAGCAGTTATTATTGACTTAGGGATGTTCCTAACAGATTTCTCCTGCTTAAAACTTAAGATAGAGGGTTGGGCTAAATCATCTGGGAGATCCCAATTACTTCTATGCAATGAACAAAGTTCTACTCCTCAGATCATAAATAAGCTTCCCATTTTTGTTTTGCTCTGTCATCTGGGGTAGAGAAATCCATCAAATATGCCATATAATAGAGTCCAACACAGGTAAATGCTTTCTTTCTTGCACAGCCACCTTTCTACTCAATGGTCTCACTACAGAGTTTGGTCCTCAGTAATAATTTTCCTTATCTCTACCTTGTAGAGAGACTATAATGTATAGTGGATAAGGCACTGGCTTGGAGTCAGGGAGACCTAAGAGTCAAATCCTCCCTCTGACACATACTAACTCTGTGACTTAGGGTAAGAATCTCCTACTCACTATGAATGAATGAATAAATGAATGAATGAATGAATGAATGAATGAATGAATGAATGAAAAAGTATTATGGTTCAAACAAATCCCTAGGACTTACCCACCTAAATTATAGATTAGTTGCAAAGCATGTTGATAGCATAGAATGCCCATACTAGGGGGTTCCCATATTGAGGATATCACAGATCTTTCTGTGATTGAGCTCTGCTCAATGATTACTTTCTGCCTTCTCACTATACTGTGGCTAACAACATCCTTGCCCCCTTAAGGTATAGCTTTTAACCACCTTCATAAAGCATTGGAAGGATAGCAGTGAGACAGATCTGAAGACTGCCACAAGTGTAGTGTGTGACACATACACACACACATACATACACACATGTACATATATACATATATATGGTTAGATGCATGCATGTATGTATATGGATGCATACATTATATATGTATCATATATATACTATATATATATATATTAAACACACTTATAAAGTTGTTACTATTAAGTCACATCTGTAAGTGTACCTCCATGCATGCTGCAATTGTTGGTTTGTTTGCCTGTTCACAAGTGAAGACAGAGTCTTAGATTGTGCTACCTCAGACAAGAGTGTGTGAATTAATAATGGACAAAGTCACTTCACTTCTCTCTAAATCTCAGTTTCCTCACTGGTGAAATGTAAAGTTCTAACTCAATGACCTCTCAAGCCCCTTCCAACTCTAAATCCAAGAGGCTATGACATCGGAGGCTCCTTAACCACACCCCTTGGACTAACAAGACAGTGCAGCCACCCTGCCTGGATGAGCAGGGAGTCACCAAAGTCAAGCTTTTCTAGAACTGACCTGCTAATGTACCTCAAAGACCCCTGGGTCTTACCATCTGCACCACCACTGAACCCTAAGGACTACTGGGTCCTTTCATCCACATGGCAGCTGAATCTTCTGTGTGCGTGCGTGCGTGCGTGCGCGTGCGTGCGTGCGTGTGTGTGTGTGTGTGTGTGTGTGTGTATGCATGCACGTGCTCGCACATGCATTTTATTCCCCAATTACAATGTAAGCTCCTTGAGAGCAGAGACTGTCTGTCTTGTATCTGAATCCCTAGAATTTGGCACAGGTTTTAGCACACAGTAAATTCTTAATAGATGCTTTTTCAATCATTAGAGAGAGATCAAACTTGGGGATAGATTGTCTTGTCCATTCTGAAAACCGTTGTCTAGCACTTCAATGCATTCTGGGGCACATATCTGCCAGGATGAGAATGGGACTTGCCCAGTGCCTGATCCTTTTTATTAAATATGACAAGGATAGTGACTAGCAATGCCAGATGTACTGCACAATAAAACCCCAATCTCCAGGGGCACAGGAAAGATAATCCTGTCCTGGCTCAATGACTGAGTCCCCTGACCCTGGGCAGAGTACCAGAAA
Organism: Trichosurus vulpecula; assembly: GCF_011100635.1. Classification (NCBI taxonomy): domain Eukaryota; kingdom Metazoa; phylum Chordata; class Mammalia; order Diprotodontia; family Phalangeridae; genus Trichosurus; species Trichosurus vulpecula. Next base: position 233,217,509 of record NC_050578.1, on the reverse strand, counting down.
TTCACAACAAAGGAAGCAGTAGGAGGTGGTCACGTACAACTACAGGGACGGTGTCCTTTGGATCATAGACTCTTGCCAGATGCCAACAATGCAAAAGCCCAGCCCAAATTCAAGGCCAATGAGAGCAACCCATCAAGTAGGTACGTAGTGTCAGCTGACAGGTGAATGGTGCATCATAGCCTTCCTGCTGACAACGCCTCTTCAGAGTGCTTCTTCTGTGCCAAGAGCAGTGGCTACGTGGGTGGTTCACCTCTATGTCAGCTGCTGAAGCAAATCTGCCAAGCAAGGCTTATACCCAAAGGTACTATCCTCATAGCCGCAGTCCGCAAGGATCATAGGAGCCTAGAACTAGAGCTAGAGGAGAACTTCAAGATCATGAAGTCCAGGCCTCTAATTTTACAGATAATCCATAAGGTAATTTGCCTGAGGTGGACAGGTAACCAAGCAAGAATTCAAACCCAGGTCCTCCCTTTAAATCCAAATGCAATGGTTTTCATTGCATTACAGTGGTCACTGGCACATCTACCATATATATACTCTACATATAAAGGAAACCTAAGACTAATCTAAACTCCTGTCATTTAAACAATTAAATCCTCATTTCTATTTTCTTTTTTTGCATAATTGAGTTTTTACACTGGGAGTTCTTAAAATAGGAACACAGTGATGTAGTATGAAAAGTTAGGACAGAAAAAACGGCGGTGTGTTTTGTGCCCACTTCAGAATGGTGGGAGTAATTAGCATGTCTGGTCCCTTTGGAAATATAATTGCTTCATGGTTGGCTGGGTACAGTTAATTTCCAACCTGTGTAACTTGGCTTCATAGACATAATCATTATTACCACACTGACATCATGAGACAGCCTAAATATTATCAAGGGAATTCCATTTTCATTTTAACACTATCACATGACCACATATGAGGCAGGAGATTTGGACAACTGTCCAAGGCAATCTGGAAAACACTAAATACACTTTTCTTATTTGTTTTAATTCATTTTTAAATTAAAATTTCCTAAATGTATAAATCTGTTTCCAGGGTTACATAAAAGTGTAAGGAAGAGATCGGCCAAAGTGAAATATTAAGCACCAGTTGTGTGCCAGGGAGTATGTTGGACACTGAAGTTACAGTGACAAGAATGAACCTGTCTTTGCTCTCAAGAAAGGAGGTCCACAATCCACAGTCTCCCCAGCAGACCAAACCCAACAGATCACCCAGACTGTGGTGGGAAGGAAAGAGATATTGGGGAACGGATACTATGTTTGTTCTTCCTGCACATCTGTCCAATCCATCATATGTAGGAAATAAGTCTAAATAGCTGGTCGTTTATATGGCACTTTAAGATTTGTGAAGCATTTCACTGGTTATCTCCTTTAATCCTCTCCACAACCTTTAGAGATAGGTACTGTTATTATCACCACTTTTGTGGTTGTTGTTCAGCCATTTTTCAGTTGTGAACCCATTTGGAGTTTTCTTGGCAAAGATACTGCAGTGGTTCACCATTTCCTTCTCCACCTCATTTTACAGATAAGGAAACTGAGACAAACAGGATTAAGTGACTTGCCCAGGGTCACAGAGCTAGTAAGTGTCTGAGGCTGGATTTGAACTCAGGAAGATGAATCTTCCTGACTCCAAGCCCAGCACCCTAACTGCCCATCACCGCTTCACAATTGAGGGAACTGCAGCAGAAAAAAGTTAAGTGACTTGCCCAGGTTTACATAGCTAAGATGGGATCTGAACTCAGCTCTTCCTGACTCCAAGTCTAGCACTCTTAGATACTTCATCATCTGGCTTATTGTTTACCCTACTAAATTATACTCTCCACCAACACTGATAGCAACCTTTCCACTATAATAACTTAAAGTCCTAAGGATTTTCTTGAGGCACCTTGAGGTGCCTCAGGATCACGTGTCTAGTAATGACAGAGGCAGCACCAGGAGGTCCTGACTTCAAGTCCTGTATATTACCCACTGTCCCGCATCACCTTTCACTAGAGCATTATAATGTGAAATCATGAACTTACTGTAGCATCGGTTAGTTTCTCCCACTTAGGTGTAATGAAATACCAAATTCCCGCTCCGGCTCCTGGCAAGGTAACTCCTCGGATGAGTAGGATCACAAGCACAACATAAGGAAATGTAGCAGTAAAGTACACCACCTAGAAAGACCAACGAACAATCTTACTTTGAGTGAAATGGGTCGAGACTTTGGTGCACATGATGGCACACTGACACAGCCAAAAATGATCTAGAGGCACAGGTGGACAAGCTGTCAAGATAGCAGGTCTACTGTTAGCAGGTCCTGCTGGAGCTGATGTTGGGGAGAAGAGAGAGACTTGGACTACTCAAACGTTCTAGAGCAGGGCTTCTTAATTTGACATCTGCCATACCCAAAAGTGTCCGTGGAAAGAGTTCAAGGGTGTCAGTGAACTAGGATGGGAATGAAACCACATATAAATTCTGGCTAAATTTTGGCTTTCTTTGTAATCTTATGCATTTTATTTTGCGGATTTAAAAACATTATTTTGAGAAGGGTTCCATAGGCTTCAGCAAACTACTAAACAGGTCTGTGACACCAAAAATTAAAGAATCACTGTTCTAGAGAAAAGAACTCCTGCATGTGTTCAGATAACTGATGATCAGGAATATTTAAACAGAAGAGGAAATTTATCTTTGTTGTGCACATTCAGTAAAGGGGAAAAGAGGCTCAATCCACAGTCTATCAGCAATCCCAATGACATGGATATGAAAGAGGCATGGATATTGTCACCACACTAACAGAGAATCTACTTAACAGTGATATAACCAGAAGGAGTAATGGTCACCAGGGGAGGGAAGATCCTCACCCCCACAGCACCTACAGAACTCAGACACCCAGCCTACCCACCAAAAGACACTCTCCATTCTCACTTACACTCACTGCAGCTCTAAATAGCAGCAGGCTTAGGGTTCAGAAAATAGATGCCTAAAAGGTAGAAGGGGCAAGAAAGAATAAAGGAATGAGTATGCATTTGATGTCTGTATTGGCTTTTAGAAAAGGCAGTGGTTTGTTACATCCATCCCTAAGAGATCTGGTACTCTATTTACTACTAAGAACTAGGGGTCTTTTTTCTTGTAGTGTCAAAGTGAAGAAAGAAGATTCTTTCTTTGTCAATCTGACTGAAAAGATGATAATGCTTTGGGAACTCCAGCCAACAATTTCCCAGCCTCATTCTGATTTCTTAATAAATATAAGCTGGGGAAGAACACAGTTATATCCTAGTGCAGCAGAAAAAAAAAAAATAACATTCAAAAATGGACCATGAGTCAGCAATGCAGTAACAGGGAGCTTTATTTATTTATTTCAAAGTAAACATGCTATTGTGAAGTATAAACAGGATTTGACCAGTTGGAAATGATAAGGCAAACTTCCCACTATATCCGTCTCCAATCAGCCCTTCACCATTGTATTGTATCTGACTCAGGACTGGACAACTTGAGAGGGGCATGAGGAAGAGAAGGGTTAATGATGCACCAAAAATGATTAAAGAGCTGGAAAACCAAAGCCTAAGAACTGTCAGTCTAGCCTGGAACAGAGAAGGTTGAGGAGAGACTTCAGGTTCAACCTATTCTAATAGACAGAGCAAATAAGGACCTATCTCAGGGGCCATAAAAAGGGACCATTTCCAAAATGTCCCCTCTGACTCACTAACTGAAGTCTGAAATTTAGCCACTGCTACTTAACCCTTTCAGTTCCTGGTATCTGCTAAAATGCAAAAACTGTACCTCTACCCACTGGCAGAGGTAACACCTGATGATACTTCAGGATGAATGACAAATCCAAGAGCAAATTTTGGCAAGGATCAAAAGAGAGTCTTGGCATGTGGCAGTTCACAGGGAGGAGAGAAATGGGAGCAGAAGGGCTGGGCGTTGGTATACTCCATATAGTATTACCTAGTTTACTATTTGCCAACAGTCAGAAGAGGCAGTTGGCTATGGTGGAAAGAGTACTGCTTTTTGACCCTGGAGAAGCTGGGTTCAAATCCCTTGCCCCATGCTAATGTGTGACCTGCGTGACCATGTTCAAGTCACTTAACAATCTTAATCCTCAATTTCTTCATCTGTAAAATAAGGAAAATGGACTAGACTAGCTAGCTCCTGAGGTCCCATAGATCTCTAGATCTAGGATCCTATAGAGTTCTTAGAGATGAGAATAAACTGATGCAGATTGAAATAAGGAGAATCAGAAAAATAGTGCATGCAGTGACTTCAATGATGTAAATAAAAGCAACGGCAGACAGCTGTAGACCTTGGATTCCTTGTGATGACCAAGCTCTATCCACAAGACTACATGAAGTCTTTCTTCTCCTTTCAGAAGAGTGGTAGGCTACAGTTGTTACATGTTACAAGGTGGCTGCTTTGTCAATTGATTCTAGGATTATTTATCTAGAACTAGAAAAGATCATAAAGATCATCTAATCCAACTTATTCATTTTACAGACAAGAAAATTGAGGCCCAGAGAGGGTATGTGATTTACCCAAAGTCATGTCCAAACATGTAATAAATGGTAGAACCAAGATTCCAACTAAGGTCTTGTGACTCCAAATTCAAACCTCTTTCCACTGTCCCCGGTTTTTCTTTGTGATGAGAAAGGGTTGAGTGTTAGAGGACATATTGGAAAATAACAATTTTAAGATCAAAGGACATCAATAAAAGTTGGGTATTTGTTTCTCTTGTTTTTAAACCCAAATTAGTGTTCATCTGTTTTTTTTTATTGTAGAACTATTCTACAAAGAACAGTGACCAAGTGTTCTCAATCTTCTTAAAGACTTCCAGGAGAAAGCAGACTCATCCTCACACAGAGAAAAAAGAACTCATATGTCTCTATCATTTTGCAGTGACATTGTTCATGGGATTTCAATCACCAAATATTCCAGCAAAGTTAAGCAGGTCATTCACCTCTGTTCTCAGGTACTGCATCATGATTAGGGCCTTTGCAACCTTGGCCAAGATAATGGATGGTGATTTGTCACTTCTTTTAAATATTTCCCCTTAAAGTAATTGATTGTCGATCCCTGTTTGGAAATCCTTCCCAGACAGGCGGAGCCACAAGTTAACTGCTCTGAAATAAAACAGTTATCTACACAGTTCCATTAACTATGGCCCCTGAAGCACTAATTTCAGAAACTACATAGAACTCAAGAGTCCTGACCATATTCCAAGGTGGTGGGAAGAAAGGGGTATGACACCCTTCTAGATAAAATCATAAGATATCAAAGACGGAAGATCCTTTAATATCAACTAATCCAATTCCTGTATTTTACACATGAAGAAACTGGGGGCTAAAAGGAGTGTGGGATTGGACCAAGGTCAAAGGGTTAGTGACAGAGAAAGGACAAGAATCTAGTTTCCCCTCACTCCAAGTCTAGCATTCTTTTGACTTACAGTCAAATGAGAATTTGGCAAATTTCCATTTTCTGCCAATTTCGAATTTCTCCTTTTCCACTACTAAGGATAGCACTTTCTAGATAAATCAATGTCCTTCAGTTTATGGATCATTCAAGACACACTCATTATTCTCCTCTTCTCAGTCAAATAGTCATGCCCTAGAAGCTCCTCTCCTTCCATTTACACCTCCCCTAAGCCAATGAGTCTTTTTTGGAGTAATTACCAGTGAGCAAAGTCCTCGTACACTTCTACTGGAAAGTCACTTGGCTAAAAGCTGGGATCCAATGATCCCTAAAGAGGTTATAGAAACATGGACAGTGTTTACTCAACTTAAATCCAAAGAGGGAGCCCAGAATCTCAAATGAATCTTCTGTTCTCTGTGGGAACTGACCCAATTGAAGGCTGAGGATTCAAGTCTTCTCATATCCTAACACTACCACTTAGGGGCAGTATAAAAGCAAATTAGGCAGAGGATCAGGAGACCTGGAGTCTAGCCCCATTTATGCCAGGAACTAGCTAGTTGACCCAGTATGTCATTTCCCACCTCCAGGCCTCTGTTGGTTTATCTTTAAAATGAAGGAAATGAATTGCAGGATCTCTGAGGCTCCTTAAAGCCATAAAAACCTGGGGCAAGGAAAATAAGTTCACTAACACCTTGGAAGGTTCGTCAAGTCTTTACAATTGGAAGGAAACGGTGCATCAGCAAGCCCTCAAGTAGCAGAAGTTAGTAAAGTGGGCCCAAGGTAATGTGGAGTCAAAAGCAGGCTAGAGTTCCCTGGAGTACCAAGAGACAGAAGGTGCCAAAGAAAGACCTCACAATTTTGCCTGATTTTTTCCTAGAGTTGTTTGTTCACTTATTTTAATATAGCCACACTTGAAAGCAGTTAACCTCTGGCCCAAGGTTCTCCCAAGAGGTTCATGGATAGATTTCAGGGGATCTGGGAACTCGGATGGGATAAATAAATCTTTATACTAAGTTCTAACTGAAATTTAGAAGTTCCCTTAGTTATTAATGTAGGCAACAAATATTATTATGAGAAGCCCATAGACTTCACAAGACTGCCAAAGGGGACTATGACACAAAAACATTAAGAATTCTTGCCCTAACAGGATGCTTCAGATAAGGGGCAGAAATTTAGAAACAGGAAGCCAAGGATCCCCATTCAAAAATAAGTACCCTGCCATTCAAAATCCACCATTCTATTTATATGTCCTTGGCTCTTAAAGGAATTTTGGTCTCCCCTGTAAAATACCACCACCTCTGGGAGGTATTGTATCTAACCAGCTAACATCAAAGTTGTCAATTAACGCTTGGTGAGGATTGGCTAACTTGCAAGCTGAGATCAAGAGATCACAGGCCAGGACTGTAGGGAAAGGTGAAACCAAAGTAGAGTTGGAAGGGGTGAGGGGCCACTCTACCTTCTTCATTGGCATTATTTCTGGGTAAAAATAGGATTTGTAAAACATAAACAAATAAACAAAAATTTTAAAAAATAAGATTCATGTTGCCTTCCAATGACCTCCAGGTAACCAATCACACCCCAGAGCACTGCTTTTGTTAACAACTATAGTTTGATGCCTTGCCACCTGGAAAGCGGGTTGGAAGTTTTTCTTTAGTAAGTAAGGAGAAACTCTTACTTTGCCTGATGTCTTGATGCCTTTAGCAAGGGATGCATATACAATCACCCAAGCCAGGAAGAGACATACGACTAGTGGCCACCTGATCTCACCAGGATATTCAATCCCTGCAGAAATCTTCAACACAAAATACCTGAGAGTCAAAAAGACAGTGACAGTAAGTTAGGCTGCAGTCAACCAGCAGAGAGGGTTTTCAACAGGACTACACTGATCATTCCCTGAGTCCCTGAGCAGGGCAGAGGACTTTAGATTAGATTCATGGATAGGCAGGATTCAGTGATTTGAGCCCATGCTACACAAAGCAGGTACACTTCCTTGGTTTTGGTTTTACCCATGCTAGAGACACTCAGGATATCTTAATAATCAAATCTAACAGTAAAACATAACAGCAAAATTAACTGTAGAATAGAAGTTTCTTGAAGACAAGAATTTTTTTCAATTGTTTTTGTATCTAAAATACTTTGAACATAGTAAGTACTTAACATGTATTTGTATTTGTTGGGTTAGTTAATCTTCTTCCCTACCCACTCCCAGATTTTAATAAGCATTTCTGTGTACAAATCTATTCAAAACCATATGCCTTCATAAGTACAGTCTAGAGAACATAATTTAATTTTTATTTAATGGCTGAGGACTACAAATCTCTCAGTTCTTGCTTTCCAGTGACATAGGTGTATATAGTTGTAGGGAGGTGAAATGTGTGGACCCCAGAACATACCCAGGTCAATACTTAAGTATATTAGAAATAAAGCTTATTTTCTTGTCATTTTCCTCTTTTTTTCTGAGGCAAAAATTCCAATTAATTGAAAGCTCTGGTTGAGTTCATAAAATTTTTTCTTCTAGTAATATTATTATCATCACCATGATTAACAAAGGTAGTATTACCAATCGTTGCAGCTCTTGGGAGATCAGTAAGGTATGTTATTTTTGGCAGATACGTGTAATAAAGGCAGCAACGGAGAACCAAATATGTAAAGAAGTGGCCTATAGCCTTATGCCTTGAAAAGCTGCAAAACTACAAATCGGGGCTAAATTTATTGGTTTGTTTATTGTTTCTTGACTTAAGAAAGTAATGGAGAAAATGTTAATGATGCCAATTAAATTTAAATTCATCCTGCCTACATTTGGTGGGGAGGGGGTTGGGAGGAAATAGGTTGTTGAACTTTTACTAGCACCACTTATAACTGTCTCAAGCCTTACCTAGTCCTCTTACTCTTGACCTCAAATTTATTTGCATTTCAACCAGAAACCTTATTCCCACACACACCAGGACCTCCTCACATGAGACACATTAGTAATTCTTTGGTGGCTTATTTTGAGTCAAGTCCCAAAAATGGTTTGAAGGGATCCAGAGTGTCAATCTGGGTATTAGAGAGGAGTTGAAAGGGATATTCCAACCCCAAATCTAGGTAACACCAGATACAGTAACCTTGACAAAGGAGTGACTTGAGGTCTTCTGCTGTTTTAGTACTGATTCTGAGGCTAGACTACATTACCCATGACCTTAAGACCGTGGATGGTCACAGTGGTTTCAAAAGACCTTAAGTGTACTAGCTACTGCAACCCAGAAGATGGCAGCAGAGAGAAATTTAGGAAGCACTGCAGCGAATGACCAGCAAAAGACACCCAGCACATAGAACACAGTACTCAGCCAACAGCAGCATGATGATGTCACCAGGGAACAACATCACTCGTTAGTATCAGAGGTGTGTACCCTAAACATAGCTACAAATGTGCTTTGTGTGTGAGGCCCCTTCACATGTGCCCCCTGGATTAACATTCCATAGTTTTGTATGAATGAATGTCCTATGCTGGTGATATAGTAACGTATGGGAGAGTATAACCCAGTGGGTATAGACAGAATGTTCTTTTGATATCCAATTCACTATACTGTATGATTTGTCTTTTGTTTTGAATTAATGCATCTTCCCTGGTTGTCTTAGCAAAGGTAAACACATCAGTAGGGGTTTACGAGCTGAGGTTTTGAATGGGTGCTGACCCTGAACTAGTTTTGTACGTATGTATGAAGGTATTTGGAGGAATACGTCACTTTACTCATTAATCATTGTTATTCAACCTGACTCTCTTTTTCTAGGTCTACAGGGCACTTTAGCAAAGTAAAGAAGCCTCCAGGCAGCATGCCAGAGAGAAAAACCAGCATTTTCCACTTCAATAAGGAAGGTATGGAAGATGTCACAAATCGGTCATGGGACTCTGTCCTCTGATATGCAGACTAGGGATGCTGGCTAACTCTGATTTAGGACTGCTATATGTTCATCAATTGATTTCACATGTTTTCTTTGGGGAAAAAAAATTGAGAGTCCTCTAAGAAACTTCCTTCTTACTTGAAATACTCTTCACTCCCACTGACGAATGTCTTGTTGGCTTGGCTGGTGAAGTTAACCATTGTCAAGTTTGGATAGGCAGTCATACAGAAAGTTGAGTTCTTAATTTGTATTTTTGGATGATCACCAACAAAACAGGAATCTGTTTGGGAGATAAAGAGGGAAAATCAATTAATCGACAAACATTTATGAAGACCTGCCATGTGCCAAGAATTATATCAGGCATTAGGGATGCAAAAATTAAACATTTAAAAGAAAGAAGCATCTGCATATCTTCAGGAATTCTAAAAATGGAGATCAAATATGGTTCCCAAATATAGTGATTTCAGAAAAAGCTAAGTGATATCCTCCAGAACTAGAAAAATTAAACCTCTTGAAAGTAACCAAAAGATTCAGAGCACTAGATTTCAAATCAATGAGAAAAACAATTTAACATTTACTGAGCACCTACTTCATACAAAGCACTGTATCAGATGCTAAGAGAGCTATAAAAAATTATACAAGGCATGAAAACTTATACCAAAAGTTATAATACACAATATATGAGACACACATTAGAAAAGTACAACGCAGTGATGTATAAGGGCCAAAGGTAGTGATCACTACCAATGAACTGGGATGTGCTGGCAAATGTTTAAAAATTGAGTCTCGGAGAGAAAATGTACTCATAACACATTTGTAGGCTTAATTGGAATTATTAACATTATCTCCATCACTTTCTTAAATCTAGACAACAAAACAATAAAATCAAGCCCTGAATTGGTAGGTTTGCAGATTTCCAGAGGACAAATGCTCACACTTTAAATTTAACAATCAGCTCTTATCAGCTGGTTTAAGCTGGTTACAGCATTTCCCTGATGAGGAAAAATGGAGAAGACTTCATTTAGCATGTGGCATTTGCTTTAAAAGCTAGCCAGGAATTCAACAGGAAGAATAAAAGAGAATGATCTAGATATAGGAAATGGAGTAAGCAAAAACACGAAGGCAGGAAGGTATGTTTTATGGATGGAAAATAGTTTCAGTTTGGCTAGAACATGGTGAGTGCAGAAAAGGAATTTGAGATGAGCCTATCTATAGAAGCAGAGTTGGTGCTAGGTTGTGAAATACTTTGAATGCCAGGCTGGGGAGTCTAAACTTTATTCAAGATACAGCAGAGTCACAGAAAAAAAGAGTAACATGACCAGATCCATGTACTAGGAAGATTAATCTAGCAGAAGTACAAATGATACAGGGTGTCCCTAAAGTCTGGACACATAGGCAAAGATGCATATTTGGAATATTAATGGACCTTACCCCCCTTGACTTCTTTTTCTGGTATATGCTAAAGGAGAAGGTGTACTCAATGAAAATCACAGATGAAAACACACTTGATTGAACGCATGAAGAGTGAATGTGCTAAAATTGACAGCAATGTGGAGTTATTGCATCGAGTTCATGTGAATCTTGCAAAATGCATCAACCTTTGCATCACAAATGACGGAAATCATACTGAAGATGTTATTTGTTAATATTCCAATTAAATAAAATGTCAAAAATTTCATTCATTTCATTTCTTGAAAATATGCATTTTTGCCCATGTGTCCAGACTTTAGGAACACCCTGTAGTCTGGAGGGTAAAGAGAATGGAAGTTGGGAAGGTGTGTTAATAGGTGATTGCAACAGTCAAGGGAGATAGTAATAATGATAGCCTTCACTAAGGTGGTAGCACTGGAAATGGAGAGAAGACATGCAAAAGTCATTGTGAAAATATAATTGCATTGACCTGTTATTTATTAGCTATGAGGTGAGTTATAAGAAATTAGCCATATTAGAGATATAGCCATTTCTATCTCTACAATACCTCTTGCATCTAGCCTGTCCTTTCCATCCCTACAGTTACTAGCCTAGTGCATGTCCTTATCACCTCTTGCCCAGATTATTGCAGTAGGCTCCTAATCCGTCTCCTTCCCTCAAGTCCCTCAATACTCCAAGCCATCCCCCATACAGTCACCAAAGGGATTTTCCTAAAATGCTAGTTTGACCATATCACTACCCAAATCAATAAATTCTTGTGGCTCCCTATTAACTCTAGGTCCAAACACAAACTCTTCTGTCTGGCACTTAAGGCTCTTCACAATGTACCCTTTCCAGCCTCCTTACATAATGCTCCTGGTACAGTCTAGCCATATTGGCTTACTTTGTTTTTCCTTACACACAAACCTCTATTTTCTGTCTCCACACTTTTGCACTGGCCATCCCCTATACCTGGAATTCCCTCCCTCCTCACCTCTGCCTCTTGGAATCCCTGGCTTCTTTCAAAATGTAGCTGAAGTGCCATGTTCTGCAAGAACCCTTGTCTCTCTAGCTTCTAGTGCCTTCCCCTCCAATAATCACCTTTATTGTGCTTTGCATGTATGTTATATATTTATGCACATGTAGTTTCCCCATTAGAATTTGCATCCTTGAGGGTAGGAGTTTGGTCTGCTTTTTGCCTTTGGATCCCCAGTTCCCTACTAAGTGCCTGGCACATAGTGGATATTTTAAATCTGCCTACCCAAGGCACTATATGGTACAGTAGAAAAAAGGCTGACTTTAGAATCAGAGGACCAGGGTATGAATCCAGCTCTGCTGTTTATCTACCTTTGGAACCTTGGACAAAACCTTTACCTCCCTGGGCCTCATTTTTCTGATCTATAAAATGGGGGAAGAATATGATTTGTTTTGTTCCCATTGACATAGTGCTTTAAGATTTTCGAAGTACTTTACACACACACACACACACACACACACACACTCAAACCATCTCCTTTGATCCTCACAACTGTTGGCAGCTGGCTAGGTGGAAGTGTAAGACCACCTACAGAGAGGGCTTTCTTGGCTAGTGGTTATGATAAGGGTTAGTATTATCTCAATTTTACAACAAAAGAAACAGAGGCTCAGATATTTGCCCAGGGTCACAGGAAAGATTCAAATGAAGGTCTTCCTGACTCCAGTAAGCACTCTGGTGTTCTATCTTCTTTGTAACACTGCCCAGAATAGATAATCATTGAAGTCCTTTCCAGCTCTAAATCTATGATCTGTAAGATTACACGTAGAATTAGTGGCACAGCCAAGTCTGGAAATCAAGTCTACTGCCTTTTGATGCAGTGCTTTTTCCCTCACTCTAGCACAGTCTCCTAAACCTGCCATTTTTCAACATAAAACAAAAATAAAGCAAATATTAAACAATTCTCTCCCGGTATGGCTCAGTGCCTCCTTTTCTTGGCTTTACATCTCCTCCTAGTTCTACTCTTCAAGTCATGAATCAAGATTTCCTTATATAGCCACATAGTAATTACCTGCTGCCTTCCAGTCATCATCACCAGGGTGCTGCTTAACAGAATGACAAAAAATTCCAGGTGGACTGATATAATAACCATTACATATTTACCCAGAAAACATTTGCTCACCAACACCCAGGCTTATATGCAAATGACTAAAGCCCAACAAACAGGCATTTCTGTGATCAGCAGGACAGTCATTTCTAATTCTGCAGCATTTCATGAGAATGGTTACCTAACATGGTGGTATGGGGAATAAGAAAACAGTGAATCCCTTCTGAACCTATGCCGAAGCAGAGGGGAAAACGGGGGGAGGCATTGTAAAACCATATGACTACAAGGCAGTCACTAGATTATATCTCTCAGGGACTGCTGGTTGGAAGGCAAGGTCACTGATTCTGCTGCAGTGCACCATGCTGCAGTACCAGACCTCTCCTTTCTGCAGCATTCCTTTCCTACCACCAGGGGGCAAAAGTGTGCTTTCCAGTCCCATCCCCTCAACCCAGCAATCTCCCTACAGAGAGAGAACTTCCCAGCCTTGTTTTCTGCAGCTCACCAATCCTGAACAAAGAGGAGAAATGAGGATCATGTTAATTGTGAGGATGGAATTCTGTTTGCTAGGGCAATTCTTAATAAATGAAAGCATGTTCTGTCTTAAGACTTGGAAGGGAATGAAGCATTTAATTACAATTTCAATTAAAATTAAGATATATTTACATATTTAAATTAGGTCATGTTTCTGTTAATCTTTTGGGGGCAAGATATATAGCTCCCATTCTTCCAAAAGGTTGACAGGACTCATATTACAGGGAAATGATTCTTTATTCTCAACTCAACAAATATTGATTAAGCTTCTATTGTGTGTTGAACACTCCTAGAGAGATGCAGAATTTGGAAGCCACCCAGTCCCAAGATCTCAGGGAGAAGTAAAGACAGAGATAAACTACATAATAGTATATTATGAGTGCATTACAGAGGGGCAAAACTAAGTGCTGGGTGCAAGGGGGAAGGGTATCAGAGAAGGCTTCCGGGGGGAGATGGCATTTGAATTGAATACTAAAGGATAGGTAGGTATTCAACAGGTGAAGAAAGGAAAAGTTTCAGGCATCAAGAATAGCTTAAGCAGAAGTACCAACACACACACACACACACACACACACACACACACACACTGTTCAGGAGACAGAAAGCAGACCAGTTTACCTGAAATATCTAATTCACGGAGATTTATAGAGAATAAAACTTACAGGGAATAAAAAGGTAACATGAGATAATGAATTTGAAGGACTTTGACTGGCAAGCTATGGAGGTTGATCTTTCCTCGGGAGGCAATGTGGAACACTCAAGATTTTAGAGCAGTGAGAAACTTAACTAGATCCTTGACATCAGATCACCAAAGGTCAACTAGACCACCCCAGAGAAGTTATACAAATACCTGAACTTGATTTATCAAAGACCAGATACTAAGCACTCTGGTAGGGATCTAGAGAAACATACATACATATACACATATATGTGTGTGTACACGTATGTATGTATGTGTGTGTGTGTAGAGAGAGAGAGGGAGAGAGAGAGAGAGAGTTGGAAAAAGACAACTCATATAATTAGATCTAGAGCTGGAAGGGGTCTCAGAAAACCTCTGGTCCCATCCACTCATTTTACAGATGAGAAACTGAGGTCTAGCAAATTCAAAATGATCTTCCTACATTAACACAGGTAGTAAGAAATAGAACCAATATTTGAACCCAAATCTGCTACCTTCAAATCAAACACTTAACACTACAATATACAAACTTCTGCCTTGAGGAGTTTATGGTCTGTAGGGACATAATCAAAATGAACAACTTTCACCCTCTTTCCCATAATTCATGTTCTGAACAGCACAATTTACTTGCCATAGCTGCTAAATTATTGGGTCCTTTAAGGAAGGGTTCATGTTTTAAATCACCTTGATATCCCTGTTCCCAACAGGATGAGGACAGTCCTCATCTATAAGAAAACCATAGTGTTGATTTGTGAAATCACAGATTTAGAGCTGAAAGTGACCTTCGAGGCCATAAATCTAATCCCTTCATTCTACAGGAGGGGAAACTGAAGCCCCACAAGGTTAAATGATTTACCCAAGGTCACACAGATGTAAGTAGCAGAAACAGTATTTAAACCCAGCTCTTAAACTATGAATATATATACTATACATACATATATGTGTATACATACACACACACATATAGCTGAACTGTTCTCCTATTGTATGTTAGGTATGTTCTGCTTGTCTTCCCACCTGGACTATAAACTCCTTAAGGGAGATCAGTCTTTTATTTCTTTTGTCTTTTACTCTCCTGACCAGAACTAAGACTTGGTGAGGGAGAAGTAGGCAAGGCAGGCAGCAGGCTAAGGTGCCATATCCTCAGGATGTTGCAACATGGGATACATTTTTAAAATATGACTTTTTTAGAGTTAGATGGCCCAGTTTTAACACCAGAAAACCCCACTTTTGATGGCATATAGGCATTTCAAGCCACTTATGGTAAAGACTTTATATATCCAATGGACAGTAAAACACAGAATCCATCCTTTTCAAACATTGCTGACATCACTCAAATCCCCTTTCCTACCACAGTCAGGGAGTTTACATTTAGTAGGTACTTATCAGGGTGCCCAGATTTTTTTTACCCCAGAATCACAAACATTAAATAAGGCATCCACCCAGAATAACTTTACTTCACTTATGAGAACATATAAGCCAATTGCTTCTTGGTAGCTAACGTCCACCAAGGTGTGAAGAGAGGGAGGGAAGTGGAACCATTTCTACCTCCAAACTAAACTACAGTGAGAACTACATTCCTTTTAAGAGAAAATGCTCTGGAACCTTTTAATACTAAAAGCACTTAGGCTCTGAATTCAGCCTTTAGGCTCACAGTGACCATCATAATTAGAGTAAGGTCCAAATTCTTCGATGTCTAGGAGGAAATCATCCTCAGACTGCTGGATCAAGGATAAAACTCTGCTCCAAAATGGCATTTCCTTGGAAGTTCTTTGGCCTCTGAGGTATAACCTTGCTTATGAAACAGACTCACAGGACTTCAGGGCAAGTTTCCAGGCTAACTGATATTTCCTTTAAATCTGAAATGGCCTGAGTCCATGATTTGATTTGATTCCTGGAGCCAAAGAATATGGAGAATGAATATTCAGGCTCCCATGCCAAGGGCAGATGGCTAGGTGGGAGTGTAAGAATAACTATAGATCAGGGTGTTTTCTGGCCAGTAGTTATGGCAAGCAGATTTTCCAATTTTGTGACTGCATGGAAGACTGAACACGCAATCCCTAGAAGTGCCAAGACTTCATAGTAGCTTGAGCGAAGAACCCCAAAATAAGAAAATGGCATTGTATAGTAGAAAGAACACTAGCTCTGAACCCAGATTCAAGTCACACCTGTGATGACTATCTGCATGACCTTGGACAGACAACTCCCTTGAGCCTCAGTTTCTGTACATGTAAAATGAATGAGTTGACCAAGATGTCCTCTAAGGGACCTTCTAAGTCTATGGTTGTAAGCATTTTACTAGACAGCGATGTCTTGAGTTTGGCCTCTCTAATTTAACCTTTCAAAGTAAAAGCTCTCTTGAGAAATAGTAATAATTACTGACATTTATGTAGCACTTTTCTCCAAACAAATATAAGTAGGTTTTGCAAGTGATGTCATCTCTTTTTCAGGGAAAAAACACTGAGGTTTTAAAAAGGCTACGTGACTTGGCTAAGGTCACCCAGCTAATAAGTGGCAGGGATGAGACTGAAATTTCAATTTCTAGACTGTATATATACTGTTCTTTTGGCTAAACGATACTTATCTCAAATTGTTTTTAATTATATACCTCCATATCTTCTGGGAGGAGGAGAACGATTCATCTTTCCCTTCCACATCACTCAAAGGTATAAATAATACCTCAACACCAAGGGAGAATGGGGAGAGAAGCAATTCTAACTGGCCCTCATGACTTTGTCATCATACAACACAGGACCCTGTCAGCAACAGAAGAAGCAGTCTATGGATGATGAGATGTTCAAATATTTAACAAGAAGGCATCAGAGAATTTTCACAAAAATTAAAGAAATTTCAGAGAAAACTGTTATTAATACTAATAAATATTCATGATAATCATCACATGCCCATCATGAATATACAACAGTTTACAAAGCATCTTTCCATCCACTATTTTATACTAACCTCACAAAAACAATCCATATCAGCCACCTGACTTATCTAACATCACAGTTATTCAGTAACAGAGCCAGGCATTATGTTAAGAATCATACATTGAAAAGCATCATATCTGTTAGAAAACATCACAAATACACACACACACACACACACACACACACACACACACACACCTCTTCTCTCCAAAGGTATGGTAAAAAGAATATAGGTCTTAGAATCAGAGGTTCAAATCTGGGCTCTGCTACTTAATATCTATGTAGTGTTGGGCAAGTCATTTAATTTCCCTGGGCTTCAATTTCCTCACCCATAAAATAAGAGTGCTGGACTAAATGGTTCTCATATTTTCCAAATGAGAAAACTTGTGACTAGATGCCTAGCTGACTTGCCTCAGAACTTTCAAGTAGGAAATCAGAGGTAGGAAATGAATCAAGACAAACGTCCCCACATCTTTAGTTTCTAATCCCACACTTTAAAGACAACTCTGTTCCTTCACTTTTTAACCCCAAACCTTAAACATAGACAGCTTTCTTCGAGGTCCAACTACGTCACATCAGAAAAGGGTTTCTACATGTAGATCTTTAAAATCTGGGGGGGGGGGCGGGGAATCAAATACGGGCTGATCCAAACTTACCTAATAAAAGTTTGGTTTTGTCTTTGCAGTCTGGTGTGTTCCATGGGTTGTTGCAAGAGGCCCAGGGTAGCACAGACACAAAGGAGGCAAACAGGTAGAAAAGTGTGTAGCATATAATCACATTATAGTATATGGCTATTAGGACTGAGATGATGAGCATAGCGATGCCACAGCCTAAGGAAGCAAACACTACAGGTTAGTAATCACAAATAAAATCCCACCCCATCCCATCCCCATTGTCCCAGAGATCATTTTGGGGGAAGGGGAGAAGAAGAAGGAGGGGCATAGAAAAAAAGAATCTTTTGCATCCAGAATGTTAATAATGGAACAAAAAAAGTCAAACTACTAGGCTATCTAGAATCTCTAGGGTATGGGTTCAAAATTGAATCACCTTCCTGATGATGGGGATTAAGTAAAACTGAGATTTAAAAGTGAGGCAGCCTTCCTGGAGATTGGGAGCCAGGCTGAGTTTGGAATGTAGTGGAGCAAGCTTGGAACTGGCATGCATCCATGGCCAGGACTCTTTGCCTTGTAGTGGGTGGACTGGAGACTGACTACCCCTCCCTGCCCATTGTTGTACCAAGGTCACTGTTACATGGAGCTACAATTAACAGTAACCATTCCTAAAGAAGGAGCTTGGAGGGAGACTGAGGGGTTCTGGGGGAGGAAGAAGAAACAAAACAAGAGATAAATGTGGGAGGGTATGCAGAGTAGCTCACCTTGTAAAGCAGGTATCGCTTTCCAAACAGACACAGGGCCCTGGCTGGCAAACTGCCCCAGTGATACTTCCAGAAAAAAGATGGGCAAACCGGCCAGGGCTAGCATCATCAGATAGGGGATGAGAAAAGCACCTTAGGATATTAGAGAAGGATAAGAGAAGAGAAAGTAAGAATGTTCCTCAAGATTAGGGCAGGAAGAAGAAGAGCACCTGGCTCTCCTGCACCATTACACATTAACCCTTAGAATAGCACTCAGGTGGTTTGGATCAAAGACTCAGCATGATAGCAGATCTTTGGGTTCAGATCCCTCTCACATAATATTTTAATTCCCCACCTCAACTCTTTTATAAAACAGATCTTATTGAACTGATTCACTAGATGTCAGTTCTGTTTTTTTTAATTAAGTTTTTTGTGGCTAATATTTTATTTAAAATTTTTGCATCTATATTCATTAGGGAAATTGTTCTATGATTTTCTTTTTCTGTTTTGACTCTTCCTGGTTTAGGTATTAGCACCATATCTGTGTCATAAAAAGAATTTGGTAGGACTCCTTCTTTGCCTATTTTCCCAAATAGTATATAAAATATGGGAATTAATTGTTCTTTAAATTTTTTATATAATTCACCTGTAAATCCATCTGGCCCTGGAGATTAAATTAAGTTTTAAAAATCTAGAAGCTGTAGAGCTAGAAGAGATCTCAGAGGATGACTATGCCTATCTCCTCATTTTATAGTTAATGAATTAAGTTTTGGGAGTTTAAATTTCTTGGTCAAATGTCACTAAGGTAATATCAGAGGAAAGATTTGAGCCCACATGTACTGGCTTGAAACCAGCAGTCATTCAGCTATTTCATGCTGTCTGTTGGTTTGGGGTTTTGCTTTAACATTCATTCAATCATTCTTGTTTAGCCTTATATCTGCAAGGCTGGGTACTTGATTGTTAAAACTATCCCTTTACCATCTTGAATCATCTGAGCATCTTAAACATTTCTGCAAGGATGTAGAATGACTAGCCCCTGGTGCAGTGAAGAGGGTTTCATTACATGTGGGAGGATGTATCGGTTGCTTGGTTGGGTTTTGACCCCAAGGCCACTGGTGAGGGTGGTGTAATTAGTCAGGGCAAGAGCTGGGGCAGGGGCCTGGAGTCCAAGGAAACATCCAAGGCAGACTGGCATCTTTGGCAGGAAAACATTGGCCTTAGGTGGGGTTTGAAAGTAACCCCTAAATTCTCTTCTTCTAAAATTCTAAAACTTAGGAAATCTCAGTTTCTTCTGAAAATAAAACCAAGTAAAAACTGCTAGCTTCTCTGCCTTTCAGACTATGTTTTTGTTTTGTTTTGTTTTGTTTTTTAATTTTCTTTGTTACTCCGTTGTTTGGCACTGTGTAGAGCTTACTAACGGCTAACAGGCCATGGACTCTCCTCCAGAGGGCATTGAGATTAGGAGGTGGTAGAAGGCAGATTGTTCTCCGGTAAGGGGGCTCCAGATCCTTGGCACCTGGGCAGGTAGCCCAGTCACATATCAGGGTGCCAGATTATTGGCGGGGGAGGGGAGGCGAAGGGGAGCGGGCGGAGCAGGAGTATCTCCAGGACTCCGTAGGTGCAGACCCGGCTAGGTGGACTCAGTAAGACCTGCAGTGAGCAGACCCTGCTGTGAACGAGCGCTTCAGACTCCTCCCTTACCCTGGCACACGGATATCAATCCTTTCCCTATAGCCTTTCTAGAAACACCCCAGGGGCCCGCATTCCTCCCCCAGCCAACCCAAGCTCCAACCAAAGGCGAGCTCAGATCATGGTTTTCCTAAGCCGCAGTGCGGAAAAACGCTGAGAACGCTTTATTCCAGGGGCTTCTCCGCCCCCGCCCCGACAAGGAAAAAAGCCAAATGATTGGCTTAGCCCAGGGGCGCGCGGGAAAACAACCAGGCCAGCGCCAGAGGGCAAGCCACTAAGGAAGGTGGATTTAAGCAAATCTGCTAGGTACTTGATTTCAGAAACACGAAAGAAATTGTAGCCAGCTTTTCATTGCAGTAAAATTAAACAATTGAATACAGAAACAAATACTCAGTCACGGCAAGGGACAGTTATATCAGGGGCCCTTCACCTTTTGGGTGTCATGGGCTCCTGTGGCAGTTTGGTGATGATCCATTCTCAGAAAAACGTTTTAAAATAATTCAAGGAAGTGCTGAACTTCAATAAGAGTAGTGGGGGGCGGGGGGGGGGGAGATGTAATGTTTTTTCGCCATCTGTGTTTATAGTCCCTAACTTAAGAACTCCTGATTCATAGCATTGCAGGTAAATTATCCTTGAGGGAAAAAAGAACCTTAATTACTGACGTCCCTGAATGTTCTTATAGATATAGATAGACTACATGGCAAAGGTTGCATCCCCAAGTTCTTTGGGGTGTTTTTATGTTTAGTTGTTCGGTTTTGGTTTTTGTTTTCTATCTCGACTTGAGTGAGGAATTCCCACTGTAGACATTCCCTCAGAGACGCAGATCACACCTCTATAATTCAGTCTTAGAGAGGCGCTTAGAGAAATAAGAGGGTAAGTGACTCACCCAAGGTCACACAACTAGTATGTGTCAGGGGTGAATCCTAAACACAGCTCTTCTGGACTAACTGCACCACTCGACAACCTCTAAGCCAACTTTTCGTGCCCATCAGATTTCTGCCAGGTGTATAGCTTTTCCAGGTGGGGACACTGGCCAATCAAATACCAACTTCTATCATTTCATTGCCCTAGGAGAATATCTTCTGGATACCCTTTATCCTCTGGAGGAATTAGGACTTGGAGACCTCCTTAGTTCGAAGAACTAGCAAATGCAGGTGGATTTGAGAGTAGCCTTTTCGCTATTCAACACAGTGAGCGTTGCTGCTAGGGGATGGAGGAAATGAGCTGTACTGGAGCTTTAGAGTCGGATCTCCGCTTTAGAGCTAGTCCCTGTAGGGCACCTAAACCAAGAGTCCCAAAGCAAACCACGAAAGCCTTTACTAGAGTCAGAAGTGCCTTGGGTGATCCCAAAATTTGCCAAGTTTTCCAGTAGGCGTGCAAAGAACTAAGAACCTTCTAACTCGGCGAGTGAAGGGAGAACTAGGGGGCCAAGAAAGCTCTAGCGTCTGGTTATTTCAACTCGCAGTAAAGGTGAAAACAACGAAAGTTGCTCGGGGTTCTATTTAGCGCATTGAAAACTGTGTCCTGCCAATATGCGTTCATCTATGCAGTTGTATGTATTACGAGAAACTACCCTCACCTTATCACCTAATCATTTTAACAAGTATTAATATCAGATTGATTAATATAGTACTCACACTAGACAGCATGGAACCAATTCAGATCAGTAAAAAAAATAATCAAGTCTACTGTTAATAACTTCTCTTCGGGAGTGGGAATCTCGAGGTTGTAAAATTTTGATTTGTGGGTTCTGATGTGATAGGATTATTTAAGAATCTCCACCTCCTTTAAGATTCTAGGCGCCTAGACCAGCTTTAGCATACATGGTTCTGGATTCAGTAAATGCATAGTAAAAGACTAGTAAGACTCAACTGCTTCATCTGTGAGTGAGTGTGTGTGTGTGTAGGAGGGTAATGTGATAATGACCAGGGTTGTCTCGTGGCTAGGATGGTGATTATTGAAGCAAATAGACTCGCACCCCCCCCCCAACCCAAATCTCCCAATTTATTTTCCTATGCTCAGGGTTTTAAGTGAAGGGTCGTACTCGGATCC
Source organism: Trichosurus vulpecula (assembly GCF_011100635.1). Taxonomy (NCBI): domain Eukaryota; kingdom Metazoa; phylum Chordata; class Mammalia; order Diprotodontia; family Phalangeridae; genus Trichosurus; species Trichosurus vulpecula. The sequence goes on along the minus strand of NC_050578.1, from coordinate 233,195,511 downwards.
GGAATCTAAACAGATACAGTTGGTCAGCTGTTTTTTTTTTTTTATCTGTTTTGTTTTGTTTTGTTTTTTGTCGTTTTATTTTTTAGGTTTCCCCATTAAGGAACTAGCAAGAGACAGGATGGGGTCAGAGCCCTCAAGGTCTGTGGGAGCAGTCCAAAACACCTTCCCAGGCGAAGTTGCAGTCCCTCCCCCACCCCAGTATAACGTGCCCGGTAGCCCCACTCGGAGGAAATAGAGCAGAAAGTCCTACCTCCCCCATTCTGAAAGGCCAGGTACGGAAACCTCCAGACATTGCCCAGCCCCACTGCGTACCCAACCATGGACAGGATGAAGTCCAGTTTGCTAGACCAGTTCCCTCGGGCTTTATTCTCATCCCCTTCATCGTCCTCCTGGGGGTAGAAAAGCACATTGGTCGGTCCCATAACAACCCCAGTGTCCATTCAGCAAGCAAGCCCCTCATACTTCCCTTTTCACTCCTCACCCTCCAAGCCCATCCTCCCTCTTCTATACCCCGCCCCCTCAAAAAGAATAAAATAAACCTTGACCAAGCACTTTCCTTAGCCACCTGAATTAAAGCAAAATTGGGCAGAAGCCCTCTTCGAGTGAACCTCTTTTTGTTGTGTAGCCTAGGGACATTAAATGCACATCTTCCAGGTGGGATAGGGTAGGAGTAGGAGGTAGTCTTCATTCGGAAGTGCTTTCTAATTCGGTTGGACGGAAGGAACGGGTTGGAGGGAAGGAGCGAGTTGGGGGAGGCGGGGTGGAAAGGGCGAGATTTTAGAGATGGGGAAAATGACTTCCAAAGTATTTTCAGAGCAATGGAGAAAAGCAGGGAAATACGTTCCGAATTGGCGTCCAAAACCTTGGGTTTTGCTCTGAATCTGATTCTTTGGAAATGGATATCTGAGAGGATCCTTTCGCCCAATTATCTCACCCCTGCTGGCAATTAAGATACTAACAAGGCTTCCAGGAATAGTAAGACGGGCCTCCCAGAAGCCTGGTTGGCAAACCAAAATTTTTAAAAGGTGGGGCAGGTCCCTTGACAGAGATTTTAGGGCCCCTAGCCACTTCAGATCCTTTCTCTTCCCCCCTCCAAAACGTCAGTATATCCCAGAAGTCACCAACCTGTGTTCTATGACCTTTTAACTAAGTGGGTTCGAAGAGCAATCGTTATCTCGACTCTGAAAATGGGCTGATTTACAAAGGAAAGTGCTGAGGGGGAAAAAATTCGAAGGGAATACATGAGAAGAGGAGAAGGCAAGGGTTGGAAAGAATGGGCAGACAGGGGTCGGAATATAGGTCTTAAATCAGACAAGAATAAGAACTAGATCTTTCTGGAGTATCTCTCTCTCTTCTTCCATAGGTCTGAGGGTGGGGAAACATAGAGAAAGGGGCAGAATGGAACTGAACCTCTACCCAGTTCATCAGTTTAGAGGTAGAAAGACAAGTAAAAGAGGTAGTCTTTCTGTCCATCTGCATTTTGACAGACAGACTCACTGCCCTTGATTTTGCAGATGGCAGACCCAGAGAGAATCATAAAACATCTTTGCCCCGTGAGAATTTATTTGTTTGTTTGTTTTTAAAACAAGTGGAGAGAATGTGGCCTGTGCCTTTATCCTCCTCATCTCAGTATAAACCCTACTCCTGCCAGAGAGGTAGAGCCCAGCGATATGTATTCAATTATCTGAGTCAGATATAGGGGGAAGAGGGGAGGTGGCAAAAGGAGCATTGAGGGAGAGGAAGAAAGAAGAGATTCTCAGATGAAGGACCAGGAATTCAGGGAAGAAACAATGTTTAAGAGAATTTTCACCTCAAATCCTTCAGATAATATCACCTGACTCCAAGCAATCTTTGCAACTCTCAGTTCCCCAATGCCTAACTCTAAATGGGTCTCATAGCTGATTTTGCCAATGGCCAATAGCACTGGGAACCATTTGCATGTTTAGGGAATAGACAGGAAAGGAGGTTGAGAGAAAATAATGGAAAGGAAGAGGAAGGAAGAAAGAGAAAGGAACTAAGAAGAAAGAGGTATTTATCTACCATAGGGAAGAAGCACAGGGTTCACCATCTTTCCCAAAATTATTTCAAGTGCTACTTCCAGCTTATCAATATTTGCTTACTCTTGTATGATAGTAGGATTCTTGGTGGGGGCAGGGGTAAGGGGGGTGGAAATGCTACCATTTCACCATCCTGGAATTTTCAGTTCATTTAATTATCATAAATAATTCCCATAGGTATGAGTTCCTTCTTTTTCTCCTTTAGGTTCCAGACAATGGTAGTAAAGGAACAAAATTAATCACAAATAGGAGGGGCTATACCTGTTAAAGGAAGTGGCTCTGTCCTGACCAAAGAGACTACTGGGGCTCCAACTCATATTTTGGTCAGCTCTTGGCCTACCACCACCACCACCTGAGCTAGGGATGTGCCTTGCATAATAGCAGCCTGGCTGTGCCCTAAAGACACTCTAACAGATCCATCCCATGACCCCATCCTCTGCTCCGTTTCGCTGACCTGGAGACCCAGGAGCATTTGAAGCCCCCAAACTGCTTCTGGCTGCACCCACCCATTCACTACAGGGCAAGACTCTTCCTACTCTGGTCTCAGCCTGATATTTGGCAAACACTTATTCTCCTGGCTCTCTGCCCAATTAGCAGAAGCGGGGCAGTGAGGGACTGAGGGCAGTGAAGCCTGAAAAAGTCTTGCTGGCCTGTGGGCGTACCGGGAGGGAGAAGCAGAAACCAAACTTACCGCAGGGGTAGAAGTAGTCGTAACACTTCCTGGCAGAACCGAAGTGATGCCGTCTGTGCCCAGCACCACAGTACTCTGGCTCATGTTGATCCAACCTGCAGCCTGGGCACTGTTCTTCTCCAGCGTGCCCTTGCCCGGGCTCCCGCTCTCATCCCCTCCAACACTGGCACCTCGAAGGGCCGGAATCCTGCAGTGCTGAGCATTGCCTGGGCCGGGGCCCGGGCCCCCAGTAGGGGGAATGGTCTGCAGGTCATGGGCCTCTATAGAATCCTGGCGGGAGGCAGCATCTAGTGGAGCCCTAGAGCTGCAGATACCAACTTTGGTCCGCTCTGACTCGTAGCTTTTGGCTTCTTCAGAAAGGAAAGTTTGAATACCGTTGGAAGCCGACTTGGCAATCCTAGGCAGCTGGGAAGGGGCGACAGGGGAAGGATCGGGCTCCGGACTGGTCCTTGTCACTGAGGAACCTTCTGGGTTTCCCGAAGCCTCCAAGCTATTTGCAAGTGGCTTGTTCATATCCTTCGGACCCGAGTAATCCTAAGAACACAATGTCACTTTCGAGTAAAAAGAAAATCACATTGCTTTTGATATGTGCATCTGTACACAGATAAGAGAACGTTCCAATAATTTTATAACCGCCTCCGAAATGTCTAGCGATGTAATTTGGAGTGGGAATTTCATATATATGTGTATATACATATATACATGTATATATGTATATGTGTATATATATATATATGCCTATATAGACAAGACAATATTTTTCAATTAGCCCATCTCGTCAATGACTACATCTCATGAATAGACTAATATGCCTTCCCAGTTCAAGGGTGAATCGAGAGAAACAGAGCCTAAAGGATGATTTGGAGAGAAAGGGGGAGGGGGGTAAGAGGAGTGAGAGGAGGGAGCAAATATCTCTACAGCTGTGTGCTCCCGGCCTCTTTGGGTTTCACAACACGACTGAAGGGTGCCTGCTTCCCCCATCACCAGTGTAGAAAGATTCTTTAATTTTCCGCCCCATTTCCTTTGTCATTCAACAATGCACACTGTCTTCTTTTTTTTCGGGTATGGACAAGCTGCCTGAGCTGCAGCAGCAGACTACAGAGCAAGTGCTTTGGCACCCGCCAAAATGCCCCCCTCCCCATACTGCCAAACCATTTGCTCCATTCCGAGCTCTCAAAAAAACCCACCTAATTAACCGTCAAATAAGGAGCAAGGGGTGAGCCCCACAACCAAACAAAGAGAATGTTAAAAAAAATAAAAGGAAAAAAGGGAAAAAGCAGTCGTAAAATGTGGGCATTGGTTACTACATACTTGTGTTGGCATTCCTCGAAATCTGTAAAAGGTCTAAAGGAATTTGTAAAGTTTTTCGAGAACGACCGTTTCCAACAGTCAAATCTCTTTCCAGAGTTAATCTGATAGGATGACTTCAAGAAAACTGCTAATTCTCATTTATTGTCCCAAAATGTCTCTCACCACCCCGAATGAAAACAACCCCCTTACCCAAATCCCCCCTTTTCGCTTCCTTGTCACGGCATCTTAAACCTTAGCACTAACAAATAAATCTGTATCTGAATAGGGCCCTTCCAATCTTACAAATACACGGATCTAGAGGTTTCAATTTGTATCAATCTCAAATACCTGCAGTTCTGTCTAGGATCCCTTCACGGTTGCTGCTATATCCGTGGGCTACTCCACCTTGTATTCAGGAATCTAGCTGTTCAGCACCACAGACAGCGCTCGCAGGCTAGTCTGTTCAAAGAGACCTCCAACCTTGAACAGACCGACAACACCCGGGAGCTACCGGGAAACTTGGAAATATAAATACCTGAGGCTCTGAGACTCTCCTCCCCCAACCTACCTCCCCAAAATACACTAAACAGTTTCATTTTTAAACATTGATTTCTAAAGCAATCTCCCTCTCTCCTCAGCCTTCTTCATCTCCAAAAGGTATAGAAACAAACACTTACCATTGTTGTCTTAAATAAGCAACAGATTGAATTGGTGGAGGACGAGATCCTGCAGAACAAGCTATCTATGGAATGGATTTTGCTCAGTCTAGAGCAAAGCTTTCTATATCTCCCTGGGAAAGATTGGGTTTGCGTCAGTGCATAGCAAGGTGCCCTTCGTTTGACATTTTCTTGATAATAAGAGTTTGATAAATCATTACCCCTTGGATTCCGATTTTAAAGGGACAACAACAGCCGAGAGTGAGCCGGCCCCTTGTCACTCAGGCGGGAGGGGGTTTGCGTGTTCAGCGTGACTCATAGGGGTCTGATTACTAAAGCGAACCCAGCCAGAGGAGAAGACAGAAGTTTGCTTCCTTCTAATTAAAGGAAACATGCGAGGAACACGTCCCACTGCACCTAAAGAGAAAGGAAGCATTGCTCCAGAAAGAAGAGGCTGGCCCGATAGTTTTTTCGCTGTTAAGTTATTGTTGCTGCCTATGATCCTTTCTCTTCTTCATCGAGGCCTGACTGGTGTCTCCTCAGATCTTTAGATCGGGAGTCAAATTCTAAAATAATACCCCCATCTTTCCTGAGAAGCGACATTCAGTGCTAAGTTCTGTTTGAGGATGCTTATAATAAATAGAGGACCACCTCTGCAGGCATACATAGATTCTTTCACACTCTACTTTCTAAATGACATTCGTGGATCCCGTTTATATTTACGTTCTTTATGTTAAACTTTCGTTAACATAAGCAAGGACTCTGAGAGGAATGATATTGACCTTCCTCCCTGCCCCTTATTGGGAAAGAAGCCTATCTTTCCTTTAATCCCAAGGAACAGGGAAAGCTTTTAGGAAGGAAAGAGGACTTATTTTCGAGCCTAAGGTGAATTTTAGTTCTATTTCTAAGTGGAGGGAGAGGGAAATGCACCACTTCTCTCCTTTGCTCCTTTCAAAAAAAAAAAGCCAACCCCTTTCTGTGGAGCAGAGAAAGTCATAGTTTGTAACGCAGTACTGCTGCAAGATTGGGGTATGGAGGGGGGACGGCGAGTGAGGACGAGAATTAAAGACACCTCCTACAGACAAAAAAAAATCTTTCCCAGGAAAGGTGCCATTGGGGGACAAGAGAAGACATAAATTAAGGCACCATTGCCTTTAGCAGCCGACCTTCCAACCTTGCCAACCTCTCTCCTCCTGATCGGGGATGGCGGTGGGGTGGGAGCGGGAGGGAAGATACTAATTTTGAAGGGAAAGGAGAGAGGGAAAGAACGATAGAGGTTTGCCCTCATCCAACATCACAGGTAGTTCCCGCTCATTCCCCCTACCCAACCCCCATTGAGCCAACTCCTTATTTGGGGATTCAAAGCTTCTGTGTCACCTCAGTAACTACACTACCTCGGGTCTCCCATGCAGTGGACGAACAATGCAGAGACCGCCACTAACCCACGTAGTATTGGGTGTTTTGTTTGCGCAAATGGAGACTGGGGGAAGGGCAGCCAGTGGAAGTCTTCCTGCAGAAGCTATGGAGACTGCGGCTACCACCGCCAGCCCCCTCCCACCTCTGTCTCCCTCCCGCCTTCCGGCTTCACACAAGTACCCACAGAGCTGCACTCGGCCGGGACAGATAAAAGCGCAGGTTCTCCCGCAGAAAGCCTCTACCCTCGGCCTCCCCATCCTCTTTCACCTTCGAAAGAAGGGAGCATGTAGAGAAGGTTGATTGCCTTTGTCTCTCCAATGTTTTACATTGTAAGGCTAGTAAAAAACTACTGAGGGGAGACAATAGTAGTAGGGTACACGAGCCTTCTCCGCCTCAGAGGCACTAGGAGCTAGAGTAAGCTTGGATGCGGAAAATGAGGGATGGGGAAGGAAAGAATCACGATTATGTTCCTTCGTGTGGCCCCCCGACTGGGGTGACACCTCAGCGAAGGAACACAGCTCATCTGACCACCGTGAGGTCAGCGCGGGGGCAGAAGCATTTGCAGACTGAAATGGCGATCCTTCCTTAAGCTGAGCTTAGCAGCTCTCGCCTTCTAGATTGTCCTGTCCTAAACCGCCCTCTATTGTTGCCACCCACAAGCATTTATTTAGTATCTACTATGTGCTAGACTCCCCCAAATCCCGTCCATTTATCAGGTAGCAAGTATTTAAAAGAAAAAGTTACAAACGTCTAAAGGGCTGTTGGTAAACCAACAAACAAGCTAAAGCTTGGTTTTCTTTGCTTGGGGGCATCTGCTAAGGTTAAGTACCTCAGTCCCAGAGGAAGGCAGAAGGATTCTTTTTTATTTTTGTTCTTCCTAGGAGGTGTTACAAACCCAAACTGATGAGAAAACAAACTGCCCCAGTCTTTCAGATTTGGGTTCCAAACAATGAGGTCATCAGAGAAGAAACGAAATTTAAGTGGGAGGGAGACTGGAACCCGGAGAACCACTGGACTTAGAGCTAGAAAGTCCTCGAACATCACCTGGTCCACCTTCCTCGTTGTGCAAATGAGGAAACTGAACCTTCAGAGAAGTGAAACTCAGAGAAGCAGATGCTCACGGTCACACAGCTAGGCCCCTCTCGGGTTAGAGCGTAGACTCTTTTCCTCCACTTAACCCCTAAAGCTTCGGGAGACCAAAGAGTTACACAAGGGTTAAACAAACAAACAAAAACTGTAATCGGGATTTTTTATTGTATTCGTTGGGAAATTGGGTGGAATTGATTCGAACGAAGGTCCTGTGACTTCAGCGCCACAATTGTTTTTACGCATGCCTCATACACACAACAGGCCTTTAGGTTGGTGCCCCATCCCCATCTCCACCCCAATACTTATATCATCGAAGAACCCCCAACCCAGAAGCTTTCTGAGGAGTGAATCTCAGCTTAACCTTTCTTCCAAACGGCAAGCCAGTCTGAGTCCTCTCTTTCCCGTCCCTAAACTGCCTCCCTGTCCCCACCCCCTGCCACACTATTTAAGACAACCCGGTTCTGACCGCACAGGGGAGGCTACAGTCCGGGGTCTATTCGTCCACCTAGCCCCTAAGGCTCCGGGAACGTAAGAGTTACACACGGGTTTTTAAAAATCAGCGTCAGGATTTTTTTTTTAATTTGATGGACATTTGGGTGAAATTGCTGAGTGGGCGCCCTGCGTCACGTCCAGCACCAGTCCCAGTTAATGTTCCTCACAGAGAAGTAAAAATAGCAACCCAATCGCCCTTCTCACCCTCCGCCTTTCCCAACTCCGAGGCTAATCAAACACTGCGGTGACGCCAGAGCCTCCCATTAGGTCAAGGGGTCTGACGTGGTCCCTCCCTTGTCCCTTCCCTCTTCTAGTCATGCGTCCTTGAGTTTCCCGCGTATATTCCGCACGTCAGTCTCTTAAGGAGTTGGGGAAGGAACTCACAGCAGAGGAGCAAGGCCGTAGGCTAACTACCCTGGGAGCAAAATTCCCCTCCCTCCTCCCTCCCCCCGCCCCAGTTCCTATCACCCCAGCCCACAGCTTACTGTTTCCCCGGAGCCCCATCAATCAGGCAGGAAAGAAGAGACAGAAAGAGCCAACCCACGCCAAAGATGTGAAAGGGAGGCTGACAACCCTGGCTGTCTCCCTGGCTTTGTGGGAACCTGAACTGGACAGAGTTAAAGGTGGAGAGGATATTCAGACTTAGGAAAGACAGAGAGGATGGGTTTGGATTTGACTGGCCTTTTTCGTGTGTGGTTGATGTGACAATGAAGTGAAGTAGGACATATGGGATAGGGGTGTGGGGAGGATGGAGGGGGAGAAAGAGGGAAAGAGAGACAGACAAACACAGAGACAGAGAGAGACACAGAGAAAGAGAGAGACAGACAGAGAGATAGAGACAGAAACACTTAGGGCATACGTGCTCTTACGGGTTTGGTGCACGTGGTGTGTGGCTACTGTGTATGTCATTGATTTAGGGCTATCATCATGCCAGAGAATGTGTGCTTATGTGAAAAGCGGATTGGGGGGAGGGGCAGAGTTGCAGGGGAAGGATGAGAGACAGAGACAGAATGAATTTGTGTAGGCTTTAAAAAAGAAAACACATCTTCTTAGAGAGATTGCCTGGTCTATTGCAGCCTGTTTGGAGTGATAACCGCTTTCCAACACTGAAACAGAAGTGACTGGAAATCTGCATCCATCACTGCAGCAACCATTTCGACTGAATTAACAAGTCACTACAGTCTTAATTACTTTGTCAAAGATGAAAAATAGTAATTGATTTTGTCCCTGATCACTTTGTTTTCTAGGTCTCCCTCCATGACGATAAGCAAATAAACAGGTTTTTTTTAAATCCATGTCCACTTGGAAGTGTGGGTTAGATGATTTGGAAATGAGGCTTTTTTTGGAGTCAATAAGAGAGGCTGTGTGTGTGTGTGTGCAGGCCCATGTGTTTGAAAGAACACTGCAGGAAGGCAAACACCCTGGCATCCAATCTGAAGAGAAGGAAAGCTTGAGGGGGAGACAATTTGAGTTTAAGTCATTGACCTAGACTGTGCTGTATGGAGAAGATAATAAAATAACTACTAATATATCTATAATGCTTTAAGGTTTTTAAAGAAGTTAACATATCTTACCTCATTTGGTTGAGCGTGTAGGTGAATATGCTCAGGTCAATTTTGTTTAAAGATGTATCTATCTTCTACCTTTGGAGATAATGGCTATGCCTCTCAGAGGGTTGGTCAAAATGGTTGGGCTCTGGCAGAAAGGCATTTGGTACTTTGGGTTCCAGTGTTTTTAGTGTCACCCATTCCAGTTGCTTCAGTTTAGATACCCAATTCCTTTCTTTTAAACTAGCAAATCAAATCACCTTGTTCCTTGCACCAAATAGATTTTAAAATGAATAAATAACCCAGATAGTACAAGTGTATGCCAATATGGACACATTACTCCAGAAGCCTGATATTTCTCCTTCTCTCTCCTTGTCCAATGGGGGGGGGGAATTTAAAATGCAATTTAGAGTTTTCTTGAAAATTCCCCAAATAGGCTATTACAGGGAGGATGCCACTAGAGTTTTCTACATAATTGAGTAAAAGGGCTTTGACCCATCCAAGGAAGGAAATCAAGATGAAGGGGTGGCTGGAAATTAGATCACATTAGGTTGATTTGAAGTATCTAGTATCATTGAATCATATATTTGAAGTTTTAAATGTCCTTAAGAGTCCGTTTATTCCAACCCCCTCGTTGTATAGGTGAAGAAACAGAGTTATAGGAAAACTAAGTGACTTCACAAAGCTGATAAATATCTGAGGCTAGATTTGAACCTGAGCCTTCCTGACTCTATATATAGTGCCCTACATGCTACTCTATTTTAGTACATCATAATAATAGTTAATATTTACACAGCAACTTAAGATTTACAAGGCAGTTTCCTTATAACAAGAATTACCCCTATTTCACAGATAAGGAAACAGACTCAAAGAGGTTAAGTTAGTTCTCATGAAAACATGGCTCTAAAGTATCAAAGTCAAGATTCAAATCCTCATTCCTCTAGTGTCTTTTCTACTATATATTACTCTACTTCTCAGAAGAGAAGAAAAACTTAGGGAAGGATAGGCTGCTTGTTTTCAAATATTAATTTAATGATATGTCATGCATGAGGGTTGGCATGTAGAAGACAAATTAAATTTGAACTGCTTGGTCTTGGAAGCCAAAAGTAAGACCAATGAGAGGAAGTCAGAGGGAGACAGACTTTGATTATTTTATTTCTCTGTTTTGTATCATAAACTAGAAAATCACCAAGCAACATTTCCATACACAAAGGCCAAAAATGGTAATTGTACATAAAATTATGAATTCACTATGAAAAGCTTATCCCTTTTACTATACATTACATTTAACCTGGAAGTACCAATATTGCCCTGCTTGTCTGTGTCCCTTTCTGAACCACCTTCTGGTCTTCTCTGTGTAACTTGTAAATGTTTCATTAATACTCTTTCCTTTCCTCTCTTCTCTATTTTTTAAATCAGTATCACTAAATCTACTTCCTCCCCGTAAGTGTCCTCTCTCGTAACAACTATATAGTCAAGCAAAATAAATTCATGGGAGATGTCTAGAAATGTTTGTCTCATTCTGCACCTATAGTCTGACATCTCTCTGACAATAGGTAGAAGGCATGATGCTTCCTCAGCAGTTTTCTGGACTAGTGATTGTTCACTGCATTGATCAGAGTTCTTAAGTCTTTCAACATTGCTTTACTATTTTCTGTCTCCATAGTCATTGTATAAACGGTTCTGCTCACTTCACTCTGCATCAATTCATACAATTCTTGTGATGTTTGTCTAAATTTATTCATTTCATTATTTAAGTTGCAGAAAATATTCCTTTACAATAATATACTATGATTTGTCCAGCCATGCTGCAAGGGATAGTACTTTGTTTTCAATTCTTTGTAACAACATGTGTTGGTAACCAAAAATGGGCTCCTTAGCACTTAGTTCAACAAGTGCCCTTGAATAGTTTGGCTTTTGTTCCCTTTGAGTAATTCATTGAGCCTTACTAGGTGCTAAGCCCCAGGCCCAAACCCTTGTTAGGTGTAAAACCTTAGTGGGTGTGGATTGACAAGTAAGGTGGGGCCCAAGGTGGGGCTAACTCCAGGGAGGGCCTAATTTACATGTCTGGGAGAGCAGAGGCTTTTAGACCACGTGGGTTTAAGTCCGCCTCTTTGTGATGATTCTAGGTCACATGGGTGAGTAGTGTGTGTGACTCACCCTGATGCTGAAAGTTGGCTGTTTGTTTTTTGGAGCTCATTCCCACAGCAGTAGTGGTGCGTGACTCTGGGCCAGCCCTTGTTCTGAGCTCCCGGGCTGAACCTAGATGTTGGTAACTATGAATCTGTATTGGGTCTGTCTGTTGATGTTTGTAATTTGTTTGAATTTTATTCTGAAGTTCAGGGTGCTGGCTTTTCCCCCTGAACTAAGTGAATGCTGTCTGTATGCTGGATTAAAGTAAACTTGTCAACCCCTTCACCTTGCTTTCCTTAGTTAAGCAGATCAAAAGAACCTGTGCTGTGGGCAGCTTTCCAGGTGCTGGCTGTGGGTGGATCTTACACCCCCACAGAAGCTGCTAGCTGGATTGTTGAAACACAACAAAAAAAGATATTTCTGAAACTTTAAGTTCTTCCCTTCTCTTTGATCTCTTTAGGGTACATACCTAGTAGTGGTGTCTTTGGGTCAGAGCACATGCTCAATTTAGTGACTTTAGGTATCGTTCCAAATGGCTTGACCAATTCACAGCTCCACCAACAATGCATTAGCAAGTCTCATCTCTTACAACTGCCATTTTCCTTGTCATTCACTTTGCCCATCTGATGAATGAGAGAAAATCTTGTTTTCATCTAATTGCTTTTATTAATGATTTGAAGCATTTTTTTTCATATGGCTGTTCCTTAATCATCTCTCTATTGTGGACTGGTGCTTGTTATTATACATTTTCATTTATTTCCTAACTAACTTGGATATAAAATATATTTCCCAGTTAACTGTTTCTTTTCTAATTTTAACCACGCTGCTTTTATTTGTGCAAAAAAACCACTTTTACATTTTGTGTAATCAAAAACGTCCATTTTTGTCTTGTAATCCTTTCTATTCCCTTTTTGGTCAAGAACTTTTTCATTGTCCATAGTCATGAAAAGAATCTCCTTCCATTCCCCTCTAATTTTTTTAAGATATAACCTTTTATCTCCTAAAATAGTAGAGAAGGAGAACAGTGGGAGTGATTCAGTGCTGAAGATTGAGAGGGCATAGTTGATAGAAGAAGGGCAAGAGATTCAAAGGTAGAGGAAGTCCCTTGTTAACTCTATGGTCAAGACTGTGAAGGGTAGAAAGTAAGGCCAGTTAAGGGATGACAGATGGAGAGAACAGAAAAAAATGGAGGTGATGTGAAGAGGAAGACTACAAATCAGGTATTGAACTCCTTAGAAAAGGGGGGAGAATGATCTGGAGGTTGATAGATGAGAGCAGCAAGGATCTACATAGGATGATATAATTGGGTGGCATATATTTCAAAGGTGAAGTAGATGAATTATTGTGTCAGAAGATGGGTCTGTTAGTGGCAATTAGGAGCAGAGATTATGCTAACTATTCCCCCTTGTCTGATGTATCAAGGAATATGAAAAAAGAAGAGGTTAGCTCTGGAGAGGGTAATGAGAAATAAGATGGCTTCGAGAAAGAATGAGATTTTATAAGTGTTTGAAGATGGAAAGATTGTGAGAGGAAGAGATATAGGATGAAGCGGTATTTACCAATAAGCCAAAAATGGGTACATTGGAAGGGACAGGTAAGAAAGAAACTGAGGAGATATACAGGATGAAAAAGCAGGGAATAGTAACAGGTGAAGAGAGTTTTTGTCTAAAGAGATATCAACTTTAAATTACAGAAATCTGAAAGGGTATCCTAAGGAGAAAAAATAATGACAAAAGTAGCAAGGTTCTAGTTAGAATGTGAAAAATGTGAAGGTGCCTCTGCCAAAGGAATAACCCCCTTAAGCGTAGGAATAGGATTCAGAAGAGTCTATAGTAATGATGATTCTGAAGGCTATTTGGACAATGCAGCCTCAAACACAAGGCAGTGCCCAGCAGAGATGGCCCCTTCATCTTTCCAACCCTTTCCCAAATATTCCTTGTGTGAGGCCAGGCCTGAGCTGAGGCCGGAGCCTGATCAGTAATTGCAGCACAAAGAGAAGTGACAATAGGATCTGTCCGTGGTTATCATATTTACCATCCATTTAGCTTCTACTGCTATTTTCACTCATTTTGCAAAAAGTTCTTGGCTCCAGATGAAACTTCTCAGTTGGTTGTGAGAAAGGAGGATCATTGGTGATGATGGCCAGAAAATGATGTGCTAAAGGAACTTTAGAAATCATCTAGACCAACCTGAGCCTGGTCTGGAATTCAATCTACAATAATGTCAACAAAAGATCATCTCATCATCATTTGAACACTTCCAAAGATCAGACACTGCTATGTCCCAGGAGAGACCATTCTACTTTGGGACAGTTCTAACTGTTATTTTGGTGTCTAGGGGTCTCCTTATCAATGACCTCCCTGCAGTATATGCCTGGTAGTGGTAAACTTGGAGTCTCATTGTCAGGAAGACTTGAGTTTAAATTCTGCCTCAGTCCATCTCCCTGGAGATCCTGCTCTTTCTCAATGGCTGGTACAGCACCACCTACTTCCTGCTGGAGCTCTTCGTGTTCATGTACAAAGGTCTCCTGTTACCATACCCAACAGCCAACCTAGTCCTTGACCTGGTCATACTCTTCCTTTACCTTGGCATTGAAATCATCCACCTCTTCATTGCTACAAAAGGGAACCTCTGCCAGAGGATGATGCCTCTTGGGATCAACTTGGCCATGACCTTTCCATCAGCCATGATGGCTTCCTATTACCTCCTGCTGCAGACCTACATTCTCCGCCTCAAAGCTGAGATGAGCACCATCCTGCTCCTCTTCTGTGGCTTAGAGCTGATGCTTGAGGCGATCACACTCACCACCTTCAACAGCATGGATTCATATTGAAGTGACCCATTGAGCCCTGGTGACTTGGCCCCTTGGTGCCCCAGAGGCACATGCTCTTGGGGAGACCGGCCCTTTGACTCAGTCCTGGCAGCATCTTCTAGACCAGCCTCCAGAATGTGTTCTCCATCTCCTTCAGGATAGCAGAGAGCACATAGCCATCTCCTAGGCCCTTGCGCATGGTCCTTACTTGGTACTCCCATTCGTCACAGCCAGTAAACTGGGTTTGGATTGTCTAGGCCTCCTGGGCTCCCAGTTTGAACTAGGCCCCTCATCTGTCCTTTGTGTGTGTGTATGTGTGTGCTGTCTGTGCCCCTAGAAGCACCATGGACCTGCATTTCACAAGGGTACTTTTCCTTCTCTGACCCCAAACCAAGACCTCATCCCATTCATTCCTTGAAGGGGGTGAGCTTCAGAAGGGATCAGGCACCAACACTCAGTAGCTTGGGGTGTTATTTTCTTATACTATGTCTTGGAACAAACACTATTTATTTACAAGAAATATTTATTTTCCGTTTAAAATAAATAAATAAATTCTGCCTCAAACTTATAGCTGTATTAGTCGGTACATGACTTTAGGTTCTTTATCTCAGTTTATTCATAAAATAGGGATAACAATAGTACCTACCTTCAAGGATGCTGAGGATTAAATGGGGCAACATATGTAAAGCACTTTGCAAAACTAAAGCACTATATATGTGCTAGCTAATTCTTATTATCATTACTTTATTTGCAACAATGATCTTTTGTTGATGGCTCATTGGGATCTCTGATTGCTTTCCTAGACATTCATTAAAATATCTAACAAAGCATGGGACACATTAAAGAAAGTCCTTGAATTCATACATAGTTAAAATATCTCCAGAAAGGCTTAGAGGTGCCTACTTAGCCATATAACTAATGGCACAATGCTGTTTTCCTTTCCTCATGCCCCTTTCTGGGCATTGAGGCCTTTGAGATTGGCATGATAATTAGCAAATCCGGGGAAAAATTATTCATAGAACAAATCATACAAACATAACATTTTAGAACTAGGAGGGACCTTAGAGAGCATCCAGTCCAACTCTTTTATTTTTCGGATGAGAAAACTAGTGGTAAGAGTAATTTAGGTCCCAGAGCTAGTTAATTATAAACTCAAGACTAGTGTCCTGGTCTTTATTAAAGAATAGAATAGCTTTATCCATAGCAAAATAGGAAGGTTTTTTTAATCAAGGGGATATCATTGTGTTAATCCAAGTGTTTAAAATGATGAACATATAAAATTCCAAAATTATATGACAACTAGGATCAAACAAATCAACTTTTTTGTGGGATTCAATTAATGGATCAGAAAAAAGAATGCGAGTGATGTTGAAATGATCTGTACTTATGATCAATTACCCTCAGGTGGGGAAGAACAGTTTAGGGTCCACTCTGGTCTTTGCCTATTAAGCATATGATGATATCCCTACCTCCTCCCCTACATACACACTGCTAATTTGGGAACCACTCATGACTAAAATGAGAAGCTATTTCCAAATTGTTGCAAGGGTTAGGGGGAGTAGGATGAAGATTGACTGTGACCATAAAGGAAGGCTCCTGTTGGCCCTTGCATAGGGATAATTCAACGAGTAATTGTCACTGACTATGCTCATTTCAGTGATTTAAATATCTTGTTTGAGAGAAAGAAAGAATGATAGTATACTACAGTGGAAAATCACAGTTTCTAGAGTCAGAAGACCTGGGTTCAAATCTGGCTTCTGATACTGACTGCTTACGTGACCTTGGGCAGTCATTTAACTTCCCTCAGTCTTGGTTTCCTCCTCTGTTAAATAGGAGGTTATTATAGAAGACCTCAGATGGAACTTTTGGCTCTAGAGCTATGATTCTATGATCTCATATCCCCAAATGAGAAAGAAAAATGAATACAGAACACCTCTAGGCCTCATGTTAGCCATTAGTGGAGCAAGTTTACTGGCAGGTGGAATAAGCAGTTACCTGTTCAATTTAAGCAGTTATCTGTTTTCCAAATACAAACACAGAGGGTTAGAGATTCATTAGGCATATAACCAAAAGAAGAGTTGGCCATCATTCACACCTTAATGTGAATTGTTTTATTTGGCTGGCTTTTCGCTTAACACTCTGCTGAAATTTGCCACCCTCAGGTAGTAGAAGGTTTGGGTAGGAAAAAGCAGGAGAAGCTATGGAGACCTTGCATTGCAGGCTACAGTAGAGTTACAAGCCTTGACCTTAGCAAGCCCCAGATTCAAGTTCTGCCTCTCATGTATACTAGCTGCATAACCACTGGAAAGTCACTTAACATCTCAATAGCCAAGACTATAAGTTACAGACAAGTTACTGCTGATTTATGTCAGCTTCCACACCGAGAATTTCCTATGAGGATGAAACCATAGTTCTGCTCCCCTATCGCACTTTGTATGTGAGAAAGGCCAGATGTAAAGAATGGTCTAGAGCTGAAGAGTCAGTTATTTACAGATTCAAAAGAGGAAATTAGGCTTGAGACAGGAGGCTCTGAGTCCATTAAGATCCAGATTGTTTCAAGTCCTACCTCAGGATTCCAAAAGTTCTGCTCACCTAACCTCCAAGCAGGAACAAGCCCAAAATTATGGCTACATTCTAAGCTCTGACCCTGAATGTATTGATGAGAAGGCATTTATTAAATGATTACTGTGCTAAGCACTGGGGATACAAATAGAAAAGTGACAGTTCTTTCTATCAAGAAGCTCACATTCCAAGAAGGGAAACAGCCTAGGTAGTAGCTTTTGGCTGCAAGTCATATAGAAAGGCCCTACGTGCAGTGGAAAAGCAGATGATAATGCATCTTCTTTATTGTTACTTCTATTAATAAAGCCATAAGGCATCAAACTATTTGGTGGTCCCTAAGACTTTGATGAGGAGAACTTTCTTTCCTAGCTCTTTAGTAGCTGCTATGGAGTCAGGGGCTACAGCATCTGAAGAGGCAGTTGCTAGGTCAAATCTCTACAAGACTTGCTTCCCTGAGCATTGGTTCTAGGAGAGGCCACTATTGTTGCTGGCACATCTGAATCACCTAACACTACTGCTACCGTGTCTGAATTCATGACTCTTTTTTTTCAGTTTCATGTGCAATCTTTTTATTTGTTTAGCATTTTATTTTTCCCCAGTTATATGTAAAAAGAATTTTTAATGTTTGTTTTTAAAACTTTGAGTTCCAAATTGTCTCCCTTCCTTCCTCCCCACATCCTTTTTTATTGAGAAGGCCAGCAATTCAATACAGGTTATACATGTGTAGTTATGCAACACATTTCCATAATAGTCATGTTGTGAAAGAAAACATATACCAAAAAAACACCTCAAGAGAAATAAAGGTTTTAAAAGTATGCTTCGATCGATATTCAAACACCATCAGCTCTTTCTCTGGGGATGGATAGCATTTTTCATCATAAGTCCTTAAGAATTGTCTTGGTCATTGTATTGCTGAGAATAGCTAAGTCCTTCACAGCTGATCATCTTACAACATTGCTGTTAACTTTGTACACAGTACATATCACTTTGCATCGACTCATGTAAGTCTTACCAGGTTTCGCTGAGAGCCTCCTGCTCATCATTTCTTATAACACAATAGTATTCTATCATAATCACATGCCACAATTTGTTCAGCCATTCCCCCATTGGTGGGCATCTCCTCAATTTCCAATTGTTTGCCACCAGAAAAGAGCTGCTATGAATATTTTTGTACATATAGTGCATTTTCCTTTTTTATTTTTTCACCTCTTTTGGGATACATGAATTCTCTCTTTTATTCTCCCTTTCCCCACCCCCACCCCCCCACACACACGCTAGGGTAATCAGTAACTCTCTAAGGTATGGTGCCTGCTCTCCTACCAAAGAAAAGAAACGGGAATGTTATATCCAAATACATATGATATTATAATTTCCCAGTATTGTGGGTAAATAAAAAAACCCATTTGGACAAAAGGTGGACTATGGTAACAGTAGGAGTAGTGTTTGCCTTTACAGAACACACCATGGAAACACAGGTCACAAGAAGACAGAAAGTGATAAGAGAGTACTGCAGGTTGTAAGGCAGGAATATCCCAAAATAAAGACAAACTTCACAATTTTGCCTAAATTTAGCCCTAGATATTAGCATCACCCTCTAAAAGAGATACTAACAAGAAGTCAACCTAGTTGTTTACAATTTTACCTCCCTTCCCTTATCCTAATGTATGGCACTATCCCTGCTCTTCACATTTCTCTCAAGGAGTTTCAGCTCTGGACAGCTCCCAGACACTCAGCACTTCAATCGTGGGGAATAGCTGTACCTGAGGTTGGCAATCTGCCATTCTTCTTCCATCCCCACCTTTCCTCACCCCAGAACTACTATGGGGCATAGGTTTGGAGTGGTAGTGCCAATGGAACACCTCCAACAATGGGAGGCATGAAAATAGTATGTCCAACTTCCAAGTGCTTTCCTTCAGGCCCAATGATTCCTGTCCTGCAATGAATATTGGAAGACGGCCCCAGTGCCTTGCAAGTTTAAAATTACTTTGACAAGAAAATCTTCGTGCCTTTGAGAGAGAGAGACAGACAGACAGACAGACAGAGACAGAGAGACAGAGAGAAGAGGGTTGGTGAAGTCTAGATCTATCAAGAACTGTGTAGAAGACCAGATGCATTTGCAGTGAGACTAGGAGTTCTGGTCAACAGACCATGGGATTTACCATCTGGACAGTCAGGAAATGACCCATGACTCAGTCTGCCAGCATCCTCAAGGGCCTATGTGTGGGTTCTGCATGTTCAGCCATACCTGATATGCTCTGTGTAAGGTCTCCCACAGGGTTCTATGGCTGTCAACCTTCTGTTTCCATGAGGCATTGACAGCTTGTGATATCCCCTGTAGCTCTGCCTTGGCCATTTCCAGTTCTGCCAGGTAGTCATTTATCATTGGTACAGTGGTAGGGATTGTGAGTACATATAAAGAGTTGGGGTAAAAATATAGTTTTCATATAAATCTTGCCCAATGAAGAGGAACACATAGCTAAATTTGACAGACTTGCCAGAGCAGAGTTAGCATGACAGTGTTTGGTTAGCTCTTGGCAGCTGGCCATCATCAGATTACTGAAGATAGGAAATAGAGAAATTAATTTTAACCTGAAGTTAGCGAACAGGGTAGAACAAAGATGAGACACAAATTCAGGGCCCCATTCTAACATGATCTGTGAAAGGAGGTTTTGTAATTAGGAGAGCTCCCTGAGGAACAGTTACAGTGCATTGGGTGCAGTGGGTTGTTACCACAATCGAGGAGGCAGAGCTGTTGAGCTATGAGAGCAGGAAGGCAGCAGCTGCTGCCAATGACCTTAATGAGGGCATCAGCCTTTTTCTTCCTTCAATGCTACTAGAGGCTACATGTAGAAGCAGAGTCCAGGACTCTCACTTTTGCTCCCCAAATTGGCCCTTATTTATTGTTCAGTCATTTCAGTCATGTGTAGCTCTTCATGACCCCATTTGGGATTTTCCTGGCAGAAATATTTAAGTAGTTTAGGATTTTCTTCTCCAGCTCATTTTACAGATGAGGAAACTGAGGCAAACAGGACTTGCTCATGGCCACACAGATATCGAGTGTCTGAGGCCAAATTTGAACTCAGGAAAATGACTCCAGGCCTGGCACTCTATCCACTATGCTACCTAGCAACCCTCAAATTGGTCCTTATACTAGGGCTATCAGGAAGCATGTGCCAGGAAAGTCAAAACCACCACAACCACCACTACCACCTTGACCACTATTTCCCCTCACAACTTGCAGTAGATAGTCCAGGACCCTGAGCCTAAGAGCTTTGGGAATAGTATTGCCCCACAAACCATTAAACCTGCTGCCAGCACAGCTTCTCTTACCATCAATTGAGGAGAGACATCATTGTGGAGGAGCCCACCTTCTTCATCACTGCTAGCAATAATGGCTGGCCACCTGCCACTAAGGAATAGATAGGCCTAAGGGCACCCTCTAGACTACCCAGTCCTCCTGCCAGTTCAGACCTCATAGTCATCAAGAGGAGAAGCAACTCTTGCAGAGAAGGGGCCAGCTATCCCCAACCAAACAACTATAACCCACAGGGCAAGTAAACACCTTATCTAGAGCAGTGGCAAGACACCCTGAGGCAGAGACAGGAGTTGGCATGTGCCAGGCAAATCAAAGTATGACCAACACCACCTTGACCACAAGCTCCCTTCAAACCCTGATGAAGAAATACCAGGACCCTGAGCCCAAGAACCTTGGGAATACCAATGCTTCTAGCCCAGTGTTCCCAGCCATCATTATAGGAAGGAAGCCCTGTGGAGATGCATCCTGGCAACTGATCTTGCTAGAGCTATAGCCACAGCTACTGAAGACCCAGAAAAAAAGTTCCTGCCACTAAAGTTTCTGGCACTATTAAATGGTTCAACATCAGAAGCTGATGTGATTTTGTCAGTGGAAATGACACTAAATGACATTGTTTCTGTACCAAAAGACCATGGGATCATTTCATCTGACTTGAAGCTGAAACCTTCCACATGTGTTGTCTCCTCCATTAAAATGTGAGCTCCACAAGATTAGATCTGTCTTGCTTTTCTATTTGTATGCCTACTATTCATAGTGCTTAGTATTGTGCTTGTACACAGTAAGAGCTTAATAAATGCTTTATTCATTTATTCATTCAAAGAGCAAGAATAGGGGGCGGAGTCAAGATGGTGGCTGGAAAGCAGGGACTTGCCTAAAGTTCTCCCCCAGGTCCCTGCAAATACCTATAAAAATGGTTCTGAACAAATTCTAGAACTGCAGAACCCACGAAATAGCAGAGGGAAGCAGGGCTCCAGCCCAGGAAAACCTGGATGGTCACTGGGTAAGGTCTATCGCACAGAGCTGGGAGCAGAGCAGAGCCCAGCATGGGTTGCGCCCGGACCAACCAGACTGGGAACTGGGCGGAACAGGCCCTAGCACGCTGAATCAGTGAGCTGTGGCAGGTACCAGACTTCTCAACCAACAAACACCAAAGACAACAGAGAAGGTTAGTGGAAAAAGCTGTTGGGACAGAGAGAAAGGAGTTCACGGTCAGCCTCTCCCTGGGGCCAGCAGAGGTGGTGCAGTGCTAAGGCTGCTTCCAGAGCTACAGCTGCAGTTGCCTCCGGCCCCATTCCCACCTGGTGGGAGGAATTAAGTGGCAGATCAGAGAGGGAGTGCAGAGCCTGCTTAGATCTGAGTCGAGGTCCGGGTTGGCAGTTCTTGGGGGAGGAGGAGTACTGGTGTGGCAGAGCTTGCTGTGTAGAAATAGCTCTGAAAACAGCAGTGCAACCCATCAATATTTGGACAAAGTACTATCTATTCTACAAGCAGTCATACCACGATGAAAAGCTCAAGGGTCAAGTAGTTGGCTGGGAACATGAACAGGCAGCAAAAACGGACTCAGATTCAGTCTCAGACTTTGGAATCTTTTTTTGGTGACAAAGAAGACCAAAACATACAACCAGAAGAAGTCAACAAAGTCAAAGAGCCTACATCAAAAGCCTCCAAGAAAAACATGAATTGGTCTCAGGCCATGGAAGAGCTCAAAAAGGATTTGGAAAAGCAAGTTAGAGAAGTAGAGGAAAAATTGGGAAGAGAAATGAGACTGAAGCAATAACATCATGAAAAACAAGTCAAGGACTTG
Organism: Trichosurus vulpecula; assembly: GCF_011100635.1. Classification (NCBI taxonomy): domain Eukaryota; kingdom Metazoa; phylum Chordata; class Mammalia; order Diprotodontia; family Phalangeridae; genus Trichosurus; species Trichosurus vulpecula. The sequence continues at coordinate 233,173,646 of NC_050578.1, read as the reverse complement.
CTAAAGGAGACCCAAAAAATACTGAAGAAAATAACACCTTAAAAATAGATTAACTCAAATGGCAAAAGAGATCCAAAAAGCCAATGAAGAGAAGAATGCCTTGAAAAGCAGAATTAGCCAAATGGAAAAGGAGATCCAAAAGGCCACCAAAGAAAATACTACCTTAAAAATTAGATTGGAGCAAGTGGAAACTAGTGACTTTGTGAGAAATCAAGATATTATAGAACAGCCCCAAAGGAATGAAAAAATGGAAGACAATGTGAAATATCTCATTGGAAAAATGACTGACCTGGAAAATAGATCTAGGAGAGAAAATTTAAAAATTATTGGCCTCCCTGAAAGCCAGGATCAAAAAAGAGCCTAGATATCATCTTTCAAGAAATTATCAAGGAGAACTGCTCTGATATTCTAGAGACAGAGGGTAAAATAGAAATTGAAAGAATCCACTTATCACCTCCTGAAAAAGATCACAAAAAGAAAACTCCTAGGAATATTGTCACCAAAATCCAGAGCTCCCAGATCAAGTAGAAAATACTGCAAGCAGCCAGAAAGAAACAATTTGAGTATTGTGGAAGCACAATCAGGACAACACAAGATCTAGCAGCTTCTACATTAAGGGATCAAAGGGCTTGGAGTATGATATTCCAGAGGTCAATGGAGCTAGGATTAAAACCGAGAATCACCTACCCAGCAAAACTGAGTATCATGCTTCAAGGCAAAATATGGATTTTCAATAAAATAGAGGACTTTCAAGCTTTCTCAGTGAAAAGACCAGAGCTGAATAGAAAATTTGACTTTCAAACACAAGAATCAAGAGAAGTATGAAAAGGTAAACAAGAAAGAGAAATCATAAGGGACTTACTAAAGTTGAACTGTTTTGTTTACATTCCTACATGGAAAGATGATGTGTATAATTCATGAGACCTCAGTGTTAGGGAAGCTGAGGGGAATATACATACATATATATGTGGAGAGAAAGAGAGAGAGAAAGAGAGAGAGAGAGAGAGAGAGAGAGAGAAAGGGCGGGCACAGGGTGAGTTGAATAAGACAGGATGATATCTAAAAAAAAATCAAATTAAGGGATGAGAGAGGAATATATTGAGGGAGGGAGAAAGGGAGAGATAGAATGGGGTAAATTATCTCACATAAAAGTGGCAAGAAAAAGCAGTTCATTGGAAGGGAAGAGGGGGCAGCTGAGGGGAAATGAGTGAATCTTGCTCTCATCAGATTTGACCTGAGGAGGGGATAACATACGCATTCAATTGGGCATTTTACCCCACAGGAAAGAAGGAGGAAAGGGATAAAAAAGGGGGAATGATAGAAGGGAGGGCAAATAGGGGGAGGAGGTAATCAAAAGCAAACACTTTCAGAAAGGGACAGGGTCAAGGGAGAAAACTGAATAAAGGGGGACAGGATAGGATGGAGGGAAATATAGTTAGTCTTTCCCAACATGATTATTGTGGAAGTGTTTTGCATAATGATACATGTGTGTCCTATGTTGAATTGCTTGACTTCTTAGGGAGGGTGGGTGGGAAGGGAAGAGGGGAGAGAATTTGGAACTCAAAGTTTTAAAAGCAGATGTTCAAAAAAAGAGTCGTTTTTGCATGCAACTGGGAAATGAGATATACAGGCAATGGTGCACAGAAATCTATCGTGCCCTACAAGAAAGTAAGGGAAAGGGGGATGGGGGGAGTGGGGTGACAGAAGGGAGGGCTGACTGGGGAACAGGGCAATCAGAATATATGCCATCTTGAAGTGGGGGGAGGGTAGAAATGGGGAGAAAATTTGTAATTCAAAATCTTGTGGAAATCAATGCTGAAAAGTAAAAATATTAAATAAAAAAAGAGGAAAAAAAAGCAAGAATAAGAGAACCATGTGAGAAATCATGATGTGGTTCTGGAGAGTTTGGTTACCTGGGCTGGCTTTCCCCATGGTTTTTTGTTTGGGTTTCTGTCCCTGTATATCGTGTGTGAAAGTTGGAAACGTCTCTTATATTGGGCTGTGCTATAGTCTGCTTGAGGTCTTAGGGGAAAAAAGCTTGGCCCAAGAGCTGGGCCACAGTGACTTTTGTCACAAGGTCAATGAGAGCAGCATCCTTAACAACATTTTCTATTCTTTCAGGTAGACCCATTTCAGAGGTTATAGGATCCTAACAGTAAAGTCAACACAAAGGACTCTACTCTATATCTCTCAGTCTCTTCCTGTTAAGAGTGTGATGATCCAGGATGACCAGTAGCAAAAAAATGTATGGGGATAGTTGTTCAGTTTATGACACAATGGGAACAGGGATTGTTACAACTCTGTCAGCATCCCTGCCTGGAGCACCATTGCCACTTCCCAAGTCGATAAATTGCTTTCCACTCTCTCAGGAAATACTGGCCTTCAATCACTTTTTTCAGTTGCATCTAATTCTTCATGACCCCTTTTGGGGTTTTCTTGGCAAAGATCCTGGAGTGGTTTGCCATTTCCTTCTCCAGCTCATTTTACAGATGAGGAAACTGAGGTAAACAGAATTAAGTGACTAGCCCAGGGTCACATAGCTAGTAAGTGTCTGAAGTCTGATTTGAACTCGTCTTCCTGACTCCAGACTCAGCACTCTATCTACTGCAACTTCTAGCTACCTTAGTATTTAATACCAGGTACAAAACCTATGGGCCCAATTATAGTCTCTGCACGGATATGTCAAACTTGGTGATTTCTTCATGCAGGTACTTCCTCTACCACCTCATTTGCTGTTTTGTACATAGTTTTCCAGAGCTTCTGTGGCTGAAATACTCAGGCTCCTATAGTCAACTCCATGATGACCCTCTCTAAACTTAGACTGGTCCACACAAATTAGAAACTGAGATCACTGGACTATTCTCAAAGCCTTTCCAGTTTTGCAGGCAATGAAAGAACTTGAGTTCTCCTTGAAAGAATCTTTATTATTATTATTATCATTATTATCATTATTATTATTATTATTATTGTTGTTGTTGTTGTTGTTGTTATTAGATAGTATTTATACAGAGCTTTAAAGTTTGCAAATAGTTTTATAAATATTATTTCATTTGACCCTCACAAAATCCTGGTAGGTAAGTTCTATGATAATTTCCATTTTGCATATGAGGAAACTGAAGCAAAGGTTGTGATTTTCCTAGGGTCACATAGCTAGGAAGTATCTGAGGCTGGATTTGAACTCAGGTTTTCCTGAGTGCAGGCCCAGAGTTCTATCCACTGCACCACCTAGCAGTCTATAGCTACCAACTGATCTTATTAACATAAATAAATGAAACGGGCTACTGTCCAGACCACATTTGACAGAATCCAAGGCTGGATTGTTCAGCAGGCAAGAAACCATTTGACTTACCTGTATTCCCCTCTGGAGATTCTCTGAGAGATAGATATTTTTGCAGAGACTTTTTTCCTGGTGTCGCCTCCCTTTGTGGCTAATCTTGAGATTACAAGTAGGCCTTCTGATTCATTTCTTCTCACTCTCTTCTTAACTCTCCACAGGATGATTTGTGACCTCATCATTCAACTGAAATTGCTCTCTCCAAAGTTACCAACGATCTCTTAATCACCAAATCTAATGGTCTTTTCTCAGTCCTCATTCTTGTTGACTTCTCTGTAGCCTTTTACACTGTTGATCACCCTCTCTTCTTTGATGTTCTCTCTAGGCTTTTGTGACACTAATAGCAAGCATTTATATTGAGCGTTAAGGAATGCAAAACACTTTAGAAACATTTACAAGCATCTGATTTTTCCTCATAATTTTGGAAGTTAGGTGCTACTCTTAGCCCCATTTTATGGATGAAGATATTGAAGCAGAAATAGGTCAAATGAATCACCCAAGGTCACATAGCTAATAAATGCCTAGGGCCATATTTGAACTCATCTTTCTGAGTCCAGATCCAGGGTTCTATCCATTTCACCACTTGGCTGCGTACTATCCCCCCACTCTCTTCCTACTCTTCGTCACCTCCAACCCCATCCAATCTGGTGCCAAATTCTGTCAGTTTTACCTCTGAAATTTTTCTTATATATTCCCCTCTTCTCTCCCCTGACACTGCCACTATCCTGATTCAGGTCCTCATCACCTCATACCTGGACTGCTACAATAGCCTTTTGGTTTGTCTCCTTTCCTTACTCTTCTCCCCCCTTCATCTTCACCCTCCACTCAGCTGCCAAGGTAGTTTTCCTGTAGCTCACATCTGACAATGTCACTCACTACTCAATAAACCAGGTTCCCTATTACTTCCACAATCAATTAGAATTTCTCTGTTTAGCTTTTAAAGCCCTTTCTAACCTAGCTTCTTCCTTTCTAGTCTTCCTATCCTTTTCACACACTCTCACACACACACTCTATGATCCATAACACTGGCTTCCTTGCTGTTCCTTACAAACAAGACACTACATCTCACAACTCTGAAGATTTACATTGGCTATCTCACCATCACCAGAACTCTCTCATCTCTGTCTCCTGGCTTCTCTGGTTTCATCCAAGTCTCAGTTAATTCCACTTACCACATGAAGTCATTTCCTGTTCTCCCTTAATGCTAGTGCCTTCCCTTTGTTTGCATATAGTTGTTTACATGTTGTCTCCCCACCATTGGACTGTGAGCTTTTGGAGAGTGGAAGCTATTTTTACTTTACTTGGACTTTAGCACTTAGCATAGCACCTGGGAAATAGGAGGTGCTTAATCAATACTTGTTGACTGGACTTGAATTTCTCTCCCTTTTGCCCCTTCCTGAACCCGCACAATCCTAATTTCTGCATAGAAGACTGGCATTGTACTAGTGGTCTTTTAAATTATAGAAAATAGCAAATAGAAGATGTAAGGCAGCACTATAGCAAAAGTTTATCCAAACTGAAAAGTAATTGAGTGAAGGTTTTAATAGGAGGGAGAGAGAAAGAGAGAGAGAGAGAGAGAGAGAGAGAGAGAGAGAGAGAGAGAGAGAGAGAGAGAGAGAGAGAGAGAGAAATGAGAGCCCTAAGTAGGAATACTTGAGGCCCAAGGCAAACAGACTGCATCTGGGATAAGCAGAAAAGTGTGAGCAGTCAGCTGAATAAGAAGAAGGTTGTAGGGAAAGAGAGAAGGACCTGGGAACATTAGAGTCAGGCTGTTACTGAGAGCCAGGTAAACTGGGGATGGAACTCATCCCAGACCAACATTTTATAGCCTCCCATTTTAACAATTTATTCTCCATAACAGCTTAACCCCAGATTTGATGCTGCTCAAGAACTGTAATTGCTGTTGTAGCCCTCTAAATCCAGCCCCAGTCTCCCCTCCTTTCTTCAGCCTTTTCCATCCCTAGGCATGGCAGCCATCACCTATACCTGGGGGCTCTGGGCATCAGAAAGGATGGGAAAGGAGTGCTGAAAGAAGTGATTACTATTCAGTGAAAGAAAAATAAGGTTGGAAAGGCTCCTGCAATGAAAAGAGAATTTTGACTCTGGTGATGTGACAGGGCAAAGTAGACACCACTAAAAGCCATTCAGTCATTCTCATAAAAGGTCAGAGCTGGAAAAGAACTTGAGATAATCTCACCTAAAATTTTTATTTTACAAAGGAGGAAAATGAAGGCCAAAAAATTTAGTTCTAGAAGGTCCTGGGAATCTGAACATTTTCCCAAGCATGAAGTCAGTTAGTACAATGAAAATAGAAAACTAGAAAAAAAATTTTTAATGGCATCAAATGCTGGAGAGTGTGTCTTTCCCCATTTTTCAAAATGATGTAGTCAGCTCCTAGGGTTCCAAGATGGCTAACCAGCCTAGGAACCACATAAGGCTTTTTACCTTGTAAGCCTCATTACCCCCTCTTGCTGCCTGTGTCTTTTGATATTTTCATTGTTCATTTCTCTCTAACCCTTCTTATGGACAGGACTGTCATGCTCTAGGCAAATCCATCTCCACTGGCATGGGGAAGGGGAAAGGAACCATGAGGGCAGCGCAGGCATTCTTTAGCTCCCAGACAATGTGTGCCAGCAGCATCTGAGAGAGGCAAAAACCAAACAGGAAACCCTCCAGGGAAGGGTTGCTACCTTGTAAAAAGAGACTGCTTGACTGTGGGGCCAGCTGGACCTACCTTTGGCATTAACTAGCAGCTCAAGAAAATACTTAGCAAGTTTTGCCAGCTTCCCAGGCTTCACTGCACAGCTGAAACTGTTCATGGATTTCACCCACTCTGCAAGCCCCATCCTCCATGCCAGGAGTTCCACACTAATCTCATTGAGGAAGTTTTCCTTAGTCTCCAAAATGACAGGGGGACTGTTCAAGCTGACGGGGGGGTGAGGAAGCACAGTACTGTCCCTAAATTTGGAGAGTCCATAGGAGCATTTCAAGAGTCCTTTGATCACCCACTTCATTAGACCAAGCAATGAATTCCAGAAGTAGGGAAGCTTATCATTACAGGAACTGAAAAAGTGACAGACATAGGAATGCTTTTCAGACCTCCTCAAAGACAGAAGTAGCATTATGATGTCAGTACTTACAGGACATAAGTATTTCCCAATATTGACCCAAAATCTACCTCCTTATAATTTCAATTCAGTGGTCCTTGCTCTAGAAGCAAAGTCCTTCTTTCATTAACAATGATAAGGCCATCACTTGTCAAAGTTCAATAGCAGGACAAAGAGGAGATTCTAGTCTGCAACTTTTCCCCAAAAACTCAGTTGAAAAAGTGGTCTTCCTTACTTGTCTAGAACTGCTTCTTTAATAACAAGAAAAAAATCTTAACAAATCTCAGGCAGTTTCCATGTTAGCAAGCTGGAGGATTGTACATCAACCTGATATACTTCAAAACTGAGGAACCATTTTTCTAGGGAGCCATTTCCTCTGTTGGTCCTGTACAAGGAGGTCACTTGCAAGAAAGAGGAAAAGATGTAAGTGAGAAAACGAATTGAAGTCTTCATTCTGCTCTCATTTCATTCTTTCTATTCAGCCTAGCTTCTATGCACACCCTTTATCCAAGGGGTGAGACGTCTGAATAACTCTGTCCCTAAATTTTCCTTACTTAAAAAAAACTTTAGAGATTCATTCAAGCCTTTGATACTACTAAATACCCTCACAATTATTTAAGTCTATTGACAACCTCACATAGGTACCTTTCATTCAGAAGAAAGAAATGGTAGGTGGGAGCTACTAGTAGATAAAATTCATCTAGGAGGAGGTTCTTAAGTTTTGGGGTGTGTGTGTATGTGTGATAGACCTTTTTGTCAGGCTGTTGAAGTTTAAGGACCCATTCTTGGGATATTTTTAAATAATTGAAGGAAATGCTAATTTTTAGTCAGAGGTTAGTGAAAATAAAGATGTCATTTTTTTTCCCATCCAAGTTTCTGACTGCTCTGAAATCTAGCCATGGACTGCAGGATAACAACCTTTGATCTCGATGAAAGGAGTAAGCATACCTTGGCTTCAATTTATGCAGGTGTACTCAGCTCATAAATGTAATGATCAAACAACCAATAAACATTTATTAAGTGCCTACTAAGTGTTGGGCACTGTGCTAAGCACCGGGGATACAAAAAGAGGCAAAAGACAGTCCCTACCCTCAAAGAGCTTACACTCCAATCCGGGAGACAACAAACAACTATGTACAAACAAGTTACATACAGGATTAATAGGAAATAATTAACAGAGGGAAGGCACTAGTGTTAAAAGGGGTTAGGAAATGTTGGGTAGAAGTTGGGATTTTAGATGAGACTTAAACGAAGTCAGAGAAGCCAGTAAGTGGAGAGGAAAAAGGAAATCATTCCAGGCATGGGGGACAGCCAGAGAAAATGACCAGAGCCAAAATATGGAGTGTCTTGTTCATGAACAGCAAGGAAACCAGTGCCACTGGATCAAAGAGTACATAGTGGAGAATAAGTGAAAGGAAAGAGTGGGTTAGGTAATGGAGAGTTTTGAACGTCAAATAGAGGATTTTGTATTAGATCCTGGAAGTAAATAGGGAATAAATGAAGTTTATTGGGGGGAGAGTGGTGACATAGTCAGTTATTAAAATCAATATAGTGGCAGCATGAAGGACAGGTGGGAGTGGGGAGAGACTTGAGGCAGGCAGACTCATCAGAAGACTATTGCAATAGTACAGACAAGAGGTGATGACAACCTGCACCAGAGTGGTGGCAATGTCAGAGGAGATGCTGCAAAGGTCAAATTAACAGGCCTTGGCAACAGATTGGATATGGGGGATAAGAGGCAGTGTGGAAACAGGATGACATGAGATTAAAAATGTGAGGGACTGGGAGATGGTGTTACCTTCCACAGTAATAGAGAAGGGGTAGAAGGAGAATTTAAGGGAAAAGATAGTGAGTTCCATAGTAGATCGTGTGATCTTTGCTTGACTTCAAACCCCATTCCTTGCATCTGCTGCTATCAAGTTTTTACTGACCATAACTTAAGTCCTTTGGATTCTACTGCCTCCCTGTTGCTATATTAGTGACAGGTAAAACAATCTGTTTTTATTCGTGAGCCATGGTACAACAGGCAGTCCCCAATGGCGGACATATTATGTGGCCAGTATCAAGTGGAAGAACCCTACAAGTCAAATTTAGTTCCATGAAAATGTTTTACTTCAGACCTACAAGTACAGAGTATACAGACTAGGGACTAATATCCACATGTCTGATTTGAAGAGGAGCCATAAGCAAGACCATGGTTCAAATCTAGAGATCTGTATGGGTCAGGGTTCCATCCAAGCAAAAAGTACAAAAGGGGAGAGGAAAAGTTGTTTCATAAAGTAGGATACATGATCTAATCTATTCAGCAGTGAAATAAGGGTATACCTATTGATGATAATGGGACAGTAATATCTGTCCTTCACATTGCTTAAAATAACATTCCCAGAGTAGGCCTATAAAAAGTGATCTCAGTGAAGGAAAAGGAAGGTGTCTAAATAAACCAATGCAGGTATTACTGCCTTGCTAACATATATGATTTTTAAACATACTGTAAATTACGGAAATTTCAGCATTTGGCTCAGATACTTCAGAGCAGATGCTTAATAAATGCTTGTTGAATTAATTCACAAATATGTGATCAGTTTTGTGTATTTAGATTTTTTATTTGTTGGCATTGAAGTTCAAAATTTTCTTAAGTAGATATTGATATGGATACACTGGAAACTGTGGGGTGATGTATGAGGCACAGAACGTGGAATCAGGAAGACCTGAGTTCATATCCTACCTTCTGCTTATTAGCTGTGTCATCCTGGACAAGTCACTTATCCTTTTGGTGACTCCATCTTCTCATAAGTAAAAATGAGGAGCTCAGATTCAATAGATTCCCACTCTAAATCTATCATCTATAAACTTGCTCACCTCCTTGGGTTTGTTTTGTTTATGGTATAAAAAATTAAAACAAGGACAGGAAACCGAGGATGAATACAAAAGTGGAACACAATTATAAAGCTCAGAATGAACTGAGTTTAGTAGGCAAAGATAAGGAGAAAAGGCATTTTTAATTGAGTTGGGAAGAGTATGATCACAGAAGGGATAATATTACCGTGCAGATTAATACAACAGCTGTTGATAGAGAAAACAAGACTGCTCATTTTACTTTCCTTCTCTTTTCTTTGCCAGGGAGAATGACCTTCTGAGTGGAAAGAACAGAACAAAAATGATTAACTGAGTTGAGAGCTGAGGCAAGAGAAGAGATAGTAAGAGTGCCTAGCTGTCCTCCATGAATTTAAGTCACCCAGCCCAGCAGAGCTACCTTGCTGGCTGGTGAAAGAGTTGGCGAATGTGACTGATAGCTGCTGTCAGTGATCTTTGAAATATTGGAGAGAAATGGGAGAGGTTCCACAAGACTGGTGATGGGCAAATACTTCACCAAGCTTGCAATTTAAAAAAAGAGAAAGAAGAGAGTAGAGTCTGAGATATTTAGGAAAGCAAGTCTGACTTGGATTTCTGGCAAAATTCTAGAATGTGTTAATGGAACAATTAGTGAGGGTTTAGAAGAAATGGTTAACTAAGAGACAGCATGCCTTCATCAAAAATTGGTCATGCCAAACTCATCTCACTTCCTTTTCTGATCATGTAGGAAACTAATAAGAATAACACTGTAAAGAGGCTAGTCTTGGAGAGATGAAGAACTATGGTTTGGAGTAATCAGGGCTTCTATTCTCCATGCCTAGTTCTGTGCCTCTCCCTCTCATTATACAGTCAAGTAGGAAAAGTCTTGTCATTCTACCATATCTCAGCATCTTAAATACCTAGAGATAGCTATTGTGCATTCTCTCCCCACTGCCAAACCTAAATCAACTCCAGGCTAAACATGTACTATACTTTTATTTGATCCTGATATGGTATGGTTTTTAATTTCCTTACCCCTCCTTGTCCCTCTTCCTTAGTACATGCCCTAGGTTGCCAGAAGTCTTCCTAAAACATGGCACCCATAACTTTTACAATATCCTAGATGTGATCTGTCTACATAGGAGTATAATAAGATTATCTTTTCACTCTACACATGATATGTCTTCATATATATGAACATCACGTTAGCTTCTTCTTCTATCATGGTACTAACCTATTTTTCTTGTAGTCCATGTCATTTCAAACAAACTTCTGTCAAGTCATGCTTTCCCAACCTTCTGTCTGCATGATTGATTTTTATGAACTCAAATGTAGGGCTTTAAGAAGAGATTTCATAAGCATAAATGTCGATGTCTTATTTTTTTAGCCTGTCAGGATCCTTTTGGATCCCAGCTGTCATCTAAAATGTTATCCATCCACCCCAGCTTTGTGCGATCTAATGTAAACATAGAGATAAACATGCCAGCAATGGCTAGATGCTATATGCTAGGTGGTGAGGTAAATAGAGTGCTAAGCTTGGAGTCAGACAGACTCATCTTTCTGAATTCAAATCTGACCTCAGACACTTACCAGCTGTATGACCCTGGGCAAATCACTTAATCCTGTTTGCCTCAGTTTTCTCGTTGTAAAATGAACTGGAGAATAAAATGGCAAACCGCTCTGGTATCTTTCCAAGAAAACCCCAAATGGGGTCATGAAAAGTCGGACATGAATGAAATGACTGAACAACAGGAACAAATGCCTTTTTCTAAGTAAGTCATCCATAGGGAATTTCAGTATGATAGAGGCAAGGACAGATCCATGGGGGTACTTCACTAATTATCTCCTTCTAATTTTATATCAACCCATTAATGACTACTCTTTACATCTGGCCATTCAATCAGTATTAAAGCTGTCCAACTACCACTTGGCATATATGTTATAATAGAGTTTTCTTTAGGGGAGGGGTTGGGTTAGATAGTTTCTGTTGTACTTCAAATTTTCAAATTCTGTCAGAGTGAGACAAAAGATACTGGGTTTGTTATTGTTGTTGTTTTCATTCTGAACTTAAACATCAAAAACCAAGCATTTCCATACACAAAACAGAACAGAAAAATGAGGATTCTATATGAAACCATGATCTTCATTTCACGTTGCTTGCTTTAAAAAAGTATATAATGAATTCTCTACATCACTTTCAAAACCACCCAGTTTATGCTTCCTTCTGAATTTCCTTACATTCTCTTCTGTGCATTTTTACAAGTGTTAGAATGGCCCTCTCAAGAGAAAACTCCTAGGAATATTGTTGCCAAATTCCAGAGTTCCTAGGTCAAGGAGAAAATACTGCAAGCAGCCAGAAAGAAACAATTTGAGTATTGTGGAAACACAAGCAGGATAACACAAGATCTAGTAGCTTCTACATTAAGGGATTGAAGGGCTTGGAATATGATATTCAAGGGGTCAGTGGAGCTAGGATTAAAACCAAGAATCACCTACCCAGGAAAACTGAGTATAATGCTCCAAGGCAAAATATGGATTTTCAATAAAATGGAGGACTTTCAAGCTTTTTCAATGAAAAGACCAGAGTTGAATAGAAAATTTGACTTTCAAACACAAGAATCAAGAGAAGTATGAAAAGGTAAACAAGAAAGAGAAATCCTAAGGGGCTTACTAAAGTTAAACTGCTTTGTTTACATTCCTACATGGAAAGATGATGTGTGTAATTCATGAGACCTTTCTCAGTATTAGGGTAGTTGAAGGAAATATGCATATATATATAGACAGAGGGGACAGGGTGAGTTGAATATGAAGGGATGATATCTAAAAAAATAAAATAAAATCAAGGGGTGAGAGAAGAATATATTGAGAGAGGGAGAAAGGGAGAGATAGAATGGGGTAAATCATCTCACGTAAAAGTGGCAAGAAAAAGCAGTTCATTGGAAGGGAAGAGGGGGCAGCTGAGGGGGAATGAGTGAATCTTGCTCTCGTCGTGTTTGACCTGAGGAGGGGATAATATACACATTCAATTGGGTATCTTACCCCACAGGAAAGTAGGGGGAAGGAGATAAAAAGGAGGGGATGATAAAAGGGAGGGCAGATAGGGGAGGAGGTAATCAAAAGCAAACACTTTCGAAAAGGACAGGGTCAAGGGAGAAAATTGAATAAAGGGGAACAGGGTAGGATAGAGAGAAATATAGTCTTTCAAAACATGATTATTGTGGAAGTGTTTGGCATAATGATACATGTGTGTCCTATGTTGAATTGTTTGACTTCTTAGGGAGGGTGGGTGGGAAGGGAAGAGGGGAGAAAATTTGGAACTCAAAGCTTTAAAAGCAGATGCTCAAAAAAAAAGTTGTTTTTGCACGCAACTGGGAAATAAGATATATAGGGAATGGGGCATAGAAATCTATCCTACCCTATTAGAAAGTAAGGGGAAAGGGGATTGGGGGGTAGTGGGGTGACAGAAGGGAGGGCTGACTATGGAACAAGGGAATCAGAATATACGCTATCTTGGAGTGGTGGGGAGGGCAGAAAGAAGGAGAAAATTTGTAACTCAAAATCTTGTGAAAATCAATGTTGAAAACTAAAATATTAAATAATAAAATATGAAAAAAAAATGACCCTTTCTTTGAGGCCATCACTTCTGCTAATCTCTCCTGCTCAATTAACCAAAAGAAAGGGGGGAAAACCTTGAAACAAATAAGTAAGTCAAACAAAATGAATCCACACAGTGGCCATGTCCAAAAATGTATGTGTCCGCAGCTTGCGTCCATTACCTCTCTGTCATAAGGGGATTCATATGCTTTAATATAGGTCTCTTGGAGATATGATTGGTCATTACAGGTACTGATAATTATAACAAAACATAGGATCTTCTAAAGAGCCTTCACAGGCTAAAATGAATTATGAAAGTACTTTACAAACCTTAAAGCACTTTACATAGTATAAGTAAGGTATGGTGAGGTGGGCTGTGCTTAGGTTTTCATTAGCTTGTGGCAATCTATGTTTCTGGACCTCTTATCCCACCTTCTGGCTGTTCAGCAGTAACAGTCATTTGAAAAATTAACACATGGGCCTCAGGTATATCCAGCTGCTAGCAGGAACCACATTTGTGAGACACTTCAGCCAACTCTGATATAGATGGAGAAATGTTGTTTCAATAATTACACCTTGACCTTCCTCCCTAGCAATGGGAAGAGTTAAGCTAGATCTATTTTCCTGATTCAGAATATCAATGTCCCTGCATATTTCTTTGGTCTCTGAAGCCAAAGACCAAGGTAGGCTGGAGCTTATTCTGTTTCAGAATTAAGGTCAAATATCTTCATGCCACTGAAGCTAGTGTGACTAGTTTAATGCAACTATTTTGTTGTTGCTGTTCAGTCTTTAGTTGTGTTTGACTTTTTGTGACCCTGTGGGCCATACTGTTCATAAGGTTTTCTTGGCAAAAACACTGGAGTAGTTTGCCATTTCCTTCTCCAGAGGGTTAAGGCAAACCATTTTGGGGCAAGCATGCAGAGGTGATAAAGTTGGTGATTTCATGTCTCAAAAACTATTTCATGAGAACAATCTAAGTGGCTCTAATCCTGCGTTTTTTCCTGACCTATGATTTCATTGATATAGAGAACTCTAGATGAGGGGACTCCTTTAGAAGCCTATATCAGCAATTGTCAGGCAATCTTGTTTTAGTCCTAAGTGCTGCCTGGGGGCACTGAGAGGTTAAATGGCTTTCCTAATGTCATCCATTGACAGTATCTGACCGGGCCAGGTCTTCCTGACTCCAAAACCATCTTTCTCTCCACTTGCACCAGGCTGTCTCACTACATTTTTCTACAAGACCAAACTACCATGTTCCTCAATCAGAAATTCAATGCATAGAATAGGCACTTATTCTTTCTCCTAATTTCTCAGGGAAAAAAAATTCTCACAGATTCAGAAGTCAGTCTTCCACAGCGGCTAAGTGATTGCTAAAAAAATGCCAGTACCTCTAAACAAAACAGATAGGGACAGATACACTGGAACATCACAGAGATCAGTGGTACGAAACTTTCCAAAGATTGAGTGAAATTTCACCTGTCAGACATATGGAAAGCAAAGTTATATACTGTGTTCGAAACAGTGTAACCTAAAAGTACCATAAACACATTTTTCTAAATTTTCCAATATTTCCCAGACTTGATAACTCCCCTGAACTCCCCAGATAAGAACTCTTATCTGCTGAGGGATGAGAGTAAAGGGAAAGGATGAGTTACAGCAGGCCACCAAATTAGAACTGGAAGGGGCGAATACTAGGGAGCTGTCAGAAGATAATCTCCTATGGTTAAATTCTGATTCATGGCTATTTCTTCTAATCTAGCTTTTATTAGTGGCTCCAACTGAGCAAAATGAAAAGGTGAAGTGTCTATACATTACTTCTCTAAGACTGATATGTTCAAAGGGTCAGATGCTGGCTTTGTTAATGAACCTAACTAGTTATATTTAAGATTGAGGGTAGATAATTACCCAAGAGGCAAATAAGCCTTTTAAACCCACATGTATTTTTGGAGTAGCAGGCTGGATCTAGACTTGAACAAGAGTTGGAGAGAACCCTGGATTCCCTTTTTTGATACTGCATGATTCTTTTAATGATCCCAAACTCTCTCTTAAAAAAAGACTCATTGTTTTTAACAAGGGTAGTCTCCTGGTAGTGATTTATGACTGAGAGTCATGAAATTCCAAAGGTGGTAAAGATGCAAAGATGAAGGTCACCAAAGGCTCAGTGGAGAAGTAGTTGTCATCAGTGGGCTGTAACACATAGCCAACCAAGGAATGGTCAAGACATGTGACCTGAACTAAATATATGATGTTCCTCCCCACCAAAAAGGCATGTCATATGATGAGACTGAGGGACAAAGCAACATATGGCCCACATGCTACATTGCTACTGACACAGTGTCAGGAGAACTGGAGGAATGATTTTAGTCTTTCCAGGTATGCTGAGTCAATTTCTCATGGAAGATGGACAAAGGTTGCACAGGGTGAGAGGGAATCAGTGGGTTGGTATCTATACCACTGAAGGGAGTACCACATTAAAAGCACACTGATGGGGCAGTTAGGTGGCACAGTGACTAGAGCACCGGCCCTGGAGTCAGGAGGACCTGAGTTCAAATCTGACCTCAGACACTTGACATACTTACTAGCTGTGTGACCTTGGGCAAGACACTTAACCCCAATTGCCCTGCCATCCCCCCTCTAAAAAAATTTTTAAAAAATAAATTTTAAAAAGCACACTGACACCTTAAAGTGTCAATGAAACTTATGATTGCTCCACCCCAATGATTTGGGGGTCAAGCGATAAATTTGGTCGGTGGATATTTGAGTTGCTTATAGTAGTAATGGTTTCCTTTGCATTTGCTATCCATACTCTTAGCACTAGGTACCTGCAGTCTGGACTTGGGGTCAGAAGATGAGTCAAAAGTGTGCTTAAGACACTTCCTAGTGGGTGGCCCAGAACAACTCAGTTAGCTTCTCTCATCCCCAATTCTCTCATCTGTTTGATGTCCTCTGAGGACTCTTCTAGCTCTAAGTCAATTATTTTATGTCCTAATATGTACAATATGAAATACTAGGCAACAGCTCCACTGGAATTTAGAACTCCTAATGAGGTGCTTTGTTTTTTCCATAGCTGGCAAGCACATTCTAGAAAGAAATCCCTACTGAAGGCATGTCTCAGAAACTAAGCAGTTAGTCCTCTATTAGTAATCATAACAGAGCAGAGACAAATGAGTAGAATACCAGTCTATTCTGAAAAGTGATGTCAGTCCCCTTCTCCTATTAACAGCCAGGACCCAGGCATGTTGATATCCAGTAGACAATATAATATAAAGGCAGGATGGTTGCCACAGCCTGGTGGGTTTTCTGAGTATACTTGGGGAAGATTGGTAACTGATGCTCTTGGAATGTTGCTGTTGTTAACACTAGCTTCAGAGAGCAATCCAGAGGTGCAATTCTCATCATCACTAATGGGTGTCAAGTGGTTAAAATTCCAGACACAACTTAAGAAATACTCCTTTAACTGCCTCTTGCAGACTATGCAAGGACAATTGTCTTTGCCAAAAAAGTATGCCCAATTTAAATCTATCTGCATGCCCCACTTCCATGTCCTCCTTTTCTCTCAGAAAAAAGGAGGACTCTCACTGATTTAGAAGGTAAGGTTTTTGGTAATCACATTTATTAAGAGAAAACCACCAAGTTGCCAAGAGAAGTTGCAGAACAGAGAGAGAACTGCTTCCATTCTCATTGCTACTCTAACCAGCCCTGAATGGGGCTCATTACCTGAGGTGCCCAGGAGAAAGAAGAAGGTAATCTGGATTGGGAACAGTATATTTCAACAGAATAATAGACACATGGTTCCTGAGAGAAGAATCTTTCTATGCCCTACCTCTTAAAGATAAATAAATCTTCAGCAAGGGCAGGAGAGGAGGCACTCTTCCTTGACTTGGTTGTTCGGAAACTGTGGACGCTGCTCAGGTCAGATTCTGCAAATCAAGCGGTTCATAGCTAAACTAGAGGCTGGAAAGTTGGGAAACAGATTTGATTCAATGAGCATTTAATTACTTATCAGGGATTCAAAGGCAAAACAAAAAACTATTCTCTGTCTTCAATGAGAATATCTTCCAATGGGGGTATGTGTGGAAGGAGATAAGTAAAATATCGATATCTTGAAGAAAGAATCAGGAAAAATTTTCTGTTAGAGATGGTACCCCAGAAGCACCTTGGAAAGAGATAAATTTCTAAGAGGGCAAGAAAAGAGTTTAGTCCAAGCATGGTGGACAGTTTGTTCAAAGGCATCAACGTTGCAGGTGGATGGTCAAGTTTAAACATCACAAAATTAGCTAGTTTGACTAGAATGTAGAATAAAGGAAGGGCAGTAATATAAAATGAGTCTAGAAAAGCCAGCTGGATCCAAAACATGAAGGGCTTTTAAATAAATGATTTCATCCTATATGGCCTGGACTCAGCTGTCATCTCTTTCCTCTCCAGTCTATCCTCCATTCATCTGTGGTATTGATATGCCTAAGACACAGGACTAGTAATTTCAGATACAATTATCTCTATGCAGAAGATAGCTATATATACATATATATGTATATATACATGTGTGTATATATAGGAAGGATAGATATATGTATATATAGATACACATGTATAAATATATACGTATGTACATGCCTATATACATATATACATGTTGGTATATTGGTATGTATACATATCCTTATATGTATATATTATCTCCCCAATAAATTGTAACCTCCTTAAAAGTAGTAACAGTTTTATTTTGCTTTTGTATTTCTGGTGCTGAGCATCCAGCAAGTGCTCAATAAATGCTTGATGAATTGAACCTGGGGGGCCATGGTTTTAAGCTGGGAAGCTATCACATCATAGACCCAATATTTACCTCATTTTATCTATCATAGAGTTTCATTTCAATGACTTGCACATTTTAAATATAACAAAATGCCTTTCCATAACTCATGAACTGATTTCTGTAGCTAAACCACTAGAGAATTTACCATTGCAGTGCACATTCCTGGCCCCTGCAACACACATACTTGTATATGACTGAGATAAAAGTACTGAAGTTTCTTTAAGGCTTTCAGTCATTTCCTCGGAACCCTGTGAGGTAGGTACTGGAAGTATTTATTGCTCCCAAATTGGGAACTGAGGCTCCAAGACTTGCTCAGGATCTCACACAGCTAGTATTATTGTTGGGTTGCAACCTAGACTTCAAGTCTTGTATTTCTTCCACTTTGTTACATATAATCCTGGGATCATAATTTTTGAGCTAGGAGCGACCTCAGAGGTCATCTAGTCCAACTATATCATTTTCCAAATGAGGAAACTCTGAGAAGCCCTGGGAGTTCAGACGACTTGGCCATTATCATACTGGTAAAAAGCGGCAGAACCTGGGTCCTAGTCCATGTTATTTGGCTCCAAAGTCAGTATATCAGGCCAATGTATTGATAAGCCTCCATCAGACATTTTGGGGGTAATGAAAGGGAAGATTTAAAAAGATGGTGTTCTTTTCAGGGTCTCATGGCTACTGACTGCTAGGCTTCCACAGTTATTGATACAAGGAAACCCAATGCTCCAGAGAGGAGGGTTCAGGTATGGTCAAAGAGGCAACTGTCTCCAAGCTGGTGACACAGCTATCCCTGACCAGCCCTCTGGTTTGCCCTGTTCCTGAGATCTCAGGCAGCTTACAACATAGCTCTATGTCTGAGGCTTTGTCTGAGACCCACACAACACCCAAGAACAAACACATACACACACAGTTCCAGGGAAAACTATCCAATTACCCAGACTCTCCAGTGCTGCATTACTCTGCCACAAAGAGGTCTTACTTGATTTCCTTCCTCTCCTTCCTCTGTATAGCCATAATAGAAAAGTCACATGAGAAGCCTGAATTCTCTCCTTTTGTTTGCTACCTACAGACATACCTAGAAGAGGAGTGAGGTTGATGCTCTCATTTAAGCTATTAGCAGCAGCTGTGGCCTCTCTGTTCTCACTGCCCAGATGTCCAGTCAATCAACATCAATAAACAAGCATTTACAGTTGAGGTACTTTATTAGGCACCGGGGATACAAAAAAAATAGTCCCTGCCCTGAAGTAGCTTACATTCTATCTCTAACAGTCTGAAATACCATTAATAGAAGTACAGTATTCAGAAGACAGAAAATCCTCATGATGTTCAACATCTCATCTGAAATACTTTATTTAATAATAACACTGGGAGGGGGGTGACAAACAGCAACACTTCCAGAGTAGTGTGATCACAGGGGCAAGGAGGTTAGAAATATCATTTAACTCATTCAAAAAATATTGAACACCTACTATATGCAAAACATTATGCTAGGCCCTAGTGGGAGGAGGGTGTCCATAAAAGACTAAATATGGTGGTAAACAGGAATCATGGAATCCAGACACAAAGGAATGAGTCACAGTAGAAATCAAAAAGTGGTGAAATAGAGGATCAGAATGGGAAATCCAGAAAATGGAAACAGGACCGTGGATCAAGAAAGCAAGATTTGGTATATAGGGCAATAAATAGAGATAGTGCTTTACTTAAAGATAAGAAGACCTGCATTCAAATCCTACCTCAGACACTCCCCAGCTGTGTGGCTGTAGGTAATTCATCTAACATCTGTAAGCCTCAGCTTCCTCATGTATAAAATGGAGGTTAAAATAGCACCTACCTCTCAGGGTTATTGTAAGGATCATCTGAGATAACATATGCAAAGTGCAAGTGCCATCTAATGCTAGAATCACAGCAGGTTTCAAGACGAAAGGTGGTGGGGTTGTGGATTAATCTGTAAACTCACCATTTGCATAATCTATGAATTGTTTTTAGAAGGTCACCTAGTCCTATTTCCATTCCTAGTTCTGTGAATCTTCTTCACTTGTGGATCCCAAATAGGAAAGTCTAGAACTCCTTCTTGGGGCAGATGAAACTATGTTGAAAGGCAATAGAGAGAAGGCACAGTTGTCTTATTTTGCTTCTTCTTTCTTTCCTAAGAAGAATTTTCTCCAGACAGAACAAGAACAAAAAGTTAACAGGGTATTAGACCTCAATGACCTCAATGAAGTCAACTCACCTAGTCTAGATTAAAGGTTACTGAAGGAACTTCAGATGTCATTTCTGATCCATGGTTATCTTTCAAAAATCTTGGCAGATGGGAGAGATGCAACAGAACTGGATAAAATCCCAATTTTCAAAAAAGAGATAAGGTAGAAAATTACAGATCAGTGACCTGGAAGTAGATTCCTGGAAAAATTCTAGGAGGCACTATTATAGGGACTTCTTATGAGCACTCAAGAAGGGAAGCAAGTTTGTGGCATGCTTCTGATCTGCATCTACATGGACAAGATGACCTCTGAGGTCCTTTAAAACTCAGATTCAGTGATTCTATGTTGTACAGGAGATTTCTGGATTGGATGCAGAGATGCATTAAGTAACCAGTCTAGCTTATAAATGACAGGTATATTATAGGGCAGCTAGGTAGCGCAGTGGACACAGTGCAAGACTTACAACGAGGAAGACCTGAGTTCAAATTCTGCCTCACTACCTGTCTGATCTTGGGCAAGGTCACTTAGCCTTTGTGCCTCAGTTTCCTCATTTGTAAAACAGGGATAAGAACAGTGCCTATTTGTTGTGACAATCAAATGACTTAACATACGTAAACTTTAAAGTGCTCTGCTACCTTTTAAAAAAACAAAGGACATGGAAAGGAAGGGTCATAGTAGTCACCTAGTCCTCATCAAGTAGGAGAATATTTGTAAAGTTCTTAGAACAATGCCTGGCACATAGCAGGTGCTTAATAAGTTCTTATTCCCTTCCCCATTCCTTTCTAGGCTGCACTCCCTATTTTTACAGTTAAGGAGACTGAGTCCTAGATTGTGGAAGGTACTTACCCAAGGATTTGAACCTGTGTCCTACGATTACAAGTCTAGCTTTCTGCCTACTGCAATCCACTTCCCTACAATGACATTCTAAGATTGCCATTCCTATACCATAATTTCAGAAAGGTCCACGTTAAAATCCAGATGATCAAGGTTCTGGAACCTTGTTCTACTCTAGGCAGGTTCTAATGCACAGTGAAAGAGCATTATTTTGGGAATCTTAATAAATATGTATGAGTTATAGCATGCGTCCAGGGCAATCCAGAAGTCTCTGTCCCTTCTTCTTTTGTGTTCCCCTACATGTCTACTCTGAATAATGTGCCATTTCTGAATCTGGTGTTTGCTTTGCTAATTAAAGCAACAGAATTCACCTTGGTTTTTAATCATCTGAATTTCTTCTTCTCCCACCAACATGAATGTAATTAGCTCAGTCTCTAAAGATGCAAGGCATCAAGCTCGCTGCCTCCCAGCCCCCACCACCACAAAAAAAAAATGCAGACATTCATTTGAAAATGGACGTTGGTATTCATAGTCCTCCACTGAGCCATGACAAACAATGGCAGTCTATGGCCCGAGGAGAGAAGAGAGCAGGCTGTGACCGAGGAGAGAATGTGGCAGCTGCAATGTACCACAGCTGGCCTCTCCTGAGACCTGGGCCAGTGTCCCTGCAGAAGCACTCCCGATGTTGCCACATGGTCCCCTGCCTGCTCCCAGCCTGCTGTGAGAGGAAAAAAAGTGCTGCTCAGCTCAGGAGCCGCCGGAGGAAGTTAAACTCTCAGCAATGGGGGTCAAATGAAATACCTGACCTAGCAAGGTATTGTGGTTTTGCTTTTTGCTCATTGTGCCAGCAGAGAGAGCAACTAGGCAGAATTTGAGAGACCAGAGGGATAGAAGGGGCAAGACGTGACTGCTCAGATAGAGAAGACAGGGCTGTCGACTTACTAGCTGGGACAAGGCTCTCTCTGAGCATTGGCTTCTTCATCTGGCAAATCTCAAGTTCATGGTACAATGGGAATAGCACTGGTTCTAGAGGGGACTAAATCAGCCCTCTGATGCTTACAATCTGTGCAACCTTGGACAAGTCACTTAACCCAAGCCTCAGTTTCTTCATAAAATGAGGGTGGTTGGCCCCCTAAAGCCTGTTCCAGCTTTCTATCTATGATCTTATGTTATTGTAAAACATTGTTCCCATTTAAACCTGGGGCTGTTGTGAGTATCAAATAATTTAATTCAATCTCATAAATATCTTCTCACTGAGTGAGGCTCTAAGGATCCAAAATGAAGCAAGACACAGTCCCAATCCCAGTGCTTAAGGAGCACAGAGGGGAGAAGGCATGCCCACAGAGAAATATAAAGCACTATGGGTCAGCTTTTTTTTTAACAAATAAAGAAAAGGTATTAGCAAGCTCTCTGGAAGTCATGAATCAGGAAGGGAAGAGTTGGAAGAATCTTGACTATGCTTTGTACAAATATTGAAAATGGATAGCATCATAGATGTAGAGCTGGAAGGGAGCTTTTAGGCCATTGAACTGAGCCTGCTCATTGTACAGATGGAGAGACCTAGACCTATGGAGGTTAACTGACTTGACCATGGTCACAAAGTCATCAGTGACAGAGCCAGGATTCCAACCTAGGTCTTATGATTAAAGATTCAAAGATCTTTTCACTGTTTTTTAAGTATTTAAGTCTTTATTGTTATAATTATTGTTATTGTTATTAATGGTGTGGCATGGCTGAAATGGCAGTGGTACAGACTGACTCAGGAATTAAGATTGAATTCAAAGATCTTCCTACTGTTCCACATTGCCTCAGTCACATTCAAAAAAGTACATAGCTTTCAAAATCCCACTTCACTTTGGTACAATTCAGATTTATCCCCATGTTCCTTCCTTTATTGTTGCTGGGAATTAAAAAGTGCCTAGTTCAGAGTAGGAAAGCTGGGTGTTGCATTAGGGCCCTGGTGTGCCCTTGGTGGATGGAGCTCCCATGGCCAGTGTTATATGATGACATTTTCTAGCCCATTGCCTAGTTCTAACTGCTAGGAAACCAAATGATAGCCGTAAGCAGGAACATCATTATCTAACACACTCTGGCCTTTACAGCCCTCCTCCTCATTGGATCAGTCTCTTTCCCTAGTGGATATCACGAGCCAGTGACAGCTCTCTCACAAAAGCCAGGATGTTAATGAACTGTAACATCACCGTAGGCATTGGGGAAGGGAGAGAAGATGCTCAGAAGGTAGACAAGGACTGCCAGACAGCAAATACCTTAGCAATTAGACATGATGGGAAAAAGGATTCTGGGGAAGAGACAGTATTCTTAACAGTTTGTTGACTCCAACTGTTTACAACATTCTCAAAGTAATAATCTCCTGTTTATGACAGAGGAAATGTTGGCAGTAGAAATGATTACCATGTTGCAGACAAAGCATGACTGCTGGAGGTGATAGGAAAAGAGAACAGCAGGTGCCCGCTGTGCTTCAGGAGAGTCGTTTTCCCAGGTGCCAGGCATGCAAAAGCATGGAGTGCCTGCTGCAGAGTCTCTGGGTGACAGACTCTGACAAAAGAAATGGAGGGGAAAAATGTTAGGATGCTTTAGTTGAAAGCAACGAATCCAGCCCTGGATATTCAAGAAAGGGAATTACAATAACTGACATTTGCATAGTACTCTAAGGTTTGCAAAGCATTTAACATATGTCATCTCATTTGACCCCCTTAACAACCCTGTGAGGCAAACATTGCAGTGACTATTATCTGCATTGTGGAAATGTCAGCCTGGCATAACAGATAGAGACTTGACCTAGGAATCAGAAAAACTACTGACTCTTGCTTACTGTCCATGACTTTGGACAGCTCCCTTCTTTTCTCAGTACTGCAGGCCATAATCTAAGACAGGGGTTCTTAACCTTTTTTGTGTCATGTTTTAAAATTCATAAAATGAAATACATAGGATATCAAAAGAAACAAAATATGTTAAAATACAAATGTATGTATGTATTTAAAATGAGTTTATGGACTCCAGGTTAATAATCTGTGATCTAAGGCTATATAAGTACATGTCACATATACTGTCCAACTTGGTGGATATGTTGATTACTTTCATGGAACTGTTTCTCTCTCTCTGTCTCTCTGTCTCTCTCTCAACAAGGAATGGCTCTTTGAGGAAAAGAAGGCTATATTTAGAAATGAAGACAATATAAAAACATAAGATATCAATAATTTTTTTCAGACACCAAATTGCAGGTGAGCTACTCACCTTGGTGGACTATGGAAGATTCTACACGGAGCTCTTCCTACTGATGAAATCATAAGTTGAGACTAAGATCAATCCATAATTACAGATGGAGAAAGTGAGGGCCAGGAAAGTAAAATGCCTTTCTTGTGCTCAAAAGATTAGTCTAGCTCTTTTCCCTTTACATCAAGTAAATTACATTCGTGATGACCTATATGTAAAAAATAACCAGGAGCCTAAATATGGGACCTTGCAAACATAAAGGAAAACTGGATTCGCAGCTTAAAAAATAACATTTAATTTTTTAAAAACTTCTTAGGTAAAAGTGAAATAGTTCTTTTTGTTTTTTCTTTACTTAAATTTTACTTTTGTGACTTTCATTCTTTTTAAGGCCTAAACCCAGTTGTTGTTTTTTCTTCTGTGTGCACCTCATTTAGCAATCTGCACATGTCAACTCATTTGTGAATTAGCCTGTTTTTAGACTGTAATATTCACTGCACACAGGGCCCTGAGGAACTCAATCTGTAAATAGAAGTGACTTGAAATGTGCTTTTTGTAGAAAAATGATAAAAACATCAACTACTAGCAGTAATAATAACATAAAGTCATAAAAATATGTATTTCTTCAGAGCTGGCAAAGCACTTTACAATCTTCATTCTAGGAAATGAGTCTCAATGAAGTTAGATGACTTGTCCAGGGCCGCATAGCTAGCAAGAGGCAGAGCTGGGACTTAAATGTAGGTTTTCTGTTTCCAAGTCCGGCTTAAGTTGTAAAGAACCTGAAATCATATAATGAAAGAATAAAAAAGGGATGCAGATTAGATTTAAAATCAGTTAGAATACCGGTCATAGCAGTTCACACCTGTAGTCCCTGCTACTGAGGAGGCTGAAGCTGATGGATTGCTTGAGTTTGGGAATTCTGACCTCCAATGAGGCTAAATGTGATCAAGTGTCTGCTAAGTCTAGCACCAATATAGAGAGCCCCCAAGAGAGGACAACGAAAAGGCTACCTAAGGAGGGGTGAACTGGCCCAGGTCAAAGTTTCCAAGCAGATCACTAGTTGGATTGGGTGAACAAATGGCTGAAGTATTTCTAGCCTAGGCAAGGTAAGAAGACTCTCCTCCCCCATCCCCACTCCCAAATCAGTTAGAATAATGCCTTAGACCTTGCCTACCTTCTTATAAGCAATATGTCCTTCAATGAGGATGCTTATTTGAGGAGCTACACTCATTGAGTATCCTTTTAAAATCTCTAGAGATGGTGTCTAGGAGTGAAGTATCGTTGGGAAACACTAGTAATATGCCCATTATTCTCCCATCCCTTTGGTTATGGAGTGGGGGGAGAAGGGTTAATTTATTCATGAGGGAGAGTATCCAGGCCCAACATGATCATGATGGTTTGCAAGGAACTCCTGATTTTTTTCCTTTAAATCCAATTTTCCAGTTGGTTTGGCTGGGGCAATAAGGTGTCAAGTGCCATGACAGAGGTCAGTGCTAGAAGGTGTTTGACTTTCTTTACATAATTCATCAGAACATTTCAGGGGTGAAAAATCCATCTTCATTGACATTTGTCCTGAGAAGCTCTCACAAATCAAAGAGAAGTCAGTCTAAGGCTACACTTTTTTTCCTATGTGAGGAAGCCCCAAAATACTGTTTCAGTTGGATATGTGTATTTACATTTAGGTGGAAAGTCCCTAGAGAAAGCTCAAGAACACAACGTCGGAGCGGTACCCAAGTGGGAAATGGAATGAGTATGTTGGGCTCCTTTTATCTCTGTTTAATTTACCTTTGTTGTCATTACAATTATTTTCTTAATCATTTGACCACAATACTGGAACCTGGAACAGTGATTATGGCAGCCAAGCAGAGAAGATGTTCACTTCCATCATTTACTTAGCAAAGATCTTCATTCACCTTTTGGGGGGAATCTTAGCAATTTGGGTATGCATTCCCTCCTAATCGTTATCTGCCTATAAAATCCCATGTTCCCTTTAAAACTTTGTTCATGTCCTACCTTCTACAGAAAGTTTTTCCTGATCACAGCAGCTGCTAGTGCCCTCCACTGCAAAATCATCTTGTATTGATTTTGTACAAACTTATTTATTAACATATGATATTGTCTTCGCCAATAGAATACAAGCTCCTTGAGGTCACCGACTGTTTCATTTTTGTCTTTATATCTCCAGCTCCTAGAGCAAAGTCTGGCACATAATAGATGCTTAATAGCACAATGGCTGGTACATAATAGGTGCTTAATAAACATTTACTACACACACACCACACACACACATACATACATGTGTGTGTCTCTGACAGGAAAAGGGTAGCATGCTTCCTTATCAGTCCTTTGAAATTGTGGCTGGTTATTCCACTGCTTATAATTCTTAACTCTTTGAAAGTTGTTTGTCTTTACAACATTGTTGTGAATATATAAATCGATCCCATTTCTTCTCCCTTGACTCTGCATCAGTTCATAAAGGTTTCCCTGAAACCATTTCTGTCATAGTTCCCTACGTGTAGCACAAGAGCCCTATCACCCTCCTATGCCGGTGTTTATCTGTCCTCCAATGACTGTGCCTGGTTTTCAGTTCTTTGATACTACAAAAAGAGATGTTATACAGGGGTTTGTACATGTGGGTTCTTTTTATTTGATCTCTTTAGGTTTCAAAGAGATTTTCAACAACCTTCAACCCACAGTTTTGATCCATTCTTTGTATTTAGAGGCTAATGATAATGATAATTATTATTATCATTGCATTTATGTAATACCTACTATATGCCAGGTATCATTTAATCCTCACAACAACTTTGGGAGGTAGGAACTATTATTACCTCTGCTTTACAGTTGAGAAAATTGAGGTAGACAGAGATTATGTGACTTGTCCAAGATGACACAGCTAGTAAGCCTCCGAGGCTAGATTCAAACTCAGATCTTCCTGACTCCACAGGCTCTCCATCCACTGTGCCAACTGGCTGCTGTGCTAGTCACCTGCATGTATGTATACTCCCAGTGCCTAGAAAAGCGCCTGGAACATAGTAGGTGCTTCATAATTATTTATTGATTCATAATATAACACAAAGGGGCTCCTTTTACATATCTGACCAAAAGGATCAGTGACCAACCATAGTAAAGGGAAAAGAGAACTCAAATCTGGAGTCTGAGGACCTCAACTCAACTACTGGCTTTACCATGTACTATGTTCGTGACCTTTGGAGGGCAGTAAAGGGAGACAGGTGCTTATCAAGCTCCTGCCATGTACCAGTCACTGTTCTAGGTGCTTTATACGTATCATCTCATTTGACCTTGATGATAACCCTGTGAGGTAGCTGCTATTACTATCTCCTTTTTAATAAATGTGGAGAAACTGAGGTACACAGAAGTTATGTGACTTCCCCAGGGTCACACAGCCAGTAAATGTCTCAAACTCAGGTCAGGTCAGCTAGCTACCTCTATAGCAAATCATTCATCTCTCTGAGCCATTGCCATCATTATTGCTGTTTGTTGTTTTGGAGAGAAATGAAATAATTTTGAAATTTCCTGGAGCAGGTAGGTGGCGCAGTGAGTAGAGCACCAGCCCTGGAGTCAGGAGGACCTGAGTTCAAATCCGGCTTCGGACACTTGACACACTTGCTAGCTGTGTGACCTTGGGCAAGTCACTTAACCCCAATTGCCCTGCCTTCCGCTCTCAAATAAAAAGAATTTAAAAAAAAGAAATTTCCTTCCAACTCTTTACGAAACTTTGAAGAAAGTTGTTTCTAATGTTTTGTTTTCTTTTGTTTTTCCTGTGTCAAGAAGGAAGCTTTTGTTACCGAGAATTCTCCCTATGGTACCAATTAGTTTCGAAGGAAATGTGAATCATTTCACTAAAAATTGGAGTAGACCTCCCTACTCCTTCCCCCAAATGGATAGTACCTGAAGATGCGAATTGGATGTTGGGGTTAAAACTGAGGCATATGGGGAGTGACGAATGATATTAATGGATAGGTGCTGAGGACAATAGAGAAAAGAAGACATAACTGGATAGAGTGAGTTGAAGCAAGAAAGTGGCACCTTCTGAAATTCTACATTGGTTTGGAGCTCTAAAACCCAGTGTAGAGAGGGAACTTAACAATTCTGAAGTTGCCAACCCTCTGCTTCCATTGATTGTGATAGTTATTTCCTTTCTGCTACAAGAAGTTATCTATTAATATCATCCCTCTGTCTTCATATACCTCATTTTAAAACCCATCACCAAATTCTCATCCTCACAAGCCATCTATTATAACAAGGACATGAATCATTTTTTTCCTTCAAAAACTAACCCCTTTATCATCTGTTCCAGGTTACATCTGGAGGTAAACTGAGCCAGTCTGTGATAACACCTATTTTACATTATTAACATTGCTATATAGCTCTTGGTAGAAATCTAAATCCTCTCCTTTAGTGACTGACCTTTTAATGGATCCATGGGGAGATTTCAAACATGACTGGCATTGTGGATAAAGCTAATGTCTATGTTCCCCTAAAGAGAAGCTTTGTGATGAGTATCTCGGCATAATTAAAAAAAACCCTCTGCGGCATGGTTATACATCCATCATCCCTTTATCATAGAATAGAAGAAAGAACACTTATTGGACAGTCTGGAGAGACAGGTTCTAGGCTCAATTCTGCCACTAACTAGTTGTGTTACTTTGAGCAAGTTACTTTCACTCTGTGGGCTTCCTCTGTACAAAGCAAGGTCATAGAATAATAGATTTGGAACTGCAAGGAACTGTAAAATCATCTAGTCTAATCCCATCTCTCTATTTTTAAAATCTTTTTTTTTAAATTAACGAAGTTATTTTTTCTACCTTTCACCTCTTTTGTCCAACTCCCTACCCCACTTGATAAAGAAAAATAAAAACAAATCCTTTGTAACAACTATGCATATAAGCTAAATAAATTCCAACATTTGCCAAGTCAAAAACCATGTATCTCATTCTGCATATTTAGTCCATCACCTCTCTTTCAGGAAGTGAGTAGCATACATCCAAGATCTTAATTCTACAGAAGAAGAAACTAAAACCCAAATTGGTGACATTACTCTCCCAGAGTTAAGTGATGTACTGTATTCCAAATCCAGGACTGTTTCCAATATATCATTGTCTGTATCTGTAAGGTCCCTCCTAGCTTTGATATTCTATGATTGTATTCATAGATTGCTCAGATCATAGGAGTATTCAAAAGTATTATAATGACAAGTTTGTTTGTATTTTTCAAAATCAATTACTTTTGAGTTCTCCTATATCAAGCTGTTTTGTGCCCAACTTGTATTTAGCTTCATGTTCTGAACAAGACCTCTTCATTCAATCACACCTTTGGAAGCCAGATGGTCATCTTATACTTTCTGAATTTTTGTTAGAGTTATTTCCTGTATCTTGACATTTATATATCTAAAGGTACCTGCAGGGTAATTCCACTATTACTGTATGTTACTGTTGAGGGGTTTTTCCCACACATAAAAAAGAAAGGTTGAACATGTAATGTTAACACAAAACCTGGTGTAAAAACACTTGGATGAAAAGATATGAGAAAGTAATTTCATGGTAAATGACAGAGTTAACATTTTACTGATTTCACTTTGTTGATTATAGATAATTGAGGGAGTTGTAAAGCAGTTCCTTCCCTAGATCTAGATTTTCCAATAACACAAGCCTCAAAACAGGCTATAGGATATATGTATATGTGTATGTATATGTATATATATGCAGATTTAATATATGCATATATACATCTGCACATATAATATATATACATACACATTTATTTATATTTCATCTGCAGAGTCAGCCACCAAATTTCAATTATGTAATATACATCAATATTATAAAAATGGACAGTTGTGATGACTTTATAAACCAATGATGAATGAAATGAGCAGACCCTGGAGAACAATTTATACTATAACAACAACACTCTAAAGGCAAATAATTTGAAATCCATAAGAACTGTGATCAATACAATGACCATTCACAATTCCAAAAGACCCTTAATGAAGCACCTATCTCTCAGAGTTAATTGTGAGGATAAAATGAGAAAATATTTGTAAAGTTCTTTGCAAACCTAAAAGTGTAATATAAATTATTTGAATTAAGTAGTTACTACTACTTAAAGTCTGTGCTACACAATCTAGAACTCACTTTTTTTCTCCACTTGCTGGGTATATTAGACGTGCCTTCCCAACTAGTCTCTAAACTCTGTGGGAACAGAGATACTGCCTTAAATGATTTTGGTACCTAGTGAAGGGCTGACTAGACAGTAAGTGCTCATTCAATTGATAATTGCTTGATTGAAAAGCAAAATTCTTCACGGAATCACATGATTTTTGAGTTGGAAGTCTCAGTGACTATCTAGTAGTCCAAACCGTACCGCCCCCCCCCCCCAAAAAAAATCCCCACTATGATATACCTGACAAATGGCCATTTAGCCTTTGCTTGAAGACTTGAAGCTCTTGATGATAGTTATCATAAGTCCTCTAAGTCTTCTCTTCTCCCTGCTAAGCATTTCCAGTTCCTTTGACTGATTCTTATATGTTATGGACTGGAGGTCTTTCATCATTCTGGTTGCTCTCCTCTGGAAATTGTTCAGCTTATCAGTGTCTTTCCTAAGTTGTGTTGCTCTAAACTGAACACAAAATTCCATTTATAACTAAGGTAGATCTTCCTAGTCCTGGAAACTCCTCCTTTTTCAAAGCAGCACAAGATCACATTAAGTTTTTTTGTTTGTTTGTTTTGGGCTTCTGTTGACTCATATTAAGCTTGCAATCCATGCACTATTACCACCATCCCATAGTTAGAAAGCTACTTTCTAACTATGGCTTCCCTATCTGGTTGGTTGGCAACTTCATTAGAGAGCTAGGTGTAATAGCAATTTATATTTGAAGATCTTTCCCACCCATTAATAGGCCATGTGATGTGCTTACATCACAGGAAGCCTAAGACATATGTGGTAGGAGGAGCTTCCTGATAGGAAAAGGAAGTTATGTCACAGGAAATGCTGAGAGAAAGAGAGAGAGGGGGAGAGAGAGAGAGAGAGAGAGAGAGAGAGAGAGAGAGAGAGTGAGCTATGGCTGCTAATGGTGGCTAATGGCCACCTTTGTGATTATTAAAACTGAACAGGCTAACTTAGCTGCACTGTGAGTTTGTTTTGGGGAAGACCCCAGCAGGGGGTTGGAGAGGTTTTGGGATGGAGAGGCTCCATGTTGTGATATTGTGTATTGAATGTTTTGGGTTCCTTGCTGTTATGATGAAGTGGACTAACTGGCTGTGGGAGCTGAGCATTTGGTGATGGGATATGGTTCTCTGGTGTCTGAATAAATGGTTTACTTCTTCTACCTTCTATGTGGAGAGTCTTCTATACTTTGTGATGCAGAACTATATAGGCATTTTGACAATTATCATCTACATTGTTATTATTTCCTTACTGTTACACTAGGTGATACAATGGATAGAGTGTTGGGTATGGAGTCAGGAAGATTCATCTTCCTGAGTTCAAATTTGGCCTGAGGCACTTACTGGCTGTGTGACCTCAGGCAAGTCACTTAACCTTGTTTGTCTCCGTTTCCTCCTCTATAAAATGAGCTGGAGAAGAAAACGGCAAACCACTCTAGTATCTTTGCCAAGAAAACCCCAAATGGGGTTGTGAAGAGTCAGATATGACTCAACAACAACAGCAACTTCATTTTAGTGGTTAAAGACACGGGTGGAAACTTTTTTTGACTTTTCTTTTTCATTCATCATACGCCTGTAATTAGGACTGGGGGAACAAGTGAAAGGATAGTTTTTATCCCTTCTTGAGACCACAGAGAACTGTTCTGGATCGGGGCTGTGGACACATTTTTAAAAATGCACCCTTGTTGACTTGCTGAGGATGTCAAATTTTTCACATAGCAGGATATTGTAACAGGAACTGTTCAGAGTGCCTCTGATGCTGCTCCCCAAACAAGAAAGACTTGGGAGCCTGCTCTTCTGAGAGCATGAGGATATATAAGGAAAATGCACTGGAGAGACTTGGAACACACAAAGATATTCTCTAACTAGTTACAGTGTGGTAACCATGTGATGGACTGCAGCCTCTTTTGAGTGGCTGCAGTTTCGAATTGGAACTGGGGCTGCCTGGAAAGGATTTAGATTTTGTCAGATCTCTTTGACTTGTTTTCTGACAGCATCCAGTGAGAGACAATGCTGTAAGGGGAAAGGTCTTGGGACCCTCCTCATTCAGTCTAACATGAGGCTCCATGAAATGAGCCTTAGTCCTGCCATGAGCATTCCTGGTTTCATTTTAGGGGAAGAAATTAATCTTCAGGCTCTAATCTTGTGAGTCACAAAAGGTTACAAGAGTGAGTCACTGGGTAGTCTAGTGTCCCAGAGTCCTAGTGTTCAGGTTTTACAGCCATGTCAGCATTGATACCCCATGGAGCAAGGAATGACTTTTGGGAGCAGTCATCATGGCCCAGACCCGGAGATAACTGAGATGATGACTCAACAAGCAGCAATGCTGCATTTGGATGTGAACCTGGAGGAACCAATGCTGTGCAGGAACTGAACCAAGTTTAAGCCTATTCCTCCCAGAGACCAAGGTGGGATCAGGGGATAGCGTGCCCCCACCCTGCTTGGTTGGGTGAAAATGTTTGTACTTTGGCCGTTGCTGTGTCTTTGAAGTAAACATCTCTTTGTAAAAGCTAATTGATGGTAAGTGGTTAAATGGAAGTAGGGTACCTACCTAACAGTGAGGGGAACTTAACTGGTATCATTAGAGAAGTGATACCGCCCCCCCCCACCCAAGGTACTAAAATCATGAGGGGCAGATGCAGCTATCATAGCCCTACATGAGTATGCTAGAATATATTTGCTGTGCTACAGTAACTGAAGGAATTTGAAACTTTGATTTCTTTTCATCTTATGTCCTTTTAACTAGGCAAGACTTGTTGTTTTTCTGTTACAATCTCCAGCCCCAACTTGTCCACTCTCTGCTGGTCTTCCTGACATTTTCCTCGTAGAACCCTTTCAAATTGTCTCCTGTTTCATCACCCTCCTACTTGTGACACAATATGTAGGTAGAATCTAAGTAGAAATCTTAAAAGCCTATAACTTGATTTTACATAGTTTATTCTTACGACCTTTATTTTTTTTTATTTTTTTATTTCATTTTTGTCTAGACCTTTGATTTCACCCGTATATGGATCTCCTAATGTGGAAAAATCTCACCATGAATACAACTGTCTTAGAAGGTTGCCTGGGAGTAATGAAAAGTTAAGTGACTTGTCTAAGATCACACAGCCTATATGTGTCACAGGACGAAACCAAAGTTTTCCTGGCTCCAATGCCACACCTACATCCATTAAGCTAAACTGCCCCATCACACAGTTTATATCTGGAACCAGTAGTGTACTGGAGCCGACTCACACTGGCTTTCTAGAGCCCACTGCTAAGTTTTCAGCGTGAGTATCTGTACCTTGGAAAACAGGTCTTGGTTTATTGTTTTGCCAATTGTTTATACTTAAGAAAGTGATGAAGAAAAGGTTAATAGTGAAGATTAAACTTTAAAATGTGTTGTGTGTCCATTCTCTGCCCTGACCCAAGTCAGTTGTTAAGTACATACCAGCATACCACTGCCTCAAATTAAAAAAAAAAAATAGTAAGAGATGGAAAGGATCCTGGAGACCATCTAGTTTAACCCTCTCCTTTAGCAAATGAGTAAACTGAGATTTAATCTAAAGTTAAGGTACTTGTAGATTATAACTTGTAGGTAATATGATATTATAAAAACTTGAAATGAAGGACTTAGGTGAGAATCCCACCTCCCCAACTTATTACCCATGTGCATAGACCTAAGTTTCCTCGTCTGTAAAATGAAGGTTGGACTAGATAACCTCTCAGGTCCATGCCTTCTCTAGCTCTATGAGCCTGTGACTAAATGACCTCCAAAGTCTCCTCAACATCTTCCATTGATCAATTTCCAAATAAAGCAAAATTTGCACAGAATTAGAATTTCATCAAAGCTACTCTTCTAATGAAAAAGTCATACTAGATTCTAACTGTGCCATGGCTTCCACACAATCCCCTTTTACTAAACCAGAACATAATTAGCAAACTTGGAAACCTGCCAAACCACTGAAGGAATTAAATCCCTCAAGCTTACACTACCCTCCTTGACACCCCCAGCTAGCCACCATCAAACACCATGAAATTAAGAGTGCCGGGGAAGGTCAGAACTTTTATTTGGTCTCATCTGGAGTATAAGTCTCTCAAGCCCATGTAGGGTGCTGACTCAGAAGAAAGACTGTCTTCTTCCCAGATTATTAATATGGCAAAGGTAAATCTTACATAACCGCCTCCACTGAACACTGAAATGGCTTTTTGGTAATGGACTTTTATTAAAAATGAGTTCACGGCTAGAATTCACCTCCCCAGGCACAAAGTATGCATATGAAACTGAGCTTATCCCAAAGTCCTTGTAGTGAAAGAACTCAATAAAAGACATATTTAAACTCAGGAAGCAGGTGTCAAGGCTCTCCCCTCTCAGCCTTCATTCTTTTTCCTTCTCCTAACTCAGACAATATGTCATTTCAGTGGGTGGTTTAAGCTTGAGATTCCTTCTTTTTTGAGTGATTGGGATGTTTGAGATGGGGAAGGGTGAGAGAAGTTGTGCTTAGTACTTGGAAGAAAGAAAGCAAGAAAGCATTTATTAAGCACCTACTATGTTCTAGGCACTATCCTAAGCACTTTAACAAAAAGTTTAACCTCACAACAACCCTGGGAGAGAGGTACTATTATTATCTCCATTTTACAGATAAGGAAACTGAGGCAAACAGAAGCTAAGCGATTTGCCCAGGGTCACATAGCTAGTTGCTATCTAATGCTGGATTTGAACTCAAGTCTTCCTGACTCTAGGCCCAGTGTTCTATCCACCGCACCACTGAGCTGCGCATATAGACTTAGGTGCTTCAATGTTTATTGATGATTTGTGAGGGAGCTTGACCTGGGTTTCATAGTAGTGATAATGGGCCATCTCCAGTCATCCTGATTTATATCTTGCCACTGGACCCAGATGGCTCCTGAGCAGAGACTGAGGCTGGTGACTTTGCACAGCCCTGCCTCACTTAAATCCAGTTCAGTTGCAAGTCATGGCATTACCTTCCTGATGCCATGATCCTCTTCAAGAACTAAGGACAAATAACAACAGTAGCTATGAATGATATGTGGACCAAGAGCTAGTGGCCTTGGGAAATATTCTCGAATAAATGAAGAGTGGCTTGAAGCAGCTGACCGCAGTGTGAAAACTGAGTAAAGAGGAAGGTGAAGACAGAACCGGTTTGATAGCTTGGGAACACAGGGAGGAAATGAAGGATCAAAGATCACGAATAGTTATAGGAAGAGTGGTGTAATAGGTTAGAATACTGTGGTCAGGGAGGGAAGTTGCAGAGTTGGGGGTACGAGCGTATTGGCAGTGGAATAGTTTTGAGTGATGGGGAGATCAAAATATGCATCGTTAGAACTTGACAGTCTTTAATACAAAGTACTATCAAAGAAATCAAATGAAAATTCATCAATCACTGAAAGAGATGACAAGAAAATATCAGGTCAAGATTTCCCCAAATGAGGACTAGGGATCAATGAGGCATTTCATGGCTATGTATAACAACATCCACCTTCCTTTCCCCACCAAAATTTACATTCAAGTTATTATATACTCTCGAGGCAGATTTGGGGGTATTAGAACAAGGAAAGCCTTCAATAAAATTTAAAAGGTGATGACTAGAGCACTGGATAAAGTGCTGGAGTCAGGAAGACTTGAATTCAAATCTAGCCTTACTTACCAGCTCTGTGTGACCTTAGGCATGTCACTTAACCTGTTTGCCTCAGTTTCCTAAACAATAAAATGGGGATAATAGTAGCACCTACCTCCTAGGGTTGTTGTGATGATCAAATAAAAGAATATATATATATATATACATATATACACATATATGTATAATAT
The DNA here is from genome assembly GCF_011100635.1 of Trichosurus vulpecula. Lineage (NCBI taxonomy): Eukaryota > Metazoa > Chordata > Mammalia > Diprotodontia > Phalangeridae > Trichosurus > Trichosurus vulpecula. The sequence goes on along the minus strand of NC_050578.1, from coordinate 233,137,706 downwards.
ATATGTATGTATATATATAATTGCCTAGCACAGTGCCTGGTACTTAATAGATGCTTAATAAAGGCTTATTTCCTTCTTTCCTTTGTTATGACTGAAGAAAAAAAGTCAGACATTAGAGTCCTTAGTGAAATAAAGGCATGAGTACAATATTCTTTCTTTGGAATAGATAGATAGATAGGTAAATGTTTATAGACACATATATTCACATATATTTTGTAAGCATACATATATGTGTACATGATATATAGTCTTTCTTTAGAATATATGCACATGTGTATCTGCATAATATATGTGCACATAAATATACATATGTAGTTCATGCATGAATATTTTATAATCATATACATGCATGTGTACAAACATTGTTTAGAATAAATATATGTATACATTATGTGTATGCATATATATATATTTTTTTTCTTTTTTTTTTATTTTAAATGCAATTTATTTATTTAACATATTTGGTTTTCAACATTGATTTTCACAACAGTTTGAATTACAAATTTTCTCCCCATTTCTGCCCTCCCCCCCTACTCCAAGATGGCTTATATTCTGGTTGCCCTGTTCCCCAGTCAGCCCTCCCCTCTATCACCCCCCTCCCCTCTCATCCCCTTTTCCCTTCCTTTCTTGTAGGGCAAGATAAATTTCTACGCCCCATTGCCTGTGTATCTTATTTTTTAGTTGCATACAAAAACTTTTTTTGTTTTTTGAACATCTGATTTTAAAACTTTGAGTTCCAAATTCCCTTCCCTCTTCCCTTCCCACCCACCCTCCCTAAGAAGTTGAGCAATTCAACCTAGGTCACACATGTATTATTATGTATAACCCTTCCACAATACTCATGTTGTGAAAGGCTAACTACATTGTGCTCCTTCCCAACCCATCCCGCTTTATTGAATTTTCTCCCTTGACCCTGTCCCCTTTCCAAAGTGTTTGTTTTGATTACCTCCACCCCCATCTGCCCTCTACTCCATCATCCCCCTGCCTTTTTTTTTTTTTATCTTCCTCCCTCTTCTTTCCTGTGGGGTAAGATACCCAACTGAGTATGTATGGTATTCCCCCTCAGGCCAAATCTGATGAGAGCAAGGTTCACTCATTCCCCCCTCACCTGCCCTCTCCCCTCCTCCCATAGAACTGCTTCCTCTTGCCACCTTTATGCGAGATAATCCACCCCATTCTATCTCTCCCTATCTCCCTCTCTCAGTATGTTACTCTCTCATCCCTTAATTTCATTTTATTTCTTTTAGCTATCTTCCCTTCATCCTCAACTCACCCTATGTCTGCTCTCTCTCTTTTACATATATATATATGCACATACATACACATACATACACACATAGATACATACATACATACACATTCACTTATATATATATACATAAACATATATATATATATGCATATATATATATATATGCATATTCCCTTCAACTACCCTAATACTGAGGTCTCATGAATCATACTCATCATCTTTCCATGTAGGAATGTAAACAAAACAGTTCAACTTTAGTAAGTCCCTTGCAATTTCCGTTTCTTGATTACCTTTTCATGCTTCTCTTGATTCTTGTGTTTGAAAGTCAAATTTTCTATTCAGTTCTGGTCTTTTCACTGAGAAAGCTTGAAAGTCCTCTATTTTATTGAAAATCCATATTTTGCCTTGGAACATGATACTCAGTTTTGCTGGGTAGGTGATTCTAGGTTTTAATCCTAGCTCCATTGACCTCCGGAATATCACATTCCAAGCCCTTCGATCTCTTAATGTAGAAGCTGCCAGATCTTGGGTTATTCTGATTGGGTTTCCACAATACTCAAATTGTTTCTTTCTGGCTGCTTGCAGTATTTTCTCCTTCATCTGGGAACTCTGGAATTTGGCAACAATATTCCTAGGAGATTTCTTTTTGGGATCTATTTGAGGAGGAGATCGATGGATTCTTTCAATTTCTATTTTGCCCTGTGGCTCTAGAATATCAGGGCAGTTCTCCTTGATAATTTCTTGAAAGATGGTATCTAGGCTCTTTTTTTGATCATGGCTTTCAGGTAGTCCAATAATTTTTAAATTATCTCTCCTGGATCTATTTTCCAGGTCAGTGGTTTTTCCAAGGAGATATTTCACATTGTCTTCCATTTTTTCATTCCTCTGGTTCTGTTTTATAATATCCTGATTTCTCATAAAGTCACTAGCTTCCACTTGCTCCAATCTAATTTTTAAAGTAGTATTTTCTTCAGTGGTCTTTTGGACCTCCTTTTCCATTTGGCTAATTCTGCCTTTCAAGGAATTCTTCTCCTCATTGGCTTTTTGGAGCTCTTTTGCCATTTGAGTTAGTCTATTTTTTAAGGTGTTGTTTTCTTCAGTGTATTTTTCAGTATTTTTTTGGGTCTCCTTTAGCAAGTCATTGACTTGTTTTTCATGGTTTGTTCGCATCCTTCTTATTTCTCTTCCCAATTTTTCCTCTACTTCTCTAACTTGCTTTTCCAAATCCTTTTTGAGTTCTTCTATGGCCTGGGGCCAGTTCATGTTTTTCTTGGAGGCTTTGGTTGTAGGCTCTATGACTTTGTTGTCTTCTTTAGGCTGTATGTTTTGGTCTTCTTTGTCACCAAAGAAAGAATCCAAAGTCTGAGACTGAATCTGGGCGCGTTTTCGCTGCCTGGCCATATTCCCAACCCACTAACTTGACTCTTGAGTTTTTCAGTGGGGTATGACTGCTTGTAGATTACAGAGTTCTATGTTCTACGTTTGGGGGGGAGGTGCCAGCTCTGTCAGAGCCGCACTCCTCCTTCCCCAAGGACCCCCAGTCCAGACTGGGCTCAGATCTTCGGCAGGCTGTGCACCCCTGCTGTGATCCGCCACTTAATTCCTCCCACCAGGTGGGCCTGGAGCCGGAAGTAACAACAGCTGTAGCTGCCCCACCTCCGCTGCCCCCGGGGCTGGAAGCCGAACTGTGAACTCCTTCCACTCCCGCAGCTTTTCCCACTAACCTTCTCTGCAGTCTTTGGTGTTTGTGGGTCGAGGGGTCTGGTAACTGCCGCAGCTCACATATTCAGGGTGCTAGGGCCCCCTCCGCCCGGCTTCTGGTCTGGATCGTCCACGCCGCTCAGGCTGGGCTCTGCTCCACTCCGTTCCCAGCTCCCAGCTCCCAGCTCCCAGCTCCCAGCTCCCAGCTCCCAGCTCCCAGCTCCCAGCTCCGTGTGGAATAGAGCTCACCCAGAGACCATCCGGGCTGTCCTGGGCTGGAGCCCTGCTTCCCTCTGCTGTTCTGTGGGTTCTGCCGTTCTAGAATTGGTTCAGAGCCATTTTTATAGGTTTTTGGAGGGACTCGGGTACGGAGCTCACTCTAGTCCGTGCTTACCAGCCGCCATCTTGGCTCCGCCCCCCTGCATATATATATTTTATAAACATGTACTTACATACACATATATATTCTTTGGAATATGTGTATGTATAATGTATATGTACATATATTTGTAAAGCTATACATACATGTATATGCACACATGTACATATACACACAAATATATTCTTTCTTTGGAATATATGTGTACATATGTATGCATTTGTGTATATCCATATTATATAAACAGGCTCCTATTCCCTTCAATTGTAATAGAAAGACTTAGCATACCCTGGCAGCGTATTGCTGATCTCACCATATCATTTGGCCCCTACTCAAAAACTTTCAGTGAGTCTCCATAGAGATAAAATACAAACTCCTTATTATCCTCCAAAACCTGGTTCCCACCTACCTGTATAGGCTTATTTCTTACTGCTCCCTTCATGATCTCTGTATCCTAACTAGATTATCTTCCCTAATTTCAGCAATTCCCACCTCGTGCATTTGCAGAAGCATGCAAATAATCCCTTTCTTGGAATATTTTTCATTCTCATTTCCATCTTTCAGAATCCTTTCCTTCCTTCATGGCTCAGCTCAGGTACCACATTGCTTCTGTAGCCTCCCCTGATTTTCCTAGGTGTTAGCCCTCTAAATTCCCCTTGTATATTGTAAAAATAAATAACTTTAAAAGAACTTAAGAATTCTGATCAATTCCAATGACCAACCATGATTCCAGCAGAGCAGTGATGAAGAACCCTATCCACTTCCTGTCAGAAAGGTAATGGACTAAATGTGCAGAATGAGACACATACACTGGACGTGGCCAATATGGGAATTTGTTTAGCTGGAGTCCGTATATTTGTTACAATGGCTTTGGTTTTCTTTTGGGGGGAGGTGAGGAGGTAGAGGGAAAAAATAAATATTTATTTAACATTTAAATAAGTGCTAAATGAAAAAGGCTGTTTGTCTAGGGGCTCCCCTTTTCCTTTTCCATAAGGTGGTACACACATTTATTGAAAACATTCTCTCGGAATTCAATTAAAAAAAATCAGCACATCTTTATCAGGAAATAAAACCTATTGTAAAAGTATAAACATCAAATAAGAAAGATTTAGAGAACTAGAAACTCCTGATTATAAGTTATGTCAGTTTGCTAGGGAGCAGTGAGGAAAGGAAGAAAGTAGATGGGGGGTGGGATAAATTCACTAAGTCTCCACATTGTAGTAAATTCTGCCCAGGCAGACCACTCCTTAAACAGGTCAGTGAGCCAGACAAAGTTCCAGCTGCTCATGATTATATTCAGATCAGGGTAGCAGCACTCTTCCTCTGAATCAGGTGGCAAGTGGCCAGTTCCTCTTCTCTCCTTCCCCCTCAAACAAAGCTCCCCGAATTTCCCCCCCTCTGTGGCTTCCGTATCTCATGATATTTTAGTTTCTTCTCTCCAATTGGGGATACTATAGTTGCCATCTCCTAACCAACAGGGTTATTTCAATGCACATTTTTCCTACCTCAGTTGACTATAAGATCCTTGAGGGCAGGTCCTATTTTATTTTTGTCTTTTTAATTACTAATGCCTAACTCTCAGTGTGTGCTAGGAAATATTTAACTGACTGCGGGGGGGTGTATATTCATGATGCACTTTTAAGTTTAATTTATATTATTAACATTTTGTCTATTATTTCCTTAAGTCTAGTCAATCAACAAAATAATAAATCAAGCCCTGATTTGTAACATGTACCTATTTCTGAAATGAAAATGCTCACAATGAAAATTTAACTTGGTAAGCTGATAATATGCTCACTCTAACACACCCTTGTGTACAGAAATTCTGAAACTTTGGACCATTCTGGAATGGCCAGCATTCTCTGGGCTACGATTTGTGACCACCACGATTTCAGAGAGTAATTCAAGTCCCTGGGGGTAGGAAATATGGTTAAGGGAAGTAAAAATTCTGCAACAATCCTTTTTTCCTGAGTCCAGTGTCTTGGCACAACCAAAGGATTTGTGCATCTTAAGCTTATTTTAATACTTTAGGGATCTGTGACTTTATCATGTGGATACTTTTCTGTAGTTGCAGGTGGCAACCCTTCTATAAGATGTCCTTTTGCTATGGAAAGAAATTCATTGCCTTGTGGTCACTCTGGTGAAAAGTCTCTTCTGAGAACTTAGCTTGTCAGGTCTCCCTGCAATAGCCAAACTATCTATAGGGCCAGGGCCATACAAGAAGCCTCTCCAGCTTGGTAGAATCTGGTAGTTTGTACTCCCCTGGAATAACAAGAATACAGGGTCATCTCTATGCCATAATGACACAGGACAGTAGGATTTTAGTGGGGGAACCTTATATCAGAGGCAAGATTTGAAAATATGTCCCGTGACTTTGAGTCTTTTCAACAAAATATGTGACATCCATCATAAAATACAATTTTCTCCCATGCCCTCAGTACAAAGAATGGCATTTTCTGGTATTTGAATAGGCACATCTATAAAAAGCAATGCTTAAGGTAATTCTTGTTGCTCATCTCCCAGTCCATTCATTCCAACTCAAATCAATGTCTACTTTGCCCATCTATCCTGAATCCTCAGTGTTGGCTTTGTAATGTATACAAATCACTTTGTAAACCTGAAAGTGCTATAAAAATGCTAGCCATTTTTTGATTGGACCCAGAACCAGCCCAGGTGTTGAAGGCACAGGCAGGAAAACAGGCATTGCACCCATTTCCTTTCATTGTACTTCCCCCTCAAGCGCTCCCCCTTTGGACACGAAGCTGAGCATTGGTATCACGGTTGGCATAGCAGTTGCAATGAACTCTGCCTCCCAGAGCAGTTCATTGGCTTTACCTTGCCTTAATGGGCTCTTGCAAGATGCCATTTGCCTACCAAGTGCTGAGTTTTCTGAGGTGAAGTGGGCATAGTGATCCTGCTGACTGGGCACGTTTGGGATTGTCATCAAATATCTATCACATAAAATGGCAGGAGATAGTCTGCCGAGAGTTTTGAATTCCCTCGGTAGTCCCTTTGTCTATTCCAGGAGAAGAGAGGCTTTTTTTTCTCTCCTCTGGATCATAGCAATTGGCTCATTAAACCAAGCTCCGAAAAATAGACTAAAGAGCAGGGGTAAAAGAAAGTACATGGGGAAGAAATCCTATTAGGGTCCCCAGCAGGAGGTTCATTGAAGACACACACACTAATGAGAGACCTGAAGCTCCATTCATGTTAATGTGGTCTTTCAGATCCAATGTCAACCTGGGTAAGAGGCAAGGGAAGTGAAGCAAGGTAGAATTAAGCTTTGCAATTTGTTTCCACAAAAATCATAAAATATCTTTTAAAAGTACTCCTTGGACCACTCTAAAGGTTACTTTAAAAAAATAACCTAGAAGAAAAAGGAAATGAAATATAAATAATTTGTGCTTCCTTAGCTATTTATAATTATGTGGCTGTTTTTCTTTCAAGTCAAGACTGCTTGAAAAACTACTATTGATTCAATGGTATTATCAATAGCTTGTCAGAGCTGGGAGGAACTTCAGAGATCATCTAGTTATACAATCTGAGAGTTGGAAAGGTCTTCAGTAGTTACCTTTGGTTGTTGTTGAGTTGTTATGGTTGCATCCAACTCTTTGTAACTCCATTTGGGGTTTTCTTGGCAGAGATACTGGAGTGGTTTCTCATTTCCTTCTCCAGCTCATTTGACAGATGAGGAAACTGAGGTAAACAGGGATAAGTAACTTGCCCATGGTCACATAACTAGTGTGAAGATGAGTCTCTCTGATTTCAAGCCTATTGCTCTGCACACTATGGCACCACCTAGCTGCCCTCAGTAGTCCAGCCCACAGGGTTAGGATGTAGATTCTTTGTCCTTGGTCTTGTGCTTCTTATTTAAACTGAGCAAGAGGGCCTGCAGTTGGAGATCGCTCTATTTAAAAAATTTCCTCAAACTCTGCTAAGTTTATCCTCCCAAAATTCAACCTCTGACCTACTCACTTGTGCAAGTCCCTTCAAGTCACCTATAAGATTTTCTTTTTCCTATTCAGCTCAAGACCTTTTCTCATCTCTAGTTTCTTTTCCCACCTTCTTCTAAATAAATCAGAATTACAACAGATACTCACTATTTGCAGGTTCTGTATTTACGAATTTGTGTGTTCACTAAAATTTATCTGTGACTCCAAAATCAATACTTTACACTTTCATGGTTATCTATGGACATGCGCAGAGCAGTGAAGATTTGAGTTGCCTGATGTGCATGGTCCCAGTGAAGGTCAAACAAGCAATGCTCTGCATTTCTGTTTCAGCTCTCATGCTGTAAGCAAGTGTCATTTTCATGGTCTATTTAGTGGCACATTTCTTGCATGTTGTGCTTTTTGTTGGTGGTTATGACGTTTAGAATGGCCTCCAAGCACAGTGCTGAAGTACTGTCTAGTGTTTCTAAGTACAAGAAGGCTCTAGTGTGCTTTATGGAAAAAAGTGTTAGATAAGCTTTGTTCAGGTATGAGTTATAGTTGGATGTGAGTTCAATGTCAGTGAATCAACAACATCCATCCAGAAAAAGAAAGAGGAAATTCACTGACTTGAATATGAGGCTGCTTCTGAAAGTGCTAAAGCAAATGTTGGGACCAGATTCTCATAGGAACCTAACTCTGTATTTCCCCTAAGAGCAATGGTTTTGTATTCACTAATTCAGTGTTCACAGTAACTTTATAGAACACAAACTACCATGTATGATGAGTTACGTCTTTCATTTTATATATCAGGAAACTGAATTGTGTAAGCTCAGATAGCTAGTAGGAAGCAGAGCTAGGATAAGAGCCCAGATTTCCTGGTCCCTAACTTCCTGCACATGGAAGAAGTCTTAAGTTTTAAGTTAAAGCCATTAGAATATGCATTTGGTGACCAAAAAAATGTGATCCATCCATATGCATGATCAGAGTATATCTTTTAATGACTATAGGCTATTATTCATAAACATTACATTAACTTCCAAGCAATCATTTAGATGCGAGCTAATGTTTCTTTCCCCAGTCTTATTCCAACATGCTACTATAACTTGGAGATGGCCCAAATGATGCCAGTGGAGTATAAGCCCTGGCAAGTTCTACCAAGCTGGAAAGGCTTTAAGCATCAAGCCTGGTTGCCAACTATGTCTGTCATTATCCAGTCTAGCTAAGGATGGAGAACCTCACCAGAAGAACCCAGGGGACTGAGGGTAAGCCATTCATTCATCCATCAATTCACTTGATAAGTTTTAGGTCATTCATTCATCCATGCAGTTAACAAGCATTATTAAGCCATTCATTTACCTACTCAGTCAACAAGCATTCATTGTCTATCATGTTCAAGGGATTGTACTAGGCAATGAATATGGAGACAAAAATGAAGTATCCCTTTCCTCAACAAGCTGAAGTTCTGCAGGGAGGAGAGGTGTTGTTGAGGTGTTGGTAGTGGAATACAATATATACACACATAAATTCAAAATATATACACAGTAAATACAAAATAGTTTCACAATTTCAGGGAGGAATAAATAGGAAAGGTCTAATGGGTGGCCCCAGAGCTGAGCCTTGAAGGCAGTACCAGGTGAAAAATTGGCCTATAAGTGGTGAATTGTTTTTGACCACAGTGACTCATGAAATCATCGACTAAGATGCTGTGGGGCTATGAAATGTGCAGGTAGGGGAGGAACCTATTCAGATAAAATCACAGTCCGTGAAGGACTGAAGTAAGCTCTTACATCAGGAAGATGACAAAACAAAATAAAGGTTCCTTGATAAAACATAAATAATTGCCATAAAATCAGTAGAAAACCACAGTTAACTATTAGTAGTCTGTTATGTTCTGCTTATGGTTCAGAAACTCTTTTCCAAGCTTAGTTAATGATCCAGAGGGCCTCCTGTCCAATAGTAAAGTTTCTCCAAAGCAAATCAGTTATACTTTCAAGTTTGAAAAATGTTTACCCCTGAAGAGAGATTGAAACATTAAGGAGATAATATGCAAACAGCTTCTCTCATAAGTTTGTCCAAAACTTCCTAAAAAAATTAGGTCATTCTTCCCTCTTCCTGCCCCCTGCCACCATGACATGTTTATAAAGGGCTTTGTTGAATCATTTCTGCTGGAGGTTTTTAGCCCAGCTTTGTAGGTGAGGTAATAGACACACAAAGACGTAAAAGAACAAATGTACTTTGCATCTAAGCCAATAAGGCCTCTTTATGACTAGGAGTCCTGGCCATGGATTTTATAACTCTCTACAAGGCCCCTACTTCATCAGTACAACAGAAGGTGCAAAACCTAGCATAGTGAAGTTTTGTTGAGACCTATGGTTTACAACGACCTCTTATTCACCCTACTGTTGTGACTTCAACAGATTTGTAATCTCACCAACACGGGTACCGCTCCAAAATACACTGGTTGCAACCCAACCTGCTAATCTCTTGTCTATGCATTCCCATCATTGTCATGTCATATGAAAGAAGGAATGTCTGAAGAGTTAGAATGATTATGCAAAATCACTGAGCCTAACTCTCATTTTACCTATGAGGAAACAGTGCTAGAGAGATAAAGTGGCTTTCTCAAGGCATTAAAGTAGCTAGTGACAGGATTGGAACCTAATCGGTTAGTCAATAGACTTTTATTAAGCCAAGCCAAGCACTGTGCTATAAAGCACTGGTGATACAAATAAGGGCAAAAGACCCTGTAGACCCCCCATGAAGAGCTCATAACCTTTATTTTTCATAAGTTTTATGGATATTTTCTGTTTCTTATATCATCATAGTATCCCATGTATCCCTCCCCCTTCTCAAGAGCCATCCCAGATGACAAATAACATTTTATTTTTGAGAGGGGAAAAAAAGTCAGCATAACATCAATATATTGAAAAGGTCCAAAAACCTGTGCAATGTGTAACACCTGTGGACCTCCTACCTCTATGAAGGGGTAGTTGGGGTTGTCTTCTTAGATCTCTACCTGATCTTTATAATTTTGTTACATTGACTTCTGATATTTGGTGTGTCATTCTTTCTATTTACATTGCTATACTTACTGTGTATACTGTTTTCTTGGCTCTGCTTAATTCACTCTGCACCAGTTCATTAGGATATTTTCATGCTTCTCTGTGTTCATCATACACATAATTTCTTACAGCACAGTAGTATTCCATTTCATATACCACAAGTCCTTTAGCCATTCCCAAATTGATGGGCATCTACTTTGTTTCCAGTCCTAGATATCACAAAAAGTGCTGCTATAAATATTTTGGAGTATAGGGGGGCTTTTTTTCAGCGATGGCTTTATTGAGGCATAAGCCTAGTAATAGAGTCTCTAGTTCAAAGATGTGGATATTTTATTCATTTTATTCGCATAATTCCAAATTGCTTTCCAAAATGGTTGCACCATTTCACAGTTCCACCACTATCTCTGTTCTTGATGTTTTCAATGTTTTTGATGTTTTTGATGACTGCTGGTATATAATAGCATTTGGGGTCTGGAAATGCTATCCCCCCCCCTTCATCTTTACTTCTTTTCATCATTTCCCTTGATATCCTATATATTTTTTTTTGTTTTTCCAAATGAATTTTGTTATCAAGCTCTGCAAAGTATCTCCTTAGTAATAACATGGTATAACATGAAAAGTGCAAATTAGTTTTGGTAGTACTGTCATTTTTATCACATTGGCACAGCCTAGCCACGAGCATTAATGTTCATCCAGATATTTAGGTTGTTCTTTATTTCTTTAAGGGGACCTCTGAATCTATACTAGTCTTCTGTGTGTCCAGGGAAGTTGATTACTGGATATTTTAAAGTTATTTGGAATGGAATTTCCCTTTCTATTATTTATCATATAGAAATGATGCTGATTTTTTGGGAGGGAAAGGGGGAAATCAGGGTTAAGTGACTTGCCCAGGGTCACACAGCTAGTAAATTTCTGAGGTCCTTCTGACTGCAGGGCTGGTGCTCTGTCCACTGTGCCACCTAGCTGCTTGGATTCAGTCAGAGGGCTCCATTGAGGACCTAGAGGGCCACATGTGGCCTCCAGGCTGCAAGTTCCCCACCCCTGTCCTAGACCATGGAAACAACTGAAGTTGCTTTATCTTTGAAGAATAATGTTTTGGAGAAATAGGAAAGATTGTAGGGACTGGAGAAAAGTATCTAATCTGCCATCTTGTTGGTCATTTAGGAGCTCACAACCTAATGGGGAGATAACATGCTATGTACAAAGAGTTGTATATAGTATAAACAGGAAATAATCACGGAGGGAAGACACTAGAATTGAGAGGGACCAGGAAAAGCTTCCTGTAGATGGTAGGATTTTAGTTGGGACTGGAAGGAAGCCAGAGAACTCAGGAGATGGAGATGAGGAAAGAGAGCATTACAGTCATAAGAGACAGTCAGGAAAGTAAATGCGTGGAGTCAGGAGATGGAATGTTTTTGTTCAAGGAGCAGCCAAAGAGGCAGTGTCACTGGACTGAAGAGTATGTGGGAAGGTATAAGGTATAAGACTGGAAATGTGTGGGGGTGGAGTAGGTTATGAAGGGCTTTGAACATCAAACAAAGGAACCGATATTATTTGATCCTGGAGGTGATAAGGAGTCACTGGAATTTACTGAGTGTAGGGTTATTTGCCTGTGTTGTATCTTACTCACCATAGTGCTAAAGTATGGCTCAGAGAAAGGTTCAAAAAAGGAAGAGAAGACATTACAGAAGGGAAAAAATAAAGTCAGGGAGCTAGGTGGCACAATGATAGTATACTGGACTTAGAGTCTGGAAGACCTGAATTCTCACCCTGCCTCGGACACCTTAGTCTGCTTCCTTATCTGTGAAATGAAGGGTTGGCTTCTAAGGTGCCTTTCAGCTCTAAGTCTATGATGCTATGGCAAGGTGTTCAGCCCAAAAAGAGTGTTAAAATAGATGAAAATGCGACTAGAGGGCTCCACTATTAAAGTCACCTGATCTTTCCCTGGACAGCTTGTGGACCGGGTCATAGAGGTAACACTCTAGATGACCAAACGAAGCTCTTGCTTTCCATTCTGCCAATGTAAAACTTGTACAAATGCCAGAGTAGAGACTTCTGCATGGAATGAGTTAATTTTTTTCTTTAATAGCTCCTTCCTATAAGCCTACAAACTTGTAGAGGGACACCAGGGGAGACTTACATCCCTTGCTGTAATACAACATTCTTTTGAATCTTCTATCTCATCTAGCTACTGGCTTATTACTCTCTTCCATTTTAATGCCAAACTATTTGAAAACGCTATTTACATCCAATGCCTCCCTTTCCTACTTACCCTCTACTCAATTTGTTAAAATTTTTCTTCTTCCATCCCTGCTCCCCTAAGACTGCTCTCTCAAACTTGCTCAAGGTCACACAGATAGTCAGTTGCAGAACCAGGACCTCTTCCTGCTCTTACCACTGTCTATCCCACTTTAGATACCTCCGCCCACCCACATACGTTACTGGAAATACTGAGTGCTCCAGTACAGGTTAAACTAGACGGGATTCCATGGTTCTAGGAAAAAACTAGTGAAATATTTGGAATGAAATAATTCTCCCAAGGTCACATAGCTGGTAAACGTCACAACTCAAATGAGAATCCAGGTCTCAGCTTTCTTTTTTCACATAATAAAGTTCTTTAGTCTATACCCAAATGTCTTGGAGAATAGTAATCAAGTTTCATTCAGCTTGGTACTAGAAGCAGGCTCAGTAAGTTCTTCCACTCTCTGGTACTTTCCCCTGAACCATTAAGTCTATGGGGCCATATCTGAGACAGGCCCTGAAACCTTAATTACTCCTCTGAAGCTTTTATAAGCAATGGTCTGTCCCTTAATAACTGAATGGCTCTTCCTCTTCCAACTTCTGGAGGGAGGACAGGGGATGATAAATAGTAAGAACTATGATATGTTTACTCCTATCTAAAAATATCATAAATTTAAGGCTGGGAGATTAATTCAAGTGCTTAGGCTAGAGACTACCAGATTGAACTTCCTGAACAAGACTCCTCTTTATAATATCCCCAACAAGTCGCCATCTGATATTTGTTGGAAGATTTCCAGCATGGGGAAACTTGACACCTCCCAAGGCAGTCCAGATCACTTTTCTAAAGACTTGTTAGGAAGTTTGTACCTTTATGCCCCAAATACACCTCTCTGCAGTTTAATCTTTGCTCCTAGTTGTTTCCTCTACTAGATCACTTTAATTCCCTTCTGTTGACAGCCATTCATATACTTGGAGACAACTATTAGGTCTTCTCCCACCCTCCAAATCTTTTCTTTTGCAGTCTTAATATCTGGAGTTCTTTCAGTCAACTCTTGTACAGCACAGTCTTGAGTCTCTTTGCTATCTTGATTACTGACCATCTTGCCAACATCTTTCCTAAAATATGGCCCCTAGTACTCTATACTCTAGATATGGCCCAACCAGAGTAAGGTGGAACCACCACCTTCAATGCTCTAGACACTATCTTGCTCTATTTAATGCAGCCTGACATAATTTAATTTTTCCTGACTCCTATAACATCATATTGCTGATTCAAACTGATCTTGCAGTCCACTAAAGCCCCAGGTATCTTTTTCAGATGAACTGCTACTTAGACAAATCTTCCCATCTTGTACTTGTGACACTGATTTTCTAAATCTAAGAGTAGGATTTTTAGGTATATCTCGATAAATTTAATCATTTTGAATTTGGTCCATTGTTTTAGCCTGTCAAGATCTTTTTGGATCTTGATCATCATTCAACATGTTATCCCACTCAGCTTTGTGTTATCTGCAATCTGCATGTTTATATTATGTATCTTCAACCAAGTCACTGACAAAAGTGTCATAGAGCATGAAGGTAGATCAGGAGTGGGGAACCTGCAGCCTGGGGGGCCACATATGGCCTTCTAGGTCCTCAAGTGAGACCCTTTGACCTAATCCTTTGGGGATTTGTTCTGTGAAGTTTGGAGTCATAAGGTCGAACTTGAGGACCTAGAGGACTACATGTGGCCTTGAGGCTGCAGGTTCCCCACCCCTGAAGATAGATCCTCAGGTAGCTTTAATTAAGCAGTTAAATTCTAAGTCCCTAAAAACTGCTTGTAAAGCTTAGACTATACTACCAATTGCCAGACCATCAAAATCAAATAGTGCTCTTAAGATAGATATTTGCAGAGATTCCATCACATATACTTGTCCTACAGTATCAGGACTGGAATTTCAGGAATGGTATGCTAAAAGCATGGCAACATGTCCTACCAAAATTTGGTTTGAGATATTTGAAGCTAATACCTACTTTCTACCTGATTTGAGAGAACAAAGCAGGAGTCTATTTGCCTCTACTTTTCCTAGAGGTTAATAATGGTAATGCACCATTTTGGAACGACCAGCATTTAAGAAATTTAAAATGCAAGCATATGTAAAACCCACAAAGCAGACGCACCACTGAGTATCCTGGTGTCAATCTTGGTGGGCTTTTAGACTTCATCTGAAAGGAGATGGAGAAGCAGAAAACTGGGAAAGAATTTTTACAACTAGTATCTCTGATGAAGGCCTCATTTCTAAAATATGTAGAGAACTGAGTCAAATTTACAATACAAGTCATTCCCCAATTGATAAATGGTCAAAGGATATGAATAGACAGTTTTCAGAGGAAGAAATTAAAGCTATCATATGAAAAAATGCTCTAAATCACTATTGATTAGAGAGATGAAAACCAAAACAACTCTGAGGTACCACATTATTACTATCAGATTGGTTAACATGACAAAACAGGAAAATGATAAATGTTGGAGAAGATGTGGGAAAGTTGGAATACTAATTCATTGTTGATGGAGATGTGAGCTGACCCAACCATTCTGGAGAGCAATTTGGAACTATGCTATAGGGCTACAAAAATTTGCGTACCCTTTGACCCAGCAATACTGCTTTTGGGCTGTATCCCAAAGAGATCATACAAAGGGAAAAGGACCCACGTGTACAAAAATATTTACATGAGCTCTTTTTGTGCTGGCTAAGAACTGGAAATTGAGAGGATACCCATCAACTGGGGAATGGCTGAACAAGTTGTGGTATATGAAAGTAATGGAATACTATTGTGCTATAAGAAATGATGAACAGGACTTCAGAAAAACCTGGACAGACTTATGTGAACTGATGCTGAGTGAAGTGAGCAGAACTAGAACACTGTACACAGTAACAGCCACAGTATGTGAGGATGGATTTTCAGACTTAGCCCTTCTCAGCAATGCAAGGACCTAAAATTTTTCCAAAAGACTCATGATGAAAATGCTATCCACATCCAGAGAAAGAACTATGGAGTCAGAACGCAGAGCGAAGCAGACTCTTTTCTTTTTTGTTTTGTTTTCTTTTTCATGGTTTCTCCCATTCGTTATACTTCCTCTAGGCAATATGACTAATGTGAAAATGTGTTTAATAGGAATGTATGTGTGAGGCCCACATCGGATTGCACGCTGTTGGGGAGGGAGGGGGGAGAGAGAGGGAAAAAATTGAAAACTTATGATAGTGAATGTTGAAAACTGAAAATAAATAAACAAATAAACAAAAAGGAGATGGAGCAGTAATGTTTGTTTCCTACCTCTTTTGTGTGGATTCTGATCTTGTAAAAAAATGGAAGTTCCCAAATCACCCTTTGCAGCAAAGGGTGTAGTATTCTCTAATGCCTAGCACAGGACTTTGCATATAGACTAGGTACTTGTTTTTTCTCCATTTTATTTCATTTTCAATTAACATTTTCTCTCCCTCCCCCCAATTTAAAAGAAAACTAAAACCCACATAATAAATATACGTAATTGAGCAAAACAAATTGTTGAAGAGTTCTACTTGACTGGGAATAAAGGAAATTTAGAGAATGGGTGTATGAAGATTAAAGGATATTAATTATAAAAAGTTTTAAACTTCAGTGCTAACTATAAAATTGTCTTAGAGTTAGAAGAGATATCAGAGATCATCTAGTTCAACCCTTCCATTCCTCAGATGAGGAAACCAGAGGGCTTGTTTGATATTGTGGGGAGTGAAAAGCAATGGACTAGGTGTTGAGGGACCATAAGCTATTTATATATGAACTAGGCCCACGCACATGTAAATGCACATAGTTCTACTTCTATTTAAAAACCTGTTTGTCTTCCACTTTTATGGTGTTCTCGGGATTTATTTGTGGCATTACAATTACAGAGAAGTATGGTATAATAGGTAGAAGGCTGGCTTTGGAGCGATAACGATTTGGGTTCACTTCCCGCCCCTGGCAAATATAAGATGTGGACACTAAATCTTTCATTGTTGTCTGGGACCTCTCTAAGGTCATACAATAACAGGCAGGTGGCTGATCTGCACTGGTGTAGGGAATTCCCTACTCTGATAAACCATAGGTTTAGAGAAAAAAAATTACAACTCACAAATTTTAGAAAATGAAATTAAAATTACAACTGTCACAAATTTTAGAAAATGAAATTTTAAAAAACTGTGCTCTTTTTCCCCGTAGAAACTACACACAAAAATACTCAAGGAAAAAAAAAACATTTAAAACTATAAATCCCCATCTATCATCAAATGAAAAGGACACTATTTGTCAAAGTATGTGTTTATTTACCAGAGAATTTTAAGGAAAGACATTTTATTCCAAGACCTGGCATTTAAGACTAATGTGACTAAAGAGCTTTTGAGTAGTGTCAAACCCATAGCCCACAACACTCTTGAATGTAACCAGAACCAGATTAAAATGTAGTTCCTATTTGATTTTAATGTGTTGATGTTTAACAAAAAAAAAATACATGAACATATGGTTTTCTAACTCAATCTGTGGCCTGCAGGGTTCCTTAGATACAGTTTGGTGGCTCCCATTTCTATTTGCGTTTGACACCCCAGGTTTAGAGGACAGATCTAGTAACTAGCCATTCAAGCATTAAGTGCAAATTCAATTAACAGGAGAGCCTAAGGGGTAACCCTTCTTCCAGAGTACTGCCTACACCCCTAAGGTATGGTTGACAAAACCAGGTTCCACAAGCTCTAAATAAAGATGGACAGGAATGAGGGAAAAGTGGTGGACTGTAGGCATAGTGGGAGAAGACTAGCTTTGGGGCAGGGGCATGACAGTAATTAGATCCTTAAGGTTGGTGGTCTAAGGCCCATGCAAGGAATACGGGACAGTTATGTTGCTACTGTGGGGGAGCTTTTATACTGAGAAGGAATCCTGGAGGACTGGCAAGGAGAATAGTAGAGTCCTGAATGCTGATGCCCATCTAGCTTGTAAGTCACTCTTACCTAGCTGATAGGAATTGTAAGTGCAAATAACCCTACCCTAGTTGTAGTTTGGTTAGGGAGAGATACATGAATTTCTTTCCTGGGATGGTCATTTTTGACAAGCATGAAAAGAACTGTTGTCTAATAATTATGGCTTCTAGAAATGAGACCAATAGAAGGAAATCTGATTGGCTTATCAAGGTAACAAGCCATGTGAATAGAGCTGAGTCTTATAAGAGGAAATTCTTCTTTAAATAGTTTCACTTACCATCACAGACGGCTCGCTAATATTGTCCATTCAGAAAAATAGCCACATTTTGAGATTGTGTTTATGGTTAATGTCAAATTCATATTTCTTGAGTGTATCCTTTTAAAAGGGAGCAATTCATTTCAATACTCTTTGGGCGGGGTATAATATTTCTTAGCTATTAATTCAATAAGGAAGTATTCTTCTTTGGAAGGAACAGACGTCACAGTTTTGGACTAATCTGGCCCTTACCTCCTAGAAAAGAATCCTGATGGCGTTTGCTGAGTTCTCTGCCATGCACAGTATTTTCCTGTGGGATCCTGTCGGATTCTATCAGCCCATTCTATTCAGCCCAGTGAGGCAAATGAAAAGGAATTCTTAAGTATTTCAGGTAGTCATAATCATCGTCGTCATCATCATTTTAGGCCTCACTGTTTTCAATTCTTACACTTAAATTTATTGCTGTATCCTAGAAAGTGAATGATTTAGGAATTTCAATATGAGGAAACTGGTTAAGTTTAGCACCAATAAAATTGAAGGAATGTAGGTATGAGTATCTGGTGATTATCTTAACCTTACCATTTGAAGGGATATACTTTCTCTTTTGACATTAAAATTGTAATATTTGGTAGTAGTGATGGCTGAGGGGAAGTTTCGATTCTTGATTGCTCTTGGATTAAAAACTATGATGATGAATTTTTTTTTTTAAGTCTAATGGAGAGAAAGCAATTTCTCTTTATCTTACAAACATACTGATTTCCAATTATATTATTGGGATAACACACAGTAAGGGGTAGTAGATAGTTGGAGTTGGGGTTCCCAAATTTTATCTGAAAGAAAGGAATTTTCTTTGGTAGAACCGTGTTATAATAATACTCCCTGCATATTTAGTTCTGAGAAAAACCCATCTTTTGATTGCAAGGCATGGGCACATGACTTTAAAATGTGTTCTGTTAAAGGGGCTACTTTGTAGGACCCATTTTAAATATTGATTGTAGTACTATATATTATTTTATTGAATGCTTGCTACTTTTTTCTTTCAACCTGAGGCAATAATTGCAAATAGCATAATTTTAGACAGCGAAACATTATATAATATTACCATTAACTGTTGTATATTTAACCAAACTTTACAACTGTTACCAGTACATAATTTAATTGAAAAAGTCATTAGAGGGAAGAAAATGATAATATATGAACTTCTGGGTCTTTGAAAATACTATGGACCTTCAGGCACAGCTTTTGACTTTACATATACTGGGTAATAGTGAAAGGATGTCCAAGTAGAGAGCTCACAATATGAAGATACAGGACGATGACCCTAAGGGCCGTCCACAACAGGATCAGCTAAGTTGGGAAACTAAAAGAGTTCTCCTAAATTTTTTCAACTGTAATTTATATGATGAAAACTGATGTTTTTTCCAGCTACATTTATTCCAAATTTAAGTCAATTTTAATTTTCATTATTTTCACAGCATAGGAAATCTATCTTGCTTGATAGTTTGTTGTCAGACTTAAGAGTACATGATTACACAGATCCCATTTTAGAAATTAATCGGTTGGTGCTTGTGTGAAACATCTCTCCCCCCTTTCTCTTATTCAAGAGACTCATTAGTGAAGGACCCATCAACCACGTGAAGGAACAGCTCCCCGCACCTCATGCTTCTTCACCCAATATGTCTTCACTTAGTTTTGTATACACAGAATCACTTTCACTGAAGGCTATAGGTCTGACTTAAGTTATTCAATTTAAGAGTAACGATGAGAGAACGTGGGTCTTTCCTGTTCTTTTGAACGGTTATCTTTCCTTTTAAGGTCTCACCTAAAAAAAAAAGGAAATTTGAATATTAGAGAAATTTTACGGATGATAACTAAGGTACTACTCATAATAGACTTCAAATGTGATATGCTTTATGAATTAATAGCATTGTCATTCAAAAAAAGCAATCATTCCCTACAGATGCCAAACGCTAGCACTTTGATGGCAAAGCAATGTATATGGTTGTACAGGGTCAGGGTCCCCAGCTCTAGCTTCATGGGAGAAATCAGGCACTAGTCCTTAATGATACCAATTCAAAAAGAAAGATGTGCTACACATGTTTATAACAGAGAAATATACAGGGTGTTTATAACTTCTGGTACACAGTAAAGTTTCAACAGTGGCACTAGCAATAGATGAGATAAAGAAAGTCACCATCTTTGAAAGTATCATTCTATATGTCTATGTAAGCAGAATCCAAAAGAAAGCTTTATAACTATAAAGTAAGGAAAATATATCCTTTAACACAAACACATTGCTTTTACATAAAATAGCCACAGGATATCAATATAATTCACAGCTAGAAAGACAAACTGGGTTTGTTTTAATAAGATTATAGATTTTAAAATACACACTTCTTAGATGCACACTTCTAATTATACCAGAGGTGGAAAGCAATCTAATAAAATACAAGACATTCTAAACAAATAAGTAATTATATTGCATGTTCATTTCAGAATTTTTCTGGCAAGAAGTATTTTTTAATAAGGAAGCAAAAATGACAGACCAAACCAAAGGGCATTTTACACTTTCTCAGATATATCCTCAGGCTTAACAATCTGTGCTAACACAACAACGACCCCTAATAAAACGCTTCAAAAACAATTATAAAAAAACATGGTATAATATTAGTGATAACGTTAAAAAACATAAATTTCCTCAAATTTTTAAATCTAACTAATTATGAAATTTTTTCAATGTGGTAGTTTCAAACAGCAATTCTTAATCTCCAGTTAGGTAATATGTGAAGTTATTAAAAAAAGTCACAGGTGGAAAAAGTATTTATTGTTTAGTATGTGTCAGGCATTGTCCCAATAATTGTGGATACGAATACAAAGTAAGACAGTCCCTGACCTCAAAATGCTTACATTCTAATGGGAGCATGTGGAGACCTCGCAGAGAAATGGCTGGAAATGCAGGAACATAAAGTCTATCTTTCACAAAATTGATACTTTCTAAATTCATGTACTTTAATATAACATCTTGGAGTAGGGAGAGTCTATATTAATGGAAGGAAGACTCTGGAAGAAATCTAATATATTTACAATGAAGAAAAGAGTAGTTACACTTTTTCATTAATTGTAGCTCAGTTTTCTGATTATAATTCTGATATATTCCTCAATGTTTTTTTTAAAAAAAAATACAGCAATGACATTCTATCTCAACCACCCTTTGTTAGGTTACTTAATATGATAGGGATACAGTGCTCACAGCAACAGTGCTACAAGTTTTATATTTCTGATGAAGTTCAAGTTAATAATTATTTCAATTATTTCTGAAAATGTATATTATTTTTACTTTTAATTTTTTATGCCAGCTACCACACTGCTTAAACTTACAATCAGGGGCAGCTAAGTGGCATAGTGGATACAGCACTAGCCCTGGAGTCAGGAGTTCAAACAAGGATTCAGATATTTACTAGAGGTGTGACCCTGGGCAAGTCACTTAACCCCAGCTACCTCCCACTCACACCATACCACCCCCACTGCCAAAAAAAAAAAAAAAAGAAACAATCATTTGGTTTACAGGTGGAAAGAATCTTGGAGATCAACTACTCCAACCTTATCATAATAAAGCAAGGGTTTTTAATCTGGTCCAACAGATGTCTAAGTCATCTGTGGACATATTTCCAGGGTTTATAAATTTGGATGGGGAAAAAAAAAACACCTTTTTATTTCAATATATAGTTTCCTTTGTAATCCTATTAATTTTATGTATTTAAAAACACTATATTCTTCTGGGCATAGTAGCCCATGTCTATAATCCCAGCTACTGAAGTGGGAGAGACTGGTGAGTCTTTGAAGCTTGGGAGTTCTGCGCTGCGAAACTCTGAGCTGATCTGGCTAAGTTGACATCAATATGATAAGCCCACATTGAATGGGGAGTCATGAAGCTGCCTAGGGAAGCAGAAGCTGGACCAGGTCACAAAGTTCCTGTGCTGATTAACAGTGAAATCAAATTAGTTCAGATTACCCCTGAACTTCTATCCTGGGTGAGAGGTGCCCCAGTGTTTAGAGAAACAAAAACACTCTTCTGAGAAGGAATCCATAGGCTTGTCCAGTCTGTCAAAGGGGTCCACAACACAAAAAAATGAAGAGGTCCTGTTTTAAAGAGTTAAATGTAAATGGTATCGAGAGGGCAATGTGATATAGTAGGAAGAGCAGTGGAATAGCAATCATGAGACTTTGATCTGAGGCTTAGCTATTCCTCTGAATCACTGGATGACAAATTCAGGTTCCACGACTGCAAAATGAAAGGTTGAATGAACTAGAAGATTTCTGGGGTACTTAAAAGTTCCAATTAATCACTAATGCATCATTGAAGTGACTTGTCCAAGGTTACATGGAGACCAAGATTCAAATTAGACAGTTCCTGTTTATCAAACATATAACATTTAGATAATTTATGATGAGAAGTAATTTTGTTTGCTACTGTATGAATATATATACTAATAAGTATCCACTATTGTGAGTGATTACTAGGGACTTGGAGTCAGAAAGTTGTCATTCAGTTGTTTTTCAGTTATGTTCAACTCTTTATGACCCCATTTGGAGTTTTCTTGACAAAGATACTGGAGTTGTTTGCATTTCCTTCTCTAATTCATTTTACAGATGAGGAAACTCAGGCAAACTGGGCTCTCTATTCACTGAGTTCAAATTTGGCCTTAGGTAGTGACTAGTTGCATGAATCTGGAAATTAACTTGTCTTCCCCAGTTTCTCCATCCGTAAATTGGGGATAATAGCATCACCTATTTCACAGTTGTGAGGATCAAATGATGTAATATTTGTAATGTGCACAGTGCCTGGGCACATAGTAGATGCTTAATAAATGCTTATTATCTATCTAGTTTTAAGTTACTGATATAAAATCAACATTGAAATTAGCAACTGTGAATTGCTATTAAGTGGTTTATTAGATTTTCTTTCTCATTCTAGGTAACACATCTCATTATGACATAGTACATGCTATTCAAAATTCTTAAAATACAGGTTTTCATAAACCTTTTATTCCAACACAGACTGATTATTGAACCTGGAATACTTCACCTTTCATATAACATTCTGTCAAAATCTCTACTTAAGGCTAGAATGGTATCAGAATCCTTTGTACTCCTCCTAGTTATTCAGGACAATTCTTTGCCCATAGTTCTGTGGTAACTCCATTTTGTTATGAGGTTGTTTATTTTGTCTGCTTTAAACTAAATCAGTTGTAACATGCTCCACGGCTGGTCTGAATTCGCCTGAACAGCTTTCCCAGATTCATTGATTTTGTAATGTATCCAGAGATAAAGTTTAAGTCGGAGTCTGCTTTACCTTAACGGGTCTTTTTTGGCTTGTTTTGTTTTTCAAATAGCAACATGATATGTTACCTATAAGCTCCATGACTATGGACAAATCTGATCTGTTTCAGTCTCTCCTCTTTAAAATGAAGCAGAGGTTGGACTAAACGATCTCCTAGGTCATGTCTAACTGTAATCACGTGATCTACAACACAGTATTAATTGGTTATAAAAGTGAAATAACACAATAAGAAAAGCTCTATCTTAAAAGTACACCAATGGATGATTTAAGCATTTATGTATTCATTTCAAAGAAACAAATATCAGGAAGTCACCTAATAAATATGTAATCTGTGGTTGGCAAACACACCCTCCAATCCTTACAGACTGTCTAAGGTGCAAAGGCAACGGCTATAACACCAAAGTAGATCAGAGTAATTAATCAGTGTCATGTAGATGTCTTTAAGCAGGTCTGCTGTTTTGTTGGCTGCAGAGGATGCTCTCTCTGGAGCTGAGCTGCATCACCTTGCCCTTATCACAGGCAGACTGCCTCAAGCACAACAGAATCCAGTTTTGCAGTTCAATTAAAAAATATTGAATCTATATTTATTATAGCATTTTAATTTATCCCTTTAAAAGCAAAGAATACCATACCTAGAGAATATATAAACAGTATCCACAATAAAGATTGAAGAACACAGCTTTGCATTACGTAGAAGTTTGACTTCCTCTAGCATGGGGAGGAGAAATCATTAATTTGTTTTCAGCTGGATTATAACAATAGCATTATGTATCATATATTAGTGTATCAGTAGCTTTATGTAAACATTGTCATACAAAGTTTAACTATAAATAATGGGACTATTTTAAAAACATATCACCTCTTTTACTTCTAAATATGCATGGTCCCCTTCAAAGCTGTCACTTTCGGAGGTAATACATTCATTAAAATGAAGGTCTCCATGGCTTAAAATATTTTTGCAACTCCTCCTCAAGAACTGTCTCTAGGATTAGTTTATGAGTTACCAAAGAAAACTACTATGATTCCTTCATAGACATACCTGATTTTGGACCTACATGATCTGCCATCTTAATTTTATCAAATGTTGTTTTGAATTCATTTTGTCTACGATCCAAAATCAAAATAGGACAAAAGTTTGCCAGCACTGTGCACAGTCAAAAGAATTCAATTAAACAGGCATGTGTTAAGAACCTGTTCCATATTGAACAGTGATAGATACAAAGATTAGATTTAGTCAACACAGTTTCTGACCTCATGGATCTTACTGACTAGTTGAGAGGTACAATATTTCGCAGATAGTTCTGAAGGTCATTTCCAAAGAAATCTTCTAAATATACTTTGAGAAGCAAATAGAAGTATTGTTGAAATAAGTATGGAAGATTCTGTGATCTTTGGTTATAGTAAAGTCCTGGCCATCCTGTCTAACCAGATGACACTAAAACTTCTGTGGTTCTTATAACTGATATTCATATAAGTGACCTTGAATCATCAAAACAAGGTATAGAGGGAACAATTTAACCTTGTTTTGATCTCAAGATTAGAAAGGAACTCAGAGGTCATCTAGTCCAGAGGTGTCAAACACCAGCCCTTCTTGCTGGAACTAGATTACAGTTTAATTGGGAAATATTGAACAAAATAAAAATACAACATAATGTTCATTTGTGGTTTTCTAAGTCAATGACACCACTGATTTACTCCAACCTATATCTGAACACATAATAATAGCCCTTCAAGTACTTAAGGTCAGATATCACCTTCTGCCAAAATCTTTTCTCCAGGATAAATTTTACCATCTCCTTCAATCGAACCTGTTAATAGCACGGTTGTCAACTTCCCACCATCCTTATCCTTTAGATGTGTTCCAGTTTGTCCTAAAGTGAAGTACTGCTAAACTTCAGACTCACACTGCCAAATGCCAGGAGGCTTCTCTATATCAATATTCTATTTACATTTTCAAAATCAAAATGCCCCAAATGAAATTCAGTACTCCCCCCCAAACCTGCATGTCCTCAAAACATTTCTATTCCTATCAAGGGAAGCACCATCCCACCCTACTTATTTGAATTTACAAACCCAGAGTAATCTTTGACTTTGCTCACCTTCTCTAATCCAATTAGTTGCCAAGGCTTGCCAATTCTATCCTCCTCATCACTGTCCCCTTTTCTCTATTTACATGGCTGCTTCCCTAGTTAAGGCCTTACCTGGATGACTGCAGTAGTCTCCTAAGTGGTTTGCCTGTTTCTGGTCTAATCTCCATCTAATTTACTGCCTAGACCACTGGTGTCAAACTCAAATAGAAATGGGGCCATTAAATAGTACCTAAGGATCCCCGTGGGCCACATGTTGATTTTAAAAACCATACATGTTTATATATTTCTTTTTTTATTAGAACATCAATACATTAAAATCAGATGGGAATTAGATTTTAATTTGGTTTAAGCAGTACTTAGAAGTATTGAGGGCTATGTCTCTGACACTTCTGGCTACATGACTGCCAAACTAATATTCCAAAAACACACTGGTCTCCTGTTAAAAAAAAATTTGCAGTTGTAACTAAAGGATAAAACACAAATTTCTTTTTTTTTTTTTTACAAAACAATATTTTATTTTTTTCCTAATTGTATATAAAAACCATTTTTGACACTTTTTAAAAAATTTGAATTCCACATTTTTCTTCCCTCCCACTCTTCCCCTTCCCTAAGACCTTAAGCAATTTTATATAGGTTATACATGTGCAATCATGTAAAACATATTTCTATATTAGTCATGTTGAAAACACAAACTTCTTAATCTAGACATAGAGTTCCCCACAATCTGGCTCTCCTATACCTTTCCAGGCTTCTTTTACATCATCCTCCTACACACATCACCTTTCCAGATATCACATCTCACTCTTGTGCCTTCATACAGACTGTCTGCTACACTGGGAGCTGATTCTCTCCTCAGTTTCTTGGAATTCTTAGCCTCCTTTAAGGATCAATTCAGGTGCCATCTCCTCCTTTCTTGTCACCCCTACCTGTTAATGTCTCTTCCGGGCCCCCTCCCATCAAATTATCTTTTTTTCCACCCTCTAAGATCTAAAATCCTTGGCAAGAGAGATTAGCATGGTGTCTTGCAAATAGCAGAGGCTTAAGAAATGCTGGCTGAATTGAAATATCAGCATTTGAGTTGATTAATATTAAGGAAGAAGGAAATGAATCTCATAAACACTGACATTTTTGATACAGATGGCTCACAGGTTTTCTTCAGAAAGGGGAAGACACAAGATTGTGGGTTTGATTTTCTTATTATTCCAAAGGCAAAAATAACACGGTTTCTCTCAATTTGTTATTTTACCTTGAAGTGCTCATGATCACAGCTTATACATTAATAACTATTACAGAAGATAAAAAGTAGAGAAATTCTCTGCAGACTACATCAAGATCTTCCAAACAAGTCAATGTTTACATTATATTCTATTATTTTAATGCAAAGGTAGGCACAAGGGAGAGCAAGGCAGAAACTGTGTGAGGACAAAGGACTGTAAGATAATTCAGAAGGCTCAAGTCTATGATCAGAGATGCTTTTTTTCCCCCACAAGAAGGGAGGTAGAAAGTACTATATGTGTTGAACACCAAATGTTAACATGAAAAATGAAACAGAGAGTAGCTAAACAGACAGGACAATAACTAGACACAGACGTGGGAGTCATTTCAGAGTCGAGTGCGTGGCTGCAGTCAGATCAGATCATTGACTAGGTAGGGCAAAAGTTAAAATCAATACCTAATTAGATGAAAGGATAAAGATCAGAGAGGACAGCACATGTAATTACTGCGCCTCTAATCCAATCTGTTGAAACAGGAACTAAGGTCAAAAAATGAGAAATAAGTAAAAGTAGTAACATTGACTCTATCATCATTCCTTAAAGAAGTTTAACTCATGCGAATGTCACCACGAAGAGGGTGAAAAAACCTAGAAAGCCCCCCAACCAGCAGATATCCTGACGGCAGGATCACAGACACTGCTTGACCAACTCCCCAATTAACTTTTCCACTCACCACCCTTTTTATCCCTCCTCAGGCCTGCTAGGGCATCCCTCCCTCATTCATCCTCTCAGCCAAGCACCTGGCTCATAGCTCACCAAAAAAAAAAAAAAAACAAAAAAACCCAGAAGCTATTCTACCTGCACCCCTCCTGACTTATTCACATATCACTCATATCTTGTGCCACTCTTTCCCCCTTCACCCCTTCCACACTTAAATAGGTGGCCCTTCTTCTGGCGGGGTGTGTGTGTGTGCGTGTGTGTGTGTGTGTGCGTGTGTGTGTGTGTGTGTGTGCGTGCGCGTGCGTGTGCGTGCGTGTGTGTGTGTGTGCGTGCGTGTGTGTGTGCGTGCGCGTGCGTGCGTGTATGTGTGTGTGTGTGTGTGTGTGTGAGCGCGCGCTCATAGTGGCAAAGAACTGGAAACTAAGGATTGTGCAACAATTGGAAAATAGCTAAAGAAATTCTAGCAGCTGAATGACGTGAGTACAATACTATCGTCTTCTAGGAAGTGATACAGATTGAAAGGAGAACCACAAGAAGAATTTAGAGCATAAGGTCCACACTTGAAAACTGAACAATTTTGAAAAACTTATAACTTTGATCAACATAATGTCAAGGATGATTCCAGAGGACAGATTTTGAAGAATTCTAACTAGTTCTTGACAGAGATGATAGACTAACATGCAGCATAAGACACACATTTCTGGACATGGACAACATGGGAATTTGTTTTGCTTGACAATGCTGATTTGTAATTTTTTTTTTCAAGTTCGGGAGAGGGAGGAAAATGTTTGATAATTAAAAAAAACAGAATTATGAGCCAAGTAAAAATAAATAAGCAAAAAGTAAAAATGTTAAGACACTCTGAATGAACAGCTAAAATATAATCTCTAGTACACGGACTTTTTTTATTTTGATCATTTCAAAGACTGCTAATTTTGATGCTTCCAGCTGTGTTCTTGATAGATGATACAGTTGGAGAGCTGATGATTTACTCTACTCTAAAAAAAACATAATTTATTATTATTAAGCTTCATACAATCCGCTATTAAGCTTCAAAGTACAAAGTTGGTCATTTTATTTTGGTTTTAAAGTTTCTTTTTTTAAAGAACATTGGATAAAAATATATTTTGTTGTTACATATATGTATAAATATAGTTACATATGTACGTGTGTATGTATATACACACACACATAGAGAATTTAAACATCTTTAGGTATGGGTAAAACACCTCTAGGTATTAGGTAAAAATATATCTACCTAGTTAAAACCAAGCTTCTCATGAAAGACCAATTAGAATTAAGGGATATATTTTGATTCAGAGCTTAACAGGGTTTACAATATTGGTGGATCCAAAATGGGTTAAATTCCTTGTCACGATGTACTTAGCAGTTAGAATGTCTTGGATTTGAGAAAATGAATGAAATAGTCTTACTCTGCCAATGCAACTGAAAACAGTAAACATTTCTAATGAGAGGTCAATAATAACCAGAGATCACATATAAAGCATGTCACGAACGCTGACAGATTTAGATGAGTACCACAAACTCAATGTGACTCATCTGCTAACAGATTAAGATTCCTCATTGAATTCAGAAGATAATAAAATGATCTTGAGAAAGTTTTTTTAAACAGAAAAAAAAATTTAACTTTTAACATTTACAATAACTACAGCAGTGAACTGGATTGCGCATTGCCAAAATAGATTAGATTCTTTATTACAAAGTTCAATGTCCTAATACTTATAAGATGATCCCCTGCCCACTAGTATCAATCTCAAGTGGCAATTATGATATTAGACAGTTTTTAACACAACCTATATTGAACAGGAAGGGAAATGCAGCCTAAAGAGCATATATGTTTCAACAGAGACATTAACTAATTTTATTTATTTGGATCCAGTCACATTCTGTCAGGATCTGAGTGGTTACAGGACAGAAAACAGAACTTAAACTAGAGCTTAATATAAAAGATTTTTTGGAAAAGAAAAGCAAAGAAGGAGAATTCATTTTTAACACAGTAGCCATTTAACACTGTATGTGAAAAGGGAACAGGCTGCAAAGCAGTAATTACCTACTTTGTGATCATTCAGGCCCTTTGTTTCCCTTCCCTCTCTCATTGTCTGCCTTTTGGCAATTTCCCTGTTCATTAGCACTATAACCAGAGGCTGGTCAGGAACAATAAAGGAGATTATGATTATTTATCCTATTCCTATACAACATCACTACCACAGAGGGATGGTACCAATTTTATTTTTAAATTTTCCTCAAAATAAGGTAACATTTCCCTCAGGCTATGATGCTTCAGTGTTTTCTGCTGGCTCACCATGTACTGGCCCCACCATGTAAATCAACAGTAAGTATGGAAATATAGTATGAAAAACATAAGTGAAGTTAGGATAGGTATTGGCTTCTTAAAGGCCCATTATACTGTGTTCAAAAAGCTTACAGTAGTAAGATATCCTAAGCATTCATTTTGTCAGGAACAGGAGGAAATCTTAGGAAAATATTAATTTCAAATTAACATCCTAAATGCAATTCAACAAATGTTTATTAACTATTTAATAAATTCCTATTAATTGTCTACTTAAGACAAAAATTTGAATTACTGAGCACTTTGTTTAAAAAGCAAATACTAAGACAACAACATAGTTATCCTGGAGAAGAAATGTACATTTTCAACATTCTAACCTTCAACTCAATTACCAGAAAGAAAAAAGAATCATGGAATTTATGGGAATTTAGTTGTATTCGCTCCATTTCAGTTTTGCTGTGCTCAACCTTTTTGGAAGCAAAAAATAACACCATCAAGGTTTTATGTCCACTTCTAGGCAATCACAAAGTGAGGAAATGAGCACCGTGTGCTGTTTTATTGCTAATGGAGTTTGTCTGCCCACATATAAAAAAGTCAATTTCTGTAAAGATGGTTAAACCAAAATCAAAAGAGTTTTTTAAAGGCTATTTTTAGAGGTTTTGGTTGTCAAGCATCTAGATGGTTGGTAAACTAATCATAATCCGCATATCTGGTATTTGTTAAGCTTTAAAACAAAAAGGTTCTGTAGGAAATAATAAACAGGATAGGTACATATTTTTGGACTGTCTTAAAAACCATTTCATTTCTGTTTCCATTAAACATTATTTTAACCATGAGATCTTCCAAAATTAAATTCTCTTTACCAGAATCATTGTCAACTGCTTTAGTTTCAGGCCTATCTTCAATTTAGTAATACAGCTGAATTATAGACAAAAGCCTCTTGAAGTTGAAGTTACATTTTTAAGCTTTCTATATCCAATAATGAATCTCACAGTCATAAGGGCGGATGAGTGCTTGAGGTCATTTTATGATCAAAAGAAATAAAGAAAAAAAATGCCGCTTCAGTTACTACTGAACAAATATTTACTAAATGCCATCTGTATGCTGAACATTATGAAATTCAGAGGAATTGCCACACACAAAGAGGCCTTTAAGATATGTTACATTTTCTATTTATAAAACAAACTATAATTTCTGTCCCATATGGGCATATGCAAAATTATCTTCCTGAATAATGGTGATACCTCATCTCCATTCTGTTTCAAAAACTATTTTAATGGAACCTTTCCCTTAGCTTCCTTTTTCACTAGTCTATTGTGCACTGACACAAACAAAAGTTTGCATCTTGTTCTTTTTGTCAAATTTCCTTTTTTTTTTTTTTACAATATTATGGCAATTCATGTTCCCTGAGCAGAAAAAAAAAAACCCTCACATCAAATATAAAGAAGAAATATTTATTACTAGAGTACAGCCACCTTTCTATTCCAAGACTAGAGGCAGACTTTGAGAATTTAACCAGCTCACGTCCTGCAGAGCCAAATCCCTCTATTACAATATGACGTAGACCCCATAAAGAATCATGCCAGACACATAGAGCAAAGTTCTCTGAACCCCTTCCACCACTATCTGAAGCTTTGAAACTAAGGCTGCAACAATTTTCTGTAAACCATAAAGTAGTCAAATTATAACAATAAAAATAGCTACTTGTTTACAAAGAAATGATCCAAGTCCTTGATATTCTAAAAGAACAACGTTAAATTTTATGTTCATCTCCAAATTACCTAGTTCAGAAAAACTCTAACTTGCTATTCCAGCACCCATGAATACCTCTTTTTTAAGAGCAGCTAATTTATTTTTTGCTAAGCTTATCTTTGATTTGAAAAATTTACCAGAGCAAACTAAATAGGGAAGAAATGATTCTACATTGGTACCCTAGAAAAGTGCCCTGAATTTATACATCTGCAAAGTATATTACTAATTAGGAGAGAAATCCAAGTTAATCTAAGAAGCTCTGACTTGTGAGAACATGAGTTGAGACACCTGTCTAATGGTTTGGAAAAGATTGGAGTCAGACTAACATGCAAGGTACACTAAAAGTATGATCATCTTCAACCTTTCCTGCAACTAAAAACAGTGAAAAGTATACCTGTAGTTGGCACCCATGAAAGGGCTTCTGGGAAGCCTTATAAAACAAGTTATAATGTTTGCCACATTACAGGAATTATTAGTTAGAATTTATTCATAGGCAG
Source organism: Trichosurus vulpecula (assembly GCF_011100635.1). NCBI lineage: Eukaryota > Metazoa > Chordata > Mammalia > Diprotodontia > Phalangeridae > Trichosurus > Trichosurus vulpecula. Next base: position 233,105,991 of record NC_050578.1, on the reverse strand, counting down.
AAGTGGGCTGGAGCCAGCTCATATATGGTTAACCGGTTGTTAAATTTTAACCTCAGAAATTGACAGATTACAAATCAAGCTTTATATGTTTTCTTTTTTTTTTTAATTTTCTAGACCTAAGAAAATCATGGAGAAAATGTTACTAATGCAGTTTTACACTTAAAAGTGTGTCTTGTAGCACACTGTCTTCCCTTTCCCTCATCTTATTGAACATTCACTAACATTTACCAGCACATTTACTAGAGTTTAAAGACTCTGTCACTGACAGTATACTTTTTATCAACCTTTATAGTTTCAACGTATTAAAAACAGCAAATTAAAAGTGGGTAAAAAGAATTATGCTAGTACTAGGATATGGGTGCAGCTAGGTGGCAGAATCATCAAGGGCCTGCAGTCAGGAAGACTCATCTTCCTGAGCTGAAATCACTTACTGGCTGTATGACCCTAATCAAGTCACTTAACCCTGTTTGCCTCAGTTTCCTCATCTGTAAAATAAGCTAGAGAAGGAATCGCACACTACTCCAGTGTCTTTGCCAAGAAAACCCCAAATGGGGTCAGAAAGAGTTGGACACAATTGAAGTGACTAGACAACAACTAGAAAATGATGTGACAGACTTTTGGTGACTACAACAATGAAAAGCAGACAACTTAGGAAACAGAGCACTCCAGAGCACTTGATATAAGAAGAAACAGCCATACAAATCTCAGGCATTTGGGAAAGAATAACTGTATCATGGCAAAGTACAATTCAATTCAATCAAAACATTATTAATGGTGTCCTATATACTTCATCATGACCTTGTTTATATGCACCACTATGTTTAAGGAGGCAAAAAGTATCTATCAAAACTGCTTAACAGAACTGACACTTAGATTCATTGATAGAAGATATCCAGAAGGCTGTTCAAATCAGGTTGCCCATCTTGATCAAGACCAAATTCAACCCATTTGGTCAGGCCTGGAACCACCACATTTTTCTCTAAATTCTCTGGTCCAGGGATAATGTCTGTCTCCTCTATTTAATTTAAAATACGAGCCATCCTCGAGGCTCATTCAGTTCTTGGCCCCATATCGATATTTCTTTTAAATCCTTTATATCTATGAGTTCGTTCATTCACATAACTTCACTTTTCACCTCAATGTTGCTGACTCCCCAATCTATATGTCTAATCTTGGACCTGAAATCCTTTTGCCTACTAGTCATTGAAAAAACAAAAAAGCAGAAGCTCATATGAAGCTTTACAATTTAGAAAGTTAATTCCTCACAACAGTGTGGGAAGACAGGTAGTCAGCAATCATTCTCTTTGAACAGATGAAAAAACTGAGTCTCATAGTTAAAGTCACTTATCCATGTTTATTTTTTCTACTTTCAGTTTCCAAAAGAGAAGACTGTATGGGAGAGATGGTAAAAGAAGGTGTTGGGATGAATAATTAGGAATTGTGCACTTGGAAGATGTTATAATTGGATAAAAAGGTAAGAGATATAATTTAGGGTGGAAAAATTTTGGAGAACTTGAGAAGTTGAAGGAAGACTTAGGGATAGAGTAAAAAGAAAAGATGGATTAAAAGGAAAACAGCAGAAAGTGAAAGATTCAAGAAGAAGGAAAAGAACATCAGTTGGTAGAGTACAGTGAGATAAGGGCTCAAGGAAAAGAAAAGAGTTTGTAAGACACTATCTGATCCTGGACAAGTCATTTAACCTCTGCCTACTGCAGTTTCTTCATTTGTAAAAATGGGGATAATAAAAGAATGATATAATATTTATAAAGCACTTAGTACAGTGCCCGGCACATAGCAGGCACTTAATAAATGGTTACTGATTAAAGTGTTTTGCAAATTTTAGAGCACTATAAATTATAATTACTAGGCAAGTAAAACAAATTAATGCGAAAGTTGGAGATTAGAAAAGGCAATTGAAGCCCAGTGTGGTTCTCAAGGGTTAATGTATACTAAAAAAGTGAGGAAAGTGACGGCACTGGAATTCTAGGAAAGGGAAAGTAGGGAAAGGGAATAAGCATTTATGTGGTGCTTATGGTATGCCAGGCACTGTGCTAAGTGCTTTATAAACATTATCTTATCTGATTCTCACAATAACTCTTGAGAGGAAAGTGTTACTATTATCCCCATTCTGCAACTGAAGAAATTGAGGTAGACACAGATTAAATGACTTGCCTGGGATCACAAAGCAAGCAAATAACTGAAGCAAGATTTTAACAAAAGTCTTCTTGACTCCAGGCCAAGACTCTCTCCTCCCTGGAGGAGTTAGGGAAACAGGCATGACAGAGCAGTAACGGGGGATTTCAATTGCCCAAAAATCTACTGCAGCTTTCTCAATGCTAAAAGGAAAACAGCCAACATTTTATTGACTTTATTAGATAAAAAGATGTAAGAAATGATGAGGAAATTCTTTTCTGGATCTGATTTTTTCGAGGCAGAAATGGAAAACATCTTAGCGTTTCAGATAGAAGAGGACACAGAGGCTGAGAAGAGACTGACCGGCCCCTGAAATTTGGGGGGGGCAAGTTTCCCAAGTCACTGATCTGACTAGGCCACACTTCTACTTCAAATGCTCTACTGGCTCCTTACTACTTCTCAGATAAAACAGAAACCTCTCAAGTCACTTCAAGCCATTCACAATCTGGTTCCAGCTTACTCCCCACACTAACTTCCCATTCCTACCTCATGAATAGGTGGTAAGAGGCAGTGCTGGGAGGTGACCTCAGGAGAAGAATTTTTACATTGTGCCTGACATTTATAAAGATACAATCTATATAAAATGGGGATTATTTTAAAGACTCTTACCCATGACAAATATGTATTATGTCAAACGTATCTGTGTTGGAAAAAGAAATGGATCAAAATATTTAATCGATGCATATTCTTAATATTTCTACTTTATAAATAAGGTTGACAGAAAGTGGGCAATTGTAACATCACATTCCTCTGATATTGGAGAAATAACGTAACCTTTCTAATTTATTTATCAGAACAGAACAGATAGCTATTCATCAACGTATGATACTATAAAATACGTAAATTAAGTAAAGAAGAATGTTTATTTTTTTTCCCTTTAGAAGTGCCCACTTTTAAAAAAATCACTTCACCCTACCAAAACACCTTCAAAAACCAGGTTTTCTCAATTAAAATTTGTAGACAGTGATAGCTATAGTTTCCACATCATAGTACCACAGCACCTTGAATATAGTAGGTACTACTGTGGGATGGAATATTGTTATCTGAATTAAAACATTTCCCACTCTACTTTTCTTCTTACCTGCTTTAACAGAAAATGGCTTCTCAAGTAGAAATATTGTTTGCTTCCAGTGAGTTGGGGTAGTGTGGGGACCCGTAGAGAATAAGACCTGTAGAGGCAGAGTTCAAAAGTAATTGAGTACAAGACTTTTAATATCATGCTACATTAATCAATACCAAACACACAGCAAATGCTTGCAACAGCGAAATATGCTTAAATATGTATCAACAAAGAGGCAAACTCCAGACAAAAAAAGGACATTTAATAAAATGAACTCATTATATAGCCTGTCATACTTACTTTTTTGTGGCAGTTTTTCTCAAAAAAAATATCAAAGTAGCCAGCAACTGCCTATTAAAGAAAAGAAAAAAGGAACAATAATAATGACTAGATTATCATATTAAAGTATTAGTGATTATCTATTCCTTTTTCTGGTAGAGAATCTCTTCCCAGATCACTGAACAAAGAGATCTATTTCTCAAGTTATATTCCCTTTACAGGCAAAGGAGCTGCCCTTTTCATTGGATTTCCTTAGCACGATATATTTTCCCACGCTAGCTCACAAAAGTTTATTCAATCCAGTACAGGTGAAATGATACTTTTAGTTCCATAACACTATTAGTATCATCTTTACTATTCAATATTTTGCATGTATGGATCCTCCTTTCCCTCTTTCTTTGACTTGAACAGAGTACAGGCCTAGTTGCAGTATTGCTTAGTCAAAAGGTATGACTGGAAGCAGTACAGTTTGCCTCTTCCACAAGACTCCAACTAAGATCTAGGAAGAGTGACTTCACCTAAGAATTAGTCTATAGAAGATACAGGTGAGAAAGCAAAGACTGTACTATACAAAACACATGGAAGGGGTGGGTGGAATAGGTTAACATTCAAACTTATTTTTATCTGAACAGGTTAAAAAACACACACTAGACTCTGGTATAGAAATACATTCACCGGAGGAGGGAAATAAGGAAACAAGGAAGGAGGGAAAGGATGAACAGGAGACATGGTAAACTCAGAGAGAGATAATCATGCACACACACACAAAAAATCTAATATCGAGAAGTTTTAAAAGAGAATAAAATCTATTTTGCATCATGTATTAGGATACAAAACTCCCAGAAAAATGCAGAAAGTAGAAATATCAAATATATTCTTTACTGACAATGCAACAAGTTATATTCAATAAAGGTCTACTGAAGAAAGGATTAAAAATAATTAGAGACTAAATAACTTAATTCTAAAGAATTGGTAGTTCAAAGAACAAATCATAGAAACAACAGATAATTTCACGAAATAAAATGACAGCAATACAACAACATAAAAAATTGTGGGATGCAGCCAAAAGCAGACGTTGGGGGAAAATTTATCTCTCTAAACACTTTCATTATCAAAGAAAAGGAAATATATACTGGGCATAACACCCCCCCACACACACACACAAAAATCAATACATTTAAAACAATTAAATACCAAATTGGAAGGTTTCTGAATGAAAGAAGATATTTACAAAACTGTTAGCAAAAAGTTCCCATTAAATTAATAATAGGATTTTGGGGGTTTTTTGGAGAAAAAAAAAATTAGCCATTAGCTAAAAAGAAAACCAAATTACTATCAAAAACAAAAAAGGGCGAATTCACAAGTGAAGAAGTAAAGAATTAGACACTATGGTGTTCGATTATGTGCCAATAAAATCAACAATTTAAAATAAATGAATATGTGCAAAATATAAAATACTCAGATTAAAAAAGAAATGTAACCCAATATTAATTTTTAAAAGTTTAACAAGCAAAAAAGGAACTCCCAAAAACAAAAACTAGATGAATTTATAAGAAAATTTTATCAAATATTCAAAGAACAAATAATTCAATATTACAGAAATAAACTGACAACAAATTCAGCAAAGTTGCAGGATGCAAAATAAAATCACATAAGTCATCGGCATTCCTGTATATTGCCAATAAAATCCAGCAGGAAAAAAACAGAAAGAGAAATTTCATTCAAAATAACTACTGCTGGCAAAACTTGAAAGAAGTATGATAGAAATTAGGTTTAGATTGGGGTGGGGAACCTGCGGCAAGAGGATTTGTTCTGTGAAGTTTGGATTCAAAGGGCCTCACTTGAGGACCAAGAGGGCCACATGTGGCCTTGAGGCTGCAGGTTCACCACCCCTGGTTTAGATGAACACTTCACACCATATGTCATGATGAGCTTAAAATGGATTTATGACTTGAATATACATCATAAACAAATTAGATAAAGAAGAGTCTTCCTTTCAAATCTATGGATGGGAAAGAGTTTATGACAAAAAAAAGGTAAAGAAGGGATCCTAGAAGATAAAATGGACAGTTTTTATTTATAAATTTTAACTAAAAAGCTTTTGCACAAACAAAACCAATACAGTTAAAGTTAGAAGGAAACAATTAACTGGAAAATAAATTCTTTGCAGCAAGCTTTCTTTGATAAGTCTTTCTTCTCAGACATTTAAGGAACTGATCAAATGTGTAAGACTAAGAGAATCATTCTCCAACTGACAAATGGCCAAAGCATATGAATAGGCAATTTTTAAAGAAAGAAATCCAAGCTATCAATAGTCATATGAAAAAAAATGGTCCAACTAATAGTTGAAGAAATGCAAATTAAAGCATCTCTGATGATACTCTTCACATTCATCAGGTTGGCCAAGATGACAAAAAAAGGAAAATGACAAATGTTAGAGGACTGCAGGAAAACAAGCTCATTAATGCATTGTTAGTATAGCTGTGAATTGGCCTAACTACTCTAGAAAGAAATTTCAACCATATCTAAAAAGTCACTTAACACTTTGATCCAGCTATAAGGTGTGCCCCCAAAGAGATGAAAGAGAAAAAGGATCTATATGTACAAAAATATTTACTTATATCAGCTCTTTTTGTAGTGGAAAAGAAATGGAAACTGGGGGAGGGAGGGCATCAAATGGGAAATAGCTTAACAAATTGTGGCATGTGAATGTGATGGACTATTACTGTGCTATAAGAAATCATGAAAGGTACAGTGTTTCAGAGTAAGAAGACTTGCATGAAATGATGCAGAATGAAGTTAAGTAGAATCAAGAGAACAATTTATACAATAACAAAACTATCGTAATGATAAACACATTGAAACAAATTTGAAAGACATGATTTTAGAGGACTGATGATGAATTATGCTACCCATCCTCTGACGGAGAGGTTACAGATTCAAGATGCAGAATGGGAGTTGGACATAGACAATATGGGAATTTGTTTTGCTTGCCCATGCATTTTTGTTGCAAGGATTTTTTCTTTATTTTTTCAAATGGGGAGCAGAGGTAAGTGGGTGAGACAATAAATGGTTTAGTGACCTCTTGGAATAGCTCCAAATTGCTTTCTAGAACATATAGACCAATTCATAGGTCCACTGATAGTGCCTTAGTATGCCAGTTTCCCAAAGACTTCCCAAGTGTCATTTTCTTTTTTGATATCTTGGTCAATCTGTAGGGTGAAAGTTGGAATTTCAGATTTCCATTTTTCAAATTATTAGTGGCTTGGAGCACTTTTTCACATGGCTATTGATAGCTTAGATTCCTCCCTTTGAGAACTGCCTACTTATATTCTTTGATCATTTATCTACTGGGGACTAGCTCTTGTTCCTACATATTTTGAAATTTTTAAATATCTTAGAAGACCATTATCAGGGAAATTTGCTGGATAAATTTTTTCCCAATTGTTTCTAATTTAAAATGTGTTGGTTTTGTTTGTACAAAACCATTTTAATTTTATAATCAAAGTTGTCCAGTTTATCTTCTTTGATCCTCTCTATAACTCATTTGGCCACTGACAATCCCTCCCTATACACAGGTACAAAAAGGTTATTCCCTTCCTTGCTTCTCTAGATGGTTTATGATGTAACCTTTTTATGTCTATGTCATACATCCATTGGAGAACTGCCTGAGGGTACTCAGAGGTTAAATGACTTGCCCAGGTCATCCAGCAAGTGTGTGACCAAGGCAGGACTTGCTTGAATCCTATTCTTCCTGACTCCTGGCTGTCTCTTTTTTCACTCTGCCATGCTACTTCTCAATGACAGATAAAGAGGCCTGTATTAACATTATTTTACTTTGGCCCTCCAGGATGTGATTACAGTGACAGGATATATTTTGGAAGGCAGGAAATGGTATAGCCTAGTCAAGACAAAGACAACTAAAATGAGTTCTGTTGACAATCTTCACATGTTATTCAATGATTCAAAAATGGAGAATGTCATAATGAGAAGCTATACAATCTCTTTTCTTATCTAAAAGCTATTTTTCCAAGTCAAGATTTTCCTGACAACACAAAAACCTCTTCTAAACAAATGAAATTGCATATAGATGTTCTGGAGTTTGAACTTTGGCATCTTTTTTATTTACTGCTTTGTTAACCGCTATTAAAAAACTTTTGTTGATATCTTTTTTATACTGCTGTCACCACTTCCCAATGACTCCTTCCCCCTTCACTGTTCACCAGGCAAATCAAATGAGAAATCAAGTAACAAATAAGACAAATAAATCAACTCATTCTTCATGTCTGAAAATGCCTTCTTTCTTCTGTACCAAGAACAGATTACACTTTTACTGAAGGGGAGGAGGCAAGCTTTCTAGTTGATCTGGAGTCACAGTTTGGTAAGTTCTGAAGCCTTTCAATGTATAACTGCCATGTTATGTTTCTTGTGAAAAGGTAGGAAAACAAATCCTAGTTATCTAGTACACATGTGCTGACTAACTGGTATGTTAATGAATAAATGTAGCGAGCCAGCGCCTATGAAGAAAATGGCAATATGGTTTGGAAGGGGAAAGAGGGGCTGCTTTGTCCTCCTGTGACCCCTGACACAGCTTGTTTCTTTAGATTCTCATGGAGGCAGCACAGCGTGCAATGGTGGAAAGAGCATCGGGATGGGAAATAAAGGACCTGAAGTCAAGTTCTCAGTCTGCTCGGGTGCCTTTGTGCTTATTAATTTCTCTGGGGTTCACCTTCCTCAGATGTAAAGTAAGGAGGCAGAAGCAGATGGCCTCTAAGGTCCCTTTTAGCTCTAAATCTATGATCCAAAGTCTGGAATAAAAATACTTTAAGTTTTAGGGAATGATATAAAAATGTAATTTCTAAACTGAAGTAGAAACACCATAGATAAAAGTAGTCAAAACTTTGAAACAATTAAGATCCCAAGTGAAAGGGGGAAAAACCAATAGTAAAAAAGTAACTAAAGAGTTCATGTGGTAGTACAAAAAAGAGTCATTAACAAAATTCAACATTTTCAGTTCCCATACTTATTCTGACTTCTGTGATTTTAAGAAGAAAAAAACTATTAATTATGCTGTCACCATTTTGGTTAATGGGAAAATGATGCATTTTTAAAAAGAGGTATTAATTAAAGCTTATAAAATATGGTGAAGTACATTGATTACTGAAAATCATTATAAAGCTAATTTGTGTTATATGCTTCTTCTGTGGAGAATGTAACATTTATTGGATTTTGTATATTAATACATAATCCAAACAAAACTCAATACCTGGCCTTTGGGGCTATTAAATCTTAACATACTAACAGAAAAATCGGCACCTTTTACAACCTTTTGTTAGACAGCAATAGAAAGCAATAGCATTATCTAGTTTCAGTTGCTAGATTACCAGAGAAGACCAAGTAAATAACTAAAACATTTGGAACATGGAGATTTTTTTTTTCCAAATGCAAAGAGTCACTATTTTTTTCTAAATCTCTTTTATAATATTCAATTCTTGTCAAAAGTATGTCTTTTTCTATTACTTATGCAGTAAAACTTACTAAATTATTGTTTTACTAAGCTCACTGGGTAGAACTAATTACTTTCAATCCTGAGTGTGGTCAAATACTAAAAATGTCATTGGAGACTAAAAATATTCAACATAGTAACTCTAAAATAATGAAAATGGTACTTCAAATTATATTAATAAAATTTTTGAGCTGCAAGGGACCTTAGAAAACATCTTCATTTAACAGATGAAGAAATGGAGGCATAGAATGGTAAAGTAATCTTCTCCAGTGCTGAGCTTTGAAGGAATCTGAAGGGATTCTAAAAAAAAGAGGTGAGAGCTTGAGTGCTGCATCTTAATGCAAGATGAAATCACTCTTCAATCTTCTTTATTTTCTTCTCCAAGAACCACCTTTGGATTACCCCCTTATTTAAATGCCGCATTTTTACGTCTTCTGATTGTTTTTACAGTAACAATGTTCATATTTGTAGAGTTCATTAAATGTATCAAAGATGACCTCTACCTATTAATCCAGAGACAATTTGGTAATAAACATGCCTTTTCCTCTCATTCCCCCTCTCTAGGTTTCCTCCTTCCAGAATCATTATCTCCTGCCCTACTCTGGCTGCTGTTTGTGGCAGAAGGAACTGAAAGTGATGACATGAATATTTCTGCCACCACAGCAAAAGGTGATCAAGACGTGCTCTCTCTTGACTACCTCAAGTAAGTGCCTACATTTCTTTGATCTCTTCTACTAGTTGTGCCAATTTGAAATAATTCATTTTTCCTCATCAGTAATTTTAAGAACATGTAGGCAGCAACAATAAACAAAAGGATATGAAGCCTACAGCATATGGTGTCCACAATGAAAAAAAATAAATAAATATTTGTTAAATGCTAACAGCAATCATCAAAGATGTCTACTTAGTGGCAATTACAAAAGCAGATGGAAAAGTCTTCCATTTAGTTTTCAGTGAATAGGCAAACAGCACAACAAAGACTAGGGGAAAACTATACAATTGGGAAAGAGTTGTTCAGGATTTGTCACCATTAAGACATAAACAATTCATTGTTCTGATACTCAAATGGCTAATGCAAGGGGTGAGAGAAATATTAGTAATTAACATACCAACTAAATTAAATTAAAAATATATTAAACCTCTACTGTGTATAGAGCACTGGACCAGGCAGAATTCAAAGATTAGGAAAAAAAACAATCTCTACTCACACAGGGCTCATAGCCTTATATGACACATACACCTAAATAACTATGATACAATATAAGAATTACAAAAGAAAGGTGAAAAGTACTATATAAGACTTTTTATTTTAGGGAGAGGGGACCTATGCCAAATGGAATGAATGGGGAAGGCTTCATGAAAAAAGCAGTATTTGAGTTGGATTTTTAAAGGATAGGTAGAAATTCACCAGATGAAGGGAGGGAATTAAAAGGGACAGGCAGTTCACTTTTGTTAGAGTTTATTGTATACGTAGAAAAGTGAATGAAATATGGCTGGAAAGAGTAGCATAAAATTGTAGAGGGACATAAATGCTAGGTTAAAGAATCTGAACCTTATTCATTAGGGAAAAAAGAGGAACTAAAGGGTTTCAAGGAGAGAAATAACAAGCAAAAAAAGATTAGCCTTGAAACAACTAGTGAAAAAGATTAATCTTGAAGCCACAAAAAAGATGGACTGGAAAGGGGAGAGGATGGGGGTGAAAAAACATGCTGGGAGGCTACTGCAATAGATAAAGCACCTGGTAACAGTGGCTTGTACTAAAGTAGTCTCAGTGGGAAAAGATTAGATGGGATAAATGGAAAAGAGACTGCAGAAGCAGAATTCAGAATAATCAGGTAAACTAAAACTAAAGAGCTAAATTATGGAATTTCTGTAATAGGTCATCTTCAAATTCTGTATAGTCAATGAAATCAAAGGATATTTTAATGCATTAAATAGATGAAGTTGGAATAAATGAAAAATTAAGTTGACATTAATAAAAATGACAGTCTTTCTATGTTAATAAAGTACCTATAATAAATCAACTTTTGCCATAAAAGATCAACAAAGCGTTTACATTTACATTTTTCACTGTCCTTGTTTCAGATGCAGAAAGTGGGTGCTAACAATATAATGGGTCTATTTGTAAAGTACATAGGAAAACCAAAATTAGAGCATACTTTTTGGTGTGTTTTTATTTTAACTTATTAATACTGTTTTTGACACAGTAGACAATGAAAACAAATAGCAAAGCATATTCCTGTAACCAGTTATGTAAAATAAAAACATGGCTATTTCTGGAGATACAATTTCAAAATGAATTTTATCTTAAGGCAGAAGAATATGAATGTAGGGTAAATTCAGAGACCCAAGAAATTCAAAACCAGAATGTATTAATAAAATAAACATGACAGAAATAAGCTAAAATTCAATGAACTAAAATGATATACATAGCCATAAATAATATTTGAAATTATAAGACAAACTGAAAATGAATACCTCAAGTAATAATCTTTGGGGTCATTTTTTTAAGGCACTGGAAACATAAAGATTAAGTTAAGAAAAACTAGGCTTAAGATAGGAATTTACTTTCAATGAAAACTATTCGCTTAGGAGAACAGAAAAAGGAAAACGTTTGCTGCACAATCAGTAACTCATTAGTGTACCTCCCAAAAACTTACTGAATCTTGTAATGTAACATATATAAAGTTTCCAAATTCAAACAAGTTGTAAAAGTCACCAATGGTTCACAAAACGCCACCTTGCCTTGATCATACATCTCCATATCCTGTATGCAGAAGATGACATAAAAGTTTGTTTCACTCTTCAAGAATCATAGAATTCTACGGACTGAAGGGACACTAGAAATTTATTTTAGTCAAACTGTCTCAGTTTAGAGATGAGGAAATTACAGCTCAAGAGATGAAGTGACTTGTCAGTGTCAAATAAGTAGGTCTTCTCTTACTTCTCCTCTTCCCTGATAAGTATCATAGGGGAAGAAAGACTGGGAGCTGAATAACAGATATTGTAGTCCTTCCAAAGGTGAAGCTAGACTTTCAGAGGAAGAAAGCTGCTAGCATCTTGCAGGAAATGGTGATGCAGATGCACAGGTGTGAGGGGAGAGATCATCACCAAGCAGAGGAAGAAGGTTTGAGTCCTGAGGATTAGTGAATCCTGGTTGATGGATCCAGAATTCAAGTCAATTCAATAAACAACTTGTTAAGTATCATCTAGATTCTAGGCACTGTAGTAGGAGCCTAAGTTAGGGAAAAGAGAAGATACCCTGAACAAGAGAAGGAAGCCATACAAAGTAACTGGGAGGAGGCACTAACAACCAGGAGTATCACCAAAGTCACAAGCATGGGATGGACTTGAACTCATGCAGGGAGGTGGTACAGTAGACAGAATGCTGGAGCCAGAGTCAGGAAGGCGTGAGTTCAAATTCTGACTCGGACATTAGTTATATGACCCTGAGCAAATCACTTCATCTCTGTCTGCCTCATTTCCTCACCTATAAAATGGGGATGATAATAGCACCCGCTTTGAAAATCTTACCCTGCTATATAAATGCTAGCTATTAATGCTACTACAACTATTCCTACTCAGCTGAACTTCGAATGGAGCTAGGTAGGGATTCTAAGATGCAAAAGTGAGGTGGGAGCACCTTCCAGGCATGGGGGCTGCACAGCCTGAGCAAAGGCAGAGGGACAGGAGATGGGATGTCATAGCTGAGGAACAGCAAGGAGAACATAGTACAATAAGGTACTATGTAAACAGCCTGGAAAGGCAGAATGGCCTTGGCTTTAAATGCCAACCAGAAGAATTTTAATTTTGTCAGAGACAACTGGGAGCCACTGAACTGTCTGAGCCGGGATCACAGATTGAGAGCTAGAAGGGACTTTATTTATATAGTTCATTGAGCCCAATTTCCTTATTATACAGATGAAGAAACTAAGGCACAGAAAGGCTACATGCCAAGGGTCATGAGCTAACAAATTTCTGAGGCCGGACTCAAAGTCAGGTCCTTCCTCCATCCTTTCCCCACTCCTTTGTAGCAACAATTTGGCTAGCAGCTGTTGTGGTGGTGAAAGACCAACAAAAGCCCAATAAGAATGCGGCCAGATGATCTGCTTTACTAAGGAAAATAACGTTAAGGAATTAACAATCTTACTTTAATCCAACATACACATATAAACTCACTTAGTTCAGAAGGAAAAGCCAGCAGCCTGAACTTCAGAGCAAATACAAACAAATTACAAGCATACACAATATAAACAGACCAAATCATAATTCACAGTTACCAAGAAACCATCAACATCTGGGTTGACCAGCCTGGAGGCTCTTACAGCAGCTGTCCAGAGTCCCATGACAACACTCCTCCAGGAGTGAGAGCTTCAAGCAAATAGCTTTGTTCTCTGTTTTCATACAGTATTTAGGCATCATCTGAGCTACCAGAACTCAGGCGCATATTATTGGCTGTGTTCTTAGCAACCCCCCTTAGGGTCCTGGGGGCTTCACGCCCACACTGGCTTAGCACCTAGTAGTTAGGGGTTTGGGCCTGGGGTTTAGCACCTAGTTAGACTCAATCAAAGATAATTAATTTACCATTCTAAAACAGTAAAAAGGTCTCACCTTAATTAACATTACATCCACCACTTCGAGGACCAGAGGAGTGATATGGTCAGACCTGTGGTTCCTGAGTTACGTGGAGGACAGACTTGAGGCAGAGGCCAATGAGGAGGCTACGCTGAAATAGTTCAGGTCAAAGAGGATAAGAACCTGAGTTTGGTGGCTATGTGAGTGAAGAGAACAAGACATATACAAGAGATGTTGTAGAAGGGGAAATAACAAGCCTGGCAAGTGACTGGATGTGGGGAATGAGGAAGAAGGAAGGATCAAGGATAATTTCAAGGCTGTAAACCTAGGTGAAAATAGCAGGATAGTTATTCCTTCAACAGAAATTGGGCAGGTAGAAAGGCACAATTCTGGGATATCCCAGGTGGAATATCTGAGGAGGCAGGAAGGACTATAGAATGGAAGAGAACTGAATATAAGTAAGTGGAGTAGGGAGATATCTCTGTAGAAATGTAGTATGTGTGTTGGAGGGGAGAGAGGGAGGGAGTAAAAGAAAGACAGAGAATATCCAGGACAGAACCTTGAGCACAACCATGCAAAAGCCATGGGTCACAGATGATCAACCAAAGGAAAATGTGAAGTAATGATCAGATAGCTAGGACAGAGCAGAGCCGTGAACACTCAGAGAGGGAAAAGTAATCACAAGGAAGGGATGATCAACAGTATCAAATATTATAGAAAGATGAATGAAAAGGACTGAGAAAAAGCCATTGGATATTAGAAATTATGAGAACATTTGTTAACTCGGGTGGCAAAGCACTGAGCAATCAGTGGGATTTAAGGGAGTGGAAGCAATCATTGCCTAGGAGGTGGGAGAATAAAGAGCATTATCAAATGTTGGCTTGAAGGTATGGAAGGGTCAAGGGAAGATTTTTGTTTTGTTTTTTAAAGGATGAGGGTGATCTGCAGGAAACAGGACAATGATATAATATACTAGCTAACATTTACATGGCATCTACTATGTGCCAGGCACTGGGTTAGTGCTTTGCAATATTATCTCATTTGATCCTCACAACAATCCTGGGAAGTCGGTGCTAGTTTTATCCCCATTTTAGTGATAAGAAAACATAGGCAAAAAGGTGACTTGTCCAGAGTCACATAACTAATAAGTGTTTGAGGTTGCATTTGAACTCTGGTTTTCCATACTCCAAGCCTGATGCTCTATTTACTAAGCCAACTAGTTGTATTCATTTACGCTAAAAACCGTGGAAAACATAGTTCAGAAGGGTCGCTATTTAATACGATAAAAAGTAAGGATCTAAAACAAAAAACTAGTATTACTTGTATTGGAGAAACATAAAAAAGTAGCTTTTGACTATCTGACACGGTTCTAGACATGTTAATAACAATAAAACAAAATAAAGAAATCAAAGGCAAAGAAAACATCAGCAAAGAGGAGACAAATTATCTCTATTTGCTGCTTGACAAGATGGCTTACTTAGAAAACTTCTGAGAATCAGCAAATCAACTACCTGAAACAATTAATAACTTGAATAAAGTAACATGTTACAAAATAAACCTACAAACATCAACAGCATTTTTATAAAACAATAATAAATCCAGGAATAAATTTTTTTTAAAATAGGAAAATACCATTAAAATGAATTTTACACAATGCATAAAATATTTAGGATTCAGTCTGCCAAGGTACACTCAAGACTCATATAGTTACAAATCACTCTTTAAAGAAATAAAGAATTACAAATAACTACAGGGAATAATCAGTCCTCATGGATGGGTCATGTCAATAGAAACAAAAGTGACAATACTAACTTCAATATACAAATTTAGGGATACAAAAACAAACCATCAAGGGGATACTTTTTAGAACTGGACAAAAGAATAACATTTATTTAAAGGGAAAAAGGTCTATAATTTCAAAAGACTTAAGGAGGAAGAATAAAATGGGAATCATATTGGAGAGGATGGAAATAGCATAGAGAATATGGATAAAGAGCAGGGTAGGGAAACCCTAGCAGTAATGTGGAGACCTGGGCCACACAAGACAAGATAAAAACTCATTTATCAGTGCAAGGGGGTCCAGGGGTATAGTCTAAGAGATGAAGATTACGGTCAGAGAACAGGAGGTATGGTAAACTGTCAGCTAGAACATGATAAGAAGGTAAGGTATATCACCACAATCAATTTACATACCCATTACATACTCTAAAATATACATAAATGCAAAGATGGATGATATAATCTATTTTATTGCTTAAGGACAGATATTTTTGTTAATCCAAAATTCCTTTCCCTAAGGATACAACTAAGAGAATGGCAAGAGAAAATGGGAAAACAATAAAAGTGTAATCCCTGAAGATTCAATTATAAAAGATTAAAAAAAATCAGAGGAATGAAGGCATTATAATGCTAAGATGGTTATAGCACAAGGAATCTTAAATTTATTTGAAAAGCTTTAAATTTAGTAAGGAAAATCTGCAAAAGACAACAACAAAGTCCTAGTTGCTGAGAATGTTGAAATTATGCAGATGTAAAATGTAGGAATGTTGCCAAGGAGAATACCTTACACAGACATTTTAAGTCAGATCAGATGAGTATAATTTATACCAACAAGATATTGAAAAGATTCATGGATGACAGATTTTCAATAAGAAAGGCTTCATATATGAAAAGAACACATAAGAACCAGGGTACTTCTCAAGGAAGATCACTTTAAAATAAGATACTTCACTGCTTTCAGCTCTAAAACTGGAATTTTTTTAAACTTCAAAGCCCAAAAGAATAAAATTGCCAAACAGAAAAGATACAAGGGCAAAGAATGACACACATTAATGCCATACCTTTGGGTAACTGCAGAGTACATAGTTTCTCAACAATGAAAGGAAAACTAGAATATGAAATGTAAATTGAAAATAATCTTTTTGATTGTTCATGCCATCAATGGGGGAAACTACTGAAAAAAGCTCAACTGAAATAACATCCTTTATATCAAGCTCTGAAATTGACCATATGACCTTTTTTCCCTGCATAGATATGCCTATATTATTAATTAAATTAATTAAAAATTAATTATTCCTGCTAAGGTAATGTTGGTAATGTGGTCTCACGGAAAAAAAAATGCTCAATTTGGAGTCAGGGAACCTGGATTCAAAACTCAACTCAGCTATCCTAAGAGTAAAGTCTTGGGTAAGTCATTCTCTGCTACTTACTACCCTATTTAAAGAGTGACCTGGGGAAGTCATTCTCTGGGTCATAGTTTCCTAATCTGCAAAATGAAGAGGTTACATTAGTTAATTCCTGAAATCCCTCCCCGTTCTAAATCTGTGATCTATGATCCAAAATAAGTTTATATTTCCTGGTCACCTAGTAGATAAAAACCAGAGAGGGGCCCAACAGTATACTGGGCAAAGGGAGGAAGCCAACCTAGAATTAAAAATTACTGACAGAAAATCCACAAATTAGCTTGACAGAATGCAGATAATTTGAGAACCCCTCACAGTACTATCATTTGACATGTTAACAACAGTACTCATTACTTTGAGGTAGCTAGAAGGTGTAATGAATAAAGCAAGGGACTTGGAATTAGGAACTTATTCAAGTTCAAATCCTGTCTCAGACACAAACTGGCTTTCAGACACTGGGGAAGTGACTTAACTGCTCTGTGCCTCAGTTTCATCATCTATAAAATGAGGGGACTTCACTTGACCACGAAGATCCCTTCCAGCTCCAAGTCTATGATCCTATGATAAAGGAGGCATTGACCCTCTAAACCCAAACAATAATTAGAACTCTAAAAGGAAGGAGACCTCTAAGAGGATCTAAGAGGAAGCACTTCCTTTCCACAGGAGAAGTGACTTCTGATGATCCAAAAACTTTAAAAACAATTTAAATCTGACTAGTTCCTAGGTAATGTGAATATTGAATATGTAAAAACAAATTAAACATATACTCGATATCATGAGGGTAAAAGAGCTCTTTTCCCATCCTTCAAAACATAAACATACCTCTTATTTCCTCCATTACAATTTCACCGTCTCATTGTTATTCCTTTGACAGGACATCTATAGGTCCCCTGAGGACTAATCTCAATGAACTTTACTCTCACATTCTCTCTAACAGTCATTCAAACGTTAGACTAAAGAATGGATGCTACAAAATGGAAAATGATGACTAGTAGACTATGATAATAAATTACTGATGCTGTAATCTGACAAATGCAGTTCTAAAAAATATGAGATTAGGTTAGAAGACGACTTAACGAGAGAATAATTTTGCCCTTGTTTCTCCATAAATATATTGTCAAGGGCAAACGGAACTGCTGGGAAAAAAATTAAATGCATTAAAATCTAGTATCTGCAACAGCTGGGTTAATCTGTAGAGGCAAAGTCGTAATGAAAATGAATGAACTTTCAGTGTACAGAGAAGTACAGCATGCCATACCTGTCAGCAAAATTTTAGTCATGTAGCTATTTGCAGTGAAAGAAGGAGAAAGTCTAACTGCAATCATGTGATTGATCTAAAAACCAAACTTGAATGTTTAAGAGGAGAACAGAGTTGACAGTGAAACAAATCACCCAGGGGCAATGCTTCTTCATTGCCTACCAGGTAGCACATTTAGATCCTGAAAATGATCTTCCCCCAAGAGCTTACAGTTGGCATTATGGCTGCAGATCTAAGAGGGAGCTCCCTACAAGGATGAAATCATAGGGCCTGACCAAAAAAAAAAAAAAAAAAGTCTTTTATGTACCTTTAAGGACAAAGAACAGACAGTTTCAAAATGAGGCATTCACATTTGTAATACGTATTTCAAAAGTACAACTTGATAAACTAACAAGATTTTGGGTGGAAATAAGGGTCAGATTTCATAACCTTAAACTGTAAACTAAACATTTTTTCATCTAAAATTTTACCTATTTATTAGGTAAAATGAATTATTAAAAATGAACCATAAAATATAATTTTCTAATTTATCAGTTGTTCCTATTACATATTCCTATGCATATAAAGGTGAAAGCATGTAGCTCATTTATAGAATTTTGTTTTTAAAATAATGATCTGAATTAAAAAACGAATTGCTTCAGTAAACACATTGGTACAATGAATAGTGCTTATATAATAGGAATTACCACAAACATATTTAGCTGTATTGCAAGCTAACAAAATAAGATCAGACTAGTCCTTTATGAGAACCAGTGAAGACAACCATACTAATTCAGTGAGAAAGAAGGAAATTAAAAATTATCATCATCACTATCACCTGGAGGGAGCAATTTATCATTTCTGTTCCTCACTGGTATCATGTTCCAACAGCATGCAGCTACAGCAGATACAATTAGGCAGCTGGCCACAGAAGTAGGAGGATAATGTGCTTTTGATGGAGTTTATTCAAGCATGGAGATAGAGTGCTTGTAATCCATGCAGCAAAGTCACTATAGTGTAACAAAAAGACAACTGCTATTTTGTGATGGAATATTTCTTTAAAAAACCTTAATATAAGATCAAAATATGATTTATCAACTGATGCACTTAAAAGAAGGAAAGAAAAGATTTACATATTAATTACATAAAATTATATTGTTATATTAAAAACAATCTAATCTAACATTTTTAGAAAGAAACTTCATAAATAATTATTACTGAATACTGTTATTGGTAATTGGAATTTAAACTAAGAAGCAATAATCAAAGGCATTAAGATTATAAAGCATTATTTTCTCCAAATATTAATTAAATCCTACAGTTCTGGATGCTGTTCTTTCTTCTATTAATTTTCTATTTCATCCCAAAAGAAAATCTATAACCTCTTCTTTTCTAATTCCTTGCGGGAGTAATAAACAGTAGGTGCCAAATACTTCCCAAGGGATATTGTCATTACTGATTAGGGCTCAGCAATAGACCAAGCAGCAAAGACCAAGAAGAAGCAGAGACTCTCCATTAAAAAGATAACAGCAGCAAAATTTATTGGAAAGAGACTGAATACTTTAATTCTGTATTAAATCTAATTATACGATTGTCAGAGTATAACTAGAAAGGTTTTCTAATTTAGCCCATCTTCCTCTCTTACAATTTCAAAAGAAATTTTTAGAAATAAAAAGATGCCTCTCTGAAATAAATGATACTTGGTACAACCTTATTTCAAATTATCTCCTCTATCTTACTTCCTACTGATTATAGGAGGCAGTGATCTATCTATAGAAACAAAGGCATTGAAAACATCATTCTGAGGACTTGTTTGTTTTAAGGCTATCACATGATCCTTTTTGTTGCGGGGGGGGGGGGGGGGGGGGGGGGGAAGCAGAGATGTATCCTGACCCTTCCAGATTGGCAACAGTGACAAAATTATTCTCTAATTCATTTCTTTAACAGATTACAGACATGCAACAAGGCTCAAACAACAAATTAGTGCATAAATCTTAATTTTTATAAAATGAAATACATCTTGTCTACCCTCTTTTTGTCTTTCCATCTCTTCTACCCTCCTCAGTACTAGATGCTCCTTTACAAACACCCCCAGACACACTAGACCAGGAATCAGCATGCTCATTGCTCTTGATATATATAGACTAGCCTTGGAATTAAGACTCTAGATCTGAATCCAAATCCTGTCACACCAACAGTGTGACCCAGGGCAAGACAACTAACCTCTCCCAACTTCGGTTATCTCATCTGTAAAATAGGAATAAAAATGGATCCCTCACAGGGCTGTTGTGAGGATCAAATGATATAAAAGTCTTTGAAAATCTTAAGGCATAATATATATGATAGGAAGGAAGGAAACAAGCATTTATTAAGGGTCTACTGTGTGCCAGGCACTGGGCTAAGCATTTCATGATTATTATCTCATTGGACCCTTACAACCCTGAGAGACAGGTGCTAGTACTTTCCTTAGTTTTCAGTTGAGGAAACTGAAGCAGTCAAGGTGAGATGAACTGTCCAAGGTTCTACAGCTAGTGAGTATCTGAGGCTATCACTTCTCAAATATATAGATAAATGAGTCAAATTTATAAGAATACAAGTCTTGGGAGGCGGAGCCAAGATGGTGGCTGGAAAGCAGGGACTAGTGTGAACTCCCCACCAAGTCCCTCCAAAAACCTACAAAAAATGGCTCTGAACCAATTCTAGAACTGCAGAACCCACAAAATAGCAGAGGGAAACAGGGCTCCAGCCCAGGACAGCCTGGATGGTTGCTGGGTGAGGTCTTTCATGCATGGAGCTGGGAGGGGAGCAGAGCCCAGTGTGAGTCGTGTGGACCGACCAGACCAGAAGCCCGCTGGAGTGGGCCCTAGCGCCCTGAATCAGTGAGCTGTGGCAGTTGCCAGACTTCTCAACCCACAAACACCAAAGATAACAGAGAAGAACTGCAGAACCCACAAAACAGCGAAGGGAAGCAGGGCTCTAGCCCAGGATGGCCTGGATGATCTCTGGGTAAGGCCTACCCCGCACGGAGCTGGGAGCGAAGCAGAGCAGAGAAGAGCCCAGTGTGGGCGGCGCGGGCCAACCAGACCAGGAGCCCAGCACAGCGTGCCCTAGTGCCCTGAATCAGTGAGCTGCAGCAGTTACCAGACTTCTCAACCCACAAACACCGAAAACAACAGAGAAGGTTAGCGGGAAAAGCTGGGGGAGTGGAAGGAGTTCGCAGTTCAGCTAGTGCCCCCAGGGCAGCGGAGGTGGGTCAGCTATATAAGTATAGCTGCAGTTGCTTCCGGCCCCAGGCCCACCTGGTGGGAGGAATTAAGTGGTGCATCAGAGCAGGAGTGAAGAGCCTGCTGAAGATCTAAGTCCAGTCCGGGTTGGGGGTTCTTGGGGAAGGATGAGTGCTGGTGTGGCACAGCTGGTACATCTCCCCAGGCATGGAACATAGAACTCCTCACTCTACAAGTAGTCATACCCCGCTGAAAAACTCAAGGGTCAAGTTAGTTGGCTGGGAACATGGCCAGGCAGCAAAAATGCACCCAGATTTAGTCTCAGACTCTGGAATCTTTCTTTAGAGACAAAGAAGACCAAAACATACATCCAGAAGAAGTCAACAAAGTCAAAGAGTCTACAACAAAATTCTCCAAGAAAAACATGAACGGGTCTCAAGCCATGGAAGAGCTCAAAAAGGATTTGGAAAAGCAAGTTAGAGAAGTAGAGGAAAAATTGGGAAGAGAAATGAGAATGATGCGAACAAACCATGAAAAACAAGTCAATGACTTGCTAAAGGAGACCCAAAAAAATACTGAAAAATATACTGAAGAAAACAACAGCTTAAAAAATAGACTAACTCAAATGGCAAAAGAACTCCAAAAAGCCAATGAGGAGAAGAATGCCTTGAAAGGCAGAATTAGCCAAATGGAAAAGGAGGTCCAAAAGACCACTCAAGAAAACACTACCTTAAAAATTAGATTGGAGCAAGTGGAAGCTAGTGACTTTAGGAGAAATCAAGATATTATAAAACAGAACCAAAGGAATGAAAAAATGGAAGACAATGTGAAATATCTCATTGGAAAAACCACTGACCTGGAAAATAGATCCAGGAGAGATAATTTAAAAATTATTGGACTACCTGAAAGCCATGATCAAAACAAGAGCCTAGATATCATCTTTCAAGAAATTATCAAGGAGAACTGCCCTGATATTCTAGAGCCACAGGGCAAAATAGAAATTGAAAGAATCCACCGATTGCCTCCTCAAATAGATCTCAAAAAGAAATCTCCTAGGAATATTGTCGCCAAATTCCAGAGCTCACAGGTCAAGGAGAAAATACTGCAAGCAGCCAGAAAGAAACAATTTGAGTATTGTGGAAACCCAATCAGAATAACCCAAGATCTAGCAGCTTCTACATTAAGAGATCGAAGGGCTTGGAATATGATATTCTGGAGGTCAATGGAACTAGGATTAAAACCAAGAATCACCTACCCAGAAAAACTGAGTATCATGCTCCAAGGCAAAATATGGACTTTCAATAAAATAGAGGACTTTCAAGCTTTCTCAGTGAAAAGACCAGAGCTGAATAGAAAATTTGACTTTCAAACACAAGAATCAAGAGAAGCATGAAAAGGTAATCAAGAAAAAGAACAAGAAAAAGAAATTGCAAGGGACTTACTAAAATTGAACTGTTTTGTTTACATTCCTACATGGAAAGATGATATGTATGATTCATTAGACCTCAGTATTAGGGTAGCTGAAGGGAATACGCATGTGTGTGTGTGTGTTTATGTACATACGTGTATATGTGAGTGTGTATGTATGTATATATGTATGTGTATGTGTATGTATATATATATACATATATATACACACACACACATATATATGGAGAGAGAGAGAGAGAGAGAGAGGGCACAGGGTGAGTTGAAGATGAAGGGAAGATATCTAAAAGAAATAAAATCAAATTAAGGGATGAGAGAGGAATATATTGAGAGAGGGAGATAGGAAGAGACAGAATGGGGTAAATTATCTCGCATAAAAGAGGCAAGAAAAAGCAGTTCTGTAGGAAGAGAAGAGAAGGCAGGTGAGGGGGAATGAGTGAATCTTGCTCTCATCAGATTTGACCTGAGGAGGGAATACCATACATACTCAATTGGGTATCTTATCCCACAGGAAAGAAGGAGGAAGAAGATAAAAAAAAAGGGGGGGATGACAGAAGGGAGGGCAGATGGGGTGGAGGCAATCAAAAACAAACACTTTTGAAAAGGGACAGGGTCAAGGGAGAAAATTCAATAAAGGGGGATAGGTTAGGAAGAAGCAAAACATAGTCTTTCACAACACGAGTATTGTGGAAGGGTTATACATAATGATACGCATGTGGCCCATGCTGAATTGCTTGACTTCTTACGGAGGGTGGGTGGGAAGGGAAGAGGGGAGAGAATTTGGAACTCAAAGTTTTAAAAACAGATGTTCAAAACCAAACAAAATAAAATTTTTGCATGCAGCTAGAAAATAAGATACACAAGCAATGGGGCGTAGAAATTTATCTTGCCCTACAAGAGAGGAAGGGAAAAGGGGAGGGGAGGGGAGTGGGGTGACAGAAGGGAAGGCTGACTGGGGAAGAGGGCAACCAGAATATACACCATCCTGGAGTGGGGGGGAGGGTAGAAATGGGGAGAAAATTTGTAATTCAAACTCTTGTGGAAATCAATGCTGAAAACTAAATATATTAAATAAAAACATTAATTATTAGCAGAGCTAATATAATAAAAATGACAATTTTACCTAAATCAATTTATCTATTCAGTGCCATGCCAATTGAACTACCAAAAAATTATTTTACAGAGCTGGATAAAATAACAAAATTCATCTGGAAGAACAAGAGATCTAGAATATCTAGGGTATTAATGAAAAGACATGCTAGAGAAGGTGGCCTAGCCATACCAGATATTAAACTGTACTACAGAGCAGCAGTCATCAAAACTACCCGGTACTGGCTAAGAAACAGAAGTGTGGATCAGTGGAATAGGATAGGAATACAAGATGGAGAAGTCAACAACTATAGCAATCTACTCTTTGATAAACCCAAAGAGGCCAGCTTCTGGGCTAAGAATTCACTATTTCACAAAAACTGTTGGGAAAATTGGAAAACGGTAGGACAGAAACTGGGCATAGACCAGTATCTTACACCATACACCAAAATAAAGTCAAAATGGGTTCATGAATTAGGAGTAAAGGCTGATACTATAAATAATTTGGGAGAGCAAGGAATAGTTTACTTATCAGATTTATGAAAAAGAAAAGAATTCATGACCCAACAAGAGACAGAGAGCATTACAAAATGCAAAATGGATAATTTTGATTATGTCAAATTGAAATGTTTTTGTACAAAAAAAGCCAATGCAACAAGAATTAGGAGGGAAGTAGAAAATTGGGAGAAAATCTTTACAACTAGTATCTCTGATAAAGGCCTCATTTCTAAAATATACAGGGAACTGAGCCAAATATATAGGAATACAAGCCATTCCCCAATTGAGAAATGGTCAAAGGATATGAACAGGCAGTTTTCAGAGGAAGAAATTAAAGCTATCTACAGGCATATGGAAAAATGCTCTGGATCACTACTGATTAGAGAAATGCAAATCAAAACAACTCTTAGATACCACATCTCTCCTGTCAGATTGGCTAAAATAACAAAACAGGAAAATGATAAATGCTGGAAAAGATGTGGGGAAATTGGAACATTGTTACATTGCTAGTGGAGTTGTGAGCTGATCCAGTCATTTTGGAGAGTAATTTGGAACTATGCCCAAAGGGCTATAAAAATGTTCATACCCTTTGACCCAGCAATACCACTTCCAGGGTTGTATCCCAAAGAAATCACACAAGCAGGAAAAGGACCCATATGTACAAGGATATTTATAGCGGCTCTCTTTGTGGTAGCCAAGAATGGGAAATCAAAGGGATGCCCATCAATTGGGGAATGGCTGAACAAGCTGTGGTATATGAAGGTAATGTGCCATAAGAAATGGGGATGATACGGACTTCATAACAACCTGGAAAAACCTACATGACATAATGCTGAGTGAGCGGAGCAGAGCCAGGAGAACATTGTACACAACCACAGATATATGGATTCCGTGAGGACCAACCCTGACATACTTCACTCTTCTCAGTAACACAAGGTGCAGGCACAACTCCAAAGGACTCACGATGGAGAATGCTGTCTACATCCAGAGAAAGAACTATGAAGTTTGAATGCAGATTGAGGCACACTTCATGCTCGCCTTTTTCGCTTCTCTTTTTTTTTTGGGGGGGGGGTGGGGTGGGGTTTTGGTTCTGTTTCTTCTTTCTCATTATTCATTCCATTGGTCGTAATTCTTCTCCGCAACCTGACAAGTGTATAAATTAACTCAATGCGAAGTCATTCGTGGTAGTTATATGAGATTCCATGCCATCTTGGGGAGGGAGGGGAGAGGGAGGGGAGAAAATCTGGAACTCAAAATTATGGAGAACCGTCTGTTGTAAACTAAAAATAAAAATAAATTAAAAAAAAAAGAATACAAGTCTTGATTGAGAAATAGTCAAAGGATATGGGATAGAAGCAACATGCAACTTTCAGACAAAAAAATCAAAAGTATCTATAATCATATGAACAAATGCTCTAAATCACTATTGAAATGGAAATGTAAGTTGAAACAGTTCTGAGGTATCCCCTCACACCCATCACATGGGCTAATACAACAGAAAAGGAAAATGACAAATGTTGGATGGGGGAGTGGAAAAACTGAGACAATAAGTACGCAGTTGGTGGAATTGTGAACTGACCCAACCATTCTGAAGAGCAATTTGGAACCATTTTCAAAAGGCTATAAAACTATGCATACATACTCTTTTATCCAGCAATAGCACTACTAGATCTGCCTCAAAGCGATTTAAAAAAAAAAAAAGGACTCATACGTACAAAAATATTCACAGCAGCTCTTTTTATGGCAGCAAAGAATTGGAAATTGAGAGAAAGTCCATCATTTGGGGAATGGCTAAACGAGTTATGGTGCATGACTGATGGAATACTACTGTGGTGTAAGAAAATGAGCAGGATGCTTTCAGAAAAACCTGGAAAGATTTTGATGCAAAGTGAAGTGAGCAAAACCAGGAGACATTAAACATAGTAACAGTAGTATTGTAGAATGATCAACTGTGAAAGACTTAGCTATTCTCAGCAATATAAGGATCTAAGACAATTCTGAAATACTCATGATGGAAAATGCTGTCTACCTCCCGAGAAAGAATTGAGGGAGTCTGAATGAAAGACCAAAGCATACTTTTTTAACTTTATTTTTTGTCTGTTTTCTTCCATAATATGACTAATATGGAAATAAATTTTGCAGGACTACACATGTATACTCTTTATCAAATTGCTTGCCTTCTCAATCATAGGGGAGAGGAGGGGAGGAGGGAGAGCATTTGGAACTCCAGTACTCTATTTACCCCACCACCTACCCTTATACAGCTGTTACTGTAGTTGTTATCTAAAATCTCCTCTTTGACATCATGAATCAATAAATGAATTTTGTAAATGCTTATTAAGCTCCACATCATAGCTGGGAACACAAAGAAAAAGTGAATAGTCACTGCCCTCAAGGAGTTTACTTTCTAATGGGAGAGACAACACACACACAAACACATATACACATATGTAGTATGCAGGATTAACTTTAGAGGGAAGGTACTAACAGGCTGGAGGCCCATAAAGGGTCTCCTACAGAAGTGGAATTAAGCTGAATTTGAAGAAAAACAGGAATTCTAGAGGTAGAGAGAAGAGAGTACATCCTAGGCATGGGGGCAGCCAAGAACAACCAGTAGGTGGATATGGTGGGTAGAGTGAGTAAGAAGAGACTACTAAGATGCCAGAAGATGGGAAATACAGGAAGAAGCCAAGCTTTGAAGAGCTTTAAAGGCTAAACAAAGGACTCTACATTTGATCCTGGAGTTCATAGGGAGCGACTACAGTTTATGAATAGGGAAAAGAATACGGTCAAGATCTGCACTTTAGGAAAATCATTTTGCCAAATTTGTGCAGGATGAACTGGAGTAGGGAGAGACCAATCAGAAGGATATTAGAGCATTCCAAGAGAGGGGTGTGGGTGTAGGGGTGTGTGTTTTACTGTTTTCTCTCTTAGAATGCTAAAGTAATCAAGTGCCTTTGATTAAGTCTTACTAGGTGCAAATACCCAGGATCATACCCTTTTGCTAACCAGGTATAAAGCCCCAGGCCCACACCCTTTTGCTGATTAGGTGTGAAGCCTTTGGGCCCTAAGAAGAGTATATAAATTCAGAGGTTAGCATTTTGTTTGGGGCTCTCACTCACTGGGAGAGTGTTGATGTGGAGATTCTGGGTAGTCACTGGAGACCCCTGGCTTTGAAAAACCCACATGTTGGTGCTTCTCTGGTAACCATGTATTGTGATTTGGTCTATTTATATTGTCTCTGTATTTGCTCTGAAGTTTAGGGGGCTGGCTTTCCCCCCTGAACTAAGTGAATGATATATGTATGTTTAATTAAAGTAAGACTGTTAACCCCTTAAAGTTACTTTCTTTAGAAAAGCTGATCACAGAATCTGTGCTGGCAGCTCTTGTTGCTGGTCTTACTGGGTCTTACACCCCACACTTACAGCAGCTGCTAGCCTCATTGTTGTTACAAAAATGGCATAGCCATGGTAGGATCTGCAGATTAAAAGGAAAGTATGGAGTTTTGGGGTACTGAGATAGTGGCTGAATGTTTCCCAGTTATTGGGTTGCTGTTTATACTTGTGGTGGCTATGGTTCTATGGAGCCCCAGAGGCCTGAAGAAAAACAGGCAAGTAGCAGTGACAGGAGTGGTTTCGCTGGGTGCCTAAAGCAGGGGCCCTGAGAGGGGAGGATGGCCAGAGCCAGGGCTTGAGTGGATTAGCCTGGCTCCAGACAGTGCTGGAGGGGTGGATGTCCTGAGACTGTATTGTATGTGGAGCTTTGAGGCAGGAGCAGAGAACTGCCTGCGTACAGACTTGGTAGGAGCAGTTGGTGAAGTGAGACAACAAGCTGCTGGCCACATTGTTGTTACAGCGAGGTAAAAGGGAGGTTGTGAAAAGTGAGGAAGGAAGAGGGGGCCCTACTCAGAAACAGGAAAAGTCTGGAAGAGGGATGCGTTTGGAAGGGAAAGATACTGTCACATATTCCATAATTATCTCATGTTTTCTTTAGCCTTATGCTCACTGTGAGCACTGCAAGAGGAGAGGACCAAGGCATCCATGGAATGGTGTCTTCCAAAACTCAACCATACCAATTGCCAGCTCTCTCATTTTCTGGTCCGAAGGAGAATTTGTGAACTTTCCCTTTAGCTTCAACTTTCTTGTGCTTTCTGGTTTCATTTATCACAAAAACAACAATATCCTTCAGTTAGCTCTCCATAGTACGTCAATCTGTTGATCTCTGGACAAAGATTTCACGTTTATAATACCTACAGTTAAGTAAATATTTAAAAAGTTTAAAAATTGTAATTTTTAGCACCTTTTGCCCCCCTTTCTGCTTAGCTACCTCCATACCTTCAGGTTATCATATAAAGAAGGTCACAGTCCTTTTTTATTTTTCTGTGTTTCATAGATACCGTGTGAGTTCATTACACAGTGGCAAGTCTACCGGTCGTGGATTCTCTCCACACTTAGCAGGGATGGCCCTCAGATAACAGATACAAACCATCAGTAGACTGTACTCAAAGGATATAGCTGGCATTGCCCTTTCACTTCCATGCCATGATGAGGTAGGAAGAGTATGACTGATTGGAAGGTGGATTTCTGGCTATCCTTCAAAAGTAAATTCTAATGCCAGGTCCTCCAGGAAATCTTCTCTTATTCTTTCTGAACTTCGTGACATATCAAGATAATGGCACTAATTATTTGACATTTCAGAAATGGGTAGAACTTTGCTATATACCTGTGTAATGTAGCCACTCTATATCTGGTAGTCTAGGAGAGCTGCCCAGGGGTATCTCGAAGCTAAATGACTAGCCTAGAGTCACAGAGCCAGTATTAGACTTAAGTCTATGAGAGAGGTGATGAAATGGGGCGCTAGGTGGTGCCTCAGCACACAAAGTGCTGGGCCTGGAATCAGGAAGACCCATTTTCCTGAGTTCAAATTTGACCTCAGACACCTGCTAGCTGTGTGATGCTGGGCAAGTCATGTAAGCCTGTCTGCCTTAGTTTCCTCATCTGTAAAACTAGCTAGAGAAGGAAATGGCAAACCACTCTAGTATCTTTGCCAAGAAAACCCCAAATGGGGTCACAAAGAGTCAGTTACAACTGAAGAATAACAAAACTTAAGTCCAGACCCTTCTGATTCCAAGGCCAACCAACCCACTAGCGACTTCATTATGCTAGCTCTTAATTTAAGAAGAACCTCCCAAGTCAAAAGAAGGTCAGAAAAGTCTAAATAAATCAGCGATAGATAACTCTAAAATGGATTAAGAAAAGCTAGGCATGTTTGGAGGCAAGGATGTTAAAACTTAGGCTGATACCACGACAGGCTCCCTGATATTAGAAACACACTACAAGATGGATCAGATATGACCCAAAATGTTATGTTCTTATTACTAGACAGAAAGAACTCTTACTTTGCCACTGGCAACTGCCACTCCCTCCCCCCAATACACTTCTAATGAGAGAGGGAAAGAGAGAATTAACTTTCTTTCACATATCAAGATAATGGCACTAATTATTTGTTATGCATTGTATAATTAGAAATGCTAGTGGAAAAAGACAGAAAATCCCACTAAAGAAGTCTATTAAAACATTTAAATTAAATTAAAAAAATACTTACCAGATGCCCTACTAAAATCTACGATGCAAGTTTAGGACGAATTTTACTTTTTTCTAAGTAGCACAGATGTGCTTTCCTAACTAGTTTCTTTAGTTTATTAGCTTTGCAAGGTCAAAATTAGGTCAACTTGCACCAAAATTACCTAAAACTGATTTAATACTCAGCAATGAGTTCGGAGATGGCAGGTTTAGACTGTCAGAAGAATCTCAAAAGTCCTGAAAGAGGGTTTAAACACTATAATTGCAAAGAAATGTACTAATCTTGCCATTTTCTTAAACCAATGGAAAAAATTTAAAGCTTGATTAAAAAACAAAATGAAAACAAAGGCCACGACTGAGCAACAGATCACTAAAGTTTCAAATGGGAATATAGTTTAGTTTTGGCTTAAAGAAAAATGTAATCTAGTCTTCATAACTATCTTACTAGAAAAAAACAAGAAAACACTTAAAAGATTAACTCTTTGACCAACAGAGCCTAAAAAAAATAAGTAACATGTTTATAGATTTGTCCTGGTTCCACCAAAAAGAACAATAAAAACCAAAATATTTCCTTTATTTTTTAGCTTATTGCCTGACTTTCATTATAACCTTTCTGATTTCCATTCGGACAAAGGTTTATTGGTCTGGACATTTCCTTTGCATTTCTCATTGTTAACATATGTAGAGAAAGAAAGACAGATTCGTTCATTCAACAACCATTTATCAAGAACTAATATGCATAGCACTGTAGGCACCTGAAAAATTCAAGACTTAGGTCAAAATTTTTATCTACAATTCCAAAATTAGATTTCCTTCTCTACTACTCCACTGAAACCTCTCTCTCCTAAGTCTATAATAAAGTCTCCTACCTGTCAAAGTCAATGGCTTTTTCTCAGTCCTCATCTTCCTTGACTTTTCAGAATTATTTAGCATTGTTAACCCTCCATGACTTCTTGGTACCTTCTCCTTTCTTGCATTCCATGAAATGGAAGTGGAATCTCTACCTACTGAATCATGGGCAAACTCCTCAGTCTGACATTCAGGTCCTCTCCACAATCAGTCTCTATTCTACTTTTCAAGCTTTATTTCCTACTCCACCTATTCATATGCCTTACGATCAAGGAAAAATGATTTATTATTCCCTAAACACATTTTAGCATGACTTTGCTCAAACCATGGCTTACCGTGAGAATGTTTTTACTTTTTTGTCATTTGAAATTCTGTTCACTTTCTGAGGCTTAGCTCCCCCTTAAGAAGACTTCCTTATTTGCTTTCAGCCAAAGGGATCCTTTTCTACCTCTCAATTTTTACAGCACTTTTTCCTGTACGTTACCCACACATCTATCACACTCTATTTTTATCATATACGTATGTATGTGTGTATGTGTGTGTGTATATATGTCTTATCGCTTTCTTATCCTTTCTTATCCTAATTAGACAACAACATCCAGGGGTTGTGTTTTATTCATTTTTATACTTCCTAAACTTCTATTCCATACCATTACTTCTAAGTGCTCATTAAAAAGTTTATTGAATGAATTTCATCCCACTTGATTTATATTCATTAAATTAATATCATTGAATGAATGAACCCTTTGTTTCTAGTGGTTTTTAATTCACTTCACTAACTTAATCGTTAACTTACTTCAGATTGTCCCTTGGGAAATTTGGATGTTCTGGCTCCTTTTAGAATTCTTCCTCTGATCATCTTTGTTTTTACTCATGAAGCTGACACTAAGACATTGTATACTGTTATCATTATCTCTGTCCATGTATTATCATTAATTCTCTACATGGATCCAGAGATTTCTCTTAAAGGGGACAATAATTTTCAAATGCCAACTTAGCTACTTTCATTTAGGTTTTACGTAGACTAGTCACCCAAAATAACATCAATATTGCACAAGAGGTTTGGATAAAAAGAGCAAGAAAGTCTATTTTAATTTTAAGCCCAAGAATTATCTGTATTGTGGTAATATTTAGTTGAAAAAATGCTTGGAAAAACATTCCTGATCACTGTGGAGTTGTGGAGGGAGTAGAGATCTGGGTTCAACCCAGGCACTGCAGGCACTATGATAACAAAAACATATGCCAACGCAGCATCTAATAAAAAAAAAATTAGTTCAAGCTAAGTGACTCACTTATTTATTCAACAAGCACTTTTATGAGCCTTACTAGGTTCACTGCATAGTACCAGAGATAGATGGAGAAAGGGGAGTATGGAGGAGTTGGTTGTTGGGGTAGGAAACTATCTACCATCAGTGAGTTTATAAAAATAACTAGAAAGTCAATCTACGTACTGAATATCACTCTGGTCATCACTCCTGTAATGGCTACAATCTACTTGCTTTCTCATTTTGATCCACTGACCCTTTACCTTATCATTGATCTTACCCAAGCAAACCTCAGCCTTGGATTAAGTCATCCGCTGTCTTTGTTGTGCTGTGCTAACTGGGTCCACTACAAATTTATGTTATGTAATCTCAACTGGACTCTCACTGCAACAAGGCAGTCCTTTGGAGCCTCCTTAATTGACTGACTGGCCCTCTCCATATAGCACTTTTCTGAAACCTCCTCTCTCCTCAAATGACCCAAAGCTGCACCACTCTCCCACCCCCTCACCCAAGAACCTGGTCTCTTGTTAAACAAGAAAAACACGAGGGAGCTCCAGGTGCCTTCTCTTCTCCCCATCTCATGTCCCATGCCTTTCCCCCAGTATCTTCTCCTTTGCCCTTTCACACATGAAGAGGTGGCTGTTCTGCTTGCCAAGGTAAATCCTTCTCCCTGCAGATGAGACTCCAACCTACCTCATAATTCTTCAGCACTTGATGATGACCGATTTTTTACTAATCTTAAATTTCTCTGTCTCCTGGCAATGCTTCCTTATGGCCTATGCACATAGCAATGTCAACCCCATTCTTTAAAAACTCTCACTTGATCTGTACATTTCCAATATTTATCATGCTCTAATTCTTCTCCCTTTTGTGACTAAATTCCTTGAGAAAGCTATCTCCAATCAAGGCATCTACCTCAAGTCTCTCCCCATTCCAGTCTGCCTTCTACTCAGTTGTCAAACTGATCTTCCTAAAGCTTGGGTGTGACTATGTCACTGTCTCCCCCTTCTCCCTCTTCCCCCCTCCCCCCCGACTCCAATGGCTCTCTTTTACCTCCAGAATTAAACAAAAAATCCTCTATTTAGATTTTAAAACTTTCCATAACCTGGCCTTCCACATAACCTTTCACATTCTACTTTTCTTATGCTTTACTCCCCTCTATGTATTCTATGAAATGGGCCTTCTTGCTGTTCCTCACAAAAGAAACTCCATATCCCTACTCTGTGACTTTTTACTAGTTAAGCCCCATGCCTGGAATACTTTTCATCCTTATCTGTGCCTCCTGGCTTCATTCAAGTCTCAGCTAAAACCCCACTTTCCGCAAGAAGCCTTCCTGATCCCTCTTAACTGTAGTGCCTTTTCTGTGAGAGCACCTCCAATTTATCCTGATATAGCTTGTTTGTATATAGTGTGCATCTTTTCTCCTCCCTTAGAATGTGATCTCCTTAAGAGTAGGGATGGTTTTTGTCTTTCTTTGTAGCCCCAAAGCTTAGCACAGTGCCTGGGATATAGTGAGCACTTAAAAAAGCTTGATTGAGCACATGCAGAATAATGCAATATTATACAACTGTATAATTAGTATTAAAATTTAAAAACTCACAAAGTATTACTATGCTTTTATAGGTTTAAAGTATTCTCTTTTCAACATATCAAAAATTGTCAATAAGATAAAAGATGTGATTGTTCATTACTTGGATATGATAGGTTGATATGATGAAGGCACTGTCGGGTACTAGCTAAAAGTCTATACTCTATCATAAAATGAAAGGTAATTTTATTCAAACTGTTGATAAGCCTACATAATAAAGTAAAAAAATTCTCAAATGTTATATATTATTTTACTGCCATTCATAAGAAAATTTGTTAGGACAGCATGCTCTAATAAAGACAAAAATATATAATGAAGATGTTATCCCTCCAAAATAAATTACAAATGAATTACTATAACACAAAACATTAAATAAACAAAACTGCATTATCTTACTTTCTCTTTAATTCTAGGCAAAAATTTTTTTTTTCTCCTATTAAAAAATCCTCAATCTTGAGAAAGCCAACTAAACTAATATCAGTCCAGCACATACAACCTACTGGAATTAAAACACAAGATGCTCTTAGCATTTTAGTGCTTTAAAAAAAAAACTAATTTACTCTTTAATTTTTTTTAATTAGGCCACAAATTTAGAATCTCATTTGGCAAGAAATAGCTATGCATACATTAAAAAGGGGCTTAAGTGCTCAGAGAATTTGGATATTTTATACCTTGTAGCTATTCATGAAATTTCTAAGCATAACAAAAGACAATAAAAACCAAATTTAAATTTGCTTTAAAATATGTAGAGAAACCACAGGCTTATATGCATTATGGACTATATTTATTATTATGTGAAAATAAAGAATACCTTCTCCATTCTCAGTTACTAGGTTCTAGAGATGATTACAAAAAAAGAAGTATGAGAATATTTACTTATAACATGCTTGGGCATATGCCTGAGATTCTCTCAAAACTCTCCCTCTCTCAATTTCTCTGATTACATTAAAGAGACAGCCTCAATCAGGTACTCATTGACTTTAACATCTCTTTAATGCCCTGTAGCTTCGGATTCTTTCCAACAAAGTACAGCTGCTAATCTCTCTTTTAATAAGGAAGATATGTTTCAGGTTTTGGTAACAGGAACAGCCAGATACAGTTTGGGAAAATATGTCTGTGGATACGTGTGTCAGGCCTACAGAGATAAACATGTGAAGAAGAGATAGGTAGTTGAACCAATGATGTGTGGACAAGGCTCTCTCATACAATATTCAAAATCTTGACTCTTTAAATGCATTTATTCTGTAGATGTTTCTGATGGTCCCTTTAATACTGTAAAAGTTTTTGCATATCAATGAACAAATTTAGACTGTACAACTAAAAGATATCTTTTATCCATTTATCTCTTTTCTATGTACTTTTCCTTTTGACGCCACTTATAACACCATTTAATATAACAATGACCAATAAAAATATACTTCTAAAGTGAAATCAAATTTGGAACAAAAACTTAAAAACAAGTGAAATACTATAATATTAATTCTTCTTCTTCTTGGCAGGAAAAATAACTCACATTTTTCCTTGGTACTTGTTACTTAGCACATGATCAAATGTAGAAAATAAACTGCCTACTAGAAATTGATTCTAGTCCAACACCAGAACTTCCCCATAAGTTAAGTGACTGAAACTATTTCAGTTATGCCCCTCTATTCTGGTAATTACTCTAAGAGAAACTAAAACACAAAATGTATGATTTTGTACATGTCAATATAAAAAGATATTTTGCTTCAAAATACAAAGAAACCAATTGTGTTACTACATATTAGAGAATAAGTAGAAGAGTTTACCATGCATATTAACACACACACAAGCACAGATACAAAATTCTAGCAAAATTCAATAAACAGAATGTGTAAACCTGAAACTAAAAGAGGAAAGCTTTTTGTCTTTAAGGTCTTTAATCTGGAAGCCTATGAATTTGTATGTATTATACTTTAATTTATGCAAAAAACACAGATATTATACAGAAGTACTCTAGTAGAAATGTTGTTATTTTTCACAAATGCTCAATCAATACTGAGCTCTTTCAACCCCTCTGAAGTAGTCTAGGACTTCCAGAATTCAGCCTGCAACTTCTGATTGCTAATATACTTCAATATACCAAATGGTATAAAATCTTGGGGGATGGGGGGTGAAGAGGGGAAATCGGTTTTAGATTTTAAAACTTTTCTTTTGACTAATCAAGTACATAAAACTGATAGTGATATAAATGTTGGACAGTTTCCAAAATTATAGAACTAGCTTTGACTAAAAGCAACCACATCAAATAACTTCTTTACAAAATATTTACTGAAATGGTAAGTTAGCGAAGAAGTTCTGGTCCTCCTGAACTATTTAAATGTCCTATGCTAAATATATGCAAATAGCAAATCAAAATAGAAAAAAAAAAATTAAGGTATTGATTCAAGCCATTCAAAAACATCACTCTGAATCAACGTTATCTTTTATGGGTATACCTTATACTATATACAATTATATATTCCCCTCAAGTTATGAATCAGATTTTGATAAATATTGTAAATTTAGTAGAGGTACTCACTACAAAAAAGTAACTCAAAACTCAAAGAAAATACTCTGCCCACAGAACTCAGCAATGAATCTCTTTGTATTGCAAATATTTACCCATACGCATACCAGCTAAACACAGGTGAACATATATCACGCTGGAAACAGTGCACATTGCAATACTCCAAGTTACCTAATAAAGGTGAAGACTGTTCTATGAGGGAAAAAAAAAAGCAACATACAGGAATTCCCTGGAATAAATCAAAATCACTTAAAGCTTCAGGAGACAAATAATGAGAAATCCTAATATATATTCTTTTAAACCACCTGAAAAAGGGCTTGGATGCTAACAGCATTTTGCCTTTTAGGATGAAAATAGGTACTCCAAAGGAACAGTAATAATGAAATGGGGGGAGAAGGAAGCAGAACATACAAAGGGAAAACTACTACATAAACATGGTCATTTTTTACACTGAACTAAACTAACTTTTCTGAGATTTACCAATTTGTTAGAACAGATCTGTTTCACAGCCTGGTAGAGGCAAAATGCAGACTGTCGAAGGCAATTGTTTTCTTCATTTATCACAACCCTATAATTAATGTACTATCCCGCCCCACAATCAACCACAATGCTAGTGAAACAATGAGGGTAGAATTAGATGGCTTACCGTACACATGGACAGTTTTGTGATTTTCAGGGTGAAATCTGAAGAAAACTCGAGATCAGGGACACATGCAGTATGAGAATCTATATGCTACCCAGAAAAAAAGAAAAAAAAGGTTTGTAAAAAATACTATCATGTGCCACATGAAAAGCAGGATTTCTTGTATTATGTAAAAAGGATTATTATAAACTATGAATATCAATTGGAAATGTTTGCAATTACAGTCGATTTCTAAATAAATGGGCTAATAATGAAAAGCAGTTCATTTCTGTAGTTCATTTCTGTACTTGCATTTGAATATGGTTTTGCTATTATGGGAATTTATAACAAAGCAAAC
Source organism: Trichosurus vulpecula (assembly GCF_011100635.1). NCBI lineage: Eukaryota > Metazoa > Chordata > Mammalia > Diprotodontia > Phalangeridae > Trichosurus > Trichosurus vulpecula. Next base: position 233,068,929 of record NC_050578.1, on the reverse strand, counting down.
TAAATGCAGCACTATAAAACCCAACTCCTGAAAAACTGGCAAACTGCCTAGTCTTTCCTTTCTGTCCCATTACATGACTCTTCCTAGTCCCCATTTCATAGCAATCCAAGTGCTGTATTGGGTACCTGTCTTCTAAACCTGTTTGTTTAATATTTTTTCAAAAAAGAGAAGAGGTTTATGATTCCCGTTCTGGGCCAATTCCAAAGTAATTTGAGCCCTGGTCTGCATGGGCAAGGTAACTTTAAAAGATACACTTCACCAAATTATACCATGCATCATCCTATAGCTTATATTTAAGAACATTATCTGGAGGCTCAGGGAAGTATGGTTGGTTGCCACTATACAATCTTTAGTTGCACTTTATTTTTTTGACTGACCTAAGTCAGTACATTTTGGTATCACTAAAAACTTCAGTTGAGTAGATCAGAACTCAGCAAATACCATGCATATAAGTACCGCAAATGTCCCTAGCTGAAATTTTGTACCTCTGATACTTAAAAACTGCCGCTAAAAGCTGATACCTCATTGTATTATAGAGGTGATGCTGAATTATCAAAGGCCAGGGACAAAAGAGTTTAAGTCTTAAAAGGACTTCCAAATCTCAAAAGACTTTTTAGTATGGGTTCAGCGACAACTGGATAGCATATCTAGCAGGAGAAAACTGGCCTACCTGCTTTAGAGAAGTTCACTGTCTGCCTGATCACAGATGATAGATTTTTTTGGCTATGGAAGTCTCTAATGTTAAGCTCCTAAGTTTGAGAAGAACCACAATTTGTCCTAGGGAGGGAAGTACTCATACTGACAGAATCCAGATCCTTTAAGTATTTAAAGGACTGAAAATATTTAAAGGCTTTTGAGGTTTTCACACCAATTCAAAATCAACATATTAAAATATACTCTGCAAACATGATATACATAGGCTTAAAATTCAAAAAGTTTTGGTAATTAAGATTTCCCTTAAATTTGTTTTTCAGGAAGAGGCATGATCTGTTAGAAGTTTAGAAGTAGTCAAATGAAAAATCATATCTGTATTTAAGGAATTACTAAAGAAATAAGTGAATAAGTGTAACGTTAAGTTTAAGAAGGGTCGTGTCCTGATCAGCCACCTTCAAGTCTTTTGGTCTTAAAATTCTCTTCTGCCACTTATCCCTTACAGTTCTTGGCAATAAGTAAAGGGATCACTAGAGAGCGAAATTAGTTTCCCCCTTCCCTTTCCAGCCTTAGGGCTGAACTGACTACCTTTATGGCACTCCTCTCCAGGGAGAAAGAGATGAAGATAAATCTTTGAATACACAAGAATGTATCAAACTGCATCAAACTATTCCATGATCACCAGACTAGCTACATTTTGCTTTGAGATTTTGGTAAAAAGCTTAATTTCTGTTACACAGTGCTGAGCAAGCAACATTTGGTGAACACCTACCTATTTTGTGCACAACAATATATTAAGTGCTTTAGGGTTGGAGTATGGACACAAGAAACAGAGGTTATAATTTTGGACCTAATTTTCTCACACAACTGTTATTTGATTAACTGACAGGAAGGAGGAAAAGAAGAAATATTTAGGGTATAGTCAAGGAAAGTGAGGTGAATTTCCACTCTGCAATTACTACACTGTCTTCTTGTAACATATTGTTATAGAATATAGTTGAACTCATTAACGTAAAGAAATTAGTATAGCAAAGGGGACAATCATAAGGTATAAAAAGATATAACTACAAAATCACAATATTGTTATAGAGCTTAAATTTTGTGAATAAATTCCTTGCCACCACTTGATCAAAGGAAGCTCAGGAAGGCAGACTCTAAGAACATCTACGAATAAGGGAAACCTAAGGTTATAGAGGAGTTATGGTGTGGTAGGGTACTCTACAGCTAAACTATCATTTAGACCAGAAAGTGGAAGCAGAAAAATAACAGAAGAAACAGAAAGAAACTTTTTGCCTTACCTGACCAAAGATAAAAAGCCAGAAGGTAGAGAAAGATAAACAAAGCAATATATGAAGAGTTTGACCCTGAAGGACTATGAAACTGAGTATAAATAATTTGAATTTTATAGACTACAGAGTGATCAAGAAGGCATGACACAATCAAACCAGAACATAAGGATTATAAAGCTAAAGGCAGCATTTTCAGTATAGACTGGGAAACAGTTCAGTGGCTTGGTGACCCAAGAAAAGAATAGTGGATTAAATGTAAATATTGAATCATTTAGCAGATGAAAATATATAAAAATACTGGCGTTATTATTGCAAACAAATAAATAAATAAATATAGTATATATATTTGGCATAGTACCTTAATTTCACAGGGTTCTGAAATAATCGTCTTTGGGTCCAAAACTTCCACAACAGCTTCTGGAATAACTGCCTTCTTCATGCACGACATGTCAAACCCATACACATCATCCCAGAAAGCAATCCTATCTGCATATTTGTTTGGATCTCCCACTGCCACTAAGCTGATTGTGCAAATGTCAGGGTAGACTGTAAGAAAAGAATATATACCATGTCAGTAATTTAGCATTACTTCCATTTAAGAAAGGACAGTGCTGTTTTTCTAAAATTAAACAAATACATAATGCGAATTGGTAAGGCCTGACCTCCTTGAATGATAAAAATGATCAGAATGTCACAGATGGAAGGACCCTAGAGATGATACAATCCAATGAAACTGAGATTCAGGGGAGTTAAGTGACTTGCCTAAGGTCACATAGCTAGTAAAAATGATCTTTCAATTTTTGTCATAGTTTTGCAGCGCTCAGAAAAAGCCCTCGACTAAGCTCTATGTTAGCTTCTTTAGAATACAGCCGTTCATAATGCCAGTGGTCATCTGAGTATCTCTGAAATAGGATCAGGTAACTGGAATCATTAAAATAAAGTCAGAGAGAAGCTTTGTAAGTGCCACTTATTATTTAAGTTTACTCTATAAATTCCTTAAAACACTGAGTAACAATTTAGGGAAAATGCATTAATATTTAAAAGTAATGAAAATTATTTACACCAAGAGTGCATTTGCCTTCAGCTGTTTGCTGGTAAAGGAGTAAGACTATCAAATATTCCATTCCAATGTTCAAAATATTAGAAGGTAAGGATTTTAAGGACATTTTATTTTGAATATATTTTTTTCTGCATAATGAAGTCTAAATTAAGTTTCCTCTTGTCTCCCAAATAGATAAAAACAAGCAATAAATTTGAATTTTCCTAAGGATTAGACAGAGAAGCTTATTAGAACATCACAAAGTAAAAGAAAAATTGAAATATAAATAATTTCCTCCTACATCAAGAAATAAAAACAAAGAGAAAGATAATCATGAGCATTAAAAGCAAATTCCTTTTGGAGGGTAGGGTATCAGACTTTTGAGGTCAATCCTAATAAAGAAAAGCATTCCACTCCACCAAGATCCACAGCAACTCAAAGGTAATGTAAGGTCTTGATTGCCTGAGGCACTAACAGGTTAAATTCCTTGTGTCAGAAGCAAAACTTGAAGTCAGGTCTTTGTAACTTCAAGGCCTGCTTTTATCCATTGCATGTTCCATAAAACTGTGGAAAAGTAATTTATGCCATGGATCTAATTAACCAGTGCACTTTGAAAGTAAAGATATTTTCCTGCAAAAGAAGAATACAAAACTTTTCTATTTCTTTATAGAGTCTAAGGAAATAAAAGTGAGATAAGCTTTATTAAGTTATAACTCTACAAAGACTAATAAGGGGAGTTTAAATGGTCAGCAGAGCAATAATATATTTTTCTACATTTAAAAGCAATCAAATAGAAAGAATGTCTGGTGAACTGATATTGCTAAGTATTTTCTGAACTTTCTCCATTTGCCTCATCAGTAAGATATATCAACTATATTGTACCAGTGCCCTAAATTTTGGTGCCCTAAATATTAGGCTCTTTTCGTGAATCACAAGTACCTTGCTCTCAGTGAAAGTTGAAAGTAATTTTACCTAAAGAAATTCTTTAATGATAACTGTGTGGGTCACTGACACACCCTTCCCTAAATCTTACAATGGTTAAGAACGTTTTGGTAAGAACTACACTAGGGGTAGAATGAGTCACACATACATGCTTGTCAAATATCTAAAAGAATCCCTTTCACTTATATTTGTATAAGTCCACTATTTCCATGATGATTGATAAAATATCATATTGTTAGATAATATAAGTATTTTTGGAGATGTTTTCAACCAGCTTAATGGCATCTTACATATACCCTACAAGTCAACTACTTAAATTAGAAATAATACCTGTAATTGATGATGGTAAAATTTAAAGTTCAATTAGAGGATAAATACTGCATGCCAAAATTTAATGTTCATCTGTAGTCCATGGACAGAAAACAAATGAACAAGTCTTACTTGTAGACAAATTAAAACACACACACACACACACACACACACACACACACACACACACACAATAGTGCTTTAAATCTTAAGTATGCTAATAAAAGCTGAAGTCAAGTTCTTGCAAAATGTTTAGAAAATTCTTCAATTTTGTAATTTCATGAAGAAACTTTGAGGAGCTTTTACAAATGCTACTGAGTTCTACATTCTTGTAGATTAGACTACTATGAAAATGATTTATTTTCTCATAAAAAGGAAAGGCATTTTTCATTTTTACTAGTTAATTCTATAAAAGTAATTTAATTTATAAATATCAATATTATATTTTCATAAACATATCAAATATAATGTGATTTTACCTTTTCTAATAGATTTTATATTTTTCTGTCTTGAAATAAAAAAGGTTTTAAAAATATTTAAGTTAATTTCTAAGTACTGATTAGATGTCCTGTATTTCCAACTCTCTCACAGCTGGCTAAAAAAAACAAAATTAGGCCATTTGCCACTCCTTTTACCTTCTGATTCTGACACATTTGTCATTTGATTTTGGTCTGAAAGAAACTATAATTGAATAATTATTCCTTCTCACAGGTGAAATTAACAAAGTGCTGATTGGACAAAGCACACTGTTAGCAGCCCGTTTACAAATTCATGGCTTTGACATCTGTGTCCTTCTCGACTCACTGCCCAGAATTCATTTGTCACCGGAACATCTCACGTGGTGAATAGATTAAGATGGGAAATCCTTTATTCTCAGAAATGGCTCACAAACTTTGGAATACTAAAGGAAAAGGTTATAATATTGCAAGCACGTAGAAATAATTTCAAGTGAATAACAGCATCACCTGATCATAGAAAAGCAACTAGAGGGTACAAGGGATAAGAAAAAGGGAAGACAGATGAGTATTATTTGTAGTTATAGAAGTCGAGCTAAATTGTTTTCATTAGTTAGGATCCTAAAAACAGAAGTCCAGCACTGAAGCCCATTAAAGAGAAAAATGGTGATGGAGATAATACTTAAATACATACACAATGTGTATATACAAGCATACCTCAGAAATATTGTGGGTTTGGTTCCAGACTACTGTAATAAAGTGAATATCTCAAAGCAAGTCACAAATTTTTTGGTTTCCCAGTACATTTAAAAAACTTAGATTTACACTATACTGTATGCAATTAAGTGTGCAACAGCATTATGTCTAAAAAAAGCCCCATACATCCCTTAATTGAAAAATACTTTATTGCTTAAAAATGCTAACTATCATTTAAGCCTTCAGTGAATCGTAATCTCTTTGCTGGTAGAGAGTCTAGCCTCAATATTGATGGCTGCTGACTGATCGGGGTGGTGGCTGCTGAAAGCTCAGGTTGGCTATGGCAATTTCTTGGAGAGGGAGTCAGACAAGGGATGGCCTAGTCGGTGGAACAGTCAGAACACACAGGACATTGATTAATTAAGTTTGTCATCTTATATAGGCAGTTCTTGGTGCCCCAAAACTATTACAACAGTAACATTAAAGATCACTCAGAGATTACCATAACAGATATAATAATAAAGAAAAAGTTTGAAATATTGGAAGAATTGCCCAAATGTGACAAAGAGATACTTATGATGTAAGCACATGCTGTTACAAAAATGGTGCTGATAGACTTGCTCAATACAGGGATGCCACAAACCTTAAATTGTTTAAAACAAAAGTATCAGCAAAGCACAATAAAATGAATATATATACTTGTGTATGCATGTGTATACACATATATGCATATGTATTTGAAATAGCAAGGAATAAAAGGAATTAAAATTCATACATGACTAGATTTCATGGCATTTCATAACAAAAGAAGGTAAAAACTATTACATATTAACAAAGTCAAAATATTATACAAGGAGGTTCAAACTCATAGTTCGACTATTAAAAAGGATACTTTTTAATCTATTGTTATTGTTATTGAATATATGTTTTCCATAGAATAAAAGCAAAGAATCTGTGATTTCATCAACATGTGGAAGTCCTTGTGTTGGAACATCATCTACTAACACAGATGGCATCCTCTTTATGACCAAGTAAATAAATTCCAGGGAGCTGACTTAAGTACTAAGTGGTAAAGCAGCTTGTCTAGAGTCTGCAGTGAGATCTGAACCGAAGTTTGCCTGGCTCCAATCCCAAAGCACTATCCACTATCTATTCACCATACTACTTTTATTCCATATTAACAATGTTATAAATGGTGGTTCTGGGGCTAGATCACAAAAATCACATTTAATCCATAACATACCAAAAATACGGTATACATAAAATGAAAACTGAGAATGCTATACTTGAAGCTACTTGGAGGAAAGCAGATTTAATTACAGGTTGAGAGATCTGGATAAGAATTCTAAAAGGAACATTTAAGTACATTCAAAGGTTTTCAGAAATTGATGAAAGTGATTACTCATTATATCACAAGATGTATATTCCAGAAGTTTATTTTCTTTTCTGTGAGAAAAAAAGGATCCAGCTACGTGACCTCTAAGGTCTCATCCAAGTCCAAAATCCTAAGTATTTTATGTATGTCAAAAACACTACTTTTATGCTTACCATTATGGCCACTTTTTGATTAATGATGGAACAGGGAAGTAGAGAGACAGACAGAAACTTTTCTTGGGGCTGTTCAGGAAGAGAAGGTGATAAAATGATGTGATACATGTGTGAGAAAAATATCCAAGCTAGAATTAACTGTTAGCATTTTGCCAGCTTTAAAGCAATAATGCCAGTTATTATCATCATCATCATCATTACTTTAAGAATGAGAAAGCAGGAGGATAGAATACAGAATACTATCAATCTGGAAGAGAAATCAACGAGGTGGGGGGAAAGAAGAAACAAAGTGTCGGAGAGGTCCTTGTACTAGAGGGCCTAGTACTAGTACTAGTTTTGCTGCTGTCTTGGAAGAGGTAAGAGAAACTCTCAAGATTCTATGGCCACTGAGGCTGTACCTCCATAGCATTCAAAGTGACAAGGAAATGAAAGTTTCCACAATAAGTCTATACCTTATTATGTTTTTAAAAGTCATTTTCAATGGTGCTGACATTAAAGTTCAACTTAAAACAAATGAAGAATTCAGAAGGTATATTTTAAGGATATAGCTGTCACTGACGTTTTGAAACAAAGGCAACATTTTTCACCCTGCCCATGAACAAAACTTTTAAAGGGACATGCACAACACAAGAAAACGAACAAACACTCAGCGAAAGCCAAACAGGTAAACACACAGCTTCCAAAGTGTAGTCATCAGAATTTGACATATAAACACCAGACCTAAGGTCCAGGTACATCTCCCTTTCAACTACACACAGGTTCCCAGTGAGAGAAAAGCTGGAGACTTTGTTAGGGCTCTTGGCAACAGCTGCTGTCTTTGTGCCCAATATATCAACTGCCTTGTCTTCCAGATTATAGAAAAGTGGAAAGGGGGCAAAGAACAGGAAGAAAGAAAAAGAGTGTGTAAAGTATGCTTCCAACTGAGGAGAAGGCATTCTCTGTATGATGTTGACCCAACTGTCATGTGAAAATAATGTCATTATTATGCGGCAACAAAACCCCAAAATAAAGTTCCCTTTAACATGACTTTGTAAATATCACTTTAATGTCACCTGGCCAACTGTCTGAGATGCAAATTGGAAGAAGACTGGTGGCATGTTGAGTTACCTGGCCTCCATCACTTTGCTTTGCCCAATACTAAGTTTTCACAGAAAAAAAAAAACTAATGGTAATGGTGGGGGGCGGGGTGAGGTAGTGAAAGGGGTATGAAATTTATGTTGTACAGTCATTTTATCCTTTTCATCTTAAATGTGCCTTTCAGAAATTCAGGCATGAAAGACCATTACTTACAGTAGCAGTTGATGGTATAGTAGGTAAAGTACTGGAGTCAGGAAGACCTGAGTTCAAATGTGATCTTAGACACTTAACAGTGTGACACTGGCAAATCACTTAACCTGTTTGCCTCATTTGTGAAATGGGGATAATAACAGCACCTCCCTCCCAGGGTTGTGGTAGGGATTGAATGAGATAATTATAAAGTGCTTAGCACAGTGCCTGGCACCAACTAAGTGCTATGGAAATGTTAGCTATTATTACAGAAATATAATATGCTTTCAGTGAAATTTAACTTTTATATGAATGAGCTTAAATTCCACTATGAAGATCTTACATGTCCTGATATGACGCTTCCCCTATGTAAAAACCAATGGAATTCTCCCACCAATCACTCAACAAAGTAAAAATTACCTTCCAGTAGAGACAGAGGAAAGAAGGTGTAAAAACAAAAAATAATTGCTAGAATGTACTTTCTCAATCTATTACAAGTGAAATTTGAAATTTTAAGACTGTACACCAATAACTCTATCAAGAGTTTAATCATTAATCATAGATTATACACTACAAGGGACATTTTAGAGGTCATGTACTATAACCTCTTCATTTAACAGATGAGGAAAAATAGGCCAAAAGAGGTTAAGTTACTACTGAAGATCACAGAGGTGGAAAGCAGTGGAGATGGATTTGATTCCAAATACATTATACTTTCCTCTGTACTAAACTATGTCATCTAATTCTTAGGATGAGATGGGCATGACTACAACTAATTTGGAGTTATAACTAATATTTTGACTTATCAATCTCTCTCACCCATAAAACAAAACCAGACCCTAAAATTAATCTTGCCTTTACTTTTCTCTTTATTTCCCAAGTATGGGGATAATTAAATAACTAAAATCTTTCAAATAGAAATGGGTTAATTTAGCAAAGATGACTTCTATTTTGAAGGAAGGACTTTTTGCTTATTATGTAAATATCTATCTAACAGGACAAATTATTAACAGTAAAATTAAATCAGATCTTTAGAATTTCTCCACTTTTTAAAAAGATTACAGCTTTATCAATAGCAAATAAGAGCTGGCAAACAAGGTTCAACTTGCAAGGAGACACAGCATAATTTTAGGAATGGGAAGAAAGCCTCTTTCCCTCTCAAAATATCTCTAGAACCTGTCCAATGATGGCCCCAAGTTCAAAAATAGGTCAAAAAATATTCTTTGAGGTCTATTAAAATGCATAGATAAACAGCAAATACTCAGAATGACAAAATCTGATTTGAAAGTCAGATTCCATCTAGTCTAACTCATACCTGACCAAGAGACCGCTCAATAGCATTCTGAAGAAGTGGTCACCCAGCTTTCATTAGAAGAAATCAAGAGAGGCTATCTTTCTAGACTGCAAATTCCACTACTGGATAGCTAATTGTTAGGGAGTTTTTCCTAACATCAAATCTAACAACTCTCACCCTTGTTTCCTAGTTCTGACCCAAAGTGCCAAGGAATAAAGCTGAGCTCTCATTTCACAAGACAGTCCTTCATATCCTTGAATATTGTCAGTGTAGAAAAATACAAGATTGTAGATTGCAACTGTAGAGATGCCTCTTGTTATTCTACATTCCATAAGTTGAAAAATGCACACAGCCTGGTCCAAACTTCCTGCTGACCTCCAATCTCACATCTCCAACTGGTTATCCAGTAGATGTCTTAAATGCGACACATCCAAAATGGAACTCATTATCTTTCTTTTTAGCCACCTCTTACCCCGAATCCCTTTCCCTATTACTGCAGAGAGCAAGGCCATCTTTCTGGTCCCTCAGGCTTACAACTTAGGAGTCATCCTGGACTCTTCATCATCTTCACTCCACCCTCCACAGCCCCACCCCCATCCAATATCTTACCAAGGCCTGTCAATATCACCTTTGCAACATCTCTGGAAAGTGCTCCCTCCTCTCCTCTGACAGTGTCATGGATGGTTTAGACTTTCATCACCCTACACCTGGATTACTGCCATAACTGCCTACCTCCCCATTCCAGTCAATCCTCCATTCAGTCACTAAAGTGATTTTCCTAAAGCATAGTCTGATCATAAACTCCAGTGATTCTCTATTGCCTGCAGGATGAAAAACAAAATGCTCTGTTTGGCATCCATCCAAAGTCCTTCACCTCCTAGTTAGCCTCCTCCTAACTTTGCAGTCTTCATACGCCATATTCCTTGCCATGTACTCTTCGATCCAGGGACATTGGCCTCCTGGCTGCTCCTGGAACAAGACAATCTTATCTCATAGCTCTGGGCATTTTCTCTGGCTGTCCCTCATGCCTGGAATGCTCTCCTTCCTCTGCTCTACCTACTGAACTCACTGGCTCCTTCTGAGTCCAACTAAAATCCCATCTTTTACTGGAAATCTTCCCCATCCCTTCTTAATTCTAGTGCTTTCCCTCTGTTAATTATTTCCTATTTATCCTGTAGATAGCTTGCTTGGTATAGATTTGTTTGCATCTTTTCTCCCTCATTAGATTTTAAGGATTATCTTTTGCCTCTTTCTGTATTCCCAGTGCCTGGCACATAGTAGGTGTTTAAATGTTTATCATTGACTGTTCCCTCAGTGGAGCATGGTATCTAGTATAGGACACAATTCCTTGAGATAAGCTGCACCTACCCTTCCTTCCTAATATCCGGCTGATATCAAAAATATTTCTGGTTTAAACTATTACTTATTAACACTGCACAATGTTGCTGAAAAGCAGTGTGTCAAAATATACATCCCCTGTGTTTGGGGTAGACATTCTATCTAAGGATCTACCCAGCTGCCGAATAAAGGCCTGAATTGACTGTGTAAAGCCCTAAAAGTCTATATAATCTCCTGGAAGAGTTCAGTAATCACTCAAAAGAATTTGGTCTGTTTATCCACATAGGAGAGACCACAAGGATGAAGAATATCTATTTCCCAGATTTCAACACTCATCTAAACAGATACACTATTGGGCCTATTCAACAGTAGACGTATCAGGGACAGACAATACAAATGCAGAATGAATTACTCCTTAAGTTGAAAAGAACAGCCAAGTCAATAAGTATTTATTAAGCACTTATTACATGCCAATACCTGGGAATGTAAGCAGAAAGATAGTCCCTGCCTTTAAGGAGCTTACATTTAAACAGCAGATAGCCACATGTAAAAGAAATAAAGCTGAAAACCTGGACATGGTAGGGAAGAAGAAAAGGGACAGTATCCATGCTGGGGCATGGCAGAGAAAGTACAAAGATTCAGAAGTGGAGCCCTGGAGAGGAATGAAAACATGGCTAGCCTGGGCTTTAGCCTTAAAATGGAGATTCTAGAAGGAACCAGATGATTAAAAGTTCAGAGGAAGAGTGTAATTCCACTGTGAGAAGGTGAGGAACAGAGGAAAATTCCAAGTTCAGGAGGCTTCTGTGTCATGGTGGAGAAAGTTAGAGAATCAAGAATGCAGCCTAGAGAGGAATGAAAAGGAGAGTGGCCTAGATTCTTTTCAGGAAATTATAAAGCTCTTTTACTGATCCCAAACTAACCTCTTACCAGTATTGCTATGTGACAGTAAGAAATGGAACACCACCGGTTCTGAAGAACTAAAGATGATAATGACACAGAAAGGAATGGAGAGATACCTGGTTGGAAGGTGCAGCCTGCAACATATAACCAATAAGGGACACTAAAGAAGAGGAATAAAAGACATAATTAAAAAATCGTAAGACAGGAAGAGAATGAGCAATGACTGGTAGAAATCCAGATTATCCTAATCCTAGAAATCCCTGGTACCCTAACAGTGTTATGAGAAAAAGAAGGCCTCCAGAAAACCAGGTAATCCCTAGGGAGAACCATGGGAACAACATGGACGAGAAGATGGGCAGACAGAGATAGGCTGCAATGGGCACTACTGGAGGTAACTCCAGAATGACTGAGATCATGGGAGTATTTGAGAGCATTTATTTGCACTTATTCTCTTTCTGTTTATTCTGCACATAGTCACATATGTACTTGCTGCATCCCCCATCAGAATGTAAGCTCCTTCCACGTACAGCTTGTTTCATTCGCTGTATTCATATCGCCAGTGCCCAGCTCAGTGCCTGGCAAAGAGTGAGTGCCTAATACATATTTGGTGACTGAAAAGAAGGAAAATGGCAAAATGGATGAAAAATCATCTTTAAGGATGCCTAAATCCTTTTTTGAAGGAATTATCTTTTAAAAGCTAATAATTTCTTTAGACAGATTTAGACAAATTTTTAAAATCAATTTCCAAAATCTTTAATGAAATGGATGATCTATAATTGTGATTTAAAAATAAACAAAAAAAAACTTTGCTCGTTAAGAAAGAAAACCATTTACTTTAATAAATATTCATTAAACCTTTGAGAGTTACAAAGTGGATGTTGACAAAACTTAAAACGAACATATTCTCCAAATAGGTGACCTACTTGAGCTACTGAGAATTATGTCTTATGTTGCCTAACCATCTCCTGCTGGCTGATTTATGGACTGATACAGTTAGAAGCCTCAGAAATAGCACCTCTCAGAAGAATGCCATAGTTAGTAACTCTTTTCACCATCTCCTTTAAAAATAAAGTTAAATGATTTCCCACAATAGTCATGAATAATAACATAAAACAACTTATTTTTCTATATCACTTTGAAACAGGAAATAGGAGAGAAATGGATGAAGAAGGAAGGGGGAATTACAGGGAGGGGAGGGCATATTAAGGGAGGAATCAATCCTAAGTAAAACACACAAGTTATGGTATAGAAGTGTGATGGAATACTATTGCGCTGATCTCTTATCAGTGTAATAACTATTATTCCAGAGGACTGATAATGAAACATGCTACTCACCTCCTGATAAAGAAGGACTCAGAATGAAGAATGAGACAAATTTTTTTGGACATAACCAATGCCAAAATTTGTTTTGATTGACTATACTATATTTATATTGGGTTTTGTTTTTCTTATTTTCTTAACTGAGGGGGAGGGTTGGGGTAGGAGGATGACAAGGCAGATTCTGGATGTTTACGACAAATAAGATATTTTCTTAAAAACGACAAAAAAAAACCCTTCATTATAAATACAAGAATTTATATATCCAAATGAATGTTATTGTCCCTCTTGAAATGATTTACTTCAGAAGGCTGCATTTATTCTAATGATATTGCCAAGGCTAACAACTTTTGGAGGATTCTTTTTAGAATTGCCTTCGTTTCATAGAAAATAGTCTTTTGAATCTCCTCAGGAGCAACAACAGTTTGCCCTTTAAAGGCAGAAATGATTTTTGGAAACAGCTAAAAGTCACTTGGAACCAAGAGAAGTAACAGTTTTTTGACCAAATCCAAAGGGTGACTATGAAACAAATTTAACCAAACTGGATCTGAAGGCAATTCCTTAAGGAGTTATCCAAACATGTTTTGAGTAATGGCAGCATCACCGGAATAAGTATACTGCCTCCCAAAGTGATTACTCTGAAGGACAATACTCACAATATAGATGCTAACTGTCAATATGCCTATGTGGTTCCATATCACAAAATATATGAGACTGTCCACATAGAAGGTAGAAGAAGTAAACCATTTATTTAGACACCAGAGGACTAGATCCAGAAACCAATGAGCCCAATCCATCACAACAGCAAAGAATTCAATACACAGTACCGCAGCAGAGAACTACTCCATCTCAAAGCCATCCACTCCCCTGCTGGGCCCTTCCCAAAAACTCACTTACAGTCACCACACGTCTGTTCTTTCCCTCAGCTCTAACAGCTCTCTCTCTCCATTTCCTGTGACACACTTTCCTCTTCCTGTCAGCAAGCTCCTCCCACCACATGTGACTTAGGCTTCCTTCCACATAAGCAGGTCACATGGCCTATTAATGGGTGGGAAAGATCTTCAAATCTAAATTGTCATTACAGGTGATCAATGAAGACAAAGTGAACAATTAAAATTACATAAAATTTAAAAGTTTTTATACAAATAAAAACAACAGTTAAAATTAGAAGGAAATCAATTAACTAGGGAAAAAAAATCTTTGCAAGTTTTGACAAATGCAACTTAGCTAAGGTATATATGCATATGTATGTGTATGTAAACTCCTTCAAATATATAGGAGCAAAAGCCATTCCCCAATAGATAAATGGTCAAAGGACACAAACAGGCATTATTCAAAGAAAAATATCTTGGTTATCAACAATCATATAAAAAATGCTCCAAATGATTAACAATTAGAGAAATGTAAATTAACATACCTCTAAGGTTCTACAGAATCAGACTGGCAAAAAACGGGAAATTACAGGTAGGCTGCAGGATAATAGGGACCCTTAATGCACTATTTGTGGAGCTATGAATTGGTCCAGCTGTTCAGGAAAGCAATGCTCCAAAAAGCATTAAATTATGTATACTTTTTGATCAAATGATACCACTACTAGGTATGTACCCCAAAGCAATTAAATAAAGAAGAAAAGGACCTATATATACAATATTTATAGTAGCTCTTTCTGTGGTAGCAAAGAACTGAAGGGGCTACTGATCAATACCTGGACAAATTATGGTATATGAATGTGATAGAATATTATACCACAGGAAATAAGAAAAGGGGCATTTTCAGAGGAATCTGGGAAGACAGGTATAAACTGACACCAAGTAAAATGAACAGAACCAAGGGAACAATCTAAACAACAACCTTGTAAAGAAAAACAAAATTTGATCAATAATGATTCCACAAGACTAATAATAAAGTATGTTATCCATCTCTCAACAGAGAGGTGATATATTTTTGGACACAGATTTTACTACACACAATTGTTAGAAAGGTATTTTTTTCCTTTTTTAATGGGGGGGAGGGGAAGAAAAGACAAATTGTTAATTAAAATAAAAATGAATTTAAAGAATAAAACAAACAAGGGTTGAAAAAACAAATAATTTTGAAAGACTTTTCACCTCTGTTCAATGCCACGACCAACCGCAGTTGTGGAGAACTGTGGTTGAAGCAAGTGTATCCCCCTTCTGACAGAGAATTAATAGAATCAAGATGCTGAATAAGACAAACATTTTCAGTCACAGCCAATGTTGCAATCTGTTTTTTAAATGGAGGAAGTAGGGAGATGTGGGATAGGATTGCAAAAAAAAAAAATCCCATTGAAGGACATTTTGAAATGCATAGGAGAAAGCAGAAAGGTGGTCAAAAAGAATCACAGACAAGTAGGAGAGCCTTGAAAGTTACAAGTTACATATTGAATTTATTAGCATAAACTATCCATTATAAGCTCTAAGATATAGGGATTTGCAATGTCATATATAATCCTTTCTTTTTGTCCTAGTATGAATACAAAAACACATTTTATTTAAGTTCACAGTTTTTGAAAAAAGGAGAAAAAATAAAATGAATAGAAATAGACCCATTAGATAGTAATGCTTCATTCCTCTGCTAATGGGAAATAGTTTGGCTACTGCTTCATCAACTTAAACTGGCCAGCCATATCATACATAGCCTAAGGATTCTAATGAACTTCTTGAGAATTCAATACAAACTTATTAAGTAGCTGCCAGTCACTGAATTTTTAAGATCGATGAATAACATGCAGAGGTCTTGATATGGTTTCCTGCATTTCTTCTCTATATGCATGGATCATGACCACTATACTGCATTATAATAGTAAAAAAAATTCATGCTATTCCTATAAAAGAATATAGCTGGACGATTTTGCCAAAGGGCAATCATATGCTTTTATCATACTGGATTAAATGGAACAAAGAGATTAAGTATTGTCCCATATCTAGTCCTCCCCCATCCAATTCTTTAAAATGTTATTATCATCTAATAAAGCACTGTTCAGGCATATTTCTCTACCTCCCTGGACTTTTAAAAGCATAGATTCAAGGTGTAACAGTAATACCAACATAACTTCATAAGGCATCAGCTGTTAAAAGGTACATACATTTTATGGTAAATGTTAGAGTGAGTCCCTTTCAATCACATCCATTTAATATTTTTAATGTACTATTTCACTTTGAAATACAAATATCAATGTCCTTGCTGTTATCAGTGCCTTAGATAGGTGGATGAGATAGGAAGGGAGAAAAGTAGAAGAATTTTTCAACTTAATTAGCATATTTATGTATATCCATCTTTAGTTTAACAAAAGATTTATAGTAAGTTTATTTTATATTCTAAAGCATTATCCCGAAGAAAACTTTCTAGGGGCATGAAAGAAGGCCTTCTCAAAAATAGAAAGATTATTTTAAAAATTTAATCATTTAAATTATGCTTTTTAAATGATTAAAGAGAATAAAAATGAAATACTTTAAATATTCCCAGGTAAACCACAAGTCATTGTGAAGCTAAGTTTATATTTTCAGTGGTCATGAAAAATTTGCCATTAAAGTGAGTAATATTCACCTTACTATAAAATACGATATTGGAAAGGAACTAAATGACATACATTTTAATAAATAAAATAGCTTCTGTTTGATTTGGTCTTGATATTAAGTGAGGAATATGTAAAAGCTTCCAAAGTCTATTTGAAAATATTTTACACAAAGTGATTTTGAGAATACCAATGACTTGGAGACCTAACTACCTTACTGAATGCTCTACTACTAATCCAATAAGTAAATGACTTAAAGATTTTGCTAATGGAAGCATCTTTCATATCTGGTGTCAATTTTCTCAGTCATGCTTAGTTTTTTGAAGTCCAAGGGTTATTCTGACAAGAAACAAATTATTTAAATGAGAATTCTATACAAACCTGATCCTCCCTTTGCCAGGTATTTGTCCTTTGCATAAATGACAGAATCCAACATAGACTCAAAGAGGAGAAAATAGCCCTGTAAGGCAAAAGAAAAAAATGGATTTTAGAAACATGCAAGCACTCTGTGATCAAGCTAGTTTGGATTATAATATTCTGTATTATAATATGCAACTAAGTATTCAGTAATATCTCATTATATCCAGTATTCTATATAGCTTAAATCTGTCAGCATGGCAGTCATCAAGGTCAGGGTACAATAATGGACAAGTTTTCTCATCCCACTTTCCAGAATACTTCTTTTGTCCATTTTATAATCAAAAGGTTCTTAATTAAATTTCACTAAGATGGCATCATAACCTCAACTAGTTCTCTGCTACTCTACAATCCATCTAAAACACCTTTTCCTCTCTCCCCAATTCTAGCAAATGAATTAGCATTTTTATCTCACTAAAAAGACTGAGAGTACAACACTTTCCTCAAAACTTTTCATTACCACCACCCATTCTCTCCTATGGTCCTCTTGTCTCAGTTTGAAGTATTCCTTAGAAAGGTATCCATCTGTCCCCTTGATTCCAACACTGAGAAACTTGCTCAAATATCACTTCCTCCTTCATATGTACTTTCTATCATCATGACCTTTTAATTACACATGGCCTAATTCTTCCTTAATTCTCTGAAGGATTTAACACTCTGGACCTTCTGGATACTCTCTCCTAGGACACCAGGAGCTACCCAGTCTTCTGGTTCTCCCCCCTAACTTTCAACCTATTCCTTTCTTGTTTCCTTCTTCACCATCTTCTCTACTTCTTAAAACATGTGTTGTCCAAAGTCTGTCCTTAGGGCTCTTCTGTATATTACCTTGCTTGTGAATGTCATTCAACCCTAATAATCACTCCAATACAGTTAACTCCCACATCCCTATTTTTAACCTTGACCTCACACGATATTCTTCATTCCCAGTTACCTCCAAAAAGGCCTTCTTAGTATCATTAACACCTTAAACTCAATTTATCTAACATCCACTATGTGATCTATATATGTGTATGTGTGTGTGTGTATATATGTAGGTATACATATATACACACACACATATGCATATATACATATGTATATATATACACACATATATATATTTTATCTCATTGGAAATGCATTAAAGAGGGAAAAACATATACAATTAGAAGGGTATAAAAGCCTTCTAAATTTACAAAGAAATAAAAGGGCTAGGGGATAGAATAAGGGATGGATTTTTAGAAGGGTGTGTACTCTTAGAAAGATAGGTAGATTGAGGTGAAGAGTGGGGGGACAGGATAAGGGACAGACTATTAGAGAAGTGGGTAGATTAAAGAATAGGTGGGCAAGGTAGAAATAAATTAGAGGAGTGAGGAGGGATAGGGTAAATAGGGAGAGACGAATAGTGAGGAAAAATAGGAAGGAGGGAAATATGCGACAAGTAACTAGAGCTTAAAATGTGAATGGGATGAATTAACCCATAAAATGGAAATGGACAGCAGATTAAAAATCTGAATTCAACAATATGTTGCTTTCAGAAAACATAGTGAAAATGAGCGATATGCACAAAGATAAAATAAAGGGCTAGAGTAGAACTTGTATTGTAAAAAAAAGCAGGGATAATAACCATGATCTCAAAGTTAAAGCTAAAAATAAATTTAGGTAAAAGAGAAAAAGAGGGAAACCCTACTACGTGTTACCAATATATTTCAATATTGAACAGACTAATGGTTTTAGACCATTTAAAATAACTAGACAGTATAAAATATCTGAGAATATGCCTGTCAATACAGACACAGGAACTACATGAAAATAAACATTAAATACTTTTCAGATAAATACGGTCACATTTAAATAAGTGGAGTAATATTGACTGTTCATCAGTAAGTAAAGCCAATATAGTAAAAAATGACAAGTTTATCTAACTAATCTATTTAGGCATCCCAACTAAATTACTAAAAAATTATTTTACTGAGTTAGTGTGTGTATGTGCTTTGCTGTATCACATAACAAAAAAGCTTACGATTGTATTATCTCCTAGGTACCAATTTTCTAGAAATCCTGAACCCAGGTATCTACTTTAACTCAAGCTATGACAGGCCAAAGAAAGCAGAACATAAGAAGTTTACTTTGTTTGGTCCTTTATCATTGCTCACTCACATTTAACTTTTTACGTTTCTCTTCACTCCTGAGTTTGAACTTCAAAGCTTCTCCACAGCTCTGGCCTTCTAATCAGCAATGCTTAGAAGTCCTCCATTTCATTAAAGGTCCATTTTTCCCTTACAGCACTATACTCGGTTTTGCTGGATAAGTTATACTTGGCTGTAAGCCCAGATCCCTTACCTTGTAGAACAGCATCTGCTAAATCATGTGTGATCCTGACTACTGCTCATCCATTCTTGAATTCCTTCTTTCTGGCTACCTGCTATATATAACGTGTACATATATATATATATATATATCTGGCTACCTGCTATATATAACGTGTACACACACATATATATATATATATATATATATATATATATATATATATATATATATATATATATACACACACATACATACACCTGGAAGCTCTGGCTTTTGGTTGCAATGTTCCTGGGAATTTTCATTTTGGGATTTCTTTCAGGAGGTGATCAATAGATTCCTTCTATTTCCACTTTGCTCTCTGGTTCTAAGAAATCTGGGCATTTATTTCTTGAGACACAACGTCTTTTTTTGGGTCGTGGTGTTCAGATAGTCCAATAATTTTTAAATGTTTTCCCTTTGATCTGCTTTCCACGTCAGTTGGTTTTACTTTGAGATGCTTTATGTTTTTCCATTTTTTTTCAGCCTTTTGATTTTAACAGCTCTTTATGTCTCATGAAGTAAATGCCTTCTATTTGACCCATTTGAATTTCCAGGAAGTTTGTAGCTCGGGCAAGGTTTTGTACTTCTTGTGCCAAGCTGCTAATTTGCTTTCAAATTTTCTTCCATAGCTCTCATTTCTTTTCCAATTTTTTCCTCAAGCACTCTCATTTCATTTATAAAAACACTTTAGAACTCTTGCTTCATCTTTTCCAGGAATTTTAGATGAGTTTGTACCCAAGCAATATTTTTCTCTAAGGTACGGCTTTTAGATGTTCTGGAGTCATTTTCTTATGTATTTCTATCCCTGCCATCACAATAACTCATTATGGTGTAGTTTCTTTATTCGTTAATTCTTCTAGCCTTCCTTCTGGTTTCAGCCTTGTTGTTAGGGCTGGTCCCTGAGGCATTTCTGGAGGGAAAGTCTGAGCTGGTCCTATTGCTGCTTTCTTAGAGAACTGAGTGTTGTGTTAATCTAGTATTTTAGGCATTGGCTGGGGACTTGCAAGCTTTCGATGTTCCCAGAATAGTCTGATCCAGGGCAGTCTAATTACTACTCCCCGCTCTCAATCTGAGCTCTGCAAGTTCCTGACCTGGGTCTGAGTCCAAGGAAGAATGCACTGCTGTTGGACTCAGCACCTATTAGTCTGCTGGAAAGCTCTGTTGGTTCACAGTAGCAGAACTGCAGGCTTGAATTTCTTGCCCTGATTATTCATTTGCAGGCTAAGCTATATGCAGGAAATGAGACCCTGCAATGAACTTCAGGTCTGGGCCACACCACTGCTCCTGCTTCTGCTAGCTTCTGAACTTCCTCCTTTCTTTAGACCATCCAAGGCTTCCCTGTGCTGTTTGTGCAGGTCCCCTTCTCACTCTGCCCTGGATCTGTAATCTGGGATTGGGTAGTGGGTGACAATGCTGCCAGCTGGCACCTGTCCCCATTGCAGTGCTGTGCTATGGGCTCCAGGGCAGGTCTGGAGCCTTCTTCTGGGCTGGTATATAGCTTCTATCTGAGCGCCAGATAGTGCTGTGCTTATTGTCCGCAGACTTCTTTTTATCTGTCTCCCTATGCCAACCTGATCCGGATAAAAGATTCACTGTGACTTGTTATGGACTTCTCCATTAGGATTCAGTCTGGTGCATTTTATAGACCTATGTGGAGGAGTGGTGGATGGGAGCTGCATTTCTCTCTTCTGTTCTGCCATCTTAGCTCCACCCAGTATATGATCTTTATACTAAAACCTCCTTATTCTTCTGATTTTTACCATTTCTTTCAGTAACACCACTAGTCACCCAGTCCCTCATTTTTTTGAACCTTGGTGTTATCCTTGACTATTCCCTGTTGTAGATAACCAGCCCCCAAGTGCTACACATTTTTTTCCTGTAATCTCTCTATCATCTATCCCCTCTCCCTCTCATCTACTCTCACAATAACCACCCTAGTACAGGCCTTTGTTTACACTTTCCTGAACTTTATGATAACCCCTTGCAGGTCTTCTCTTGCCTTTCTCCCTATCCGTCATACCACTGTCAAATTCATGTTCTTTATTAATAGCTAGTAATTCTCTGCTCAAAAATCCTTCAAGGCTCCTATTACTCCAGCTCATTCAAGGACCTCCACAATCTAGCACCCCTTCCAAAGTTACATCAAACTACTCCCTTTCATAGTTTATACTTCAACCACGCCTTACTCTTGTTCTTTTGGTCTCTGTTCCTTTGCTCAATCTGTTGGCTATGCTTAGGATGGGCTACCCTGCCTCCTTTTCTATCCTTTAACTCCTCCCTTTCTGTCAAAGCCCTAACTGAAATGCCACTTCTCCTGACAAAGAATTCTCAGATTTACCAAGACCTTTCCTAGAATCCTGCTTGCATTTTTCTTCACTACTTCTATATTATCTTCTATTCTAGTTATTTGTGTACCTATATTTGGTTCTATGCCAATGTCTTACTGGAGAAGACATTAGGTTCTTTAAGACTATCTATACTACTGTATTGCAAACTCTAGCAAGCTGGAAATGCTTTGAATAAAGGCCCAATGATAGACTGTATGTCTGCCATGAAAGGATCAGTTAAGTTTAAAGAAACTCATTATCATAAGGGTGGCTACTGGGAGATAGATTTCTTTGGTCACAACAATTCAAAGATTTATTAGGTTTAGATGAGTTATAATTTGCAAAATAGCTAATAATAATAATAAAATAGCTAACATATAGTACTTACTATGGGTCAGCTAGGTGGCACAGTGGATACAGTACTGGGCCTGGAGTCAGGAAGACCTGAATTCAAATCTGACCTCAAACACTAGCTCTAAATGAGCTTAAATGTAAAATAAGCTAGAGAAGGAAACAGCAAACCATCTTTACCAAGAAAACCCCCTTAAAAAGAGGTCATGAAGAGTCAGACATGACTGAAAATGACTAAACAATAATAACTATGCTAAGCCCTTTACAATTATTATCACATTTGATCCTCACAAAAACTCTGAGAGGTAGCTGTTACTATCCCCCATTTTACAGATGAGGAAAGTGAGGCAAACAGAGATTAAGTGACTTGCCCAGGGTCACTGAAACTGTATTTGAATTCAGGTCTTCCAATAAAGTAAGTAATTTGGTTTGCTGTTACATCCCTACTAAATTATAAGTTCCATGAAGAGTAAGACAATTAGGCTTATGTCATCACACCATGAAATACCTCACTGTGCATCATCCCAATTTAACACAGTGTTTTCTCTAGACAACTAAGAATGTTTCCAGGATTACACCACCTCTAGGTAAGGTAAGCCATATTTTAGACTGATAAGTTCTAGACTACAAAGGATAATAAATAAATGATAGCACATGTAAAGAAACAACGCATTACTACCATATGACTCAAATACATTCCAAAAGCACACCAAAGTCTTAGAAATTTTGTAGTTACATGAACGTAGCTGTTAACTGGATCTCATTAAATTGAGAAGAAGCTTATCCAAATTAAACTATTCTAGAGTAAGGTACATCTTAGCCCATTCTTTGCACAATCAGAAAAATAGTACCTACTCTGTGTGCCAGGTCCCTGTAGAGAAATTATAATGGATGCATTTCAAAGAAAACATAATTTGCTTCGGCCTTTTTTGTGTTTGTGTGCTTGAAACTAGGACAACAAAGTTATTTTTTAAGAGCATGGAAACAAATATTTAATCTTACACTAAGACTACACAAGCTTCATAAAAGACTAAAAACAATTAAAACTGACAAGAAATACAGCTATTTCAATGAAACTTGGTATCAACAATTATGTCATAATTTCATCAGAAAACAATGCTCATTTAAAAATTAATATAATAATCACATAACTTTAAAAGAAATGGATTCTAATAAGAATCTTTTTGTATATTTGTAAATACTAAAAAAGTTTGGCTATCTTTTCCCCCTTACTCTCCTCACCTTTGTTAGTGCCTTTTGCTTCTCTGAATAGAACATTTTAATAACTTTACAAAATTCCTTTGATTCTCATTAATGTCATTTGTGTATGCAATCATCGTTAGTTGCTTGTCATTCAAGTAATGCACAGGTTTATATACAAAATGGCTTACAAATAAATAACCATTTACCCATCTGCTTAGAGTGGGCACTAATTTATGCTATGTTAGGAACTCTATTCCTCTTAGTATTATAAGCTAGTAAAGCACCTGAAAAGGCTAGAAAAAACATTTTTTCCTAGCTTCTTTTTGCTAAAAACAATATAAAAAGGATAAAATGCACTAATGCTGTAACTGGAAGACAAGTTATAAATAAGAATAATTTCAAAGGCTTATAATTATAATTAACTTCATTGCAAACTTTACACTAAATTAGAAAAAGGTCTTATAGCTTTACTCTTCCAAATTAGTTCAACTACATATATTGAATATTACATAAGTGCAAAATCACACATATCTTTGGGACAAATATGTAAAAGTAGCTTCCCATATCAACATATGCAAACATTTAAAGCAAAGTCATTAATTAGCCAATAATTAATGTTTAAAATTAAAATCATTTATTGGATATTTGCTATTAATATAAATCCTTTATGAACAATTTTCAAAACATATTGGTTTAATAGGTGTTTTCCTTTTTTTTTCTTTACAAATATGATCTAGATTTGTGATTTTTATCTGCATATGGAAATCACTGTGTGATAACTCCCTACAATGATCCAGGCCAGAAACTTAAGACTCACTCAAAGTCTTAGAAAATTGCCTGAGGGCACTGAGAAATTAAGTAAGTTGAATACAATAATGCAGCTAATATGTGTCAGAGGCTCAGCAAATCTTCCAGACTCCAAAGCCAGCCCTCTATACATTAGGAATTTCTCTTATTTTCCCAGGTCAGGAACAAAAACAAAACACAACAAAAAACCCTTTTAATCACATTCCCCCGAAACTTAAAACCACTGTACATCCTTTCATGAATAAGAAAGCATCTTAAAGGACCAAACAAAATAATTTTATCAAAGTAACGACTTGCTCAAAGTATTTTGCCCAATACGCTTCTGATTTAAACAGTTTTCCACCAAGAAAAATACTGGGGACGTTTTCTATCCTATTGCTCCATAGCTGATGGACTATCAATTTTAAAAGCATATTCTTATTTTCTACCTACATTTGGGTTATTATGTAATTTCTATTTTCATTAACATCAATATTTATCTTTGTGTATACTTTATGAGCATAAAAGAATGTAATTTCCTTATAGAAATGGCATAAAACTGAAATTAGATCCTACTGAAAACTGAATACTACAAATGTCTATAAATTAACATTTTCCTAAAGATTATGGTAAGGTTTGGATTTCGAATGATATGAAACGTAAATTTTTTTCATAAAAGATTGAGAAAGACGTGGCTTAGCTGGCAACTTGCTTTTGGTTTAACTGTATAAAGAATTTCTGCTGTGTAAAGCTAGATTTAAAAATTAATACACATACTACAATATATACAGAACAGTCTAAATGATTTTATTGGAAGATAAATTAATACACCTAATAAGAAAATATGAACAGGCCAAAGGCCTCTTACAGGCTGTGCTAAAGGGCATTGTCCTTTCTCTCAACTTTCCACTTAGCTACACTTGATTTTATCACAGTACTATATTCTCCTCACCATGATATAACATCCTTTAAGTTACTGGGAAATGTCCTTGGTTCTGAATCAAGTCATTTATTACTGATATCAGAAAGCTTTGCTCTGTGTGCCATGCTCATCTGTAGTGTAATTTAGAATGTAATTTCACAGGCTGCTGCTTCACCTGTAGGGGTACCATCTGGAAAGAGAATTATACCTGACATTTCCCCCCATAATGCTCTAGGGGTATTCTTCCTTCTAAATAAGCAACCTTTACATTTTTAGAAAAATCTTGGATTTACATCTTCAGAATTAATTACTGGGAAGGGAACATATTGCACTAAATCTGGGAATAGATTATACATGTCCAGTAGACTTATTACTGGTTGAAGTGAGAGAAAAGGAAAGCAAAGGAAAGCAAAGTGGCAAAGGAAGGATGGATGTCCACCCTGCCCTATCTTTCTCTGAGACATATGAATGATATAGAAAACTTTCATGCCTGTGGAATAAGTTGCTTCTTTTTACATCATGATTTATTCTATTTATTTCTTTTTATACTCAAATAAGTGATTTACTGAGATTTTTTTCCAACAGATAAACACTGACGACCCAAAAATGGTTCATACATAAGATTAATATTTCAAAGTCTAACTAGTACTTAAATCAATAGTGTATGATCAGGAAACAAATGGTATTTACAATAATTAATTGAAAAAAAAGCCTACAAACACAATACTAATTTGTGAGAGGTATAACCATGCAGTGTATTGAGAAGCAGCCTTAGAGTCAAGGATACATGAGTTTTAAGTCCTGCTTCTGACACAAAGCAGGTCTGTGGCCCCAGCCAATTCACATCATTTGTCAAACCCACAGGTGATGAACATAAAAATTACATACCTTAAAGTTACAAAGTAGGAATTGTGTGTCAGTAATCTTATCTGCCTATATGAATATTTCACATTTTTATTCAAAATTTAGTTTCTATTCCCTTCTCTAATTTACTGGGTTATATTTTATCTTGTACTTTCTCTGTATATTCACTCAGATATTCTTCAAGCCAAATAATTAAGAAATTCAAGAATTAGACCTAAGATAACTGACAATGTTTAACCATTCAATGAATTTCCTCTGAAATATCTTTCATGGTGCTATTTGATAAAAAAAATGGGCAAGAAAATAAGTTAATTATGAATAATAGCTATATTTTCTAATGCAAAGGCAAGGGAAAATATGATGGGGGTAGAGACCAGGGAGTTTAAATTTTTTAAAATTCTAAAAGATGTTCTTCCTAGAGATAATGAGCCACATACACAGTTCCAGTGTTGCTTGGATTGTAAACTCTAAGATCTTCTGGGCAAAGACCTAGTTCAGGAAAACTACGCATTTACCAATTATAAATAAAATTAATCATACTCGAAGCTCAATTTATAGATCTTATAGAGATAAATCATGATAAAACATCACACATTTAAAAAATAATGATCATCACAGATATAAAAAATCTATGGATCTATGATCTTACCAAAGTGCACATTTCCCTCTACTGCTACTGATAACAACTGTGGTGATAATGATCAAAGATCTTTGCCACCCATTCAATAGGCCTCCAGTTGGGCCAGTTAAGAGAGACCTGATCAGAGTCAGGCCTACACCTTTGTGATGCCAATCACTGGTGAAGGATCTTTCCCACACCCTTTTGCTGACTGGATGTGAAGCCCTTGGGCCATTGAGAACTGAGAATTCAGAATCCAGCCCAAGGAGGAGAAGTAAGAATTCTGAGAAGACAGAGCTGCAGAAAGAGTGTGGAGGGGAGAGTGGAAACTAGGGAGCTGCAGAGACTAGAGAACTGAGGGGGGAGAGAACACAAGCAAGTAGATAGTTAGGATTCATGAGTGTTTACAGGGAAGTCCCAGCAGGGGGAAAGGTTACAGAACGACTTGGTTCTTTGCTATAATACAGTGTTGTAATTTCCTTGTTGCTACATTGAGGTGGGCTTACTGGTTTTGGAATATAATTACTGCTACATTGAATTGGAGTTATTGGTCTTGGGGTTTGATCTTCTGGTGTCTAAATAAATGTTATGCTTCCTCTGCCTTCTACCTACAGAGGTTTTCATATTTTGCAATTCTGAACTATACAGACATTCATCCTCAAGGTCATGAATGTTGCCTTACTGATACAACAACCATTTATGCATTCTTATTCTGTGTGATTCTTATAGATACTTAATATTAATACGTATCTCTGATCTTAGCAGCTTGGACGTTTCCTCCAATACTGCAGATTGCAACCTATCTCTCTGTCTGCCAATCCGGGGCAACTTTCTGTCCATGTCTGACAATAAATTCACCCCTGAGGGCCTATCAATATGTGGGAGTTTCCTTTTCCTCTGGTCATTTTTTGCTATGTCACATAACCAGTCCATTTTCTTTTTCTGTCATACCTGATGATAGTCTAGACACTCCTTGTCTATCGTAAGTTGTACTGTGCTCACACTCACCATGTGCCTCTCCGCTGCCCTCTATGCCACATTCATTTTGAATTTTTTCGAGGATCTTGATTTCCATATTATGCAGCCATATAACAACATTGGTAGAATACCACATTCTACAAGATGGGACTTTCTTTCCATGGAAATTTAGGGTCATTAAAGGTACACTGCAATTTCCTGAAGACAACCCAACTCACATTGCTATTTAACTCTAGTCTCAACTTGTCCATTTGTACTTTCTGTCCCAGACAGCAATACTGATGGTTGACTTCTATAAATCGTTCATCCAATTGCATATTATAGTCTGGGTTCAAGGTATTCTCCATACACTGTTCTTTCCCTTGTAGATGGTCAAGTCAAAGGCTAGAGTACACATGCAGCTCTTCAGAAGGCTCTCCAATGTTATGGTGCTTGGTGCAACTAGTACAATGTCACGTGCAAATGGGAGTGACTGAAAGACCTTGCCCTTCCCTGAGAATTCCTCTTCAACGTGGACTCTACACTAGACCTCTTTCATCACAGTGACAAACACCTTTAACAAGCGTATTGTAGAGGGCCAGCTCTAAGAAAGTCCATTCTGGGACAAGATACAGGCCAGAGGCCTGTTCTTGCTCCTGGGCTGATAACTTGGCACGTGGGCTCTCCACCCCGCCTTGGCATGCACATGCTGCTCAGGATGAAGGCTCTTCAAGCCTCCTTGGTATACATGTGCTCTATCCAAAACCCCCGCAGCACATATGTGACAAATACCACCCGTGGTCTATTAACACAATATTGTTTATGGCAAAATGGGAACAAAAGCAGGAAGTCATGCATTATGCAAATGCCTCTCACATGGATTTGTTGATTCTGCTTGCCTAAAAGGTATATAAGCCTTGTTCCTCAGTTAAATAAACAGAGCTGTTCTTCACTCTCCTACCTGGCCCATGTTTTTCTTTTCATTCTCTGCAGCATTCGCCCATCTCTGGCCATTTTGGCACCACAGCCGCTGGCAGCAGCATATATCCCTGATTTATGGTTTGCCTGATACTTATGATCAGAGAGTTCAACGAAGCATTTTTTTTTATCTTTTATATCCTTTAAGGACTCTTTTCCAAACATTCCTACTAATTCTCCATAAAGGAGCTACCCAATGAGATTGGGTAGGAGAGAAAGTCTTCTTTCTCTGAACTTTTTAATAGTTTATAGATACCAGTCCAACATCTAGGCTTCTCATTTGCTATCCCTTACTTTCTTTATATGACTGAATTAGCATATGTTTTTAATGGTATCTCTTTTGTGAGTTATCACTTTCATACATAAACTAGAAACTACTTATGCCAATCATGCATTTTTCAGTGCCTTTTCAGTAACTTAAAGGTCTATTTCTTCTGAAATTGTGGATTTCATAATTTATAGCCACAGGGAATTACAAGCAGAACACTAGTTTTGAAAAGAAGAGTGTTTGTGGCAGGCAGAAGCCTAGGAACATTGAACATACTGAGTAAATTCTCAAACTTCTACATCCCCCAAACTGGTTTTTGAGGACAGTTTAAATATTATTAGTGAAAGGGAGCTCACTACTGTACACAGTTGACTAATCTATTTTCCAAAGTTCTAATTGTTAGAATTTTTTTTCCTACGTTGAATACCTTGTGCCTTTCACTCACTAGACCTAGTTTTCCCTTACAGAGCTACTCAGAATAAAAATCTTTCTTCTTCATTAAAAGACTTCAAACCTTTAAAGACAGCCATCACTTCTCTTCCTAAGTCTTCTATTTTCTAACTTAAACATTCCCAGTTCACTCAACTATTTCTCAAAGAACAAGTTATATTTTAGTTTTAGTCACCTCACCATTCTGTTTTCCTCTGAGAGCCAACTAATGGTTAATTTTTGCATACTATGTAACATATACTATACCGTGTCCACAAAAATATACTGAGTCTTTGTCAAGTGCCTAGTTAAAATTTTCATGTTATGTCTACAGTATTCCTCTAATCTATCAGTCCAATAAACCCTAACACAGAAGATGACTAAGTTTGGTATGACTTCTTGTTTTTAGTAAATATAGGCCTTAGTCTAGTAATCATTTTCCAAGTACCCACAAATATACATTTTGAAAATTCAATCTAGAATGTTGTCAAGGAATGGAGTAAAGAGATAGATAGTTGGTCTTTAGTTTACAGAGACCACTTTTTTTGAAAACCAGAATGGCACCTGCCCATCTCTAGGACTGTCGCACATCTCCCATTCTCTGCCATTTGCAAATTATCAATAATAGTCACTAGGGAGTCATAATTGCAAGCTTCTCTCTGTAGCTTGTGATATAATCCACCCAGGCTGAGGATCTGAATCTCACAGATGAGCAAAGAGATCCTTTGCTGCAGTACACTTCTACAATCTGAAAAAAAACACTCTCTCCCATAATGAATCACTTATGAAAAAATAGGATGAATTTAAAAAATATAGGTGGGACTTGCAAAACAGACATAAATTAAGAGTTCATTATGGGATGTTCAGAAAAACTTGGGGAGGCTTATAGGAACTGATGCAATATGAAGTGAACAGAACCAGGAGAACATTCTACACAGTAACATCAACATTGTAAGGATGATCAAGAATGAAAGATTTACCTACTTTAAGCAATACAATGATCTAAGACAATTCCAAAGGACCCATGATGAAAAATGCTATGTATCTCTAGAGGGAAAACTGATGAATTCTAAATGAGGTCTGAAGCATACCTAAAAAAATTTTTTCTTTATGTTTATTGTTTTATTTTGTTGGTGTTTTCTTTTGCAACATGGCTAATATGGAAATGTTTTGCATGTCTTCACATATATAACAGGTATCAAATTGCT
Source organism: Trichosurus vulpecula (assembly GCF_011100635.1). Classification (NCBI taxonomy): domain Eukaryota; kingdom Metazoa; phylum Chordata; class Mammalia; order Diprotodontia; family Phalangeridae; genus Trichosurus; species Trichosurus vulpecula. The sequence continues at coordinate 233,038,690 of NC_050578.1, read as the reverse complement.
TGCTTCTCAAGGAGTGGAGATGGTTGGGAGAGAGAGAATTTGGAGCTCAAAATTTTTAAAAAATGATTGTCAAAAATTTTTTACATGTAACTGGGACAGATTTAACATATATATATATATATGCATACACACACACAGTACACTCATTATTCATTATTATTCATTATCATTATTATTATTATATTATACTCATTCACATTACAATGTGAGTCAGAAATCACAAAGTACAGAGTTGGAAAGGACCTCTGTGGCCATCTGATACAGCTCTTACCTGAAAAAGATTACCACTTCAACATTTGCCTGAAGATCTCCAACAACATAAACTGAAACCCATTACATCCAAAGGCAGCCCATTTCACTTTTGGCTCTAATTACTCCCTTAGAGAAAGCTCATCCACTTTTTTATTTTAATTAGCAAGCATCAAAAAGAATTAATCTCTCTCTTTTACTACTCCCCTCACCCCCACCCACACTGGGAATATTAAATAAAAAAAAATAAAGCTCTCATTATGTAGCTGCATAGTCTGGCAAAACAAATTCCCACATTAGTTATATCCAAAAATATATGTGTCACTGTTCACTGTCATTGTTTTAAATTCACCACCTTCTTGTCAGGTGCTAAGTGGCATGTTTCATCTTCATTCTTTGTTCTTGTGGTTTATCATTGCATTGATCAGAGTTCTAAAGTCCTTCAAAGCTATTTTGCTCTATAAGATTGTCCCTGTATAAATTGTTCTTCTAGTTTTGCTCACTTTGTTCTACATCAACTTCTAGTGGTCTTTCCAGTTCCCTCTGAAATTGTCCATTTTATCTCTCATCAATTTTTAAAATTTCAGCTATCATTTTTATACCACGCTGCCGGTCCTCCAGTCTCCACCTCAATCTAAAACTGAAGATCCTACTCTGTGACCCTGGGCTTAATTGGTGATTATCACCTTATCCTACTTTGTCTCAGATCCACTGTGGTACTTCTAAGTCATCTATCTCCATATAACAGGCTCTGATTAAAATGAAGGTACCAACTGAGACTGTGGAGGCTCTGACTGGTAAATTTCATTTTATCTTGCCCAGTGTCAGGTCTACCACTAAATCACTTTCTCTACCCTTTCCCAACTTAATCTCTAAGAACACTAACATTCCTGGGAAGGACATGACAATCAACTGCCCCATGACACTAATCACCATATAGTCTGACTTTTCTGTCAAAAAACTCCTCTCTGGTCACTACTCCTCTATCTGTATTGTTTTCCCTTACTAGACTGTAAGATCCTTGAGGACAGGATCTGTCTTCTTTGCTAATAATTGTATTCCCAGAGCTTAGCTCAGTGCCTGGGACATAGTGAGCACCTTATGAATTTATTCATCTGGATGACTCAAATCTTTATTTCTAGCCCAAACTTCTCTTTGAGTTACAACTCCTTAGCTTCCTCATTTGTAAAATGAAGATAATAATAACACCTACCGGGAAAGGACTGAAAAATAAATGAGAAGCTAGAACTAAAGCACTTTACAAACCTTGAAACACTTGAGCCACTATATAATTTCTAATTGTCTGTAGGAATTTCTATCTAAATGTTCCAGTATCAAACCAAACTAAATATATATACATATATATATATAACATATATATGAAATTTGAACTCATCCTACTCCTTCCACTTACAAATAACCAGCTTCTGCTCTGGTACCTTCAATCTTTGTCCTTCTATTCTTGATGCTTTGCTCAGATTCAGATAATGAAAATGGTACATGAGCTTATCTATTCAAAAGTTCCCTTCAATGATTCAAATGCAACCCATCTATCCCTTCCCACCATGAAGGACTCTCACCCACTTACACCCAAAAGTTTACCACAGAGGGCCAACACAACATGTTAGGAATCAGACATACACCTACAAGCCCTCATTTTTGCCATGCAAACAGCCCATCTTCTCTTCTTATCACACAATTCCTCAATGACATTTTTTACTTTTGTTCTTTGGAATTCTTTATTGTTTGGTTATAAGACAGTCAGTCAACAAGCAATTTATGAATCATGTGCTATGTGCCAGGCCCTGTACTAAGCAGCAGAAATAAAAAGAAAAGCAAAAGACAGTCTCTATCTTGAGGAGTTCACAATCTAATGGGGAAGAAAACAAGCAAATATTAACAGGGATTGGGGGAATTATAGCAGGAATGTAGGGATGGTTTAACATAAGGAAACCTATTAACATAATTGATTATATTGATAAAAAAGTTTTAAAAAATCATATAATCTTATCAATAGATGCAGAAAAAGCTTTTAATTAAAATACAACATTCATTCTTATTAAAAACATTTGAAAGCATAAATGTAAATGGATTTTTCCTTAAAATGATGAGAAGCACATACCTAAAACCATCAGTAAGGATTATTTGTAATGAGGATAAGCTAGAAGCATTCCAAGTAAGATAAAGAGTGAAGTAAGATAAAGAGTGAAATAAGGATGCCCATTACCATCAATATTATTCAATACTATATTAGCAATGCTAGCAATAAAAGAAAAAGAAACTGGAGGAAATCAGAATGGGTAAATGAGGTAATAAAACTATCTCTTTTCACAAGTGATATGATGAAATACTTGGAAAATTTTGGAAATTCAGCTAAAAAAGTTAGTTGAAACAATTAATTCTTTCTAGCAGAGCCACAGAATATAAACCCATTTAAATCATCAGCATTTCTACATGCCACCAGCAAAATACTGCAAGAAGAGATAGTTAAGAGCTACTTAATTTAAAATAACTGTAGACAGTATAAAATACATAGGAAATACATGAACATAATTATAAAACACATTTTACAAATGTCAGATTTAAATAATTGGAGAAATATTCATTGTTCATGGGTGGAAATAGACAATATAATAAAAATAACAATCCTACATAAATTAAAATACTTGTTCAATGCCATTGCAATTAAATTACCAAAAAAATATTTTACTGACCCAGGAAAAATAACAAAATTCATTTGGAAGAACAGATCAAAAATGTCAAAGGAATTAATGAGAAAAAATGCAAAAGAAAGAAGCTTAGCAGTACCAGATATTGAACTATAATACATGGCAATAATTATCAAAACTATCTGGTATTGGCTAAGAACTAGAAAGATCGATCAGTGGAACAGAGTGGACATACAAAACACAGTAGTAAATGACTATAGTAACCTTGTATTTGACTAATGTAAAGATTTAAGCTTTTAGGATAAGAATTCACTATTTGGTAAAAACTATTAGGAAAACTATGAGGCGGTCTGGCGAAAACTGGGCATAGACCAACATCTTCTATCATTTACCATATGACCTAGATATAAAGGGAGAAATCATATGAAAATTAGAAGAACATGGAACATCTTACCAATTAGACTTATGGATTAGATAAGAATTTATGAATAAGCAAGAGATAGAGAGCACTGTGAAATGTAAAATGGATAATTTTTATTATATTAAATTAAAAAGTTTTGTACAAATAAAACCAAAGCAGCCAAGATTAGAAAGAAAGCAAAAGGGACTTCCGGGGGAGGAGCCAAGATGGCTGCTGGAAAGCAGTGAGCTCCCCGCCGAGTCCCTCCAAAAACCTATAAAAAATGGCTCTGAACCAATTCTAGAACTGCAGAACCCACAAAACAGCAGAGGGAAGCAGGGCTACAGCCCAGGACAGCCTGGATGGTCTCTGGGTGAGGTCTATCCCACACGGACCTGGAAGCTGGGAGCTAGGAGCAGAGCAGAGCCCAGCGTGAGCGGCTCGGACCAATCAGACCAGGAGCCAGGCGGAGCGGGCCCTAGCACCCTGAATCAGTGAGCTGCCGCAGTTACCAGACTTCTCAACTCACAAACACCAAAGACAGCAGAGAAGGTTAGTGGGAAAAGCTGCAGGAGTGGAAGGAGTTCTCCCTTTGGCCACCGCCCCTAGGGCAGCGGAGGTGGGGCAGCTACAGCTGCTGTTGCATCCGGCCTCAGGCCCACCTGGTGGGAGGAATTAAGTGGCGGATCAGAGCAGGAGTGCACAGCCTGCTGAAGATCTAAGCCCAGTCCGGGTTGGGGGTTCTGTGGCAGAGCTGGCGCATCCCCCCCAAACGTGGAACGTAGAACTCTTTAGTCTACAAGCAGTCATACCATGCTGAAAAACTCAAGAGTCAAGTTAGTTGGTTGGGAATATGGCCAGGCAGCGAAAACACACCCAGATTCAGTCTCAGACTTTGGATTCTTTCTTCAGTGACAAAGAAGACCAAAACATACAGCCTAAAGAAGTCAACAAAGTGCAAGAGCCTACACCAAAAACCTCCAAGAAAAACATGAACTGGTCCCAGGCCATGGAAGAGCTCAAAAAGGATTTGGAAAAGCAAGTTAGAGAAGTAGAGGAAATATTGGGAAGAGAAATGAGAAGGACGCGAACAAACCATGAAAAACAAGTCAATGACTTGCTAAAGGAGACCCAAAAAAATACTGAAAAATATACTGAAGAAAACAACACCTTAAAAAATAGACTAACTCAAATGGCAAAAGAACTCCAAAAAGCCAATGAGGAGAAGAATGCCTTGAAAGGCAGAATTAGCCAAATGGAAAAGGAGGTCCAAAAGACCACTCAAGAAAACACTACCTTAAAAATTAGATTGGAGCAAGTGGAAGCTAGTGACTTTAGGAGAAATCAAGATATTATAAAACAGAACCAAAGGAATGAAAAAATGGAAGACAATGTGAAATATCTCATTGGAAAAACCACTGACCTGGAAAATAGATCCAGGAGAGATAATTTAAAAATTATTGGACTACCTGAAAGCCATGATCAAAACAAGAGCCTAGATATCATCTTTCAAGAAATTATCAAGGAAAACTGCCCTGATATTCTAGAGCCACAGGGCAAAATAGAAATTGAAAGAATACACTGATTGCCTCCTCAAATAGATCCCAAAAAGAAATCTCCTAGGAATATTGTCGCCAAATTCCAGAGCTCCCAGATCAAGGAGAAAATACTGCAAGCAGTCAGAAAGAAACAATTTGAGTATTGTGGAAACACAATCAGAATAACACAAGATCTGGCAGCTTCTACATTAAGAGATCGAAGGGCTTGGAATACGATATTCCGGAGGTCGATGGAGCTTGGATTAAAACCTAGAATCACCTACCTAGCAAAACTGAGTATCATGCTCCAAGGTAAAATATGGACTTTCAATAAAATAGAGGATTTTCAAGCTTTCTCAGTGAAAAGAACAGAGCTGAATAGAAAATCTGACTTTCAAACACAAGAATCAAGAGAAGCATGAAAAGGTAAACAAGAAAGAGAAATCATAAGGGACTTACTAAAGTTGAACTGTTTTTTTTTACATTCCTACATAGAAAGATGATGCGTATGATTCATGAGACCTCAGTATCATAGTAGCTTAAAGGAATATGCATATATATATGTTTATGTGTGTGTGTATATATATATATATATATATATATATATATATATATATATATATATATACAGAGAGAGAGAGAGAGAGAGCGCAGACACAGGGTGAGTTGAAGATGAAGGGAAGATATCTAAAAGAAATAAAATCAAATTAAGGGATGAGAGAGGAATATATTGAGAGAGGGAAATAGGGAGAGATAGAATGGGGTGGATTATCTTGCATAAAGGTGGCAAGAGGAAGCAGTTCTGTGGGAGGAGGGGAGAGGGCAGGTGAGGGGGAAATGAGTGAATCTTGCTCTCATCAAATTTGGCCTGAGGAGGGAATACCATACATACTCAATTGGGTATCTTACCCCACAGGAAAGAAGGAGGAAGAAGATAAAAAAAAGGGGGGGGGGATGATGGAGTGGAGGGCAGATGGGGGTGGAGGTAATCAAAAACAAACACTTTGGAAAGGGGACAGGGTCAAGGGAGAAAATTCAATAAAGGGGGTTACGTTGGGAAGGAGCAAAATATAGTTAGTCTTTCACAACATGAGTATTGTGGAAGGGCTATACATAATGATACACATGTGGCCTATGTTGAATTGCTTGACTTCTTAGGGAGGGTGGGTGGGACGGGAAGAGGGGAGAGAATTTGGAACTCAAAGTTTTAAAAACAGATGTTCAAAAACAAACAAAAAAAAAGTTTGCATGCAACTAGAAAATAAGATACACAGGCAATGGGGCATAGAAATTTATCTTGCCCTACAAGAAAGGAAGGGAAAAGGGGATGGGAGAGGAGTGGGGTGACAAAAGGGAGGGCTGACTGGGGAACAGGGCAACCAGAATATACGTCATCTTGGAGTGGGGGGGAGGGGAGAAATGGGGAGAAAATTTGTAATTCAAACTCTTGTGAAAATCAATGCTGAAAACTAAATGTGTTAAATAAATAAATTAAAAAAAAAGAAAGCAGAAAATTGGAGGGGGGTGGAATTTTAGACAGTTTTTCGGATAAAAGTCTCATCTCAAATGCTTAGAGTACTTGTCAAATTTATAAGAATGAGTTAAAGGATATGAACAAGCAGTTTTTTGATAGAGGAATCAAAACTATATATAGTCTTATGAAAAAATGTTCTAAATCATTATTGATTAGAGAAATGCAAATTAAAACAATCTTGAGATATAATTTTTCATTTATTAGATTGGCAAAAATGATTGAAGGGGAGGGCAACAAATTTGGAGGGGATGTATAAAAATTAGGACACATTCACTGTTGGTGGAACTGTAGACTAATCCAACCATTTTTGGATAGCAATCTAGAATTATGTCCAAAGAATTATAAAACCATGTATACCCTTTGACTCAGCAATGCTACTATTAGGTCTGTATCCCAAGGTGATTAAGGAATAAGGGAAAAAAAAAACAAAAAACCTTATGTGTTCTAAGATATTTATAGCAACTCTCTTTGTGGTGGCAAAGAACTGGAAATTGAGGGGATATTCATCAACTGGTGCATGGCTAAACAAGTTGTGGTATATAATTTTAATGGAATACTATTGTGTAATAAGAAATATTGAGCTGGCTGACTTTAGAAAAATATGGAAAGACTTGTATGAAATAATGAAGAATGAAAGAATAGAACAAAGAAAGCACTGTATATGGTAACAGCAGTATTTTCTAAGAACAATTGTGAACAACTAAGTCATTTTTAAGATCACAAATATTCAAATCAACTACAAAAGAACCTATGAAGGACGATGTTATTCACCTCCAGAGAAAGAACAGATAAAGAGAACTATGCATAGTATAGTTTTGCATAGACATGAGCATCTACTGGTGGCCTTCTCTAGAGCAGGTTAGGAAGAATGAAAAAAATTTAAACGCACAGCAGAGAACAAAAGAAAACTCAGAAAGAAGCACAGAAAAGGAAAGTAGCTTTGAAAACAATGAATAGTATTTATTACATAGGTTTTTGCTGTTCTAAATTTTTATTTATTTTTAAAATTATTTTTGTTTACATTTTAGGTTCCAAACTGTCTCTATCCTTCCCTCCCCACCTGGCACTAGAGAAGGCCACTATTTGATGCAGATTAATAAATATATGTAAAAATCACACTACGCATACTTCTAATAATAAGTGCTTTCTCTGGAGGTAGATAGTATCTTGCTTTATAGGTCCTTTATAGTTGATTTGAGTTTTGATAATACTCAGAACAACTTGGTTGTTCGTGATTATTCTTCAAATGATGCTGCTGTTGCTGTATACTACATTCTCTTGGTTCTGCTCACCTCACTTTTCATTATTTCATGCAAGTCTTTCCATGATTTTCTAAATTCAACCTGCTCATCATTTCCTACCGTGCAGTAATATTCCAACACAATCATTTACCACAACTTGTTTAGCCATTCCCCAATTCATGGGCATCTCCTCAATTTCCAGTTCTTTGTCACCACAAAGAGAGCTGCTATAAATACTTGACAACATATAGGTTCTTTTCCTTTTACCCTGATCACTTTGGGAAGCAGACCTAATAGTGGTATTACTGGGTCAAAGGGTATAGCCAATTTTATAACTTTCTGAGCATAATTTCAGATTGTTCTCCAAAATGGGCAGACCAATTCACAGACCCACTAACAGTGTATTAATGTCCCAATTTTTCCACATTCTCTCCAACACTTGTCATTTTCCTCTTCTATCATTTCAGCCAATCTGATACGTGTGAGACGACATCTCAAGTTGTTTCAATATACTTGTGTTAATTTGCATTTCTCTAATCAATAATGATTTAGAGCATTTTTTTCATATGACTATATATATATGTGTGTGTGTGTGTGTGAATGTGTGTGTATATGTGTGTGTGTGTATATGTATATGTATGTATGTGTATGTATGTGTATGTATATATATATATATGCCATACAGTTTTTCAAAAAAAGTAAACAGTGTGAAATGGAAAAAAAAAAATAAAAAGTATAGCAGGGGATTGGGAAAAGCATTTTAAACCTTATAACCCTGGCCAATTCCAATCAAGCTAGGAACTGAGAGAATTACAGTTTATTCTTTCTTCTCCCAGACCCAAATATCTAATCCATTACTAAGTCCTGATCTATTCTTCTTTCATATTCCTACTGGTAATACCTGCACAGAAGATCTAATCACTCATTCCTATATGCAACAACCTCCTACTTCTCATATGCTTTCCTCCAGTACAGGGGTTCTTAACCATTTTTTCTGTTATAGACCTTTTTGTAAGTCTGGTGAAGCCCACAGACCCCTTTTCAGAATAATGTTTCTAAATACATAAACTAAAATACAAAGAATTACAAAGGAAACCAATTACATAAAAATACAATTCTCGAAATATTAGAGAAAAAAGTTCATGGGCCCTATTTTAAAAACCTATGCTCTAGCATGTGCCTTTTCCATTCCATTTTGCAAAATGCCATTTATCTTTCTGAACTCTGTCATTTCTTGGCTCAAAAATTACTACTTTATGAACTTCATCAGGTCAGGGGCTGTCTTATAAACTCTTTATTATCTATATCTCTCCTAGTGCTTAGCACTGTCCTCTGTACCTAACAGGTACCTAATATTTTTTGAAACTGATTTATAGCTTTACCACCAACCATTAAAAACAAATACACAAAAACAACCTCTAATCCCCCAACTGGTTAGCCTCAACTTACATTTTTGCAGACAAATGTTGTACTTTCTTGCCTCTGTGCCTTTATTCCTGCCATTTCCGTTGCTTGAAAGACCTATTCCAGCCCCCAATAATTATTTTATTCAACGCTCAGCTCAAATTCTACCTTTTCTATGAGATTATCCTATATTATCTCCATTTAGAATTGATCTGGACTTTCTCTTCTACCCATTATTAGCTATGTCATTTGTGTACTGCCTGACACTACAGTTCTATGGGTGCTTTTATCCTCAATAGATTTTAAGCTCTTGGAAGTAAAGGACTACATTATATGTTTCTTTGTGCCACAGTCCCTGATAGGAATGGTTTGGTGGAAGGGAATCATGAAAAAGGTTTGAAAAAAGGGAGAGAGAGGGAAAAGCATCAATAATTGGTTAAGGGACCAAGTAGTTTTTGGCTAAAGATGGAAGTCCTTTATCCTCTAGCTCTAGCACACAATATAAAATTTAGAAAAAGAAAATGAAAAGCAGAGTTATGACATACTCATGCTATGAAGAAAATTGTTTCAATTATAGAGTTAAGGAAACTTCCAATAAAATCTGCCACAGCTCACATTTTGGAAGGCACGACTAAAGCTGTATGTCATGTTACTTGACTTAGAGACTCTATTATGTCAGAATTAATTCAGAAACACATAAAGGAAACAATTTATTATATGCATTTCATGCTCAAATACCTTAAAAAAAAACTGATTCTATTTGTATTCATACCCTACTGTGAATTTAAGTAAATAGATGGAGAATAAACCTAAAAGGAAGGTTTAATAGCTGAAATGTGATATGAGCTATTAAAAACGCAAATCAAACACATCCAGACATGTTCACAGGACTCTGAGTTTACATGGTGACTATATCATCACTTCAAAACAGAATTAGAAGTTTTTGAGGTAAAAAAATCAAAACTTATCAAATACAAAATTGTCTTTGATAATCTACCTACTTACATTCAAGCACCAATAACACTCACCTTCTTTCCCTTTGAGATTCTATATGCAAACACCAATCCTCCATATACACTCAATTTATTCCTGGCAATAGGTAGAGAGATATAAGTTGCAGGTGATAGCAAGAAATTCCTTTATTATATACTTCTGTTCTCTCTACAAAGGAGAACAATCTCCAGATGGGTAAGGATTGAATAACTGTTAACAAGGAAGTTAACTCAAGAAAGGAAATAGTAAGAGTTGCCCACTCCCTCAGTAACTTCAAGTTTCCATCACCAGCCACTGAAAGGTTATTTAGATAGGGCTGCTAAACTGGTGCCTGGTTCTCTGGGCAATCTCAAAACCAGAGGGAAGGCATAGAATTGGAGATGAGGAAATACTGCCCAAATTTTTAGAAAATAAAATATGTGCATTTAAAATTATAATCCATGGGCTTGGCAATTTAATTCCTGGTAAAATTCTAGAAATGATTTTAAAAGGGATGGTTTATGAAGTTTTAGAATAAGAAGAGCTAGTAGATGGTGTCAGACCAGAATCATTAGACTGACATTAAGTAAGACCTGCCCTCAGATATTTGGCAAGTCTGGAGCACAATCACTTTGTGGTTCTCATGGCTGAAATGAGGAGGGAGATGCGAAAAAAGGGGAGCTTTGGGGGACTAGGAGACCAGATACAGGAGAAAGGAACTCTGTGGCTACAACAATGTTAGGCTCGAATGGAAAGCCCTGTCAGTGAGATAAGGAGGGAGCCATCGCTGACCTGTAGGAGTAGGCCAATGTGCTTAAGGAGCTTGACAGGGGAAGAAAATGTACAGTCAGTTCTGCCGTAAAACTTGCTTTGAAAATAAGAATTTGTGAATGTGAAAATGTAAAATGAAAAATGTGAATTTCAAGTTTGCTTATACAACATCTCACCCATAAGAAACAGAGAGAATGCAGGGAACTGCCCCACTTCACAATATCTCACAAGCTGCAGTCCTTCTAATGCCTTCTTTCACAAGCAATGTCAGGTCTTTACCAAGATAAAGTTGCATATTTATTGTATATCTTCCAGTACACTCAGAGTGATGGTTTGCAGAGGAGAGCTGGTCCACATACTTTGTCTCCTTCCTTCTCCCAGGGCTGAAGCCCCTGAAACTCCAAGCTGCCGCTGCAAGCAGCTGAGGCCATCCTCTTGCCCATAGCCTCAACTGCCACCACTATTTATTAACCATTCAACACATATAAAACTAAGTTACCATTTTTATTAGGTTCCTACCTTTTTTTTAAATGTATCACTAAGTTTTTTAATGTAGTTCCCCCACACAATTTTTCCTATAAAACTTATGGTTTTCATGGAGATTTTGAAAAGGAACCTATATCTCACGTTATAGCAGGACAGACTATTCCAAGAATCAGTATCCCCAGGCTCTTGCTAATGGTTTTTGAAAAGCTGGATCAACAGCATAAAGCAAATGAAAGTAAAATGTTTTTGTACAGTGACTATTTAGAGAGAGAGAGATAAACACCTCTTTAGATCAATAGACTACCAATGGGAAGTACTCTGCTGACCAGGAGCTCCCACTGGAGAATGTGTTGAATCCTGACAAGATTAGGGTTTTAAGGGATGAAAAACAGAGTGGGTCTGGGGATGAGATTTGGGAAATGTTGGTGGGGGTAAGAAAGCTTCGGGTTTACCCTATTACTATTTCCTAGAAGGTAACTTCCTCCATGGGGAGTCAGAGGGTGAGGTTTTCACAATCAAGGAAATCATAAGACTATAAGAGAAGTTTAAATAACAACTCCATGATGTGTTAAAAGTCATCTTCTCCATACTCTCTCCTCTATAGGTTTTCATGACACAGTTCTCTCCTGGTTCTCCTATTTGCCTAAACACCATTTCTCCACTTCCTTTGTTAATTCTTCATCCATGTGACATCTTCCTAACAAGAGTGTTCCTTTTTTTTCCTATACTGTCTCAAATCTCATCAGCTCCCAGAGGTTCGAGGTTGTCCCATGAGGTTGATCCATACTAAGGATTTTTCCCCCAAGCCCTCCTCTCTTCTGAACTTTCCTATTACTGTTCATTGTGCCACCATTCTTCTGGTCACCCAGACTTACAAACTAGGTGTCATCCTTAACATATGCAAGGTTGCCATGTCCTGTTGATTCTACCTTAACAATCCTTCTTTTTAAGCCTCCTCTCCTCTGGCACCGTTGCCTCCCTGGCACAGATCCTCATCACCTTACACCTGGACCACGGCAACAGCCGGCTCGTTGATCTCCCTGACGCAATTCTCCTTAATTCAATCTATCCTCCAGTCAAGATGCCAAAGTAATTTTCCTCAAGTGTAGCTCTGACTATGTCCCTCACCTACTCAGTAAACTCTTAATAACTTCACAAATCTAAAACACTGCCACCAAATGTTGTTTCTGTTTTCACAACACATCTCACATATGGCCCCTTCTCTTCCCTCATAGAGATACCATCCTAGTCCAGACCCTCATGACTTCTTGCCTGAATTACTGTAACAGCCTTAACTGGTCTGTTTCAAGTCTCTCCCCACTTCCATGCATCTTCTCTTTGGATGCCAATGTGACTTTTCTAAATCATAACTCTGACTGTCAATCTCTATTGGATGAGCTCCAATGACTGAATCATTAGACTCAATTACCTCCAAAATAGAATATAAAGTTGTCTATTTGGCATGTAAAATGCTTAATCTTGGCCCCTTCCTACCTTTCCAAGCTCCTTGCCTCTTACTCCCCTTTCCACACATCCTGTGATCCAGTGATCCACCTCACTAAGCAGGTCCTTCAACGTGACAAGCCATCATACATCTCTGTGCCTTTGCTGTTCCCCACGCCTGGAGTGAGCTTCCTCCTCATTCCTGCCTCAGTTTCCCTGACTTCCTTCAAGGCTCAGTTCAAATCCAATCTTAGGCAGGCTGTGTGTATGTGTGTGTGTCTATGTTCATTTCCCCCCTCCCTCCCTGAAGCTACTAATGCCTTCCCTTTACAGATTAATTTATATATTTTCCCATTAGAATGAGAGCTTCTCATAAGCAGGAAATGCATTGTGCCCTTCTGTATACAGTAGCTATCACACAGTAATAAATGCTCCTTTACTGATGCACTGATAATGGTTACTGAGGGAATAGTCAAAACTGCAGAGTTCCACTGTTTGGGAGAATTCACAGAACTGATTTTGCCATGACAGTTAAACACCCTGCAAGGGAACTGTTCTTTGTCTCTTTTCACATGGTTAAGATGGGGAGTTCACTATAGCTAGCCCCATAAAGATAAATTTCCTTTACAGTTGATTTTCTAACTGGAGTCAACAAGGGAAGGAAATCCCTAGGTGTGATGAACTGGACTTATGCCTCAACCCCACTGCCATTACTACCTTTCATCAAGAACAATCAGATTCTGCCTCCAACTGCCAAATGTTAGGTTGTAGCAAGAGATCTCCATCCCTCCACTACCAAACACACATGGGCAGGTCAACTTGTGAAATTACAGCACGCTATTTCCCCCCCCATTAGAATATAAGCAATTAATGACCATGATCCAAAGGACCATTTAAGAAGTATACTGTCCACCTCCTGACAGAGAAGTGATGGACTCAGAATGTAAAATGAGAGACAGTTTTTGGATACAGCCAATGTGGGGATTTGTTTGGTTTAACTATACATATCTTACTTTAACTATATTATATATTTTACTTTATATACATATATACTTTATATATATATATATATATATACACATATTAACTATACAAATTTGCTACAAGGGTCTTGATTTTTATTTTCCAGTGGGCATAAAATTGGGAGGGAAGAAAAAGAGATTTTTATTAATGATTAAAGAATATTAAAAAAAAATTTTAAAAAGCAGCTTATCATTGTTTGGTCCCTTCCAATTGATTATATGTATTTACCTTTCTAGGTTTCTATTTTTTTTTCTTTTTTGAGAGGCAACTGGGGATAAGCAACTTGCCCAGGGCCACACAGCTAATAAGTGTCAAGTATCTGAGGCCATATCTGAACTCAGGTCCTCCTAACTCCAGGGCTGGTTCTCTACTCACTGCACCACCTAGTTGCCCTTCGAGGTTTCTCTTGTCTCCTGTGTTTGCATTTTATAGGTTTCACTGTACTCTGGTCTTGGCTTTTTAAAAAAGCTTTATCTGTTTTAATCAGCCAAGATCCACCTTCTCACCTCTATCTCGCCACTGATACAACAAGAAAAACAAAACTCATCATGAACATGTATAGTCAAACAAAACAAACATCCACATTAGTCAAGTCCAAAAAAAATTTTTGTCTCATTCTCTATCCTCAGTCAATATCATGAAATGGGTAATATGTTTCATCATTAGTCCTCTGGAATCTTGGTTGGTCATGCCAGTAAGAGTTCTGCACAGTAGTAAGACATCACATTTATAAACAACAACTTGTTCATTCTCTAATTTATGGGCACCCTCCCCCAGATTCCCATCCTTTTCCAACTCAAAAGGATACATAAATATTTTTTATATCCTTAGACTTAGGACTGATCCCTAAATTTACCCTCCCTCTACTTTCCCCTGTCCCCTTCTCTACTTTTCTTCCTATTTTCTTATCAAAAAAAAAAATGGATTTCTGTACCTATATGTACATGTGTATATAATTTTCCTTCTTTCGACTATGAACTCTAGTCTTTTCATCAGGGATGCTTAAAAATCCTATTTTTAAAATTTAAAATTTAATTTTAAAAATTCATTTAGAAGTCCTTTTTTTACCTTGAAGTTTTATATTCAATTTTGCAGGGCACGCTGTTTTTGGTTGCAAGTGTTTATTTCAAGCCTTTTGGAACATATTCCAACCTTCTCTCTCCTTTAATGCAGCTGCAGCATAATCCTGTATAATTCCAACTCTGGTTCTTTTGTATGTGAACTCTTTCCAGCTGTTTGCAATATTTTTGTATGAGTTTGTCTCTTCTGTTTCTCTTTACCCACAGTACCTCTTAATTGTTATTGTTTCCAGTTTACTCTGAGGTAGCCCCCTCTTCCTAAGCTCTGATGCAGTCCCCCTACCTCTCCCTATGCTCAAAGACTTTAACTCTATTTACCAGGGTATGGGCTAGCTTCTCTTAGCCATTGCTGACTTCTGCATATCTTTTTATTTCTGGATTGGATGGAGGTGCTTACTTCCATTCCAGTACAGTTTCATTTGGGTTCATCTTTTGTTCTTTGTTGCAGTGTGTGGGAGAGCTGAGGTTCTCTACATTTCTTCTCTGTCATCAGATACAAGCAGATATAGTGCTGATACCTGAGGTGGCCAGCTCCTTGGACTGCCTCTTCACAGTCAGGGTTGGCTGAGAACATAAAGGGAGGATGAGCTGTGGAAGGTTTTAAAGGGGTTGGAAAAGCTGCTGTGGTGAGTGGGAGAGTAACTCAAAAAGGTTTAAAAGAATTGCCTTCCTGCAGTGAGGGCTCACTTGGGATGATGTTAAATTCGTAATGGACCCAGTCAGCATGGTTTGGTGATTTTCTACACCTCCACTTAGCAGTATGGAAGTAGAAACAAAAACTGAAGACTGGAAGGGCATGATTGGTAACAGAATGAGGCAAGGCACTCAAGTGTTAAGAAGAGTCTAGAATTGAACTGGTTCATTAAGGGGTCAAGATGGGAAAGAAAGTAGGGCACTGCTAGTACAGGGGATGGTACAGAAAAGAAATGGAAGGGTTCAGGCCTCAGAGGTCATGGTGAGGAACAAACAAACAAATCAGAGTTAGAGGTCCCAAAGTAGAGGGAGAAAGGCGAGATTCTAGCAGCTAAAAAGATCAGGAAAGCTTCGTGTAAAAGGTGGGACATGGCTAAATTTTGAAGGAAGGTAGGGCTTTTGAGAGGCCAAAGTGAGGAAGGAATACATTCCAGGCATGCAAGGCAGCTAGAACAAATGTATAATATGGGTAATGGAAGAAATACCCTATTTGACAAACAGTGAGAATATCAGTTTAGCTGAACTATAGACTACAGAAAGGGAAGTAACGTATAATAAATTTCAGGTTATTTTGTTGGGGGAATCACTTTTAATATGAGTTGGACTAGATGGCCTTGGAGGTTCATTTCAATTCCAAAATTAGAATTATATATACAACAGATATGTGTATATATACATATATATACATATATATATGCAAAAAAAACAAAACCAAAAGAAAACCCTTTTAATTGTCCACAATTATCTAGGGAGTTTTGAATAATTACATACAGCTAAATAACGTATTTCTAAAATGTCAAAATCAATTACACTATAGTGAGTTCTAATTTTTATTTCTAAATAATAAGGCTACTGAATATTCTAATAAAAATATTTTTCAAGAAAATATTTCTTTCACATTCAAAGAAATATAAAAATAGTCTGATTTTTTCCCAGCAATAAGTTCCCAGAAATCAAGCTGGAAAGCAGAATGAGGAAAAGGGGATATTCTCAATGTCTGCAACTGTCTTTGTTGCCAGTAGATGGCAGTCTCATACCACCGGGATTCACTTGGAGTAAAGGGTTCAATTTTTCTAAGACAGGCCATTAAACGATGAACATGATTTTTTGTTCTAGCAAAAATCAAAATACAGTTCCATTTCTGTAGCCCTGAATGAGGTGGACTAGCAAAGTTTAGATAATCCCTAAACCTAATCTTATGATATATACCCTCCCCTAAGGGAGTTATACAAATGTAATTATCTCACCACCAAAAACTCTCGCAAATGTCAATTTCCTATACTATCCTTTTTTTCTTTCTCTTTCATTATCAAACATCTAGAAAATATATTCTATATTAACTGTCTCAATCTCAGTCCTCAGTGACTACTTGGGCCTTAGAATTGTGATTTCCATCTTCACCATTCTACAAAAACTATTTTCTTAAATGATGCTAATTACCTACTAATGGATAAATCTAATGTCCCTTCCTCCCTCCTCCCTCCCACCGCCCCAACTCCCCACCCAGGGCCAGCCCTATTCTTAATATTGATCTTTCTTAATTTTATACTTTTTAATCACTCCTTCGTCTTCAACAATTAAATTCAATTGGAAAAAAAAATTCTTAAGAGCTTACTAAGTTAAATGCACTGTGGTGAATATGGAGGATGATAAAAGACAAAAAATAGTCCCTGTACTCATTAGCTTACATTCTATTTGGAGCAGGCCTGGAGTCACGAAGATTCATCTTCCTGAGTTCAAATCTGGCCTCACACACTTACTAGCTGTGTGACCCTGGGCAAGTCACTTAACCTTTTTTGCTTCAGTTCCTCATCTGTAACATGAGCTAGAGAAGGAGATGGCGAACCATACCAATATCTTTGCCATGAAAACCCAAAATGGGTCACAAAGAGTTGGACACAACTGAAACAAGTGAACAACAACAATAAACACAAAACTGAAGGAAAGAGAAAGCACTAACAACTACAGGGATCAATTGTAAAGATCTACCAACTTTGCCTCTACAACCTTCCACACGTCCCTTCCTCTCCACCCTATTTCAGATCAGACCTCAATACCACCTGCATCAGCTATTTTAATGGTCTTCATTACTGATCCTCCTCTTCTCTGACCCATCCTTCACAAACTTGCTAAAAACATTCCTAAAGCAAAGATCTGACTCTTATGTAAAAAGGTTCAATGACTATTCTCTTCAGGACAAACTCCAAGCTCACAACTAGACTTCACCAGCTCGCTCTAGGTCCTTTTTCAGTCTTACTCCCATTACTTCCTTTTATTCAATCCACACTGCAGTCAAACCAGACTATCAGTTGTCCACGGAGCCTGACATTCCACCTGTGCCTTTCAGAATCTTCACTTTCTTTTGGAGGTCACTCAGAAGACACTTCCTCAGAGAAGGCTTGCCTGTTCCTCCCTCCAGATAAAATGGTTCTTTGCCTCCTCAAATATCCCTAGAGCACCATCTGGATTGCTTCCCCTCTTTTCTCCATGAGGAACAGTCAGAACAAGCTCTTCTGAGTTACTGAGATTTTCCTGAAGCTTTCTGTAGTGCTCGGAGCAATACATGTAAATAGCGTTTGAAAATTTAACATTGATTTTCTCATCTACAGAATAGAGACTATAACTAATTCAACAACCACCTCACAGGATTATTGTGAGTAAAGGTCTTTGGTAACAAAATGCATATAAATGGGAGTTGTCATACTTTTTGTGTTGGAAAAGAACTGAAAACAAAGTAGATGCCCATCAATTGGGTAAGAAAATGTGGCATGTGAAAGTAATGGAATATCACCGTGCTGTGAGCAATGACGAATGTGAAGAACACCAAGAAGCACGGGAAAATTTACTTAAAATGATGTAGAGTGAAGCAGAGGCAAGAAAACATTATATAAAATTTAAATGCAAAGAACCTCGCTTCCCCAAAATCAAAAGTGAATGACATAAAATTACAAAGCAGAATCATAGTTTTGAAAAGAAAAGATGTGAGAAGATTCTCCCACTTACCCTTTGCAGAGGTGGGGGAGATCCACAAGTGTTGTACACTGCATATATTTTCAGACTTTTTGAGGTACTGATCACTTATGCTGACTTTTTTCCTTTTACTTTTCTTTTTCATTTTTTGCCTTTAAAAATACTATTTGTTATGAGGGTTAGCTCTCAAGTAGAGGGAGGAGAAAGGTATTAAGGGAAATTGTGATCTGAAAAAATACATCATCAAGCAAAAACATTTTTTAAAAAATGAGAGCTGCTGTTATAAACAGAAAACCTGATATAAAAGGTGTTGATGAAGCCAGATATTCTTAAAAGATTGAAATCCAAATAATAAACTACTAAATGAGAAGCTATCAAACATGATTTGCTTATAAAATCTAATTCTTATTGAAATAAAATACTCTCAGAAACAATAAGCAAAGTTTGTAAACAGCTGTAGACAAAGCATTTATCTGCAGCAAGCTATGGTATGATTAGTGGACCATGGCAGTATAAAATGGATATATATCATGGAAGATATAATGTCTATCACTGCTACAATGAATTTCACATCCATTAAACATCTGTGTCCAATAATAAAGTATGCTTTTTTCTTTCTAATTTAAAATACTATTTAACAATGGAAAAATGAAAACAGGGTGTCTAAGAATTGAACATTCTAAATTACCCTGTTTCACTACAATTTTCATACTTTCAAAGAAAAAAGACACTTTATATGTTTTTTAAGTGCTGGTTCGTAGAATGTTCTGGATATGAAAAACGCACTCACCAATTGACTAATACCCAAATCAATCTAAGAAGGCAACTTAAAAACACTAGATGTATTTTAGAAAGTACACTTGGTTCCAGTTCTAAATAGATTTGCACCAGTTTGTACCATCTGCTGCTCAGAAAATCAGCTCAGCTAAAGTATCCTATTGGTGGTGCCAAAGGTTTATATGCTATGCTATGAATGATATTTCCCCATCTGCCTGGATGGCTCAATTTGGCATTTGGCCAAGATAATTCTCAAATTAGCCTCAAAATACCCACAAATGCACCCTTAATATCATTTTATGTGAAGAGGAACTACAGAGCTTAACATCTTAGTGAACAATGACAAAGGCCTAAAACATATCCTTCAGCATACTGCCCCCACAATCATCCTACCCTGAGGGTCTTCCTTTCCCAAATTGATCTTTTTTTTTTCTGACTAGGTAAAAGAAGCCATTCTCTGCCTCATTTCTTACTTAGCCTTAATTACTGAATAGGCACTGCCTCAGTCAAACTGTTAAAGATCTTAACTTAAAAAGGGCCAAGGTCTCCCACTTCATCCAGAGTCATCTCCAGTCATTCTGATCTGTATCTGGCCACTGGACCCAGGTGGCTCTGGAGGACAAAGTGAGTCTGGTGACTTTGCACAGCCCTCCCTCACTTAAATCCAATTCACTTGCATGTCGTGGCATGACCTCCCTGACGTCATGGTCCTCTTTGAGAACAAAGGACGAACAACAAACAACAACAACAACAGGGTGCTAGACATGGTGCACACTGTGAAACATTCCCTCTCCTCTAAAACCTTATGTTCTATTGGGGAAGCAACACATATGTAAAATATGTAAAATAGTAAATGTGCTAATTCTGAGAGAGAAGACATTCACAGTTGGGAGCATCCAGAAAAGCTGGTGATACTTAAATTAGTCTTAAAGGAAACAGGAATTAAGAGCTGGAAGGAGAGGGAGTACATTCTAGTCTAGAGAGGCAGTCAATGCAAATGCATGGAATAGAGATGTCATGTGTGAGGAACAACAGCAAGAAGGTCATTGTAGCTGGGTCATATAGTGCTGTTGGGTCACAAAGGCAGCTAGGTGGCAAAGTGGATAGAGCAATGAACCTAAAATCAGGAAGACCTGAGTTCAAACCTGGCCTGAAAAACTTACTAGTTGTATGACCAGGTATAAGGTACTTCTATCTGTCTCCATTTCCTCAAATGTAAAATAGAAATAATAATAGCACCTACTTCAACAGGCTGTTGTGAGGATCATATGGGAAAATATTTGTAAACAGTACAGTGTCTGGCACACAGAAGGTACTTAATAAATGCCTGCCCTGTCCCATTTCCCTGCATCAATGTTAAAAGAATGGCAATATGGCTTAGAAATATTCTATGCATCCCCACCAGTAGCACAGTGCCTGGCACATAATAGGCATTTAATATATGCTAGCTGACTGATTTTGGGTGGGGGAGGGGGCAGCAAATTTTTTTCATTTAAAATAGTTTTACTTCCACCAGTATTCTTCTATGCCACACAAAATTTTATCAAAGTGCTAAAGCACATAAAGGATATTGAATAAATTATTTTAAACTAGAAGTATGATACGAGTCAGAGTAAACTGGCTTAGGATTAGTTACCGAGAGGTAACAGAGTTGAATATAATTCCTAAATTAACATTATTTTGCATTTTATGGTAGCTGTTATTAACTTAATTCACAGCTATTTGCTTAGTTCAAAATTGATCAGAAAAAATGATTCAGATCTTTCAGCCCTGGAGTTTGGTAATAGAGCTGAAATATCTCTAAGAAAAGAAATGTGCTTCAATTAAGATTTCACTAAAGTGAGCAGCCTAGTAAAGAAATTAAAATATTTTCTTAGAAACAAAAGAATAAATATTAGGATCACTAACTTAATGATACTGGCTTCAGGCTGGGGATTTATTTCTATGTTAAAGCTAGAATCTTTAGAAGCTCCTGGCTAAATCCAGGAATTATTAATGCTTTTAATTAGGAAAGATGCAAAATTGAAAAGGAAAAAAACCCTCCAAATGTTAAAAACTGTGTTCAAAAATCCAAAACCAATGTAATGAAATATTGTAGCCATATGGAGTTACTGTTTTCTGCCTCATCTGATTCCCTGTCAGATATATATCAACTTAAATTCTATTTTCATCAATTCTATGAATAAAACAAATATTTTCCTTTTACATCCCTATTATTTCAATACTAACTTTAAAATATGGTTTGACATCATCATAATACTAAATTACATGTAGAACAAAAGTCACTGATGTAATGCCCTAGTGGGCTGGACCCAGGGGCATAACCAATACGAAACAAACACGGGCAATGACACTATCAATATGATGACAACAATGGTTGTCATACTGATTCTCTCATTAAGATAGATGAGTCTGAAGGAATGTCTTCTAAGATCCATGCCATACAGTTCTGTAATATAATATGATGAGGAACAGGATGAATTAAAATACAGTATTCTAAGTGGAAATACATCCCTCTCAAGTACGCTCTATCACCCACCTTTAAAAACAATTGTTTATGACAGTTTCATCATGTACATGCAATTTTTGAGTACTATATTTATTATATAAAAACAAAGTCTGAGTATCATACTGCAAGAAAAATATATGAAATTTACTAAGAAATATTAGAAACAGAAGGCAAATTCTCAGTTTCCTATCTGTAAAATGAGGGGGTTAGATTCTACTGCCACTAAAATCAAATCTACCTCTAAATCTATGATCCTACACAATTCTATGACTGCAAGACTGAATAGACAGGGAAAAACCCCAAGATTCTGTCACCAAGGAATGTGTTGGTTAAGCTTCAGAAATTTAATGTCAAACAACAAATACTGAAGGAGTCAAAAGAAAAGCTTTTAGCAATCAATGAAAAATCAATCGAATAACCCAGGACTACTAATTATCGATGAGAAATCAGATAAAAATTGGAATTATGCCTCTCCTAAAAAGGACTGAGAGTTGTTCCACCCTACCCCACCCCCATGTATCATAATATATCCTCCAACGCTGATCACTGAAATAATCAATTTTAAACAAAAGAGGGACATTTGAGTTATTCCTCCCCCAAAAAGCAGAGGTTAAGGAGTCTATTCAACACGAAAACATATGCAATAGGGGAAACACAAGTTAAGAACAGTGAGCAACAACAACGAAAGACTAAAATACTTAAATCGACTCATGATTTAATAGATAGGGTCTAGACAGGGTTGAGAAAGTTGATTCATCAATTATCCCTACTCTATTCCGATTAGTATCAATCAATTTGATATGATTCTATAGGGGTGATGATTATAAGTTCTGTATATTTGGCCCCAGAGTTGTGAGCCACAGATTTTAAGTTCACTTGCTTAATCAAAGGAAGCTAACTAGAGGCCCTCCGCCCTTGTTTTTCCTTGTCATGGTGACCAAGCCAAGCATAGCAAAGGTGACTCAACTACATGGAAAGTCCTCCAATTTATTTTTGTACCTATGGACCATTCTCTCTTGCCCAACACAAGCAGGTAACCATTTTATGACCATCTTATGACTACTCAAGTCAGTGAAGATGCCTCATGCTTTACCCACCCTATGACTCCCCTACTATGTCATTTTTGGCCCTCAAGAGCAAGGTCTCAACCAATGAGATTCTGTATTTCACTATGCCTCTTTTGCATATTTGGGTATCAAACTCTGTAAGTGCAAGGTCCTAGAAGAAGGAGGCATCTCAAATCATGAGGAAGGTCCATTTCATTAGAGGGGAACATGGATCCTTTAATGAAGTGCCAATGGCTTGCAGCTTTGCCTCAGTCTCTTTTACTGTAAGACTGACAATTTTAATCGCCACCAAGTTGTTGTTTAAAAAGCAATTTCTTAGATTGCTGAAGACCAAAAAGAAAACAAAGAGGATACCTGAAACAAACTTAACTGAGGAGCTAAATATTAAAGAGGCAGTTAAAGTAATCCAGAAAAAGGAAACAAAATTAACATTTCATGTAGTAAAACCCGTTTTCCTCTTAAATAACTGTGTGTCTAGGTGTGGGAGAAGAGGCAGAAGGGAGTATATAGTGGGAAGTCACTAAAGTGGGGAGAGAGGAAGCAAAAGATGGAGAAGTCTTAGACAGATACATTCACGGCTGAGCTGGGTTAGAGGAACGAAAAGGAAATAATCTCTTTATATCTGCTATTAGTCTATAAGATTTAGGAAACGAGAGTAAAATGGCAGAGCAGTGGAGAGACTAGTCTCATCCTCCATGGGTAATGCTATAGTGTGCACACATGAAGCAGAAGGAACAGGCTTCATTCATGGGGCCTGGGCAGTTTGGGAGTGATTTTTCTCTGAGCAAGGTAATTGTTTCTCAGAACCACATCCCACCCCAAGTGAGAAGGTGAAAAGAAAGTAAGACTTCAGGATGGGCAAATGATTGAATGCAAACACATGGAGTAGGGTTGGTGCTGACTTGGAAAACAGGCACCACACCATACTACCTCTGTCAAAAATTAATATTTCCAGAAGTGAAGCTAAAGGGAAACCTCAAAAAAAAATTAAACAAACAAGAAAGGCAGAGGGAACAGTGGGTAAGATCTAGCACCACTGTGATAAATAGACCCAGAAGGGAGAGAAGCTTTGTCTTCTGGAAGCCTTACTTTGTATGAAGTACATAGATAGAATGAGGAACACATAAAGGTATATGCCATGAATGGGAGACTATCTTTCAGGACTAGCAGAGTAAAGAAATAAAGAAGGAGAGAGAATAAATTAACAAGTCTTATGAAAGGAAACTAGATATGAATGCAAGTCAAGTGAGAAGTATAGAGTGGGCAGGTTGGAATAGATGGGTGAATTCTAAATGGTACTCTTCTAGGCTGGGAGGAGGGATAAAAAGAAAAAAAAACTAAATGAATAAAAAGGAAGAAAGGGAAGTGTGAGAAGAACTAAAAGAAATTCAAGAAATTAAGGATTGGGCAAGGAAACAGGAGTAGCCTATAGGAAGAGACTTCAATAAAATTAGTCAAAATAACTAATCTCAGAGACTGAGATTAAGATTTAAGTACTGACTTAAAAAGGGTGGCAGAGTGGTTAAGATTCAATACAAAGGAATTAAATGGATGAAAACACACACCTAGTAACTGTAACCCAGAATGTGAATGGAGTGAACTTACCAATAAAGTGAGGGGGAGGAGGAGGCAGCAGGGAAAGGACAAGAAAACAAAACCTCAATTTTTTTGCATACATGAAACACATTAAAACACAGTTTTAAAAAGACAAACAGAACAAACATGAAATTACAACAAAATTTACTGGAGCAAACAAAAACAAGGACATTTTACCCTTCTACTTGTAAAGTACAATCATTTTAAAAATTCTTTCAATTTTTCAAAGTCATATAAATAACAGAAAATTTTTTTAAAAAGATAACTTACCATCCACTCTGATATGATAACATCTACTTTTTCAACAGGTAGATCAACTTCTTCAATTCTTCCTTTGACTAAAGTAATGGTACCTTCAAGTTTATTTAGCCTGTAAACAATAACTTAGTATTAAGAGTTGAAAAAATGTTAAAACACATTTTGTGAAATTTCAAAAGCCATAACTTTATTTAACTTGTTTTGCTGAACTTCACATAATGAGATCAATATAAAAAAATTTCAGCCAAGGAACAGAACTCAAAATATATCTAGGATATATTTCGTAGTGAAGTTATAACTGATTTCTTTTGGAGCCTATATATAGACATGCTGTAATGAAAACTGCTTTTTTTAAAGTTTAACATTTCTTTGACTGAATTAAGTTGTATAATAATAATAGCTTGAATTTATATAACCCTTCAAGATTTAGAGAGCACTTTACATATGTATAAAGAAGAGAGGTGTTATGACACAGTAGTAAGAGAATTAAACTGGACTTTGGCTCCTAAGGCTTGAGTTCAACTCCTGGCTCCAACATTTACTGACTTCATAATCATGGACAAATCATTTACTTTACTGAGCCCCAGGCTGCATCCGTAAAATGAGAATAATATCACGTACATAAATTTAAAGCTGGAAGGGAACCTAGAGGTTAACTAAGCCAAATCCTTTATTGTACAGATGAAGAACTGAGGCTAAGTGAGTTGCACAAAGTTACATAGGTAAATATTCACATCCCCATTTTACAGTTTTGGAAACAAAGCCTTGAAGGGGTTTGATGACTTTCTCACAGTTATATGACTAGTGGCAAAGCTTAGATCAGAGAATCATAGAATTTCGGAGTTGGAAAGAACCTCATGGTTCTAGTCTAACCTGCCTCTCAAATAAACTCCCACTCTTTAATATTCCTGCCTTAAGATGAAGGCAAAGCCACTGACAGGATGGGGTAGTGAAAACAGAACTTAGTTTGGAGCCAGAAGGCTTAGATTCAAATTATAGCTCTGTCATTTACTACCTGCTGGACTCTGAACAAATCATTTAGCTTCCCCAGGCCCATTTTCTCCCTTGAAAAATGAAGAAAATGGGTTAAATGTCCACTGTGTTCCTTTTACTCTAAATCCATGCCTTCCTACAGAAGCCATTTAACTTTTGTAAAACTCAATTGGAAAATTCTTCCTTACATTGTAGGTTATTTTCTCTATAGCCTAAGTCGGCCCTTCTCCAACTTCTACTTTGCTCCTAACTCTGCCTTTTCAGGCTTGCTGTCATTGTTCAGTTGTTCAATCATGTCTGATTATGACCCCATGGACCATAGCACGCCAGGCCCTTCTATGCTACACTATCTTCAGAAGTCTGTCCATGCTCACATTCATTCCTTCCATGACACCATCTATCTCATCCTCTGCTGTCTCCTTTTCCTTTTGCCTTCAATCTTTCCCAACATCTTTTCCAATCTTCTCATTATGCAAAGTATTTAATCTTCAGCTTCAGTATTTGACCTTACAGTGAACAGTCCGAGATAATTTCTTTTAGTGCTGACTCTTCTGATCTCCTTGTCGTCCAAGGGATTCTCAAAAGTCTTCTCCAGCACCACAATTCCAAAGTGTTGATTCTGCTTTCATTAAATTCCAACTCTCATAGTCATACATTGCTATTGGAAAAACCACAGCTTTGATTATATGGACCTTTGTCAGCAAGGCAATGTCTCTGCTTTTTTAGTATCCTGTCCAGATTTGCATGGCTTTCCTTCCAAGGAGCAAGTGCCTTTTAGTTTCATGGCTGCAGTTGCTGTCTGAAGTGATCTTTGAGCCCAAGAACATAAAATCTCACACTTCTTCCATTTTTTTCTCCCTCTATTTGCTAGGAAGTGATGGGATCAGCTGCCAAGATTTTTAGGTTGTTTCTATTTGTTTGTTTGTTTGTTTTATGTTATGCTTGAAGCCAGCTTTTACTCTTTTAAGGCTAGAACAAATTTAATGCTTTTTCAACACGAAACCCTTTCAACTGTTTGAAGAACTCTCTTCTCCAAGACAAATATTTCCTTTTTTTGTTCATCCAAATATGGCTTGGTTTCTAATCTTCTTCTATTCCGATAAATCTGTCCTGACGTACTCCAACTTGTCCATGTTATTCCAAAAAATGTAGCACCATTAATGGATCACAAGACTCTCTCTAGATGTGTGAAGAATAGAGTACTCACTACCACAGAATTTAACTTTCTATAGCCCTGCCCTCTCACCTGAATTCCAGTGTTCTATTTCTAAAAGTTGTACATAAGTTGAGTTTGAGGTAACACCATGACATGTAAGCAGAAACGTCTACTAGGCTCATAGAGATAACTGAATTTATGAATCTCAGCATATGACAGGACTGAAGGCTAAACATCATGAAGAGAACACTGGTTTGAAAGACAAAAGACCTGAATCCTAGCTCTGGATACATCAATAACAAATCTATGGAAAATAAATCTTTGAGTCTCTATTTCCTCATGCAAAATACTAGGACAATATACACTGTGATTCCAAATCCAGTGTTCTTTCTAAACAAGAGGCAGCATGGTAGGCCCTGATAAGAATTGAAAGACTTGTAGTCAAGAGGGACTTAATATTTCTTGAATTTGATTAATATACATAATAACTAGAATTTATACAATATAGAATCAAAAATGAAAAAAGTGAATCACAACCAATGAAGGGAAAAAAATTATTAGGAACTATTTTATCCAATTACATGCCAGTAAGAGTAATAATATAAATGAAATGAATTAGTATTCACAAAAACATAAAATGCCCACATTAAAAGAACAAGAAAGGACTCAACCCAGTCTCAGAAAAAGAAATTGAACAAACCATATGTGAATTCCAAAAAGGTGAGAAAAACCCATCAGATAAATTTTAAGTGAATTCTACCCAACATTTAGAGAAAAATTAATTATCAATATTATTTGAACTGTTTGAAAAAATAGGAAAAGAAGGAGCCCTATCAAATTCCTTAAGTGACACAAATATGGTCTCAATATTTGGGAAAACAGACACAAAGAAAACTACAGACCAATATCCCTAATGAATACTGATGTAAACAAATTAAATACAACCCTATCAAAGAGACTATAGCAACATGTGACAAAGATTACACACTATGACCAGGTTGAAATTATACCAGAAATACAGGGTGTTCCTAAAGTCTGGACACATAGGAAATGTGGAGTTATTGCATTGAGTTCATGTGAATCTTGCAAAGTGAATCAACCTTTGCATCACAAATGATGGAAATCATATTTTAGATGCTATCTGTTAATATTCCAATTAAATAAAATGTTGTTGAAAAGTTCATTCATTTAATTTCTTCCAAATATGCATTTCTGCCTATGTGTCCAGACTTTAGAAATACCCTGTAGAGGGCTGATTCAGTACTAGAAAGATTATAAATATAAATGACTATATTAATAACAAGAACAAAAATACTATACTTGATGCAGAAAGTTTTTGATAAGATGGAACATCCAATTCCTGTTAAGTAAACTAAAAAGTATAGGAGTAAATGGATCTTTCCTTAATGTGATAAGTAGTATAACTTTAATGGGGAGAAAGGGAGAAACTACAGGCCTCTCCAATAAGAAAATAAGGAGTAAATCAAGGATGTTTACCACAACTATTACTCAATATAGGCCTAAAAATGCTTGGCACAGCAATATGACAAGAACAAGAAGTTGAGGAAATAAGAAAAGGCAAATTATTGCTTTTTGCAAAGGATGTGATGGTTCACTCTAGAGAACTGTAGGGTCTACTAAAAAACTAACTGAAATGATCAGCAACTTTAACAAAGTTGTAGGATATAAAATAAACACACAAACTACTAGCATTTTTGTATATTACTAATAAAATCAGGCAGGAAAAGATAAAATGAAATTCAATTTGAAATAATTAAAATTAAACAAGAAGAAAGTAAATAAGGGGAAAAATCTTTGCAGCAACTTTCTCTAATAAAGGTCTTATTTCTAAAATCCATAGGAAACTAATTCAAATTTATAAAATTAAGATCCATTCTTCAACTGCCATATGGTCAAAAGATATAAACAGGAAGTTGTCAAAGAAAAAAATCCAAGCTATCAATAGCTATATTTAAAATTATCTAAATCACTAATAATCAGTGAAGTACAAATTAAAATACCCATCAGGTTGGCAAAGTGGATAAAAAAGAAAAGAGACAAAAGTTGGAAGGGGTAGGGGAAAACAAGCACATTAATGCACTACTGGTAAAGCAGTTTACTGGTCTAGCCATTGTAGAAACCAATTAAAACTATCAAACTATGTATATACTTTGACCCAGCAATAGCACTACAAGGTATATACTTGAGAGAGGGTGTATGGCAGCTCTGCCAAGCCCTTTTACCAGGACCCTTCATCTACTTTTGGTGTCCACCTTCACTCAACTGTCAACTGTGGCTCCAAGAAGTTATAGCATACACAGCATCCACAGCCCAGTAAACCATCTGGGCAGATAGGCTAAACCTAGTTGCGGGCGGGGGAGGGGGCCCGTCTACCACAAGCATGTGAAGACCTCTCCTGGGAGAATGGGCAGATGAGATCAATTGTTCCAACAGCCATGAAGCAGGTGCTGTGGAGCTCTCAGTCATTCACTGCATCCCCAGGCCATCGTCAGTCATCCTGACTTTTGTCTTGACACTGGACTTTGATGATTCTGGAAGAGAGAGTGAGGCTGACAACTTTGGGCAACTCCGCTTCACTTAAATCCAATTCACCCACAAGTCAAGATATCACCCTACGATGTCACTGTTCCTCTTCAAAAATAAAGGACAAACAACAACAAAAATGTAAAAGAGATCAAAGAAAGAGGAAAAAGATCCATAGATACAAAAATATTTATAGCCGTTCTTTTTTGTGGTGGCAAAGAAGTGGAAACTAAAGGGGCATCTATCAATTGGGGAATGTCTAAACAAGTTATGATATGTGTGATGGAATACTATTGTGTCATAAGAAATGATGAGAAACTGAAAAAGAAACAATTATAAGAGATATAGCAAAGATATAATCAATATGACTTGACAACCGATTGGATGTAGTAGGTGCACAGAATTAAAGAAGGAGGAGTTAAGGATAATTTCAAGATTGTAAACCTAGGTCATTAGGTACATGGCAGTATCTTCAAAATAAATCTAAAAAAAAACATTTAGAGGAGGGGAAGGTTTATGAGGATGATAACAACTTCTGTTTTGTTCAAAATGATTTTGAAAGGCTTACAGAATATGCAGAGGTCCAGCAGGCAGCTAATGATGTAGCACTACATTTCAGGAGAATAATCAAGGCAGAATACACAGATGTGGGAGTCATCCACATATAGACTGTACTTAAATTCATGTACTTAAATATCTAAGATAACAAAAATAAATAAAGAGAAGAGGACCCAGTACAGAGACCCAGGGGTCAACTAAAATAAGGGTGCCAGAGACGGATGTGAAAGGGCACAGTGAGAGACAGGAAAGAAAAGAACAAGGAAAGAGCAGTGTTAACAGAAGTAAAGAGAGGAGAGAAGAGAACTAAGAAAAAGTCCTGGAGATTAGCATGTAAATCTCAGCATTCTGTGGGGTCACAAGTCAGATTAGAAGGTGCTGAGAAGGGAGAGGGTAGGAAGGAAGCGAAAGCAGCAGATGGAGAGAACTCTAGGAATTTGGCAGTAAAAGGAGGAGAGAGTACAAGAGCTTGCTCCAGGGATTGTAAGTCAAGGGGTCAATGCAGGCTCTGAAGGGAAGAAAGGGAGCTCAGAGTAGGGGAATGAACCAGGAAAATGGGGAGAAATGGAGGCTTCAAAGAAGATAAAGAATAGGTATGGCAGGGGAGAGATGGAAGGATTCTGACCACAGAAGGGATTTCAGCGTTCAACACCATAGAGCTGCATGGTTAAGATCTAAAGTATAACTACCCCTCCGTGTGAGTGAGGTGAAATGAAGTCCAAAAGAACAACAGTTCCTTCTGGCTCAACCCCAGAGATACCGTGCAGTTATTTCCCCCAAGTCAAGTCAATTAAAATTTATGAAGTACTGACGATGCTCAAGGCACCGTGCTAAACAGCGAGGACACGAAGAAAAGGCAAAAAACGGTCTCTGTTCTTAAGAAGCTCCTATTAATCTTCCAGGAAATTAACATAATCTATAATTTTAGTAGCTTCAGTAATCCCATTTTACCTTTAACAAAAGTTTATTTCAAACAAAGATATGTTCTAACACAATGCACATGCATGAGCGCGCACACGCATGCACACATACATGCATGCACACCCAGTGCTTATTTGATTAAACCAACACAGTTCTCTGAATTTTATAAAAAGACATAGCAATATGATGACCACATAATCTGAGTTTAGTGATTTCTTTGTCTTCTATTAAGTAACAATTTTTACTGGACACACACCATTATCATGACAGCAAATGTTAAGAGAGAACAGTGAAATTTATTACATAACAAAATCCTTATCTTTTCTCCTCCTTTCCCATTCTCTATTACTTCTGCAATCACTCAGTGACTGGTTTCTAGACAAGAAAATAATTTTATCAAAACAGTACTTATGAGAAATAATGGAGAAAACATGAGAAATAATGGCAAAGACAAAAGGCGATTTGAATAATTTTATTTCCTACTGCAAATAATTTTTGATGTTTCCTAAATGTTCCAATATGAATTGTCAAAATCTAATTGATCATTAAAATCTTCATGAGCAGTTGTTAAGACAGGAGGTGATTTTGTTTATTGTTTCTTTTCATAGATTGGAAGCAGGGTATTCATAGTAGAATAAATAACTTGGGTAGGACTAGCTTACACACCTATTTCAGGGTGCTTGTGTATTAAAACATTTAGAAACTGAGGCCTAATTTTTGGCTGAGGCATTCTGTTTTTCAAAATAAAATGAAACATGATAGGACACTACTATAATGAAACTGCATCCTATTTCTTTGAAAAAAACCTCGTCACATTATTTTAAATTGTGTCTCAAGGCTCTATTTTCACATAAGGTGTTTTGGTTTTTTTTTAACTCTTGGCTTTATCAGAGACAATTTTACATCTTACCTAATTTGTGTGATGGCAAATGAAATGGCTGACTTAAATGATCAATGAGATTAAATTTAGGAGGAAGAATTCACTTTAAGTATATGAAAAAATACTCCCTTTTGATTAGAATAAGAGAATGACATGGCTTCATGTTACTATATGTA
The DNA here is from genome assembly GCF_011100635.1 of Trichosurus vulpecula. NCBI lineage: Eukaryota > Metazoa > Chordata > Mammalia > Diprotodontia > Phalangeridae > Trichosurus > Trichosurus vulpecula. Next base: position 233,006,783 of record NC_050578.1, on the reverse strand, counting down.
GAAAGACACACACAGTTTTTAAGGTTCTCTTTCTGCTTCTATCTCCAAATGCTGGGTTAGATAACAAGGCAAGTATAGGGAATGGAGATAATGGCAAATTAACACATAACCTTTCAATCAGTGGAACAAAGTAGTTCTTCCTTTTATTATGGTGATGAACCTCTGTAAAAAACTTCCATTCCAAACAGGCCTGAGAAGCTTGAAATACTTATGCCACCTGCAAGCCTGAAAAGTTGTATTCCGCGTGAGTTCAGCAAAAAATTCTACTAAAGACTCCATAAAACTGGTATTAGATCAAACGATAATTGACAGTTAAGGAGGAGTAATGTACCTGACCATACTCAGCCTAATTTTATGTCATCTTTGAACAGTGATTTATAATACCAGTTAATTATGGATAGCTTTGTAAAGGAGCTTAACGCTAGCACAAATGGGCAATCATGGATGAGCTGTGATCTGCCTGGTAGGTGAGAACTCCAAAATTAGTGAGATGACAGATCCATTTCAGTATTTTAGTCAGACCTCTGATGTAACTAGTCAATGGCCTGGCTGCACAGAGACAAGTGTTTCTGAAGTGACTCCCACAGGGAAAGTCACTTCCTGTCTGTTACAAAATAGGCAATTCCTTTTTTTTGCGGGGGGGGCACTGGGGGAAGTAGTGCTTGGTGATCACCATGTAGAGAATCTTTTTTTTTTTTCCATGAACACATTTTCACTTTATTTTGGGATATGGTACAAGATATTGGTCTGCGTGTGGTTTCTGCCATACTATTTTCCAATTTTCCCACCAGTTTTTGTGAAGTAGTGAATTCTTTATTTTACTTTTCATTTATTTATTTATTTATTTAGCATTTTCAGTTTTCAACATTGATTTCCACAAGAGTTGAATTACAAATTTTCTCCCCATTTCTACCCTCCCCCCACTCCAAGATGGCATATGTTCTGATTGCCCCATTCCCCAGTCAGCCCTCCTTTCTGTCACCCAACTCCCCCACCATCCCCTTTTCTCTTTCTTATAGTGCAAGACAGATTTCTACGCCTCACTGCCTATATATCTTATTTCCTGGTTACATGCAAAAAATTTTTTTTGAACATCTGCTTTTAAAACTTTGAGTTCCAAATTCTCTCCCCTCTTCCCTCCCCACCCACACTCCCTAAGAAGGCAAGCAATTTAACAGAGGCCACATGTGTATCATTATGCAAAACCCTTCTACAATACTCCTGTTGTGAAAGACTAACTATATTTTGCTCCTTCCTATAATATCTCCCTTTATTCAATTTTCTCCCTTCACCCTGTCCCTTTTCAAAAGTGTTTGCTTTGGATTACCTCCTCCCCTATTTGCCCCCCGTTCTATCATTGCCCCTTTCTTTTATCTCCTTCCTCCTTCTTTCCTGTGGGGTAAGATATCCAATTGAGTGTGTATGTTATTCCCTCCTCAGGTCAAATCCAATGAGAGCAAGATTCACTCATTCCCCCTCACCTGCCCCCCTCTTCCCTTCCAACAGAAATGCTTTTTCTTGCCATTTTTATGCAAGATAATTTACCCCATTCAATCTCTCCCTTTCTCCTCTCTCAATATGTTCCTCTCTCATCCTTTCATTTGCTTTTTTTTTTTTTAGATATCATCCCTTCATATTCAACTCACCATTTGCCCTCTGTCTACATATATACATATTTTCCCTTCAGGTACCCTAATACTGAGGTCTCATGAATTACACATATCATCTTTCCACGTAGGAATGTAAACAAAACACTTCTACTTTAGAGTAAGTCAACTATGGTTTCTCTTTCTTGTTTACCTTTTCATGCTTCTCTTGATTCTTGTGTTTGAAAGTCAAATTTTCTATTCAGCTCTGGTCTTTTCACTGAGAAAGCTTGAAAGTCCTCTATTTTATTGAAAAATCCATATATTGCTTTGGAACATGATACTCACTTTTGCTGGGTAGGTGATTCTTGGTTTTAATTCTAGCTCCATTGACTTCCAGAATATCATATTCCAAGCCCTTTGATCCCTTAAGGTAGAAGCTGCTAGATCTTGTATTGTCTTGATTATGTTTCCACAATACTCAAATTGTTTCTTTCTGGCTGCTTGCAGTATTTTCTCCTTGATCTGGGAGCTCTGGAATTTGGTGACAATATTCCTAGGAGTTTTCATTTTGGGATCTTTTTCAGGAGGTGATTGATGGATTCTTTCAATTTCTATTTTACCCTCTGACTCTAGAATATCAGGGCAGTTTTCCTTGATAATTTCTTGAAAAAATGATATCTAGGCTCTTTTTTTGATCATGACTTTCAGTCCAATAATTTTTAAATTATCTCTCCTAGATCTATTTTCCATGTCAGTGTTTTTTCCAGTGAGATATTTCACACTGTCTTCCATTTTTTCATTCCTTTGGTTCTGTTTTATAATATCTTGATTTCTCATAAAGTCACTAGCTTCCACTTGATCCAATCTAATTTTTAAGGTAGTATTTTCTTCAGTGGTCTTTTGGGCCTCCTTTTCCATTTGGGTAATTCTGCCTTTCAAGGCATTTCTCTCCTCATTGGCTTTTTGGAGCTCTTTTGCCATTTGAGTTAGTCTATTTTTAAAGGGGTTATTTTCTTCAGTATTTTCTGGGGTCTCCTTTAGCAAGTCATTGACTTCTTTTTCATGGTTTTCTTGCACCACTCTCATTTCTCTTCCCAATTTTTCCTCTACTTCTCTAACTTGCTTTTCCAAATCCTTTTTGAGCTCTTCCATGGCCTGAGACCAGTTCATGTTTTTCCTGGAGGTTTTTGATGTAGGCTCTTTGTCTTTGTTGACTTCTTCTGGCTGTATGTTTTGGTCTTCTTTGTCACCAAAGAAAGATTCCAAAGTCTGAGTCTGAATCTGAGTCCGTTTTGCTGCCTATTCATGTTCCCAGCCAAGTACTTGACCCTTGAGCTTTTCATCGGGGTATGACTGCTTGTAGAGTAGAGTACTTTGTCCCAAGCTTAAGGGGCTGCACTGTTGTTTTCAGAGCTATTTCTCACAGCAAGCTCTGCCACACCAGTGTTCCTCCTCCCCAATGAACCACCAACCCGAACTGCGACTCAGATCTGAGCAGGCTCTGCACTCCTGCTCTGATCCGCCACTTAATTCCTCCCACCAGGTGGGCCTGGGGCCGGAAGCAACTGTAGCTGTAGCTCTGTAAACAGCCTCAGAGTTGCACCACCTCCACCGCCCCCAGGGCAGTGGTCTACAGTGTACTCCTTTCACTGTGTCCCTGCAGTTTTTCCCACTAACCTTCTCTGCTGTCTTTGGTGTTTGTGGGTTGAGAAGTCTGGTAACTGCCACAGCTCACTGATTCAGGGTGCTATGGTCCGTTCTGCCCGTCTCCCAGTCTGTTTGGTCTGGGAGTGGCCCACGCTGGGCTCTGTTCCATGCCACTCCCAGCATGGTGCAACAGACCTTACCCAGTGACCATCCAGGCTGTTCTGGGCTGGAGCCCTGCTTTCCTCTGCTATTTCATGGATTCTGCGGTTCTAGAATTTGTTCAGAGCCATTTCTATAGGTGTTTGGGGGTCCTGGGTGAGAACTTTAGGCAAGTCCCTGCTTTCCAGCCGCCATCTTGGCTCGCCCATGTACAGAATCTTACTGGTTTCAGTAGTTTACAACCCTTGGCTACTTTTATTCTACATCCCTAAACATTTTCCAATAGCTTTCACTGTCATCCCTCTACATCTACCTTAGCAATGAAGTGCATGAGTTTAAAGGTTTATGTTTATTTAATCAAAAAGATCTTGTCAAGTCATTCATAGTAATTTTCCACTTCTCCATTCCCTGTACCAGATATTGGCACATAAATTATATATTTATAATAAACTTTGCCAAGGTTAGGCAATCAAGTGTCTCATAAAATAATGCTCTTATATGAAAAGAATTCTACCAACCCTTGTATTTAACTCTAAGAACCTGGGAATTACTCATCTTTTCAGTTATGACTTTTTTATTATGTTTTTCAGAGTAATTTAGAACAAAAATGTCAATATGGGTGTGGCTCAGTTTCTCTAGTAGCATACCCAACTGTTGATAATTGGACAAGATCTCGCATTAAGACAACAGTTGATGTTTGTAAGTGGTCTGAGAACTCCCCTCTTGCCTTCCCACCTAATTCTTTTTGTCAATGACAGTTACTGTGGAAGAAGAATGGGGTTACTCAAAGCTCAAGGCTGCCTTTATCTTCAGAGTCAGCTAGGTAGCAGAGTGGATAGAAGGGTGGGCCTGAAGTCAGGAAGATATAAGCCTGAGATACCTACTAGCTGTATGACTGTGGGCAAGTTATTTTAACTTCTGTTTGCCTCAGTTAAGCCTTCACCTGTAAAATAGGGATCATAACAGCACCTCCTCCCCCCGACCCCCACCCCCAGCATTGCTGTGACAATCAAATGAGATAATATTTGTAAAGCACTCAGCACAGTGCCTGGCATATAAGGTGGTTAGAAAACGCTTCTTCCCTTCATCTTTATGATTACCTAAAGGTCAAATTTTTCCATGTTCAGTCTCTTCATATTTAGATTGGCTTCTGATAGTGAACAGCCTGATACCAGATCAATACTTGAATCCTTTCTAGAAGCTACCAAAACATGCAATACCCTGGCATATCCTTCAAGGAACCAGGGTTCCTTTCACATCATGGCAAAATATCAGAGTAAGATTTTAGTTAAGGTAACTTCAAGGACAAGAGGTTGTTTTTTGTGGTGAGTAGAACACTTAAAAAATTAAGTGAAGCTTCTTAAGGACATAAACTGCCAACATATAATAACTTGCAACATACAATTTCACAGAGTGACCAAGGGTAGAAAAGCTTGTTACAAAATAAATGTATAAACTTTGTCTTTGTGTCTTCAAATCAATTCAGAGAATCATGGATTTTCAGGGTTGAAAGAGACCAAAGCAGTCATATGGTCAAACCTGGCCCTGAAAATGAGTCCCCTCTTCCATATACCTGATTAGATATTCTTCCACCTACTCTTAAGACCTCCGATGAGGTGATATTTGCATCCAAAGGAAGCCCATGCCATTTTTAGATAGCTCTGTTTTGTCAGGAAGCTTTGCCTCATGTTAAAGACTAAAATGCGTCTCTTTGCAATCGATATCTATTCATTGCTCTGGGTTCTGCTATTTAGAACCAGGTAGACTAGTTTAATTCTCCTAGGTGACAGCTTTTCAAGTATTAGTTATTATATCCCCCTATTTTCCTTCTCCCTGCAAAACATCTCCAGGTCTTTCATCTAATCCTCACATCGGCAGGAACTAAAGGTCCCACACTAACCTGACTGCCCTCCTTCAGATTTGGAGAGAAAAAAATTGCATTTGAATTTCAGAGATCTGGTAGAATTCTGTAAACTGTACATGAATAGCTATATTCTTTTGATATTAACATAACTTATAACAAACAAAAGAACTAATGTTGAAAATTTTTAAAATTATCATTCACCTTAGAAATGAGGCAAAAAACTTTATCTACCTTATGATATCCATTGCCTGATAAAGTATTTCTGATTGATCAACTCCAATGACCCTTTTTGCACCAGCTTTAGCCGCAAACATAGAGAGAATTCCAGTTCCACAACCAACATCTAGAACTACCTGGAATAATAGAAAATATATATTAGTATCTCTTTTGTTCTAATATCTATTTCAATATAAAAAATGTTATGATGGGGAATCATTAAAACAAAAAATTTACCAATCAAAATGAGGATGTGACTACAATTTATTCTAAGGGAAAATACCGTTATAGATTGGTTTAGATTAGCTCTTTACAAACTAATAATACTAAGAAAAAGAATACTCAAAGCTAAACACTTTTAAAAACAATAACTAGTCTTCTTGTCTCTGGAGAAGAAATGCAGTTTACTCAGAGAAGCGGACAATTACAGTTAAGTAAAGTTGCATATGTTCTCCCTTTTGTCAGATCCAGTCACTATATGGTTGGTTTTGCTCAATTTCATTGTTTTTTACAAGGGAAACATCACTACAGAGCAGCAGTGGAGAATATGTCCTGAAATGACTATGATGTAAAACCAAAAAGGTATTGATAAAACTTTTAAAAAACGAAAATCTTGATCAGGCTATGAATAGGCAATAAACTGGGCATACAACTTGGTATAAGGCAGAACAACATACAAAACAAATATTTCATGAGTATCCACTGTGTACATGGCATAAAATTTAGGTACTTTTGAAATGAAGCAAACAGAATGATCAAATAAGTAAGAGGAAATGAAATAATTCAAAATGATAAAATGAATTTTAAGCATATTTCATCTCTACATGCTGAAAAAGTAATCACTAGCAATTATGTTTAGCAAAGTTAGAAAGAACTGATTTGAATGGGAATATCTTTAATGAGGAATATTAATCATGAGTGCATAGTAAAAATACTGTGTCACTTTATGCCAAGTAAGGGTCAAAAGTCATACTGTCTCTACAGCAAAGTTGTGAACCGACATATTTTTTAAATTTGCATCTATAATAAAAATTTAAAGCATGTTGGACTCTAAAATACTTAATTATGATTTTCTTATCTAAAGAACACAAAGGGCAGAGTGCTGTTCTTGCAAAGTGTTCTGAAGATTCTAGAGCTGAGTCCAGGTTCAACTCTGATTCCTAAATGCTTCCTACCAGTGAGACCTCGAGGAAGCCATTTAATCATCCTGGAAGTCACTTTCAACATCTGTAAAATGAGGTGGCTGAGGTCCCTTCTGGCTCTAGGTTTATGAAACTATCAATCCTGGATCCTGTGATCCTTTCATTTGCCTCCTCATTATTCAGTAAGGTCATTTTCCCTACTATGGTTTAATTTACCTACATAATTCCAACTTGATCTCCTGGTCTGCCATTTTAAAGATGCATTACCACCACTAGAGAACACCTGATCCTCATCCATTGCTAACCTATTAATTCCCAACCCTAGGTAATCTCTGTAATCCAGCTCTCCCATTGTGTCCTTGATCCCATCCAATCCAACAGTTCCTAGGCTGTTGAGCACTGCTGGAATAGGGCACAAAGTGGAACTGATCTCACTGAATATAAATTTTTGATGTATGATATTTGCTGCTAGGCAACCCTTCCTTTCTACTCTCTTAAACTCATGCCTCATTTCCTTTTAGCAACTGATACACACATTTTCCTTGCTTCTCAAGCTCTCAATTGCACCCTGATTCTTTTATTTTTTTAATTTTTTTTTGGAGGAGGGGGAGATGGCAGGGCAATTGATGTTAAGTCATACAGCTAGTATGTCAAGTGTCTGAAGCTGGATTTGAACTCAGGTCCTCCTGACTCTAGGGCTGGTGGTCTACTCACTTCGCCACCTAGCTGACCCCATCCTGATTCTTACAGTAGATGACAATCACTTACTCCCCCAAACGGTTCATTATTATCATCCATTCTTTAGCCCTTCCTTACTCCTTGCTAAAAGCTAATCCTATTGATTACTCCAACACCTTGTTCCAAAATTCTCCTTTTACTCATACACATTCAATTTCTCACTCTCCACTGGCTACATCCCATCCAAAAACATACTATGTGTCAGACACTGTGCTAAGTGCCAAGGATACAAAGAAAAGCATAAACAGCGACTGCTCTCAAGATATTCAAATAGGAGAGACAACATACAAATAGCTACATAAAAACAAGATCTATAAAGGATAAAATGGAGATCTCAGAGAGAAGGAACTGGAATTAAGGGGTATTGGATGAAAGATCTGAAAATGAATTCTAACCACAACTAGAAATGTAGAACAGCACAAAAGAAATACAGTTAGAAAATGGCAATTTCAGAACATCATAAATACACCAGGTTGGACAGCGCCCTAGGTTAGAGTGGCACCAAATAAAACCTGACTTCTCTAAAGAAAGAGGATTGTGGAATGAAATTCCAATCTGAATGAAAAACAACATAATGCACAATCACCTTTAAAGATAAAAATGAAAATTAGTAAGATACTGATACACTAACAAAATACAGCCCATGATATGTTTATAAAGGTCTGTGACACCCCTATGCAAGAGAAGAGGAGAGGGAAGGCCAGTAAGGTGCTAGATAGATGTTACGCGCTATTTTTATTACTTAAGGCAGAGGTGTCAAACATTCTGCCCAGGCCACATCATGGCAACAACACTTCCAAATGCAATCCAAACCAGATTAAAATGTAATTGGAAAATATTTTTTAGATAAATGCAAATATGATAAAACAACGATAATATTAATATGTGGTTTTCAAAGTCAATATGCGACCAAAAGGACCTTTATGTACAGTTTGTTATCAATCATTTCTATTTGAACTTCACACTACTCATTTAAGAGACTTAAAAAGAAAAAATAATTCTTAAGTAGAAGCAAACAAGAACTTCTCATAAATGTTTGTCTGGATGAAATAGTGGAGTAATTCTCCAAAAGAAAAGCCACATTTTTATCTCTTGGGTCATTTTGCAAACACCAGATAATTTTTTTAAATTAAAAAGTGTAGATACACATACATACACATATGTACACACACTCACTCTCTTGAAGGAAAATATCCAAAATAAAGGAAAAACAACCACAGAAATAGATGATTTATGAAAACATATGAGGTCATATTTTTTAAAAAAATATAAAAACTAAGTTGGCTTTATACAGACTAAATCGGTAAACAACACTAAGAAGAGAGGTCTTAATAAAAAGAATGGAATATAAAATAAATGAAAGCTCCACTAACAGTGAAATAATTTCCTCTATTTATATCTTACCAGTTAAAACTAGTCAAACTAATTTTGCTTTTTAAAAAGTATTTCTGGGGGCGGAGCCAAGATGGCCACGTGAAGGCAGCGTCTTACCGGAGCTCTCTCACAAGGTCTGTCAGATTCCTATAAAAAAGTGAATTTGAGCAGATTTGAGAGAGTCAGAAACCGCGAGCAGTCTGCGTGGGGCAAATTTCCGAGCCGGGAGAGTCTGAAAGGCTGAAGACACAATCCTGTAGGCTTGGAGAGTGCTCGGTGTGGAGCTGCTCCAGACCAAAGCGGAAAAGGCCGGCCGGGAAATCCACGTGGGAGACGGGCTGGGAGAAAGCTGGGCACCCGAAACCAGCGGAGATCCCCAGGATTCCCAACACAGGACGGCAGTCTGTGGGAGCCACGAGAGGTAGCGCAACGCCACCGGCCGTGAAAACACCCACTCCTGACGCTTGCAAAACCCAGGAACTCGGCTTCTTGAACTTCCGGAAGACTCAATGGCCAGGTAAAAGGCTCTAATCCCTCCCCCCCTCACCCAGAGAATTCCTCGGGAAAAAAAAAAAGAGAACTGAAACAGAGGAGAAAGTAGTGGGGCCTCACAGGACAAATAGTAGAAGCCCATTAGTTCCAGAGGGGCAGAGTCGGCAGGGGTCAACGCCAACGGCACAGACATAACCTTGCTCCCCTAGGGGAAGTGCCAGACATCAGCTCAAACAACAAACAGCTGAGACCATTGCTGAAAAGCAAGTGCTGGAGAGCACCCACAGGGAGTGAGACGCCAGGGAGCCAGACCCCTCCCCCACACCTCAGGCAACTGAAGGTTATAATTCTAGACTCACAACCCCCAGAATAAGAAAGCTGGGACAGAAAGCCCTGAGACCCACAGATAGAAATTCGTTGTAAAGCCAGCAAAAGGCAAACCAACATGAAGAAGAACACAAAAAAACCGAGGACAATAGATTCTTTTTATGGAGACAGGCAGGATCAAAATATCAACATAGAAGAGGATAGCAATGACATGGTAGATACATCAGATACCTCAAAAGCTAATATGAACTGGTCTCCAGCCCAAAAAGCACTGCTGGAAGAGCTAAAGGAGGATTTTAAAAACCAAATTAGGGAGCTAAAAGAAAATATGGAAAAAATGGAAAAAAGGGAGAAAAAATCCACTGATGAAATCAAGTCCCTAAAGAATAAGATTGGCGAAATGGCTACAGAGATTCAGAATCTAGAGAGAGAAAAGGACACCCTGAGAGGCGAAATCAACCAATTGAAAATGGAGGCTCAAAAGCAAAATGTAAACACTAACTCATTCAAAATTAGACTTGAGCAAGTGGAAGCTAATGAATCTATGAGGCATCAAGAAGTAATAAAACAAAACGTAAAGAATGAAAAAATACAAAAAAATGTGAAATATCTGATTGGCAAAACAACTGACCTGGAAAATAGATCCAAGAAAGACAATTTAAGAGTTACTGGTCTACCAGAAATCCACGATGAAAAAAGGAGCCTTGACAGTATCTTCGAAGAAATTATCAAAGACAACTGCCCAGAGGTCCTAGAACCAGAGGGCAAAATAGTCATTGAAAGAATTCACCGATCACCCCCTGAAAGAGATCCCAAACTGAAAACACCAAGAAATATTATAGCCAAATTTCAGAGCTATAAACTCAAGGAGAAAATACTGCAAGCAGCCAAAAGGAAGCAATTCAAATATCGTGGAACTACAGTCAGGATCACGCAGGATCTCTCAGCTTCCACATTAAAAGACAGGAGAAATTGGAATATGATATTCCGAAGGGCAAAGGAGCTGGGACTACAACCAAGGATCAACTACCCAGCAAAACTAAGCATAATTTTCCAGGCAAGGCGATGGACATTCAATGAAATAAGGGAACTCCAGACCTTCCTGATGAAAAGGCCAGAACTCAATGGAAAATTTGATCTCCAAATACAAAAACTCAAGAGAGACATAAAGAGGTAACCAGGGGGAAAAACACCACAATAGATATATATATATATATATATGTGTGTGTGTATATATATATACATATATATATGTATATATATATATATACACACACACATATACATATATAAGTCATTATTGTGAATGGTACAACTATTATGACAAATGAAAGGGATATACATAGGTTGTGAATGCCTGGATAAATTAACTGATGTAAAGATATAAAATATAAATAAGAGATATAAAGGGAGGGCTATGAGGGAAGTGATAAGGAGGTAGTAGAAAAGGGTAAATTACACCAAAGGAAGTGGCACAAAAACATATTATAGTAGAGGGAAAGAAGGGAGGGAGAAGAGCAGTATTTGAGCTTTACTGTCATCTGATCTAGTTCAAGAAGGGAATAACATACTCTGATAAGTTTAGAAATCTAACTTGTCCTACGGGAAGTGGGAGGGTAAGGGGGGAAAAAGGGAGGGGGAGGGACAGAAGGAAGAGGAGAAGTAGCAAGTGGGTAACGGTAAGATAAGGGAGGGGAATAAAGAGGGAGGGTAAACTGAGGAAAGCGGCGGTCAAAAGCAAAACTTTGTTGAGGAGGAGAAGGGGAAAGGGAGAAATAAAAGCATAAACAGGGGGAATTAGGATGGAGAAAAAGACACAGATAGAAATCATAACCCTGAACGTGCAGGGGATGAACATTCTCACAAAACAGAAGCAGACAGCAGAATGGATTAAAAACCATAATCCTACAATATGCTGTTTACAAGAAACGCATCTGAAACAGGGGGATACACATAGGGTTAAGGTAAAAGGCTGGAGTAAAATATATTGTGCCTCAGCTAAAGTAAAAAAAGCAGGTGTAGCAATCCTAATGTCAGACAAAGCAAAAGTAAAGATAGATCTAATTAAAAGAGATAAGGAAGGACATTATATCCTGCTAAAAGGCACCATAAACAATGAAGCAATATCATTGCTTAACATATATGCACCAAGTGGTAAGGCATACAAATTCTTAGAGGAGAGGTTAAGGGAGTTACAGGAAGAAATAGACAGCAAAACTATAATATTGGGAGACCTCAACCTCCCCCTTTCTGAACTTGATAAATCTAACCTCAAAATAAATAAGAAAAAAGTTAAGGAGGTAAACAGAATTTTAGAAAAGGCACATATGATAGACCTCTGGAGAAAACTGAATGGGGATAAAAAGGAGTATACTTTCTTCTCAAAAGTACATGGCACATACTCAAAAATTGACCATGTACTACGGCATAAAAACCTCACAATCCAGTGCAGAAAAGCAGAAGTAGTTAATGCATCCTTTTCAGATCATGATGCAATAAGAATCATTTTTAATAAAGTACCATGGAAAAATAAGCTAAAAACTAATTGGAAACTAAATAATTTAATTCTAAAGAGAGAGTGGGCCAAAGAACAAATCAGAGAAACAATTAATAATTTCATTCAAGAGAATGACAATAATGAAACAACATACCAAAACTTATGGGATGCAGCAAAAGCAGTTCTTAGGGGAAGTTTTATATCTCTAAATGCCTACATGAATAAAATAGGGAAAGAGGAGATCAATGATCTGGGCAGACAGCTGAAAAAGCTAGAAAAAGAGCAAATTGAAAACCCCCAATTAAATACCAAATTAGAAATACTGAAAATCAAAGGAGAGATTAATAAAATTGAAACCAAGAAAACTATTGAATTAATAAATAAAACAAAGAGCTGGTTTTATGAAAAAACCAATAAAATTGATAAACCTTTGGCCAATTTGATTTAAAAAAAGAAAGAAGAAAATCAAATTACCAGTATCAAAAATGAAAAGGGTGAGGTCACCTCTAATGAAGAGGAAATCAAAACAGTAATTAGGAATTATTTTGCCCAACTGTATGCCCATAAATTTGACAACCTTAGAGATATGGATGAATATCTACAAAAACATAAACTGCCCAGACTAACAGAGAAGGAAGTGAAATTTCTTAATGACCCCATATCAGAAAAAGAAATTGAGCAGGCCATCAACGAACTCCCTAGGAAAAAGTCTCCAGGGCCAGACGGTTTTACATGTGAATTCTATTAAACATTTAAAGAACAACTAATTCCAATACTTTGTAGACTATTTGGGAAAATAGGTGAAGGAGTCCTACCAAATTCTTTTTAGGACACAAATATGGTACTAATACCCAAACCAGGTAGAGTTAAAACAGAGAAAGAAAATTATAGACCAATTTCTCTAATGAATATTGATGCAAAAATTTTAAATAAAATATTAGCAAAAAGATTGCAGCAACTCATTACGAGAATAATACACTATGACCAGGTAGGATTTATTCCAGGAATGCAAGGCTGGTTCAATATTAGGAAAACTATAGCATAATTGACCATATCAACAACAAAACTAGCAGAAACCATATGATCATCTCAATAGACGCAGAAAAAAGCCTTTGACAAAGTACAACACCCATTCCTATTAAAAACACTAGAAAGCATAGGAATAAGTGGAACCTTCCTCAAAATTATAAATAGCATCTACCTAAAACCATCGACAAGCATTATTTGTAATGGGGATAAACTAGATGTATTTCCAATAAGATCAGGGGTGAAACAAGGATGTCCATTATCACCCCTATTATTCAATTTGGTACTAGAAACATTAGCTATAGCAATAAGAGAAGAAAAAGAAATTGAAGGAATTAGAATAGGAAAAGAAGAAACTAAATTATCACTTTTTGCAGATGATATGATGATTTATCTAGAGAATCCTAGAGAATCAAGTAAAAAACTACTTGAAATAATAAACAACTTTAGCAAAGTTGCAGGATATAAAATAAACCCACATAAATCCTCAGCATTCCTATACATTACTGACAAAGCCCAACAGCAAGAGATAGAAAGAGAAATTCCATTCAAAGTTACTGAAGGCACTATAAAATATTTGGGAGTCTATTTGCCAAGACAAACCCAGGGCCTATACGAACATAACTATGAAACAATTTTCACGCGAATAAAATCAGATCTAAATAAATGGATAAATATCAGTTGCTCATGGTTAGGCCGAGCTAATATAATAAAAATGACAATTTTACCTAAATTAATCTACCTATTCAGTGCCATACCAATCGAACTACCAAAAAATTATTTTACTGAGCTGGACAAAATAATAACAAAATTCATTTGGAAAAACAAGAGGTCTAGAGTATCTAGGATATTAATGAAAAGACATGCTAGAGATGGTGGCTTAGCCACACCAGATATTAAACTGTACTACACAGCAGCAGTCATCAAAACTGCCTGGTACTGGTTAAGAAACAGGGGTGTGGATCAGTGGAATAGGATAGGTACACAAGTAGGTGAAATCAACAAGTTTAGCAATCTACTCTTTGATAAACCCAAAGAGGCCAGCTTCTGGGCTAATAATTCACTATTTCACAAAAACTGTTGGGAAAACTGGAAAATGGTAGGGCAAAAACTGGGCATAGACCAATATCTTACACCATATACCAAAATAAAGTCAAAATGGATTCATGATTTAGGAGTAAAAGTTGATACTCTAAGTAATTTGGGAAAGCAAGGAATAGTTAACTTATCAGATTTGTGGAAAAGTAAAGAATTCATGACCCAACAAGAGATAGAGAGCATTACAAAATGCAAAATGGATAATTTTGATTATGTCAAATTGAAATGTTTTTGTACAAAAAAAGCCAATGCAACAAGAATTAGGAGGGAAGCAGAAAATTGGGAGAAAATTTTTGCAACTAGTATCTCTGATAAAGGCCTCATCTCTAAAATATACAGGGAGCTGAGCCAAATATATAGGAATACAAGCCATTCCCCAATTGAGAAATGGTCAAAGGATATGAACAGGCAGTTTTCAGAGGAAGAAATTAAAGCTATCTACAGGCATATGGAAAAATGCTTTGGATCACTACTGATTAGAGAAATGCAAATCAAAACAACTCTTAGATACCACATCTCTCCTGTCAGATTGGCTAAAATAACAAAACAGGAAAATGATAAATGCTGGAAAGGATGTGGGGAAATTGGAACATTGTTGCATTGCTGGTGGAGTTGTGAGCTGATCCAGCCATTTTGGAGAGCAGTTTGGAACTATGCCCAAAGGGCTATAGAATTGTTCATACCCTTTGACCCAGCAATACCACTTCTAGGGTTGTATCCCAAAGAAATCACACAAGCAGGAAAAGGACCCATATGTACAAAAATATTTATAGCAGCTCTCTTTGTGGTAGCCAAGAATTGGAAATCAAAGGGATGCCCATCAATTGGGGAATGGCTGAACAAGCTGTGGTATATGAAGGTGATGGAATACTATTGTGCCATAAGAAATGGGGATGATGCAGACTTCATAACAACCTGGAAAAACCTACACGACATAATGCTGAGTGAGCGGAGCAGAGCCAGGAGAACGTTGTGCACAGCCACAGATATATGGATTCCGTGAGGACCAACCCTGACATACTGCGCTTTTCTCAGCAACCTAAGGGGCAAGGACAACTCCAGGGGACTCACGATGGAGAATGCTATCTTCATCGAGACAAAGAACTGCGAAGTTTGAATACAGACTGAGGCACACTACACGCTCGCCTTTTTTGCTTCTCTTTTGTTTTTGTTTTTGGGTTTGGTTTTTTTTTTTTTTGGTTCTGTTTCTTCTTTCTCATGATTCATTCCATTGGTCAAAATTCTTCTCCACGACTTGACTAGTGCATAAATTAATTCAATGCGAAGTTATACATGACAGTGTTATGAGACTCCATGCCGTCTTGGCGAGGGAGGGGGGAGGGAGGGGAGAAAAACTGGAACTCAAAACTATGTAGAACCATGTGTGGTAAACTAAAAATAAATAAAGAAATTTATAAAAAAAAAAAAGTATTTCTATTTAAGATTTTTTTTAAATATATCCAACATCCTACCCTAAATTAGTGAGATATAACAGTTTGTACTGAGGCAGTGTGACAAAGCTAGAAAATTTAGGACATCCACAAGATGGATATTTATCCATTAAGGATGCAGCTATATTACCTAAAGACGTAGTCCTTAATTCCAAGTTTTGGTTCTTAAAACGAACTTCTGAGGTAATTTACTTTAAGAGGCAATGATATACATGACCTAGATATAAATGGAGACATCATAAGAAAACTAGAAGAACATGGAACACATTACCTATCAGATTTATGGATAGGAGAAGGATTTATGAATAAACAAGATATAGGGAGCATTGTGAGATACCGAATGGATAATTTTGATTACATTAAATTTAAAAATTAAATACAAATAAAACAATGTAGCCAAGATTGGAAAGAAAGCAGAAAATTGGGGGAAAAATTGTAGATAGTTTATCAAATAAAGGTCTCATTATTTCAAATATATAGAGAATTTTATCAAATTTATAAGAATATGAATCATACCCCAATTGATATGAACAGGTCAAAGGATATGAACAGGGAGTTTTTCAATGAAGAAATCAAAACTACAGAGGGATGAAGCCAAGATGGCACTGTGAAAGGAAGGAACTACCGGAGCTCTCTCACAAATTCTGTCAGATACGTCTGAAAAGTGAATCTGAGCAGATTTGAGAGAGTCAGAAGTCACTAGTTGACTGAGAGGGGTAGGAGCACTGGGCACGCAGAACAGCACCAGACCAAGCCAACCGGGAACAGCAGAGGAATCTAGTCAGTGCACGGGTCTGGGAGAGCGCTGGGCGAGCAAACGCCAGAGCAGGAACAGGCCCAGGGAGGAAGTAGTGGCTACAGCCTCGATTGAGCCCCACGCCTCTCAGGCCAGGACAGGAGTCTGTTGGAGCGCAGAGGTAGTGACCACAGGAGCAGCTGGCCTAGAGGCCTTCAACCCACAGTCTAAAGGTTTGAAACTCGCCTTCTTGAACTTCTCAGAGCCATGATATGCGGGTAAAACGGCTTTTATCCCTCCCTTGAATAACCGAGAGAATAATACCTCAGGAGAAACAGATGAGCCAGAAGCGGAGCTTTAGCAGTGAGAGAAGTGGGGGAGAGGGTCCTTCCTGTAGTAGTGGAAGGAAACTAGTGCAGGAAGAGAAGAGTCCCAGCAGCTATCACCTCAGCAGAACAACAGTAACTGAGCTTCAGGGTGTAGAGCTAACAAACATCAATGCCAGAAACCCAGACTGGGCTTTGCACAGCCAGGGGAAGTGGCAGAAACCAGCAGAGACAAGAGCTGAGACCACCCATTCTGTAGAACAGTCCTGGGGAAGAGGAGATTCCCCCAGCATCCAGATCACCCCTCTCCCACATTTCGTGAAACCAGAAGCCGTAGAACACAAAGCCACTGAGCAGACCCACAGATTCCAACACAAGAAACTTGGGACGCAGCCCCCACAGCCTCAGAAACAGAGATCCACTTTAGAACCCAGGAGGAAAAAAAAAAACCACCATGAAAAAACGCACTAAGAAGCCAAAGACAATTGATTCATACTGTGGAGACAGGGAAGACCAAAATACCAATTCAGAAGAGGACAGCATGGACACTACACCCACATCTAAAACCTCAAAAGGTAAAGTGAACTGGCCTCCAGACCAAAAAGCATTCCTGGAAGAACGCAAGGAGGACTTTAAAAACCAAATTAGGGAGGTAAAAGAAAAAAAAAAGGAAAAAAAAAATTCAATGAGGAAAACAAATCTTTACAAGGTAAATAGGGGAAATGATTAAGGAAAATCAGAATATAAATGGAGAAAATATCTCATTGAAAAGTAAAATCAACCAAATGGAAAAGGAGATAGAGAAGATAAAGGAAGAAAAGAAACATTAAAAATTAGAATTGGGCAAGTAGAAGCTAATGACTATATGAGACATCAAGAATGAGTCAAACAAAACCTAAAGAATGAAAAAATAGAAGAAAATGTGAAATATCTAGAAAAACAACTGACCTGGAAAATAGATCTAGGAGAGACAATCTAAGAATTATTGGTCTACCTGAAAGCTATGATGAAAAAAAGAGCCTTCCATGAAATCCTTACAGAAAATTGCCCGGGGGTCCTAGAACCAGAGAGTAAAATTATCATCAAAAGAATCCACTGATCACCCCCTGAAAAAGATCCCAAATTGAAAACTCCAAGAAATATTATAGTCAAATTCCAGAACTATCAGGTCAAGGAGAAAATACTGCAAGCAGCTAGAAAGAAACAATTCAAATATCATGGAACTACAGTCAGGATCACACAGGATCTTGCAGTTTCTACCTTAAATGACAAGAGAAATTGGAATATGGTATTCAGAAAGGCAAAAGAGCTTGGACTACAACCAAGGATCAACTACCTAGCAGGAGATGGACATTCAATGACATAAAGGAACTGCAGACCTTCCTGATGAAAAGGCCAGAGCTCAATGGAAAATTTGATCTCCAAATACAAAACTCAAGAGAGACATACAAGGTAAACAGGGGGGAAAAAACCCCTAGTTAATCAATGAGGCTAATTAGTTACATCCTGATATAGGATTATTTTGCTTTATGTATGTTTTATATATATGTTAATCTTGAGAATTGTATACTTATTATGACAATTGAAAGGGATATTCATAGACTGTGGGTATGAGTATAAAATAACCGATATAATGATAAAAAATATAACAGAGATATAAAGGGATGGTTCTGGGAGAAGAGGTAACGAGGTAGTAGAAAAGGGTAAATTACATCACATAAAGAGGCACAAAAACATAATGTAGTAGAGGGAAAGAAGGGAGGGAGAAGAGCAGTATCTGAGCTTTACTCTCGTTGGATTTAGTTCAAGAAGGGAATAACATACCCTGATAAGTATAAAAATCTAACTTGTCCTACAGGCAATAGGAGGGGAAAGGCGAAAAAAGGGGAAGGGGGTGGTCAGAAGGGAGGGAAGAAGTAGCAAGGGGAAAACGGTAAGATAAGGGAGGGGGATCAAGAGGGAGGGTAAACTGAGGAAGGCGGCAGTGAAAGCAAACTCTGTTGAGGAGAGGAAGGAGAAAGGGAGAAACAAAGCATAAATAGGGAGAAATAGGATGGAGAAAAAGACACAGATAGTAATCATAACTGTGAATGTGAATGGGATGAATTCTCCAATAAAACAGAAGTGGATAGCAGAATGAATTAAAAACCATAATCCTACAATATGCTGTTTACAAGAAACACATTTGAAATGGGGATACAAACAGGGTAAACGTAAAAGGCTGGAGTAGAATATATTGTGCTTCAGCTAAAGTAAAGCAGGAGTAGCAATATGTCAGGCAAAGCAAAAGCAAAGATAGATCTAATTAAAAGAGATAAGGAAGGACACTACATCCTGCTAAAAGGCACCATAAACAATGAAGCAATATCATTATTTAACATATATGCACCAAGTGATATAGCAGGCAAATTCTTAGAGGAGAAGTTAAGGGAGTTACAGGAAGAAATGGACAGCAAAACCATACTAGGGGGGGACCTCAACCTCTCCCTCTCTGAACTTGATAAATCTAACCTCAAAATAAACAAGAAAGAAGTTAAGGAGGTGAACAGAATTTTAGAAAAGGCAGATATGATAAGAACTCTGGAGAAAACTGAATGGGGATAAAAAGGAATATACATTTTGCTCAGCGGTACATGGCACACACTCAAAAATTGACCATGTGATAGAACATAAAAACCTCACAATCCAGTGTAGAAAGGCAGAAGTAGTCAAAGCATCCTTTTCAGATCATGATGCAATAAAAATTATTTGTAACAAAGAATCATGGAAAAATGAGCTAAAAATTAATTGGAAACTAAATAGTCTAATTCTAAAGAATGAGTGGGTCAAAGAACAAATCAGAAAAACAATTAATAACTTCAATCAAGAGAATGACAATGAGACAACACACCAAAACTTAAGGGATATAGCAAAAGCAATTCTTAGGGGAAGTTTTATATCTTCAAATGCTTATATGAATGAAATAGAGAAAAAGGAGATCAACGAATTAGGCATGCCACTGAAAAAGCCAGAAAAAGAACAAATTGAAAATCCCCAATTAGATACCAAATTAGAAATACTGAAAATGAAAGGAGAGATTAATAAAACTGAAATCAAGAAAACTATTAAATTAATAAAACCAAGAGCTGGTTTTATGAAAAAACCAAAAATTGATAAACCTTGGATCAATTTGATTAAAAAAAAGAAAGAAGAAAATCAAATCACCAGTATCAAAAATGAAAAGGGTGAATTCACCTCCAATGAAGAGGAAATTAAAACAATAATTAGGAATTATTTTGCCCAACTGTATGCCCATAAATTTGACAACCTTAGGGATATGGATGAATACCTACAAAAATATAAATTGCCCAGGTTAACAGAACAGGAATTAAAATACCTTAATAACCCCATCTCAGAAAAAGAAATTGAGCAAGCCATCAATAAGCTCCCTAGGAAAAAATCTCCAGTGTCAGATGGTTTTACATATGAATTTTATCAAACTTCAAAGAACAATTATTTCCTATACTTTATAGACTATTTGGGAAAATAGGTGAAGAAGGAGTTCTACCAAATTCTTTTTATGACACAAATATGGTACTAATACCCAAACCAGGTAGAGTCAAAAAAGAGAAAGAAAATTATAGACCAATTTCCCTAATGAATATTGATGCAAAAATTTTAAATAAATATTAACACCAAGATTGCAGCAACTTATCGCAAGAATAATACACTACTACCAGGTAGGATTTATTCCAGGAACGCAAGGCTGGTTCAATATTAGGAAAACTATCAGCATAACTGATCATATCAACAACAAAACTAGCAGAAACCATATGATCATCTCAATAGATGCAGAAAAAGCCTTTGACATACTAAACAACTATATTAAACCACACTGCTGTTAAAGCAACAAAACAGCCAACATGACAGTTGTCTACTATTGAAACACCTGACAATTCAACGCTTTAACTTAATTCACTAAATTATCTTTCTTATCCCCCTAGATTGCACAATCAGAATTTAAGAGGTAATACTAAACTCCACAGAAAAAATTCTAATTTTAGTGCTAGTGAATTTATCTCAAGTAGATGGACAATTAATTACCTAAAATTTACTACAAGACAGCAATTCCTTAAAACTCCATCTAATCTTATATGTATGTAGCCTTTTTCCAGATGACTTGCTGGTGGTTTAGTTGGAATTGTCTAGCTAGAAAGCAAGGGGACTATTTTATGATCCACGATGCAAAATATCCACTCTAGATCTCACTATATTCTCTAATATTAAAACTGTTCAAATATAAATTAAAATTCACTTAATTACTCTAAATAAAAAATCTTGCTTAAAACATGTTTTTGAATAAGACATGCTTATATAATTAATGAACTTGATATAGGATAACATAGTGAATGACAATACTGATCACTTTTCTGATTTCAAAATTCTGCACTCCAGAGCAGTAGATAAAATAAAATCTTATATATAATAAAAGCAGTTAACATTCTGTGGTTTAAGCTACTTACCTTATCTTTAAAAATATGTGGATTTTGGTATATAAAATCTCGATAGCTTTCTGTTCGTACTTTATCCTAGATATGGAAGAAAAAAAGTTCTATTTACAAAATCATCTTTAAAAAATATTTTGTCCAGAAAATAGTTACAATTTTATCACTCTCTGTTGGCTGAAGTGAAGATTAAAAGAAAATCATGAGGGAATTTCAATATATACATATGCTTGTATAGAAAACTAAGTGCAATGGTTTCTAAAAAAATAACATGATAGAACTATTTATAGTACACATGGCATTTTTATTCTGAGGAAAGTCATTAGCATTAAAATAAGATCTGAGTGACTGAAAGATTTTTGTGCCTTAAATGTATATTCTCCTCCATCTATCTACTTCAAGACTCTACATAGTAATTCCTCAAATAGAGTCTGGCTTCTATAGCAATAACGTACAAATACGTACAATTACAAGGGGGCTAGGAGGGAGGAAGGGAAATAATAAATTAAGAAACTGAGATAAAAAGTAAAAAATGATGCTACACTGCTTTCCTACATAAGCCACTTACCATTGATCAAGTCTTATCTGATTTATATTCTTGCTTCATTTCTAGAATATTCTCTGCTAAGAAATGATGCTGAGAAACCTACCAATGCAGCAATTAAACCACTGGAATTGTACAACCCACATTATGAAAATCCACACCATGAAATTCACATGAGGGTAGCAGTCAGTCAACTTGAATATGTGAATGTTAGTACACGAGTGGCAATTGTAACTTCATGGAATACTAGCATATACCCTCCCTTTTAAAAATTGTCCAAATGAAAACTCAGATTGACCACAAAGTGGCCAGTTTTTGCTTCTATTGTCAAAATCACATAAAAGGTTTTTTTTTGTTTATTTCACATATTTATCCTTGGGAAATGCATCTGTAATATCAATGGTATAAGAAACTCCTAGAAAGAAAGACTGTCTTCTACAAATTCAGGTTAGCATCTCTTCTACAATTTATAGTCTTAAGAACTGCCTAGAGCACTAAAAAAGGAAGTGACTTGTCTAGGGTCACATAGCCCGTATGTATAGAAGGCAGGTCTTTCTAACCCAGAGGCTGGTGCTCTCCCTACAATGCTACACTGCTCCTCACTGCAGAGGAATGAAGATGAAACTTTTCATATATTGCGGTGTCAATCACTCAGATTCAAAGAATAAACAGTTTTAAGTTGCTACTGAATTGTGGCAGTAGAAAGAGGAAATGTTAACTTAAAGATAAATCTAATTAATTACTGGACATCTAACTAATCTAACTAATTAATGATTTCAAGTTTGGATTTGAGTTTTAATGAGTTCCTGGTGATGACACCCGTTAAATCTGCATCCAAAAGTTATTTCTATAAGAATGTATAATGGTTTTGCCACACTGCTATAAAAATACTTTCTCAAAAAACAAAACTAAACAAAAACCAAACAAAAAACTTGATATCTAGATATCAGTTACAGAATACAAAAACTTCCAGTTCCTTAAAAAACATATAATTTAAATATTTTAGCTTTCTTTGCTTCTCTTACTATCTAACTACTGAATGTGCTGAAACAAGCAAGCTCAAAAAAGATCAGCATCCATCAGGAAAGCAGTCACTTCGAAACCACTCACCAATCACACTGCCTCAGCACTGCTCCAACTTAATCAATAAAACCCAACTACTAGCCTAGCTATATGTGCTGCTGCTCAGCTGAACTAGTCATCTATTTTGGCTTTCCGATTTATCAGTTTTCTGTCATATGTATTCACTCTTGTGCAATGAGAAGCTGAAGATACACACACATGCCTCATATATATGTATATTTACAAAATAAATTTACAAAACCAAGTGATTTTTGTTTTGTTTTTAAAAAGAGAAAATATTAAAAATTAGTTTTTATATCCCATTTCTGAAACTTGTAACAAAAGATCAAGAATATTAAGTACAAAATACCAAAGCAGCAAACAGAAAAAAATAGCACATGTACATATCACACTCACCACTCTGAAGTTATGAAATACTACAAAATGGTAAAAATTATAGCTCTAGTAAAAAGGGGCAAGAAGTAATACTTCAGTATTAAGGTAGCATGAGATTCTTCTTAAAATAATTTAAATAATGAGGTAAAAGTAAACTTACATGGCAAAATGAGTTACTAAATTAAATTTTAGTTATACAACCAAACGTATTTCCAGTGATCACATGTTTTAAAAAAGGAGTACCTTCATCTTTTACATTTCTAAGGGAAAAAAAAGGTCATTTGTCATGACCTCTTCTATTCTACTGTCAATTTCACCAGTTCCCATTGATTAAATGACCATTTCTGGGCAGGTTAACTCCAAAAACTCTACATTCCACTCTACCCCCTAACAACTCTTAAAGACCATAAATTGCAAAACAGTAGAATTGGCAGAAGACTCTCCTCACTAGAAATTCTCTATTCCAATGAAATCAAGGGTCTGGACCTAAAAAAAAGAAAAATCTCTCCTGAGTTTCAGTCCAGCATCATCAAATGTCTGTATGGCATCTTCCCCTATCTAAGCATCTCAAAATCAATATATCAAAAAAATAGAATTGATTAACTCCTCTCCACCTGTTGAAGATAAGACCATTCTTCCAGCATTCAAATTTACAACCCTGTTGTCATAGTCATTCTTCAATCTCCTACAACTCCCACGTAGACAATTGGTTGCTAAGTTTCACAATTCTATCTCCACAACTTTTCTTAATCTGCCAACAGCCCAATTTGGGTTCTTAAAACTTCTGCTTAGTCTATAACAGCCTCCCGATTTATCACCCTTCTTCCAACCTCTTTCTCTTCAACCCATATACCATAAAATTGACCCAAAAATCTATTTTACCTAAATTAATCTATTCAGTGCCATACCAATCAAACTACCAAAAATTATTTTACAGAGCTGGATAAAATAATAACGAAATTCCTCTGGAAGAACAAGAGGTCTAAGATATCTAGGGTATTAATGAAAAGAAATGCCAGGGAAGGTGGCCTAGCCATACCAGATATTAAACTGTACTATAAGCAGCAGTCATCAAAACTACCTGGTACTGGCTAAGAAACAGAGTCGTATATCAGTGGAATAGGATAGGTACACAAGATGGGAGAGTCAACAACTTATGCAATCTACTCTTTGATTAAACCCAAAGAATCCAGCTTCTGGGCTAAGAATTCACTATTTCACAAAAACTGCTGGGAAAAATTGGAAAATGGTAGGGCAAAACTGGGCATAGACAATATCTTACACCCTATACCAAAATAAAGTCAAAATGGGTTCATGATTTAGGAATAAAGGCTGATACTATAAGCAATCTGGGAGAGCAAGGAATAGTTTACCTATCAGATTTATGGAAAAGAAAAGAATTCATGACACATCAAGAGATAGAGAGCATTACCAAAATGCAAAATGGATAATTTATATTATGTTAAATTGAAATGTTTTTGTATAAAAAAAAAGCCAATGCAACAAAGATTAGGAGGGAAGCAGAAAATTGGGAGAAAATCTTTACAACCAGTGTCTCTGATAAAAGGCCTCATTTCTAAATATACAGGGAACTGAGCCAAATTTATAGGAATACAAGTCATTCCCCAATTGAGAAATAGTCAAAGGGTATGAACAGATAGTTTTCAGAGGAAGAAATTAAAGATACATATAGGCATATGAAAAAATGCTTGAAATCACTACAGATTAGAGAAATGTGAATCAAAACAACTCTTCTAGATACCCATCTCTCCTGGCAGATTGGCTAAAATAAAAAAACAGAAAATGATAAAGCTGGAGAGGATGTGGGAAAACTGGGAACATTGTTACATTGCTGGTGGAGTTGTGAACTGATCCAGACATTCTGGAGAGCAATTTGGAACTATGCCCAAAGGGCTATAAAGATGTTCATACCCTTTGAACCAGCAATACCACTTCTAGGGTTGTATCCCAAAGAGATCACACAAGTGGGAAAAGGACCCATATGTACAAAAATATTTATAGCAGCTCTTTTTGTAGTAGCAAAATATTGGAAATCAAGGGATGCCCATCAATTGGGGAATGGCTGAACCAGCTGTGGTATATGAAGGTAATGTGTCATAAGAAATGGGGATGATACGGACTTCATAACAACCTGGAAAAAACCTACACGACATAATGCTGAGTGAGCGGAGCAGAGCCAGGAGAACACTGTACACAACCACAGATGTATGGATTCCGTGAGGACCAACCCTGACAGACTTCGCTCTTCTCAGTAACACAAGGTGCAGGCACAACTCCAAAGGACTCACGATGGAGAATGCTATCTACATCCAGAGAAAGAACTATGAAGTTTTGAATGCATCTACCTCTACCTGCCCCCCTTTCCCTCAGCTCACACAGTTACTTACCCTACTCCAGATCGACCTCACTACCCACTGCCAGGACTAGAGCAATAATCTCCTCATCACTCTCCCTGCTATTCAGACTTTCCTTTCCTCTCTAATCCATCCTCCCCTGGCTGGCCAAGTGATAATCTGACGGTCAGGCCACTCTTCGTTCAGGAAGCTTCAGTGACTCCCTATTACATCTAGACAAATATAAACTACTCTGCTTGGCATGCAAGTAGAGAATGTTTATTTCATTGTGCACCCAGGGCATGATACAGTACCTGGATAACAACAGGCATTTAGTAAATGTTTGCAGCATGATCATTAGATAAAGTCCTTCACAAATGGTTCTAACCTATAGTTTCAGGATGATGAAACATTACTCCTAGAAACATCTCCTCCAGCCAAATGAAGCTACTCGGTGATCCCCAGCATCTCCACCTCTGTGTTGTAGCATTGCCTCACCTAAGCCTAAAACACCTTCTCTCCTCAACTGTACCTCTTAGAACCCCTCGCTGCCCTTTCAAGCTCAGCTCGTGGACACTTGCTGATCCCAGATGCTGTTAATGTGCTTCCCTTCACCAGGCATGCCACACTGATTTCAAACATATCTTGTATTTAACGTGGGTGTGAACACGCTGTCTCCCCCAGCAGAATGTAAATTCCTTGTGGGTAGTACTGTCTCACTTTAGTATTTCTATCACTACTTCCAAACACAATGTAGAGAGCTTTATTAAATTCTTGTTGATTGAAAATAAATGCTTAGGGGATTATGTGGGGGGGAGGGTGAGAGAATCTGTTAATCACAGTGAAACCATTTTATCCCTAACACACCCACTTTGACATGATGACAGTAAAAACGCTTGCCCCCTAATACAAATAAAATAATCACAGCTTTTCACAAATTACCAATTCCCACATTGTGATGATTAACAATTAATTCACAAAAATTATATAGAACCCACTAAAATGATGTATTGATTCTAAGATCCCAAACTTTGAAAACCTGAGTCTTCTGATTGGGGAAGCCAAATAAATAATCCTTTAAGGAGGGACTTAAGAGTGGAAGTATTTTAACAATAACAAAAAAAAATTAATGGTAACATCTAAATTTCATGTAGAGAAAGATCTACAAATATTAACATTCTTTACATTAAAACTTCTTTATATTACATTTGTTGGGAATTTTCAGTTTCATTAAGTTAAAAATCAAGGTTTTTTTTCATTATAAAAAAACCACAGAATCATATTTTGACAAAACACACATACAATAGGGGATATGTCTAGAAATTTAGACATTAAAATTAAGAACACTAATTAATGCAGTACAAAATTAAAATTGATCCAGATTTAAAATAACTGACTGGCAAATTTATACAACTCTGCATCACTACATGTCTGAAATCTATAAAAGATGACAGAATGTTGTAGATTTCTAAAATTTTGCAGAGATGTTGAAAAACAAAAATTTGGTACAAAAGAATTCTTTTTAGTACATGAAATGAAATAGTGTAACTACTTAGAATTTTTTTTTCTTTTTTAAATCTAAGGCAAACCACACAAACTATTATTTTCAGGAAGACTAATAGTAATACCTTTTCTCCTTAAAATTCACTTTTCAAAGAAAAAACTAATTCTAAAACAATTTTAAGGACATCATCGCTGCTGAATTCACAAACTGCTTTTATTCTTTGGTATTCTTTTTATCCCAAAACAATCTATCCAGTATCTTAGGGGTTAAAAATGCAGCTATCCTAAGGCATACCAAAAGAGAATGAACTTGCATCATTCCATTCTTTCACCAACACAGATTTAGCGCAGTTTTGCTCCTTTGCTAACCTTTAGCATCTCTTCATGTATCCCATAATGCCCATACGAGCTGAAATAAACACCATCCTCATCCTCGTTAAGGTCCGCAATGATAGTGGTGGATGACGAGTTGGTCCTGACATCTGCGTTCATCACAAAATCCTGTGCAAACTGTCTGTAATCAATTTGAAACATACCTTGAGACAGGTTTACTGAACCATGAACAGGGGAAAAGGGGGGGGGGGGGGGGGGGGAAGAGTGAGGAGTGCACTAAGCCTTGACAATAACAAAAAAATCACAGTCATAAGCATTTGAAATCCAACCTGCCCCTCCCCCTTACTGGCTCAGTAGTAGTACATTAAACCTGGGCCATTGTGTGCAGCAGGTACACATTTCTTCTCCAAATAACAAAGTAAAAAAGCACAACTGCAGTCTACAGGCTATTTACTGAGTTTTCAACTTAAGTAACTCATCTTCCCACTTTTCCTACATTTGAATAATTAAATGGGTTTGTTCTCTTACGCCTAGACGTTAAATAGCAGCATTCTAAAATTCAGTCAAACCAAGTTATTTTCCTGGATAAGTTTTTAAAGAGGAGGTAGGGCTAAAAAAGGGAAGGCTGAGCACAGGATGAGACCAAATAAACAGCTATTTTTATATGTATATTCACTAACACAAGACCACAACCCCCAGCTGCAAAAATTCAGTTTCCTTGTCACATACACAAAGGTACTATCTGTAAAATATGAGATTAAAAAGTACCTAAGATCTAGTAGGCTAGAAATGTTGAATAACACTGAATAATATCCACTTTGGAGAAAAAAAAAACAAGGCACTTATGTAGATAACTAAATTATCTAATTATCCATCTTATCATCACTTAATTTTTTTTTTACAAAATGAAAAAAAGCTACGTATAATAATTTTACAGATGGTGAGCATTAGAGCTGAAAATATACTTCAATATGTATTATCTAGTTATGAAAGAAAGCAGTTGGATAACTGGCCTGTAAATTAGCTCAAAAGCCCCCAACTCTAGTTTAACCCCACTACCTGCATAAGTCATGTATCCATATCTCAGGTTTTGCTCTTCTGCTCAAGTTTCTGTTCCTCAGGAACCAGTTTCTTTGCTCTGGGCTTTCCCATCAGAGATAAAGCAGGTATATGCAATGCTCCCAGTTCCTGCCTCTCCTTTTTTAAAAATGTTCTATGCAAGGTCATATAGAAAAGATTTCATTTTGAAACACAGATAAAAATGCAAACCCAAACTCACAGGCTGTCTTTCAACCTTGCTGGAACTAGCCTCAATTTTAAAAAGCAAATAGATGGGTCCTTCCCATTTAACCCCCAAAGAGGGCAGAGAAACTCCTCTCTCGAATAAAGACCTTAGGTAACTTGTATTTAACAACTGTAAATTGACTGGCCTGCCAAATCCCAGTAATCACCCATCTGAGGCCCATGGTGTCACCCGGCTGTCCAAGCTACTGATTCAGTTCAACTCAACAAGCCCTCAATGTAGAGTGCGGGGACTGAGGGCTAAGAACAGTTGATCTCTAAAGTACCTTGTAGATCTAAAATGTCATGCTTCCATTACAAATAATTAAGAAGAGCTTCCCTTTATTAGTTAAATTACTTCATTCTCCGGAGGTCTTCCCGGGCTCTAGCTAACGCTGCTTCGGCAGCTTGTGCTCTTGCTTCCATGTGCTTCAACCGTTCAAGAACAGAAGTGTTGTCACTGAGCCCATTAGGGTAGGAGAACGGGATTGTCACTGGTTCATAAAGATCTTCTACATCTAAAGAAACAGATGGACAGTTTTAGATCATCTCATCCAAATTGGTTATCAACTAACAAACATTTATATAAAGTGTCTACTATGACTCAAATATTAACTTTATTAAAGAGATTGATATAACCACAGATATTTAATTAGTAAAGAATCTAAAAAGTATATGTATCAATGGCTAAACTCTGTCTCAAATTCTATTTAAACTTTTTTTAAAATAAGTTTTTTTTAAATTAATCTGTCCTTTCCACTACCTCCCCTATCCCAATTGAGAAAATTTTAAAAACAAAAAAAAACAAGTATCTCGATACATATCCATACAGTCCAGCAAAACAAATTTCCACATTAGCCATGTCTAAAACTGTAGGTCTCTTTTTGCATTTTAAATTCATCATCTCTAGGTCAGGAGATGAACAGTGTTTCACCTTTATCCTTGTGGACTCGTTTTAATACTGTGCTGATGAGAATTCTAAAGTCTTTCAAAGTTTTTTTCTCTATATTATCATTGTATAAATTGTTCTAATTCTGTTCACTAAACTTATACAAGCAGCAGACTGGTATTTTCATACTTCACTTGCTCACTGTTGCAGCTAAAACAATCGCACATGCAGCTTTATAATATTTAGCCATTAATTCCAGAAACAATGAATTTTCTATGAAATTGATATAGTGACAACAACACTGGACTAGGAAGCCAGGAGGCAGGTTTCAGGCTCAGTTCTGATGCCAGATAATACATATCTTATGTCACTTTCATCTCTTTGAGCTCCAGTTCCTTCATCTGAAGCTTAAGGAGGATTAGACCACACAATCAAAAAGTCTGTTTCAGCTCTAAAATTATAGAATTCTAGGATTCTTTGATGGTTCTTCAAATCTCAAGGAAAAACTCCATAAAATCTTGATTCTTTCTTTACTCACGCAAAATTTTTTTCACTAGTATTACAAAACCAACAATTTTCCAAACATAATTTAACAAAGCTGGAAAGTTCTACCCAATTTACATCATTAATTTCTCATCTAATGTTGAAAAAAATTCTTCAGGCAAGTAAAATAATATATATACCACATTTTCTTCTGTCTCCCTTTTTTTGGTCTAAAATTCAATCCAAACAATTATGATGCTTCCAGATAACTTTCACAATTGGAGTCAATATAGGAACATCAGTCACTGAATACTGTTCAATTTTTAGCTATGTTCTGCTACTGCTCCACCCTCCAAACTGGACCACAAAAGGTCATGCCTAGGAGAAACTAAGTCACTTAGCTCTGTGCTCCGAGACAATGTATCCTAGTCTTCACTCTAGTTATTTTTTCACTCTTTCATCAAAGGAATACCCTCTTAGTGCAACTTTTCCCCCACCCCTTTTCTTTGAGAATTGTAATGAAATTACCACCCTCAATCTTTGTAACTTGCAAGACTATAATTTGCTTTTCTGGTCTTCGCTTGCTTATCTATGTTGTCAAAATCATTAAAATATAAGCTCCCTGAGGGCACAACCTTGCTTTTATGTCAGTATTCCTAGTGCTTAGAAAAGTACTTGACACACAGTAAGTGTTTAATAAACACCTTTCATACATTTATACAATTAGTTACATTGTTCATTTTATATTCTGCTTTCAAATTTTTTCAAGATTATGCAAGTCGGCTTCAAGGTTTAAATAGACTATAGCTAAACAAAATATTACTTTCACTTCAAGCTACAATTAAGATACTTATACTAAGTACTGGCAATATTAGTGACAGAAATAACATGAGAAAATTCAGATTTTAAAATATGACAAAGAAAATTTGAGAGTGAACTTAATAGTGACCTAAAGACTCAAGCTTGCAGAAATTCTTTGTTCCCTGAATCTATCAATTTGGTGTTAGTGAAAACCTTATGTCAGATTTCAGAGAGGCAATGGAAAAGAATAAGAACCTCAGCTCCCTGTTTCACCATGCCCAAGCTCTTGACTAGGGCAGCTAAGCAATGAATTATCTATCTCTCCCAATATCCAAGTGGCAGAGCCAAAAGGACCAGTTTACAACCTAAAAAAAAAAAAATTGGGTTCTGTTAGTCTCACCAATGACCAGGATATAGCTGGTAGAGTTAGAGGAATGAAAGCCTCAGACCCAAAGTATACCCTAGCAAGATGTATCTTTAAAATGGAGTCAAAAGGACAACAGTATCCTACATAGTAAAGAATGACTATATTTTTAGTATCATACAAGAGGGTCCTAGCACCACCACAAATTCAGCATTTTTATGTTGGCCTGGCCAATGCACTCAAAAAAATCACATCTAAATTCACTAGTATTGAAGATATTCAACAATCTGACTTTTGCCTACCTCATTAGACTTGCTTATCTTCTATTACTAGAATCACTTTTTTCATGCTATTCTCCTATGTTAAATGGTCTTCCACTCAAAACACAACTCAAGTTCTTACTCATCTGTGAGGCCTTCTTCCTCATCACCCTAGCCTTAAGTGGTCATTCCCTCATGTTAGGTCCTCTTAATACTTAAATATTTTGTTACTATAACTAGAAAGATAAGACAGTTCAGCGGCAGAGAAGAATGGTGATAACTACTGCCAATGTCCCTAATTAGGATACCCGTTTCCCTGACACACACCATGACAGCGTTAAAGCAGATGTAACACAGGTAAAGCCTGACTATCTCAGTGGGTGGTTACACTGTGATAGACGAGCTGTGTGCTACACAAGGAAAACGAGTAAGGAACAGAGTGAATACTCTTTGTGGCAGGGCAGTTCAGTTCTGAGAAGACTGATAAACAATCTAGATTTCCCTTTGCCCTGGACTATGCTATCACCAAGTACATTCTCTGCCCAAATTCTCAAGCAAAGGGTTAAGTAGTGCGGATTCTGGTGATATACAAGTTCAGCAACAGTGACATCCCAAACATCTGCCTTTTTCCCTAGTCTCTCAAGGTGTGCCTAGGTCACAGGCACTAAAGTCTGAGCAGTCAATGGCCAATGGTTCCTGACATTTGTGGCACATAGCACATATTCTGTGCTTTGTTATACATATTTTATATTATATATTACACATATATGCACACACATATACATATATACACACATATATGTACTTGATATATATATGTGTGTATGTATATGTATGTATATATATATTTTAATGTATGAAAGGGCTCTCCAGCTGTACACTTAAGATCCTTTGAGGGCAGAGGCCGCATCTTATACTGCTCTATATCTATACTGCCCTCTATGTACAGTAAATAACTACTTTTGGTGATACTATAAGCTTTGAATGAATGAAAACACATAAAACAAGCACTTACTACATGCTAAACACTATGTTAAGTGCTGAAGACACAAAAAGAAAAAGACAACCCCTGTTCTCAAGGAGCTCACACCATAATTGGAGAAAACAACACTTGTAAGAGAATGCATCTGCAGAGTGGTCGGCAAGGACTAGAAATATTTAGAATATGTCTGCTCTACAAAGGAGAGGGAAGGGTGGGGTACAGAAGGGATGTGGGGATATAGGGTCAGTGTTCAGACAGGAGAGGAAAAGAAAAGGGGCAGTGGCAATATGGTTAGGAGTGGGCAATCCAGCTTAGGTTGGAGGTGGACAATCCAGCTTGTCAACAGTGGCAATTTAAATAGACACCAAAGGCTATGTAGTCCAAACTGGACCTGACCAAGAAGCCTCTGCACAACTTCTCCAACAAGCAGTCATCTAGCCTTTGACTAAAGGTAACCAGTGAAGGGAAACTCACCACCATTCCAAGCAGCATATGCCATTTGGGGATACCACGAATTATTTACAGGCATGCATGTGTGTGTGTATATGTATATATGTATATTTTTACACACACTCATACACACACACATTTGTTACATATTTGTCTTTACTTGAAGCCTCTATCTCCTTCTCTGCAACTCCTTCCCACTGCTCCAAGTTTTAACCTTTATGGTCAAACAGAACAAGTAAGTCAAATTCCTCTTCCACCAGAGTCTTTCAAATATTTGAAGCCAAGTAATATGTCTTCCTTAAGTAATCTCTTATTCAAGATAAAATGCCCAATTCCTTTCACTATTCCTCACATGGGCTGGTCTCAAGGCCCCTCTCTCTGGCCACCCTTCTGGGAGTCTCTCTAGCTATGCCATTCAATGTCCATCCTAAAATTCAAGACCCAGCACTGAGCACAATAATGCAAATGTGTTCTAACTGGGGCAAAGTACAGTGGTATACTGACCTCTCATGCTCTGTAGATTATGCCTTTCTTAAGCCTGAGAAAGTAATAGCTTTTTCAGCTAACAGTATTTACTCACAACTTGAGAGCACCTGTAGTCCACTAAAGATAAGTCCCAGATCTTTTTCCACAGGAAAGATTGCCTAGTCACATTTCTCCAATTTTATACTTTTCAACCTATAATTTCATATTTGTCTCTATTAATTTCATCCAAATTTATTCCGATCATCATTCTAGCTCACATAGGTCTTTTGGGGTCCCAACTCTGTTGTCCAATGTGTTAGCCAGCTCTTCATCTCAGGTTTGTGTCAGCTGCAGAAGTGACAAGCATGCCACCTATGCAGAACTGGGTCAAGCACAGATGGCTGAGACATGATATTAAAGACAGTCCTCCCTCCAAGGAGGCATGTGTCCACTGATAACCAGTTATGAATCCATCTAATGGGGTGGGATGACTGATCCTCCAAACAATCCTGTTGGGTAAGCAGTACTCATATGATCTTTTCAAGAGCTAGAAGAGACTCTAAGGGGATTAAGTGACTTGTC
The DNA here is from genome assembly GCF_011100635.1 of Trichosurus vulpecula. NCBI lineage: Eukaryota > Metazoa > Chordata > Mammalia > Diprotodontia > Phalangeridae > Trichosurus > Trichosurus vulpecula. The sequence continues at coordinate 232,972,868 of NC_050578.1, read as the reverse complement.
CATAGTCACATATATTAAAGGTTAACAAGGTAAAGGTGAAACTGAGACTCAAGAAGGTATAATGCCCAAAGTTACACAGTTAGCAAACAGTAAACAGGACTTGAAGTCAAGTTTTCTGACTCTGACTTTTGTACATTTCCCACTCTATTACACTGGTACCCTAAAATCATAAATGATTGATTGATGTGAATCCATCCAGAGCACAAATTAGCAATCAACTACCTTAACCAGTGGGGCACCACATCCAGCGATATATTTTCTCAGTAAACTGTGTCCGCATTTCTCACACACAAAATAGTATTTACTGCTACAGCAAATAGAAAAGTTAGGATGAATGATGCCATATAAATTCACGTCATTATAATACTATAATTTTACCAAACTGAAGTAAAAGGTCATCTTCTAACACTGGTTTCAAATACTCCTCTTTCTCCCAAGGCACTGGGTTGCATAAGGAATTCAAATACTCTGCAGTTGGATTCTAGAGAGAAAAACAATTATATATTGCTTTAAAATGCTCTTAATCGTGAAATCCTACTTAACCAAAACATTAAGAAAAAGAAATCTGTATTGTCTTTCAGAACAGTAGTATGTTCACAATTACTACCTTTCATTTCTGAAAGCTGTCAGAATAACTACTTTCTGAACAGCAGTTGATAGTTTTCTGTTAACTAATGAACAACCAAGGTTTAATTTTCTTCCCTGTAGGAGTGGGAAGATACTGAAAGAGATACCAATGTAAAACTGGTATCATCTACATGCAATGAAGAAATTGTAACCGAAGTCCCTAAACTACTAATGAAATTAGTAATAGAAATTTCTGGTTTAGCTCTAGATGAGGGCCTTATCTTTTATGTAACAGCCCTAGCATCAGGCACAGTACACATAGAAAGAACTTAATACAAGTTGTTTGAACAGATGAATTCTTACTTAAAATTCATCAAGGTAATAGGTTCCTAAAAGTCACTATAACCCTGGTCTCACATTCTAAATTTGGTAAGTTATATGTTTCCCTAGCTCAAACAAAGTAAATAAAAAGATCTAGTATTATGTTCCTTTTGCAAATAATACCAATTTTTTTCGAAGGAATATTGTTGGTATTAAGATACTTTCAAAAAGATTTCATACGTACATTGATCCTCAGTATAAGCACTTCTCCAAAGGCTGTGGTTTCCCCAATATGAGGAATGTAAAATCTAAAAGGTTTTGTTCTTTTGTTTGCTCTTTATCTGCCTCATACTTCTGCTAAGGAGTTGATATATATCGTAAATTAGGCCATCCACTTACCTTAAGTCTAATGAAATTTATTAGCTTAATGTATCCATAAAATTCAAGTCCTGCAGAAAAAACAAACTAATGATATAGAAAATATAGATCTTACCATAATACATTATTTAATTGAACTGTTCTTCTGTAGAGGTTTCTACCATTAATCTATAATATTTCTATACTCACATTTATGCCATTCAAATTATTTTAAAAATAGGAAATAGTTATTTTAATACTTAGTAAAATCCACAAGTTCCAGGATCTAAAAAAAAATCTAAATATCATTAAATAATAAAATATTAGAGAAAAACAATTTTAGGATGCAATTGTTCACTTGAGAAGACTGTGGCGAAGAGGATATACATCTGGGTTTGGAATCAGGAAGAATTCGGTTCAAATTCTACCTCTGATACTTACCATAATGGTTCACTTTAGACAAGTCATTTAACCTCTCTGTTCCCCAGTCAACTAAAACTATCTAATGAAACCAGAGACATCTGCAGTTTAACTTGGTGAAAGATGTTTGAATTCCAGGAAAATCATAGATCCTTGATGTTTTAACATTCTGCTTATTTATTAGGACACAAATGATCTAGAAAAAATTGACTATCAGATGACATTAGAAGTGATACCTACTAAATGAAGTTTTACTTTTACCAGCTTAACAAGAATACTTAAGTTGTCGTTGGATAAAACTTAACTTCTTAACCTGGAATTTAAGGCCTTATACAATCTACCACCGAAGATTTTTTTTTGGGGGGAAGGGGGTTGTGAAATGGAGCACATGGTCAGATCTGTGTTTCATTACTATTCTAACCTTGACATTTGGGTGGAAGAGATAGGAAGCAATGAGATCAGATTATAAGGCCCTGAACTGGGGTTGAGGTTATATGAATGGAAGAAAGGGGTCAGATCAATGCGATATTTTGAAGGTAGAAGCAATTAAGACTTGGCAACTGATGGTATTGGGGTGGGGGAAGGGAGGGAGAAGGGAAAGAGAAGAATATCAAGGATAATTTCAAGGTTATGAGGTTTAGACGCTGAATAGTGGTTCCCTTAATGGAGATAGATCAATTTAGTATAAAGATGATTTTAGGGAAAATATATTAAATTCCATTTTTAAAATGCTGAGAAATCAAGGTTTTATGTATATGTATACACACACACGTACACAGACACATAAAATCAGAGGTCACCCACATAGAGGTAACAATTGAATCCATGGGAGCTGATGAGATCACCAATAAAAAGAGCTCAAAGGAAGAATAGAAAAAGTTCAGGATCTGTGAGAACAAGCACAGGGCAGGGAGATGAAGATCCGGTAAATATGGCTAAGGAGGAAGGGCCAGAGGAGAGTTAAGAAAACAGTTATGAAACCCAAAGGAGGAGAGAGAACCCAGGAAGAGAAGCGGTCAACAGTGTCAAAAGCAGCAGAGAGGTAATGTAGAATGGTGAGTGAGAAAAGGCCACTTAACAAGGTAAAGGTGAAACTGGAATTAGCAACTGAGAGACTGTTGTTGCCTTGGAGAGAGCAGTTTCAGTCAAGAGGTGGGATTAGACGTCAGATTAGACAACACAGAAGAAAAGCAGATGGCAAAATCAGAAAATCGGAAGAAAGCAGATCGATCATCTTCTACAGCTACTGGGGAAGAGGGGAGGGGGCAGAGAATTCTTGACCAAATAAGGGACAGAAACAATTATAACAGATAAAATAGGTACTTTTGATTACATGAAAATGAATCACTTTTTTACAAAGCCAAACCAGGTAGGCTAAGAGGCAAAGCAAGAAATTGGAACAAAAAAAAATCTTTGCATTAAATATCTCTGATAAAACTCTGATATCCAAAGTTGGAACCAACATGGTGGAGTAGAAGAAAACACTACAGCCAGGGTCCCTCAATATTCCCCTCCAAGTAACTCTAAAATGATGCCTCAAATCTAGTTCTGGAGCAGGTATCTGGTAAGTCATGTTTTCCCAGATCTAACAAAGTAAATAAAAAGATCTAGTATTATACTCTTTTGACAAATAATAACAGTTTTTTTCAAAGGAATGTTGTTGGTATTAAAGTACTTTCAAAATACTTCATATGTACTTTGAGTCTTAAGAAAAGCACTTTTCCAATGGCTGTGATTTCCCCCATATAAGGAATATGAAATTTAAAACGTTTCCTTCCTTTGTTTGCTTTTCATATGTGTATTGGCCACACCCTCACATTTCTGCCAAGGAATTTATAAATATTGTTAATCAGGTCATTCACTTACCTTAAGTCTAATGAAATTTATTAGCTTATATATAAAATTCAAGCCCTGCCAACAAAAAGTCTAAGTGAGGCACTTTTCAAGCCCAAGAAAATTTAAGCTGTCTGTGACACGGGGGAGGAGCCTAGCCCAGAAAACAACACATAAAAGGAAGACAAAAAAGGGAAGGTAGGGGTGGATGAAGTTCAGAAAATCAGAAACAGGGTAAGGAAGAGAATGAAAGTTGACCAATCTATGACCCTTCCCAAAATGGATGCCCTGGCTGTAAGGGGCCAGCATGGTAGAAGGGTTATAAGAGTTTGCTCTCAGTTGTGCAGGGGGTAGGAGAGAAATAAATAAAAGCTGGTTAACTGAAAACAATTAATTTTTTTAAAAGGGGGGTGCAAATGAGCAGGATGACTTTGAAAGAGGTTGAATTTACTTTATGTATACATGTGTGTATATACGTATTTTTTAAAGTAAGCTGTATGTAATAGAGATTAGAGGATTTATATATAATCTTTTTGTATTCTACTTTGCATAAAGAAATGTTCATTTTTCAATGTTTAAGTCCAGAATGAAAAAAAGTAAAACTAAAACAACAAAGGCTCCATATACATACACCCATATATTTATATAAGCCCTTTTTGTCGTAGAAAAGAACTAGGAATCTAAGTAGATATTCCATCCATCAAGGATGGTTAAACAAATTATGGTACAAGAATGCAATGGAATATTACTATATGGTAAGAAACAATAAAAATGATGAATATAGAGAAGCATGGAAAAACCTAAATGAACTGATATAAAGGTAAACAGAGCCAAGATGAATGATATACGTATAAAATATGAAGACTACAAAGATGCAAATGAAAGGAACGATGACCACAAAACAAGGAAAACGAATGTTGCAAGAGTACAAAGAATAAACTTAGCCCCAAAGAGGAGATATGACCCCTCCCCCAACTCTTTTCCAGAGGTAGAAGGTTCATAGGTATGAAAAACTGCATAATTATCAGATTTTTTTTTCAATGTATTAACAGAATCTGATTTCTTTTTCTCTTCCCATTTTTTCTTTTTAGAAAACACTCCTGGTAATAAAGAATGGTTCTCTGGAAGAGATAAGGGGGAGGATAAAGGAGAAAAATAAGGTAATGTAAATATAAAAGTTAACAATTAAAATTTATTTTAAAAAAGACTAGCTTATACCTCAAAACCCCCAATCCCCACTGCTGCCCTTGCTCTTTCACATCCTAATTCACATATGATGAAATCTATGTTTACAATTTTCTTTCTTTTTAAACTATAACACAAAAAATAAGCACTGAAACATGTGAAAGATTCATTTTACTGTAAGACCACCTGTATAAATGACTAAAAGGTGAATTGACTTTCAGCATGGATTTTAGACCAAACTATTATCGACTTATAATCTCTGTCCAATTGTCAAATATATTTTAATTCTATGAAACAACAGATGCTCATTGCAAAAAGTTTCACTTTAAAGAAATTATGTAAAGAGGTGAAAAAATGACGTTTAATATTAATCTCAAAACAAAAATCTTTTTTTAAAAAAAACTTTCAAAAAAAGCCACTTACCATGTTTATGGACCATGCTGTCAATATCAAATTGATGTTCAGACTTACAGTGAGAAAATGTTTCTTCAGCAGAAGTGAATAACCTAAAACGCAAGGGAAGGTTTCAAGGGAGACAGCCCAAGGAATAATAACAAGAAGCATTTACATAGCATTGTTTCAAAAACTCCAACAAATGTTACCCCTTTTAATCCTCCCAAAAACCCTAAGAGGCAGGAGCTATTATTATTCTCATTTTACAGATAAGGAAATTGAGGCAGAGGTAAAGAGACTTGCTCAGTCACAGACAATATGTCTGAGGCTGGATTTGAACTCAGGTCTTCCTGACCCCAGACCCAGCACCTTACTCACTGAGTCAACTGATTGCTCTAAATATTAAATGAGTACCATACGTATTTCAATGAATCTGTGACCTCTTCAGAATGGGAACTAATTCCACTGATAAAAAGTTCAGTCATTACCAGTCGTTCCCATATTGTGTAATTACTGTCCCTGTCTTTCCAGTAATATTCCACAAAGGATCCATCTCCTGTGCTAAAGGCCATACACTAGTTCTTTTAACACTTTAATATATACCACTGCAACATTCAGCCTAAGCATCTGTTATTTCTTGCTCTAAATATTCTTATTGGTATCTTTTGTCACCGGCAAGTCATCACTGCTAATATCATATTCACAGGACTTCCACTGTTGAAGTCACCTGGAATCGTAATTCTTCTGAGAGTGTGGCATGCCATTGTTTTATTTAAATCTTTACCCTTTCTTCTTATTTGGTTCTGGTTTTGACCTTTGTTCTGACCAGTCCATTTTATCTGTTGGTACAGTCTGCTGATTTTGGAATGACTCTCACATCCATAACCAATTGTTTCATTGTTATCAAAACATAATTAATTTCTTTTGCGAGGCTCACTTTATCCACTGCCTCCTGACACTCTTCTTGAAAAAAGTTTGTTAAAGATGATGTAAGGATTCTGATTCTTCTATAAGCTTAAGGGAACTTCTATTTCTATATCTCAAACCACACTTTCCTTCCCAGGCTGAAAAGATCATAAATTTAGTCAAATTTTCACCTTCTTCCCCAACTGTGTGGAAGTCAACATGTATCAAGGTAAAAGTTCAATTAGTTTGCAGATTATTCAATACAACAAATATTTATTAAGAGTGTACTATGCGCTATGCACTTGAGACACAAAGACCAAAACAAAATAGCCCTGACCTCTAGAAATTTACTTTATGGGGAGGATAGATTTCAAACAGAATTCTCAATTTAGTCAGTCTCTGAATGAACAAAAAAAAAAAAAACCTTTACTAAAAAGAAAAAAAAAAAACCTTTTATCTACGTGCCAAGTATTGGGGGCATAAAGCAGAAAAAGTCCCTGATCTCAAGGACCTAACACTATAATGGGGAAAGCCAACCTATGTGGTAGGGGAGTTCAGCTTCAGAGTGGACAGAAATCCTAAAGGCCCCAAAAATGCAGGGTCAATGGCAAGGCCCAAGATGGCAAGACACCATCAGGGTGTCCACTGAAAAGGAGAGGCCTTTGGGGGTGATGAATCTGAGGAACAGAATGCAGAAGGGAAACACTAGGTGAGAACTGGGGGACAAGGGGAATCAGTGCCAACCAAGTGGTTGTGTTCATTGTGAGCAGGAAAAAACAAGATGGCCAAGCATCCCATCAAGGGATGGTTCTTACTGTTGCCTCTGAATGTAACATCATACAAACCAATTCTGCCAACTTTATAAATTATATAAATATATATAATATATAATATAAATTGTTAATTAATTGAATTTGTTAATTAATTTTTTTTTATTTAGGATGACCTTGACCTCTCCTTCCATCTAGCTGCAACTTTGTTCTGACATCTCTGCTTCAATAATGGTGATGTCAACAGGGATGAAATTCAGTTCCTACTGTAAAGTAACTAATTCTTGGTTGTTGGACAAAGATCATTCATTTACAATACAAGCAGTTAAATTAATGTTTACGATCAATTTTCAGAACCATGCCATGCTTAAGTACCTCTCTAACCCCATTTCTGACATACCACCATCACTAGAAAAAGGAGTCCACATCAGACAGAGAGGAATTTTTTGCTGCTTTTTTTCTTGCATGGGTTACTGTTGCCAAAAATTCTCCAACTTTCTAGTGGTTAACATCTCCACATTTAGCCTGGTTCTCAGACAACAGAAATAAGCTATAGCTGGAATAATATCTGAACCTGCCAGGGCTTGCTTTTCACTTCTATAGACTTCAAGAACACGGGGTCACCTCCAATGCATAAGGCACCAAAGTAGGACTTTTGCAGAAGAATCTTAATTTACTTCAATTCAAAATTGGTCCTTAGAATCACAAAATTTAAGAGCTGGGATTCTAGAGATCAACTAATCCTGAGTTAAGGTAAGATGCAATTTTAGTTGCAACTTGCCCACCATCACTCAGCTAGTTAGCAGCACAATCGGGACAAGAATCCAGGTCTCCTGAATCGTGGTCCAGGATTCATAGCCCTCACAACTTCACACTACCAGGTCTGGATTTTATTGGGCACTCATATAAATGTCTGCCCTTTTACTACCAAAGTTCATTTGTCTTCAAAATATTAATTTCTATTTCATGGGGTTGTTTGTTACAAAATGTCTTGGACACATAAAGTCTTTTCTCTCTCTCTGGTAGCAACGATCAAGAATCATTTTCTACTTGAAATTCTTCCCTTCTCTTCAAAGTGCAAATTGTACTTTTAAAGGCTCTGAGCTGGCACAAAATGCTTTTAGAGAAAAAAAAAGTGTAAAGCACAATTTATTAATCTGGCACATTCCCACAGGGCTTTAATGCTTCCAAAATGATCCTGTAGTGTTCCAAACCTACTTGGCATTCCAAACGTACATGGACATCGTGAGGTCCAAAGTTCTTTACTATGTGACTTGCAAAACTGAAGGACAAAAAAACTAGGACTTTGCAGAAAGTAAATTATATTGAATAGCATTACTGAGAACTGATTAAATGTCTCATATATGCTTAGTACATGTGCATCGATTACAGTTTGAATGAAATTTTTCACCAATTAAGGATTTGTAGAACTCACCAGACCTAACCCAAGGCAATACATCTGTGAATCTCCATGTGATACAGAGGAAAGCGCAGAGGAATTGGAGTCAGAGAACACATGTTTGACACTGGCTCTTCAACATGCTGAGTGACCTTGGGAAATCATTTAACTTCTATGAGGTGCTTGACAAGATAACTCTGAAGGTCACTTTGAGCTCCAAGTCCCATTATCCTAATGGTAACAAGGCTACACTATTCACAAGGGGAAAAAAAAGCACTAGACTGGGAGCCAAGAGACCAAATTTTGGGCAGGGGCTCTGACATTTACTAGTCATGTGAACTTGGACAAGTCATAGAATTGCAGAATCTTATGGATGGATAGAATTGCAGAATCTTATGGATGGAAGGTACTCATCCCCATAGCATCACTACCACAGCAGGGCATGAAGGAATATACACTATCAAAAGAATCATTTTATTCTGCCTATAGCTAATATAAACATACACATATATGAAAGATATATCTATAAAAGATACATACATATATGCATATATGTATATGTGTGTGTGTGTGTATACACATCCTTAAAGGGGCCACAGGAGTAGATGAAGCACTGGGCCTAGAGTCCAAAGACATGAGTTCAAATCTTTAAGACACTCACTTAGCTGTGTGACATTAGACAAATCTTCATTTGCTTCAGTTTCCTCAAATGCAAAATCCGGATAATAGCACTTACCTCACAGGGCTGCTATGAGAATCAAATGAGGCATTTATAAAGTTCTTAGCATAGTGCCTCACATGTAGCAGGCATGCCATACATGCTTATTCTCTTCTCCTTCCCCCTCCTTTATCTTAAGTCTTTCAGCTTAATGCCTGGAATTTTTCTGGAAAATTCCAATTTCTGACATGACCTGGCTTCTTTTCTCATTTAAATCATGGCTTAGGCCCTACTGTTTTTCTTCTCCAGGAGGAATTTTCTCTTGGAATTTGTAATTGCCATAATTCCCAGCAAATGAGAGCTCCTCATACCTGAAAATGGGCTAGCCCTACAATGTTCCTAAAAATAGTCAACCAGTATCCACTTGAAGGCCTCCAGAGATGGTGAGGTTCTACTTTCAGAGCCAGACCCTCTCACCTTGGACAGCTCTTTCTTCACATACCAATCTAAACCCTGCCTCTATGTAACTTCAATCTCTTTTCTACATAACACTTCAAATATTTGAAAACATGTCTTCTCTTCTCCAGGTTAAACATAACTAGTTTTTTCAAATGACTCTCCTACGGTAGTTTCAAGTAACTTCATCACCCTAAATGTGTTAGTTTCAACAGAGTCAGTCCATTCTGTCAACATCATTCCTAAAAATAAGGCAACAAGAACTGAACAAAATACTACAAAGTGCTAAGTAGGGCAGAATTCATGTTATGGATCTAGACATTTCCTAATCGGCACTTGGACAACCTTAATTTCTGAACCCTAGTGTGGAATTTTACATTAGCACAATTAAATTTTATGATTTGATTCAAACCCTCATTCTAGCCAGCCCAAAACTTTTAAAATCTCAATTTTATCATCCACCTTCAGACTTGATAAACATACTCTTTAGGTCTTCACCCAAATCACCGGTAAAAACACTGGCTAGACCTCTTTGAATCTGTTTCTTCATTTGTGAAATGGAGGATGTGACTACTGAGCTATCCCTACTTCAGAAAAGTCTTTACAGCAAAGTATAACACATGATACAAAGGTGCTCTCTTGCACAAAGAACATAAAAGAGAACGCTGAAGCACCAAGAGATGTTATCAACTTATTTAGGACAAGCATAACTTTCAGAATTAAAATACCATTAATTACTATCTCTCAATTTGAGCTTCACAACTCAAATATGACATTTGATAAGCAGTTGGGGCTAGACGCTAGACAGAGTCGTAAAGATTATCTACCCAACTTCTCCATTTAACAGTATAAGATATTGTTGTTGTGTTAGTCCTTCATTTGCAAAGAGGACATCAGGGAAATGATGACGTGACTCACAGTTGACTTTGATTGGAGCAAGGAAGGGCTGTGCAAGGTCACCAACCTCACTTTTTCCTCAAAAGCCATCTGGATCCAGTGATCAGATATTCATCAGGATGACTGGAGATGACCAGGATGCAATGGGAGACCCTGGCCCTTTTAGGCTAAGGCCTTTTCAGGTACTCACTTACAGTGAGGTAAAGCCCATTCAGGGAGGCATCCTCTTTAAGAAGTGAATGAAGGGATGGCCCCTTTGATTAGAAAAAAATAATCAAGCTGGGAGAGGAAGACCCTCAGGGTTGCTGTTCCAAAGAGAAACAATCACCACTGACATTCACTCTAAGCTAGGAGGGCCTAAAATACAGCCATTAAGTGGAGCTTGGGCAGGGACTTATTGTGGTCCAATCTATGAGCTACAGAGTAGGAAGGAAGGAAGGAAGGAAGGAAGGAAGGAAGGAAGGAAGGAAGGAAGGAAAGGAAGATCGATCTAGCTAGTAAACCCCAAGTTAAGTGGGCAGCTTCTGGCCATCAAAATTTGCCTTCCTTTGGAGAGGAGAAGGAGAGGGAGAGGGAGAGGATGAGCTGAGTTACCCAACTAGCTGGGTCCCCATTAAGGCAGCTCTGTCTACTCACCCTCACTCAAATCAAAGTCATCATTTTCCTGATGCCATGGTCTTCTTTGAAAACAAAGGACAAACAGTGTAAGAAATTGAAGCCTAAAGAGGCAATGTGACTGAGGATCAGAAATAGAAGGAATTTCTGAGGTCATCTGGTTTATCTCTTCATTTACAGTTAGGAAAAGAGCCCTAGAGAGATGAAGTGAATGGCCCAAAATATTTATATATAGAGAAAACATTTATTAAGCACAAAATCACACAACTCATAAGTGGCAGAGCTAATACTGGAAGCAAGGTCCTTTCCAAATCTAGCAGTCTTTCCACTACACCATGTTGCCTCCCTTGAGATAGGCTGCCTGACTTACCTGAGGTCACTCAATTCTGTCTCCTAAGACTGATGCTGATCACAGAAAGACCTCTCAGGAGATACTTACGGCTAGCATTTAGATAGTAGAGCTGGAAGGAAACTCAAGTCTCTCCCCACTTCAGTCCATCCTCTATTCAGCTATCAAAATGATGGTCCTAGAACACAGATGTGACACACCCTATCCCCGCCATGCAATAAATTGCAGTGGCTCCCTATTATCTCCAGGTTTAAATCTAAAATCCTTTCTTTTAAAGCCCTGGCCTTGGTACAAGACCTGGTCTCCTTACTGGTGTGTATTGCCAAAGACAGCTGGTGAGTCTTCCTGCCACAAGTCTCTCACCACTTGGGTCTATCCTCTACTCAGCTCTCAATTCCTCCCAAAGCACAGGTCTAACCTTGTAATCTCGCTCTCCATTCAATAAACTGTATTACCTCCAGGATGAAATGTAAAATCCTCTGGGGTTCAAAGGTCTTCATAGCCTAGCTCCCTCTGATTTTCCCTTTCTTAAACCGTACCCCAAGCCCAGTGACTCTGTTTTCCTTGATGTTTCTCCCCTGTGACACACTCTCTTCCAGCTCGTGGCATTTTCCCTGACTGTCCCCAGCCCTGAGGCTCTCCTGCTCCTCATCTCTGCCTCTTGGCTTCCCTCAAAGCCCCACTTTCTGCAAGAAGCCTTCTAATTGTGGTGTCTTCCCTCGCTCTGATGTAGTTTAAAGGTCGTCTCAGTCACTGGGCAGGGGCTCCTGGGGAGCAGGGGCTATTTCTTTGTATCTCCAAGTCTCTAGCACATGGTAGGTGCTTATTAAATGCTTCATGGTTTGACTTGAACTTGGGGGGCTCGAGGCAGAAAGGGCAAGAGATTGGGAACACTTCATCTTACAGGGGGGGTTAACGGGGGCTTGCCCCGGATCACACCCTAGCCTCTCAAGCAGGATTGGAACCCAGGTCTCGCAGGGCTCTAAGTGTGCAAAGCCTCTTCACGTAGAGCCCGTGTGGTAGGCGCTACGATTCCGTGGCCGCATTTTACAGGTGAGGAAACTGAGGCTCGGGCTTGCGCGGCCCCAGGGCCCTCACCCGGCCCTTCCGGGGGGACCAGCCAACGAACCTGTCACAGAACAGGCAGGGGGTCTGCTGCCTCTCGCGGCGGGGGTCCGCCTCCTCGTCCTCGTCCTCCTCCTCCCAGGCCGCCTCGTCTCCGCTGTCCGACAAGGCAGGCACCTCCTCCTCGGCCTCCTGCAGCCGGCGCCCTGCGCCTGACACAAGCACAAGATAAGGTCTGAGGCCTCGGACCCAAGCCCGACCGGCCGCGCGGGGCAGGCCTAGGCCGCCGCAGACCCCCGTTGCTAAGGGGAGGGGGATACCCACCAGTGACGCCCGTGGCTAGGGAGCACATGGCGGCCGCCTGCACGCGGGGAAGGGGAGCGATTCCCGAGGGGTGGGGGGCTGGCGCGTGGGGTCCGCCGGGGCGAGGGCCTGGGGGCAGCCGGCACGCACTCACGCACGCACGCACGCACGGGGACGCACGCGGTCAGGAGTGAGGGGCTCGAGAGCAAGAGCGAAGAAGGGCCGGAAGGAGGTGGGGGAAGGGAAGGACGGCCTGCGCGCGCACGAGCTAGCTCTCCCTCTTCCGGCTCCGCAAGCCGGAGGCCGGCTGGGGAAGGGGGTGTCACGTGGTCCCCCCTCCATCGTCTCACCCCGCCGCCGCTTGTCCTTTCCAAAGAAGGCGGGGCCAGCGCTCTCTTTTTGCGGCCGCTGCTTGCGGTGGTACCACAGGGGGATCCCTGGCTCATCAGGAGAAGGACCATGGTTCAAATCCCGCACCCGAAGCGTACTCCCTGTGACCTTGGGAAGGTGACTTAGCCTCCCTGGACGTAAATTTCCTCCCCTGCAAAGAGAGGGGTGTGGACTAACTAAATTGCTGCTGAGATCCTCTCTGCAGCTTCCCTCCCCCGTTCCCCCCCTCTCCCCCGGTGCTTGGACGAAAGGAGACAAAGACAGGCTTCCCTGCTACTTTGCTTCTCCTCTGCATCCCCCCTCCCAGATGCTGCAGCGCTGCAACCAGACTGAGAGCCCTCTGATGGCGGAGGGGGAGGAGGATCCGCAATGGGCCCGGGCACAGAGGGTGTCCTCTTAAATTAAAAAAAAAAAAACAAAACCCTACCCAAATGCGCTACGGACACCCGGGGTCTATTCAGATGCCGCATTCCCTGAGCCTATGTAATGAAGACCAGCCAGGCTAATGTCAAAGCTGGAATGTCATTCCTCTCCTATCCATATCTTAAATCAGAGAGACTTAGAGTGTGATGAAAAAGCATCCTGGTTTTGGCTTTAAATCTGAGCTTTTATTTCCCTATATGACTTTGGTTAAGTCACAATTAATGAGGGCCAGTTTCCTTATCTGTAAAATGAGGAAATTGAATTAAATGAGCTAGAAGGTCCCTTCCAGTTTTAAAAATCCAGATCACACTAATATCCCCTTTCTTAGAATACCTGTAGTACCACTCCCTAAACCACCCAATCGGGTGCTTAACGCTATACTTAGTTGCAAGGCTATACCACTTTGTAGTCCCATTAGGGAATTGAATCGCCTTTAGTAACTATTTTTTTTGAAGTTCTATTAATTTAACTATTAACTTTAATAATGTGAACATGAGAAGCATCGATGGCTTCATGGAATGGAGAGCTGCCTTCAGAATCAGGAAGACCTGAATTTATGCCCCATCTTTGCCCCATACTAGCTGAGTAACCTTAGACAAGTTAATTGACCTTTCAGGTCCTCCTGGTAACGCTATAAATTGTAGAGTAGGTACTGTTCCGCAATAGTATAGGGATGAAATCACAGGTCTGATACAAAAAAAAAAATTGGAAACAGCTTTATAAGGTTCAAGGATGGTGACATTTGGATTCTCTGGGTCCAAGTATTGGAACTGTTTCAACTGAAAGTTACTGTGACTTTCACTGTGTGAATATTACCTTTTTCTGAAGTTCATAAGGACATCAGTCAAGGAATTACAGCTGGCTACTCGTTTACTCAGTCCACAATCATCTACTGACTGTACAGTCCCAGGTCCTGAAATTGAATCCCTTTCCAGACACTCCCAAGTCCCAATTCAACTAAATTGCTCGTTAAACTCCTGGAAAGCAGAAATACTTTACATTTCTTCACATCTTTCTATGCTTCCCATGTACTATCTTGTACATTAGTCACTTAAATGTTAGTTAAATTCATTCATTCAACCAATACTTATTAAGTAATTATAATGCACAAAGCAATGCACTAGGCGCTGGAAATTAATACAAAACTTAGATGAGATCCTGTCCTGACCTTTTAATACTGAAATGGAAGCTCAGAATCGGTGGAATGTGGGGTGCCCCCAAAAGTTAACGTGATCTGAAGCTGCACAAATAGCAGTAGAGTTCCCACCTCTAACATGCTAGCTGTGTGACCATGGGCAAAGCTCTTAATCTCTCAGTGACCCCTACGTACCTTGAAAAATAGTTACCATGCTGGTGGGAGGATTTTCCTCACCAGGAGTTAGATATGCCAACGAAATCATAGGGTTGATTTAGTTGTTTCTGACACCATTTGGGGTTTTCTTGGGAGGGCTACTGCAGTGGTTTGCCATTTCCTTCTCCAGTTCATTTTACAGATGAGGAAACTGAGGCCAACAGGGTTAAGTGACTTGCCCAGGGTCACACAGCTCATAAGTGTTTGAAGTAGGATTTGAACTCAGGTCTTCCTGACTCCAGGCCCTCCATCTATCCATTGTGCCACCTAGCTGCCCTGAAATCACAGATAGAGACAAAATAAAACTCTATTTGCACTGTTACTTAGGCTGTCTTCAGTAGTAGGTGCCACATTTTAGAAGGTATATTGATAAACTAGAGCATGTAAAAAAAAAAGTCAAGATTGTGTACCGGCTCGAAACTATGGTGTATGAGAATCAGTTGAAAAACTGGAGGTGGTTAGCCTAGAACAGAGAACAAGGTGTGGGTATAAGATAGCTCTTCAAATATTTGAAAAGTTGTTTGTCTTATGAAACAGAGATTGAACATTCAAGTCTTGGAGGGGAGAACTGGAAAATGTAGGAATTAGATTACAATAAATCATCTTGACTTCTCCCCCAGCTCCACTTCCAAGATTCTCCGCCCTGTTCCAGGTCCCTCTTCACCCTGGATGATCTTTCTGCTCCTGCAACCTCCTCCTCCCACTGGTGAGTTCCTCCTGGAACCTCCATTTGGGGGCAATGTCCCAGCCAGCAATTCATCACTCTTCTCCTGGCTCTGCTCCCTCCAGGCTTCATCACTATGCCCCAGTATAGGTACCTTCTCCTCTGCCCATTTCCACTCCCTTTTAGGTGTTGTCTCCTTTTGTGAAAGGAGAGTGAGATTGACCTATTTGCAAAGCTCGGCCTCATTTTAAATCCAACTCACTGGAAAATCAATTCATCACCCTTATGATGTCATTGGTCCTCTTCCGAGGAAGGATGAACAATAATGTCATCTTCCATTAGAATGTTAGCTACCTGAGGGCTTGTGCCTGGCACCTAGTAGGTACTTAAGAAATGCTTGCTGACTTCGGAATAGGCTACCACCATTGGCGTTCAGGCAAAGGTTGGATATTAGAGTGGAGAATCATAGCTGGTCAGGGGATTGGGGGTGATCACCTTTAAAACCCCATCCCTTCTAAATTCTGCACTGCAGAGATTCCCTAAACATCTCTTGGTTCAACTCTGCAATGATCTGAGCCCAGCCATGTGAACGATGAAAGACCTCAACTTCAGGCGTCAATAATCGGAATGAGATAGCCCACTAATCACGAAAAGGAGTTCCATGTAAATTCCTGGATAGTCAAGTCAACAAACATTAAGCACCTACTATGTGCCAGGTGCTATGCGGAACCTTCCTGCGCTAATAGAACAGCAAGAAGCCCCCAGGTAGCAACTTTGGGGTCTTCTTCTAGCACTGGTACCTAGAGCCAAAGAATTGCCTAGTTAAGGGGAGCTTAACATGGAGTGCATGAACTTGCTTCGTAGCCATTTTGATTATTACATTCAAAAATAATTGATTTCCTTTGTATTCCCCTGTATTTTAACAAATTTTAAAATATTATTCTGAGAAGGGATCCACAGGCTTCACTCAGTCTTTCAAAGGGGTTCAGGACACAAAAGAGGTTAACAAGAGTTATATGTAAGCTTTGTTGCTTTTCTACTTAATTCAAGAACTACAATATCATTAGAGAAATTCCCTTTTAATTGTTCATTATAGATAATTAGTAAAGGCACAGGACTCATTGAAACCACCATGTACATACAGTAAGGCACAACCGCTACGATCTGTACCAATTGGATCACTATAACCATGCTTCCATTCTTTGAGAAAAAAGCCCCCAAACTTATCTTTTTTAAACAAACTTGTAACTGATGAAGGAGTACTTTGCATAGGACAAGTAGGACTTACAATGTATTAGGAAAATGAACCAGAACTAACATGTAATAGAACTATTTGGGGTTCTAATGGATTGAGGAGAAGACCACATGGTTTTAACTAGATCACTGATTCTCAACCGCAGGCCCTCAAAAGACCACAGAGTCATTCAAAGGGTAAAGGAATTAATATGCGGAAGCTATAAATAAATAAACCGTCCTCCATAGATCAAATGTTTCACACACATATAAATTGCTATTTAAAAAAACTATATAGATGCTATTATTAATAAAAATATGAAATCATTTAAAAGTATCACTGAATTCCTAGTAGATTTTTTTGATTAGATATTTTCTCAATAGTTGATGCCACAAGTATAATATGTGGGTCAGATCCATGAAATCTGACACATAAAAAAGCTGGGTAAACCAGATTGCCTCCAAAAGGGAGGGTGGCGGTAACTAGGTGGTGCAGTAGATAGAGCACCAGCCTTAGAGTCAGGAGGACCTGAGTTCAAATGTGACCTCAGACACTTGGCACTTACTAGCTGTGTGTCCCTAGACAAGTCACTTAATCCTAACTGCCTCAAAAAAAATAATAAAAATGTTGGGAATTACTAAAATAAATTAACTTTTTTTCAGATAAATAATATAGCTAATATGTACCTAGTGTTTTCAGATTTGCAAAAAACTTTACATATATTATTTCATTTGATTTTTTCAACAACCCTGTTAGGCAGGTGCTATTAATTGTAATAATCATTTACAGATGAAGAATCCAGGGCTGAGAGATATTCAAGTGATTTACCCAAGGTGACATACATGGTGTCTAGAGCAGGATTTGAACCCAAGTTTTCTGGACTCCAAATTCAATATTTAATCAATTGTTCCATCAAAACATTACAAAAAATTACATTACATTATATTATATGTAAACTATATAGTTCTATATCTCTACTATCGGGACAATGTCAAGTTGGTTATGACATAAGAATCAGTCATTTTTCCTAGTGTGGTCGTGGCTTGTTAAAGTCTTCTGCTTTCCCAAGGTTATGGATAGCTTCGTTGTCCAGCAACTCCAACTTCTTGTCACTTGGCATTATTAGGTTATTAACCATTGCTCTGACAACAGTTGTAACAGGTACAGAATGATCTTTAGCCCAAGAGGTTGGTAGTGAACCAAGGAATTTTCTGGCCAACCACTCAGCTGGACGGGATTCTTTTCTGTCACATAATAGGATTCTAAGATATACAAGGAGAAAAACAAAGATATTATGATAAAATACATAATTAGAGAGAATTTGGATACAAAATTTCATCTGATACTTAAGGAAAAAAAAATTAAGGAGACAGTTAATAATGCCCAACAAGTATTTCCTAACTCCCAAGAGCAAAGGGAGGGGTGTCAGCAAGGCAAACTAATACCACCCTGCCCAAAGGGAGAAAGGATGGAGTAGTTCTCCTTAACCCTGCTCTCTTTAAATCAGGGGTTTTTTATGTGGGGGCTGTGAATTCTTTAAAAAAATATATATAGTGATAACTGTGTATCAATTTAATTGCTTTCTTTTATAATTCTATGTATTTTATTTTATGCATTTAAAAACATTATTCAAAGGAGTCCATAGACTTTACCAGACTACCAAAAGGGTCCAAGACACACACAAACACACTCGCACACGCGCGCGCGCGCACACACACACACACACATACATTACATACACACACAAAAATTAAGAATCCTTGCTGTTGAAGGTTGAAGAAATAGACTTTCTTGGCCACCCTGGATCATAGTCTGTTGTTGTCCATTTCTGGACTAGACAGAAAGAACAGAATAAAAGCCAGGGGAATGCCTAGAGGGACAAGCATTGAAAAACATAACCTTCTAAGTCAAGTGGAATGTCGAAGCCCAAAGTTTTTGACACTATCAAAATGACCTTTTCCTATCCCTGGCTTTATCTAGGACTTGAAGATGTTCCTTAGCTCCCCATTATACAGTACAAGAAAATATGACATTCCCAAAATGTAAGATGAGCTGCTGCTTTTGATCAGAAATTAAAATATCTGAGCTAGTATCAACTTCTCCTAAAGCCTAATTTAGTCCTGAAGGCAAGTATATGGAGCACTATAATACTTACGCAGGTCTAAAAATTGTGTACCGATCAAAACTGAATTCTTCAATTTTGGCTTCTACTTCACCCTAAAAAAAAAAAATCAGTATTTAATTAAAATCACTCATTGCTCCTTGCTCTACTCTGACAAGTTCAAGATAGAATGACTTCACCCTCTGAAGACTACTCAGTCCCCAAAAGTCTGAGCTATACTTATGATTCATTTCCTTCAATATTCCAAGGATTCATGACTATAGCAGTGTGGGCACACCATCCACCAACACAGATTACAACCTCTCTGTGCCTCAGTAAATGACTTGAGAAATTAATCACTGGCTGCTGATGAGTCTCTCCTCACTTAGCCAAGCTACTTCTTGGATGAGAAGTACAGTCTATAGCAAAGATGACTCAAAACCAGTAGTTTTTAAGTCTAGACTCAAAACAAAGTCAACCTGGTAAATGAGATGGAGAGGTCCTACCAGATCTTTGGCCCTACCAGTACTGTGTACAAGAATCCAGGGTCTCCTCCATGTCATGATGGAGCACTGGTATAAATAGGACTTTGATAAGATTCATAAATATATAAACCTGGAAAAGACTACCTCATCCAAATCTCTAATGGTAAAATGGAAGCTCAAAGAGATTAAATGACCTACTAGAAGTTCCATTCTAGAGAGTTGGACAAGGTTTTCTATGAGGACCCCTTCTGATTCTGACCTTCTGGTCAATGAACAAACATTTATTAAGTGTCAACTATGTGCAAGGCCCTGTACCAAGCGCAAGATCTAATGGGGGAAACAACATACAAATATATGGAAGTAATCTATATCCAGGATAAATAGGAAATAATTAACAGAGGGAAGGCACTGGAATTAAGATAGGTTGGGGAAGGCTTCCTGTAGAAGGTAAGATTTTAGTTGGGACTTAAAAAGAGGCCACAGAGGTCAGTAGTTGGAGGCTAACATTAAGGCAGTGTGATGTAGTGGACAGAGAGCTCACTTCAAAGTCAGGAAGACTGGGTTCAAGTTCTATCTCTGACAACCTCTGGGCCACGTATAACTTTAGGTAAGTGTGCCACTAGGCAAAGGTGTAAGACTGTAAGTTACAGAGAAAGTTCTGATCTGCATTGGGAAAAAGTTCTTGGATGGGAGCACCCCACATTGAGGAAATCACAGAGACTGTGAAAACAACCAGAAGAACACTGAATGATAATATTAATAAATATGTCTCTCTAGTCTCAAACTAATATTCCAGACCAGTGACTGTCAAAGGGTTTCAGTCCATGAACCACTTCAGGAGGTCTGTTTCTCCACCCACACACTCACTGTATCATTCCTCAACAAACTTGACCAGAGGGAAGCTTATTATTATGCCTATCTTACAGAAGAAGAAACTGTGGCCCAGAGATGTTAATCTGTTAAGCAACCTGCCCAGGGTTGCACAGCCAGTAATGACTCCTCATCTGCTGCTTTATTTGCTCCAACGTGCCATTTTTTGAGGGGATCACCTATAAGGTTTTTGTCTCCCAGGGCATCAGTAGACCCAGGACTTAACCCCTGGTTCTGTCATTTGACTTGCTTATGACCTTGAATCAAGCCATTCACCCTGATGAACCTCAACCTCCCCATCCATAAAATGAAGCCTAGAGGATCTTTGAGGTCCTTTCGAGAGATGAATTTTATAAAACTACAAACCTTCAGTTCTCTATGTTAGTCTTCAGGAAAAAAAAAAAAATTTCAATCAAAATGATCTAGCAGAAAAGATTCTGCTTCAGGCACCACTGATTATAGCAGCTTTCATTCCAAGACAAAAAATACTATGAATGTTTAAATCTAAGAATGGTACCAAGAAAGCAATGCTACATACACTCATACACTTGAGAAAATACAGAATTCCTTTCATCTTAATGCATTTAGTTCCAAAGGTTTGTTTTTCTTTTTTCCCCTAAATTATCCATTGAATTGTTTTATGCCGACGATAAAAAAAAAAATCTGTTTGCTTCTTGGAATTCGTATCTGTAAATTATTTGGATTGCATAGTTTTCCTTTTGAGAATGCACTCAGCTTTGGATTTAAAATTTCATCTTAAACTTTTCATTGACAATAAGACAGATGTCGGTTAAGGAAATAATACCATACAGTTCTCCCAGGGTGAAGGACCATGTCTTCTGAATGCTTTGTTGTTCAGTTATGTCCAAGTCTAAGTGACCCACGGAAAAAGATACTGGAGAGACTTGCTATTTCCTTCTCCAGTATGTCTCCCTTTTACAGATAAGGAAATGAGGCAAACAAGAATAAGTGTCTGTGATTGGATTTCAACTCAGATGTTCCTGACTCCAGACCCAGTGCTCTATCCACTGAGTCACCTATCTGCCCCTTCCTAAATGCTACCAACCACCTAGTAGGGCTGGGCTGAGTGGAAATCTTTAGTAATAATCCATGGGTCAGATGAGCTTTTACTGACTTTAACTGCATTTAGGTCCAATAAATTAATTATGTACATACAGGATGGGGAAGACAGGAGTAGTTAATTGGAAAATAAGAGGTCTTCGTTGATCACAAGCTCACCATATGCAGAATAGTGTGATGAAATTACTAGGAAAATTAATGCAATCTTAAGCTGCTGCGTTTTGATAGATGAGAATTCTCAATGAGTAATCTAAATAAACACTAGAGGTCAGTATGGAGAGACATTTTCTAATATAAGGTAACCCTAAAATTATTTTCAAAGCTAAAAACACCCCTTTCCCCCAGTAAAATATTTTTCATAAGTATAAAAATCCAAGGTCATCATAGTTCACACTGATCAGATGTACTTATCTGTCATCATTTAGAATAGCCAAGTCTCTTAACAGTTTATAAATAAACAGAAACATGTACAAACCTTAATTTGCAAATATAAAAACCTGCTTGACTTATCAGCTCCTCTAGATGAAAGTAAGTTGAAATGTTTGCAACCTCCAGCTTTTGCCAGTTCTGCAGACTTCAACACATAATCCCGGTCAACACGAACAAATCCATCCTAAGGGAGGAATAAAAGACGTGAGGGTGATTTCCAAGTGGCTGTGAGTTAGGATCGTGTCCCTTGGTTCATCTTAAAGATTAGTCTTTGTTTCTGGCTTGCACCCAAGCTACATCCAAAGGCATTGCTGAAATTCAAAAGAAGAAAGGATCCAAGTTCGGACAGCAAGACAGAGAGCCAACTTGAGCAGAAAAGAGAAAAAGAACAGCTGCAAGGGAAAAACAAAAGAAAGATGAGAGAGAAAAACACGAGAGGCCCAGAAAAAGTAACTGAAGGTTCAGAAACTTTCTACTTCTTCAGTCTTAATCATTTTTTTTTTCCTAACACCTCCATCCATCTTATATTTTGTTGACCTCTTTAAGCTCACTCTGTGTGTTAAATGATAAGCTCTTTACAATCTTCTTATACCTTACACTTCTGTCCCCAAACTAGGGACACGATCCTCTTTGCTGTTCCCCACAAATAGCACCCCATCTCCTGGCTCAAAGCAATGTTTAAGGGTGGTCCCCCATTCCTGGTGTGCTCTCTCTACTCATCTCTTCTAAAAAGTTCCACTTTCTAGCCCTTAATGTCACTGCCTTAGATCATCTCCAATTTACCCTGAAAATATATCTTATTTGTACAGTTCCATATTTTCTCCTTCTTTAGACTTTGAGCTCCGTGAGAAAAGGGACTACGTGTGTGTGTGTGTGTGTGTTCTTTTTTTGTATCCCTAGTTCTTAGAACCGTGCCTAGCATATAGTAAGCACTTAATAAATGCTTAATAAATTCGACTTACTTGATGAACCAAAAGCAACTTCTAAATTAATACAACCATGTGCTAGAATACTTTGTTCAGTCATGAGCACCATATTTTAAAGAAGGACATTAACAAAGAGAACTTGCCCAGAGGCAAGAAACTAGAATGAGGAGGGTTATACAAACCATAGCCTGTGGGGAACAGCTAAAAGAACTGGGGAAGTGTAGCCCAGACAGAAGATTTAGGAACGACAGCTATCCTCAGCTATCTGGAAGCCTCTGACATGATACAGCAAAGTAACTAGAATGGTATGATCTCGATACACGTTGAAGACCACCACTGTAGGAACTGTCAGATGCAAAAAAAAAAAAAAAAAAAATCTGAAGCAGGCTGGGAAAGCAAACTAGCCAAACTCAAACGGGGAAGGAAGATCAAAGAATCATAGACTCAGGGCTGGAAGGAATCTTAGGATCACCCAGTCCAAACCTCTAAGTCTCAAGGGGTAATAAATAAAATAACCCATCGACTAATATAACTTCATTACCAGGATCCCAACTAAAGGACAATTAAAAAAAAAAAGTCAGCCAAAAAAGTAACTAGATGGTCCTTGGTTCTTTAGAATGAGCATTATCACAATAGCCTGGTATCCCATAAATGAGAGGCAGCTAAAAATAAAAAAAGTAAAAATAAAAAAAAAAAATAAAATAAATAAATAAAATAAATAAAATAAATTTAAAAAAATTTAAAAAAAGTAAAAATAAAGCGCAAATGTTAATTTTCACGTACCTTCTTAAGTCATCCAAACCCATGTATTACAGTGATTTTGAATCCTTACAGTGGGGAGATATCAATTCTAATTTTTTTAAAATGATGAACAAGTTACTACTATACTATTTTGAAATTCAACCTCTTTGCTTTACATGGAAAATACCTACAACTAAAAATTAAGTTTAGGTGTTCATGCCCTTTGGAGTCAAAGGGCTTGGGTTCAAATCTCAGGCTTTGCCACTTATCACCTATGACCCTGGAAAGGTCATTTAGACAATCTGGTCTCATTATCCTCATCTGTAAAGTGAATGGGTTGGATTAGATTAACTCAATAATAAACAGTTATTGAGCATTTATCATGGACCTGTTATATAGCAGGAGGAAGCAGGTAGGCTAAATAGGTCTTCCTCCTTAGGATGAATTTAAATCCATTCTCTGACACATACTGGCTACAGGACTCTGGGCACATATTTGACTACTTGCTGACTAAGGTAACTCTCTAAGTTGCAGAGAAGGTGCTGACTTGCCTTGGAGGAAAGAGTTTTCTGACCCAAGAGTTCCCCACGTTCTCAAAGAGTTTTCAAAACTCTTTGGCCTCAGGACCATGTTACACTTTTGAAAATTATTGAGGACCCCAAGGAACTTTTGTTTATGTGGATAATATCTATCTATATTTACCTTATTAGAAATGAAAATGGATATATTTTTAAAATATTAATTACTTCATTTACAATAATTAACCCATTACATAGCAATGTCATTTGTTTGGTGAAAAGTAACTATATTTTCTAAAACAAAAAAAAATAGTGATAAAAGCAGCATTATTTTACAGATTTCTGAAAATTCTCTAAAGTATCTAGGTTAATAGAAGATGAGTGATTCTCAAATCTGCTTCTGCATTCAATCTGTGGTGATATGTTGTTTTATTTGAAGTATATGAAGGAAATTCAGCTTCATACGAATATGTCATTGGAAAAGAGAGGAGAAGATTTTAGGCAAATAATATCTTGGATTATTATGAAAACAGTTTTGACCTTGAGACCTAAAAGAGTCTCAGGGAACCTACAGGTCAGTGGACCACACTTTTGAGAACCATTGCCTTATACCAATGAAATCATAAGTCTAGTCCAAAAAAGGAACTGTTTGGGGTACTAGGGACAAGGACAAAGAATGATACAGGTAACCTCTGAAGTCCTTTTTAGCACCAAATCTAACATATTATGATCTAGTTCGACCCTCTAAATTTGCAGAGTAGGAAACTGAGTCCCAGATTTAGGAACAAGACTTCCTAAAAGGACTTCCCCCAAGATTATAGAACTAGTCAGTAAGAGCCAGGATTGGCATTCAGATCTCTTGACCCTCAGTTCAATCCAGGACGCACTTTCTACTTACAACAGAGCCTTTGCTTTCAGGAAGGTAAATCTATCTGTACAATCTTAAACACTCCCTGGGCTGCCTCAGATGGACTCCAATTCAGTTTGCAGTCAGTGTTGTGCAAACCTGTCTGAGGTCTAGGAAAACAGCTTCCCTAGGCAGGGACCAAAGTTACAAGCTCAGTTACAAGTGGTTGAAAGGGTTTCTTCAATTTAAAAGTTTTTCCCATTGGTTTTTGCTTGGTAACACGAAGATTCATTTTGTTTCTGCTTTTCTTCTTTACCCACCTTCCCTACCACTAGCAGAATTCCGATTTTCAGAAGCAGACACTTTATGCACCAAACTGCCAAAGTCGGTGGGTGAAATATTAATTCCTACTTTTTTTTTTTAAGGGGCAGGATTGGAAGGATTATTGTCGGTGTCTGTGGTAAGACTCCCTGTCTTTTATCCACTTCTTAAAAAGGGAAGGGCTCAGCCAATCAAAAGGCCCTAAACCGACGCTGTCTCTGTTAATCCAAGACCAGTAAAGGGACACTTTGATTAAACGGAGACCCTAATTTATTTAGCTTTAGTTCTGGATCAGCCTCTTGTTAATAGAGTGCTGTCGTCTCCAATTGTTGGAGGAAAATTAAAGTGACATAAATACCATGGGACTCTTTCAATCTGGTTAGTCTGCTACCTCACATCAATGCTACCCCAGCCATCAGACGCTGGCGTCCTTCCTTTCACTGGGCTCACTAACAACTGACAGCCGTTCCTAGGAGGACCAGCACCCACGCTGCCACTTGGAGCCCCACACTTAACCCATCATCCCCGCTCAATGGGGCCTGTTTGACAAGGTGCCCATACCTTTCTCCATTGCTGGTCCCAGGGACAAAGCTAAATATTGTTTTATTAGCAATCAATGGCCTGATAATCCACAACGATTCTACAAATCCACTGAGCTCCCAAGCAGATTAGAAACACCGCTGGGTTTTTTTTTTCTCCTCCTATGCCCACTCAATTTTTGAATTTCATTTCCCTCACCCTGATGCATGGCCTTTTAGCTAGAGAACGAATCTCAAAGCCAAGTCGGGTGAGGGTTCTTTAATGTGGCCAGCTCCCAAAGACTCAGAACTCACCCTTAAATGTGAGCCCTGAGACGCCTCACAGGTGCCTTTGTGTGCAAGCTTCGGCCTAACTCCCACAACTCTTTGGAAGGCGGAAGATTCTATTTGTTCAAAAAAAGGGAGCTGACTTGAAAGGACCTTACTAAACATCTACCCCCTCCCCAAGCTCAACACACACACACACACACACACACACACACACACACACACACACACACACAATCAAAAGACACAAACCCTCGAATTTTAGTTTAATAGGCCACAATCCAAGATGCTTCTGTAAAAAATTAAGGCCTTAAACTCTTTTTTGTTTGTTGGTTTGAAATAAAGAACACAAACCATTCAATTATGAGAAAGAACAGTTGCTAGGCTATAGCCTAGGGAAACAGGGGCACATTTAGCAAAGGATTTAACACAGCCCAAGGTCCAGCCACTATACCTCTTTCCTTCCTCACAGGAAAACCACTTAAAGGAAAAAATCCTAATAAAGGCCCCAGGGATGCCTTGTATGGCATCAGGGATATTACATATAGCATTTTAGAGTTGGAAGGCGTTCTAGTAATCATATAATCTGACCCCCTCATTTTACAGAGGAGGAAAACAAGGCTGCATAGCTTTGCTGAGGTCATTCAAGACAAATGGAAGAGCTAATATTCAAATCTACATCTTCTGACTCTCAATCTAGGAGTTGTTCCACTGTTCCACATTAATTTCCTCAACAATTTTTTCTTTTTCTTTCATTTTTTTTTGTTCAGTCATTTCAGTTTTGTCCAACTCCTTATGTCCCCATTTGGGGTTTTCTTGGCAAAGATCCTGGATTGGTTTGTTATTTCCTTCTCCAGTTCATTTTACAGATGAGGAAACTGAGGCAGACAAGGTTAAGTGACTTGCCCAGGGTCACCCAGCTAGTAAGTGTCGGAGACTAGATTTAAACTCAGGAAGAGGAGACTCCCTGACTGCAGGGGCCCTATCTACTGCATCACCTAACTGCACCAACAATTTTTGCAATATGGTTTTTTTACAGGCACCATCTTCACCAACAGAAAAGAAGGAAAGAAACAATCATTTATTTAGGGCTTACTGTGTGCTAAGCCCTTTACAAATATTACCTCATTTGGTTCTTTACAATAACCTGGTGAAGTAAATGCCATTATCATCCCCATTTCACAGATAAGGAAACTGAAGTGATTTGGTCAGGGTCACACCTAGCTAGTAAGCCTCTGAGGTCTTATTCAAACTAAGGTCTCCCTGCCTCCATCCACTACCACCTACCTGCATCTACAACAGAATACAACAGAATGTAAGCCCCTGGATGGTAGGGGTTATTTCATTTTCTATCTTTGTATTCCTAGCAATGAGCACAGTACTGGCAGACAGTAGATACTTAATAAATATTTGTTGATTGATTGGCTGGTATAGTAAAATATGCCCTAGATTGGGAATTCAATCCCAATTCTACTGAATTGCTGAGTAATCTTGGGCAAGTCATTTAGCCTCCCTGGGTCTCGGATTCCCCATGTTTAACATGAGAAAGTAGCACTAAATATTTCTAAGGTCCCTTCCAGCTCTAATCCCTACGCTCTAAAATAGGAAATCAATAGCCAGTTTCTGAGCTGGGTCACCAAGGGCAACAACAGGGCACAGATATTTCATCTTAATAGTATTTCCCCCAACCTTCTTAATTCTAGTGCCCTCCCTTTCTTGATTATTTCCAATTATCTCCTACAAAGCTTGTTTGTATACAGTCTTTTTGCATATCATCTCCCTTTTGAATAGGGACTGTCTTTTGCCTTTCTTCATAACCACCTTGCTTAGCACCATGCCTAGCACATAGTAGGTGCTCAAAAATTTTTTCATAAACTCTCCAATTTATCATCCACAAAGCTTCCACATTTTTAATCTAAAAGTACAGGGGTGAACAACCATGTTACTCTCCTGGACAATAAACTCCACTGACTCCCTATCATTTTTTTTTCCCAATTCAACATACATTTATTAACCATCTACTGTGTGCAAAGTCACCGTACAACTATAGATGCTAGGGATATAAAGACACAAAAAATATGGCACTCCCTATTCCTTTGTTGCCCCATTGAAACTTCCATATATATGCAGATAAGTAACTGAAAAGTAATGACAGGAGGGTGAAATTGCTAGCATCTGGAAAGTTCAGGAAAGATTTCACAGAAGAAATGTCACCTGAGTTGAGCCTTTAAGCGAACCAGGATTCTTAAAGGTGAAGCCAAGTAGGGAATTTATTCTAGTCATGAATATATTTGTGCAAAGATACAACAGTCAGCCAACCAACTAGCATTCAGTAAATGCCTACTATGTGCCAGGCACACTCTAACAGAAATTAACATGAAGCATAAAAGGGGCATAATATGACCCTTATCTCTTTTCTATGATCAAATACAAACTCTTCTGTTTAGGATTTAATGCCCATCTTAACCGGGTTCTAACCTACCTCTCCAGTCTTAGGATATATTACTACCCTTCATGTAACTGCTCAAACTGGCCTATTTGCTGTTCCTTCCACATAGCTGCTCATGTGCCTTCTCTGTACTTTTGCATAAGCTGTCTACCATGGCTAGAAGGAACTCCCTCCTTACCTTCAAGGTTCAAAATTCCTAGTTAAAGCTCTGCACAAATGCCCATGAAACTAAAAAAGAGTATGCGCCATACACCCCTAGTCGGCTATAAGCTCCATGAAAACAGGTGTCTTGTCTTACCTAAACATTGTATCTGCCCCCTGTACACAGCAAGCACTTAATATCTATTAAATGGTATTAATACTAAAATCTCTTATTAAACTGGTTAAAAAGCATGACATACATTATTTCATATACAGATTTCATAGGCTCTGGAGCCAGAAGGGCCATTTCAGAACCTCACGTCCAAATCCTTCATTTCATAGATATAGAAAACCCCCAGAAAATCAAAGTAACATTCTCGAGGTCACAGTGATAATCACATCAACTTTAAGAGGTAAAACAGGCAAGAGTTATCTCCATTTTAGAGATGAGGAAACTGAGAGTTTAATAAGTAAAGGTTTTGCCCAAGGTCTCACCACTAGTCACCTGCAAAAGTTAGGCCTCAAACGCTTATCTAGGGCACATTCAAATAAATGCATATACTATTTCCCTCTAAAGAACAGAAGTAAAGTGATCCTAGGGCAGCTAGGTGGGCCTAGAGTCAGGAAGACCAATCTTTGTGAGTTCAAATATGGCCTAGACACTTACTAGCTGTGTGACCTTGGGCAAGTCACCTAACCCTGTTTGCCTCAGTTTCCTCATCTGTAAAATGAGCTGGAGAAGGAAATGGCAAACCAGTTCAGTATCTCTGCTAAAAAAAACCCCGAACAGGGTCATGAAGAGTCAGACAGGATCGCCAAACAATTGAACAAAATGTGGTTCTCTCTCACCTTTACACTTACTAAAAAATTCCCGTTTCTTGTCATGTTTTTGAAATAGAACAGCCAGAATAAATAATGTCTGGGTGGGCAAAAACAAAAAAATCTCATTTCAATAGATAAAAGACTAGGTCAAATTCTAAACAAAAACAAAAAAAATAAGCTGCTGGATGAAGGGGAAAAAACCCTCTTCCCACTGATGGACCACATAGTTCTATAAAATCTGGATACAACAGAGGGTGCTTTAGAGTTACCTGTAGTGAGATTTGTTTTCTAGCATGGAAACAGATAGCTTTAGGCCTAAAAGCGGTCTTGGATTTTAGTAAACCACCACCAAAATCAGGCTGGCCTCATGTGGAACTGTGCAAAGTCCCATGTAAAAGTTCAGAGCTTAGAGCAATCAGATGTTTCCTTCAAGGACAAGGACGTGACACTCCCTGCTCCAGAAAGTAAAGCAACAACATTTCAGAGCTTGAAACACAAAAATGTTTTCTTGATCACTTCCTCCTCTACTTGTCCTCATGGGCCCATGGACATCAGAAGTCATTTGGTGCAAGTTCCATTTCACAGATAAGGCAAGTTAGGCCCAGAGAGGTTAAGTGAGTGACCCAAAGTGACACAAGTAGTAACGGAAGTCAATGCATGCCCTCCCCATTGCACATTTCTCTCTCAGGCCTAATCACCTCTTCCTTCTTTCCATAACAGAGTTTAAAGTTTAACTTACCAAATGGCATCTACTTTGAAAAGCAGAAGATGTATAATGGCACCTCAGCTTTATGCACTAACCTGGGATTGCCCACAATAGGTGAGGAAGACTGTGTGAGTGTATTTTATATGAGTCTCCTTTGCCTATATTTGACAATAAGCCTTAAGGGAAGGAATCACATTTTTTCTTACTCATTACACATGTTCTTTATCCTCAGCAAAGAAATTTTGCCAAGGGAAACAAACAATACTCCATATAGAAATCAGAGGCAGTAAATTAACTCCTCCAGATGAGACAGGGACTCCAGTGTACATTTCTACTGCAGTGTACTAAACGATCTCCTCATGTCAACAAACAAACAGGCCTCTCCTACTGCAACTAAAATGTAAGAGAGTATCTTTCCGAACAAGAGCTGAGCTAAGGTATTAGTAATGAGAAGACGGAAAACTAGAAATCATGCAAAAAACTCTGAATCATCCTCTGAGGCTGAATCATTAATGCAGGTTCAGTTATCACTAGGGGCTAAGTCGTGTCTGGATGTTCTGATGCTTTATTGCTGATGTGTAAAGTCTGG
Organism: Trichosurus vulpecula; assembly: GCF_011100635.1. NCBI lineage: Eukaryota > Metazoa > Chordata > Mammalia > Diprotodontia > Phalangeridae > Trichosurus > Trichosurus vulpecula. The sequence goes on along the minus strand of NC_050578.1, from coordinate 232,942,481 downwards.
CATGAAAAGAGGCTGAGAGGGAGGAAGGAGGGAGACAAGGAAGGAGAGAGAAAGAACAGGGAGTAACAGAGAGTGAGGAGGAAGGGAGAGAGGACACACTTCTAAATCAAATTTTCAGGGGGAGGGAGGCAGGTGGAGCATTAACTGGCAAAGACAATGGCCAGTTACAGTTAGTCAGACCCAATGGCTTACAATGACAAGGAGAGAGCATCACTGTCACGTCTGGGGGTTGTAAGAGAGCATCACTGTCAGGTCTGAGGGTCATGGGTTGTTGGCTCTTTAAGAACCTTATAGGGAAAATGGCGGCATGGCCCCATCAACATGCCAAAGGGCTGTGGCAAGGTCTCCCCATCAGTATGTAATTACCCCATGTGGCTAAGAAGATGTTTATCAACATTTACCAACTCCATTAACCTCTGACCTCATCTGGCTTTTGGATCCAATGCTTGGTCAACTCACCTTGCTCATGCCTCCACTACTTTCCCACCCAACTTTCTGACTCACTGCTTAAACTCACTCTTATACCTATACCCAATCTGGTGCCAAAGCCCTGTCATTTCTACATCATTCCTCTATGTCCCCTTCTCTCCACTCATATACCTGCCACCTTGGGGCAGGCACTCATCACTTCACACTTGGACTATAACAATAGCCTACTGCTAGGTCTTGCCCCATTCCACTCTACCCTCCACTCAGTTGCTAACATAATCATCCTAAAGTGCACATTTGACCAGGCAACTCACCCACTCAATAGACTCCAGTGAATCTCTACTACCTGCAGCACTGGGGTGTGAAACTCATAAAGACCCCTGCCAGCTGCATATAGCTTTAGAAAACTACAGATTAATAGGATCTATGCTGTATTGCATTTTTATTTATTTTGTTGAACATTTACCGATTACATTTTAATCTGGTTCAGGCTACACTGGGAGTTTTGTTTGTGGGCTGAAAAATAAAATTTGACACCTCTGACCTACAAGATCAAAAGTAAAAGTCTTTTAATGGCCTTTGCCACCTGGCCCCTTCCTATCTTTCCAGTCATCTGACCCTCCCCCTCTCCCCTCTATAGATTCTACAACCCAGAAACACTGGCCTTTCTTGATGTTCTCACATATGAAAATTCATTTCCCAACTTCATTTCTTTTCACTGGCTCTCCCCCACACCTGGAATGCCTTCCCTCACTGCTTCCCCCTCTTGGCTTTACAGGTTTCTAGAAGATTCAGATCTAATCTCACCTTCTGTAAGAGGCCTTCCCTTGTCCCCCACCACCAGTGCCCTCCCTCTGAGCTTACCTCCCCCTCCCTTGTGTATATCATTGTACATACATTTGTATTTGTACAATATATTTGTACATAGTTGTTTGCATGTTGCTTCCTCCATTACAATGTGAACTCCTTAAAGGGGATTTTTGTCTTTCTTTTTGTTTTCATCATTCTTTGTATTCCGGGCACTTAGTACAGTGTCTCATATGTAGTGAGAGCTTAATTAAATACTCCTTGACTGAATGACTGAACTTCTCAACATCTGATACGTGACTAAGGACGGTGGGTTTTCCCATCCTCTTTGGCAGCTCCTTACATTACAGCTGCAGGCGGCGGGCCCAACAGCAGGCCAGTCCTGGCGGCTGTCCCCAGGCAACCCTGTCTGTCCTCAAGGTTCTGACTTCAGCACAGTTTATAAATAGGAGTATCATGGAAATATCTAGCAACTTCTTAAATACTTGGCTAAGTCTGGTAGGAAGGAAAGAGGGATGGAGGAAGGGAGGGAGGAAAGAAGGAACAGAGGAAGGAAGGGAGTGAAGAAGAAAGGAAGAAAGAGAAAGAAACATTATAAATTAGGAGAGGAAAAACCAAGGATGACTATTCAGTACTTTCCAGAGTACAACACAGAATGGAGTAGCATGGAATTCTGAATGACTCTCTCTTGGGAGAGCATACAAAGTCTTTCTCAGTGTGGCCAAGAGTACCTGAGTAGGTGGAATGGAAGAAGAAAGGATGAGAAGAAAAGAGATCTTGGAGATTTTCCTCTAAAAGAAGGTCAAGAGGGCTTTTTCCTTTCTTACCGCGCCAGCTTTGCCTCTGGTTGTCCCGAGACAACAAAATCCAACATCATGGCCTTGGAAAGCTGAGGAATATTCGTCAAGCTTTTCAAAATCCACCACTTCTTGATGCTAATTAATAAGCACAGAGATAAAAATTACTTTGTAGTGTTAAAAAGTTTTAAAGAATGAAACACAAGACACTACAAAAATCCATCTATCAGACATCTACATTTGCAAACTCGTTTTCTCCTATACATAAAAGCATTTTCTCTCTGAAGGACTGAAAGCTAAATTCTAAAATCTCTAAGGTACACAAAGGAGACGTATAAAATAATTCATCATTTAACATCAATGCCAAATTAAAATGTCTATGCAACTCCGCAAAGTTTTATGTATTAAGTCATAGGTGGGTTGCTGATCTGGTAGACAGAGATCCCTACAATGAAGAAAGCTCAAACGTTTTGCTTATTCAGTTATCACTGCCTACCCCAGAAGCTTAGCTCAGTGCTTAGCATGCAGTAGGTGCTTAATAAATACTTGTTGACTTCACCCTATTCTCCCCAACTAGATAGGTGAAAATTTTGCCCAGTACTAACAAAAACTACCAGAATAATTATACTTCCATAGTTTTAATGGCTATCACCACATGAATGTCTGGGGACTCAGACTTGCAGTGAAGCAGTTGTCATCAGACAGCATCCAACAAACAACCTCAAATGGGCAAGACAATCATCCCACACAGGTTTATCTATCTTTGTGCCTAACCCAAGAAAGTTTAAGCTCCTTGAGGGCAGGAACTATTTTTGAACCTAAAGTCTAGCACAATGCCTAGCACACAGTAGGTACTTAATAAATGCTTGCTTTTGATCAATTTTGTATCCTTAGGGACTAACACTGCATTTTTCTAACTCCTTAAGCTCTTCAAACCATTTTTAACATTTGATCCTCCCAACAATCCTATAAAGTTAATGAGCAAAATAAGATTGCCTCCATTTTAGAGGTGAGGAAACCCAGACACAAAAGGCTGAGCGATTTGCTGAGGTTCCTTCCATAAACACCTCAACGTCTCCATCACTGACCAGGCCCAGGCCTGTGTGACTCCTATGTGCAATCTTCTAAATCTTGTGTTTGTGGTGCTTTACACATGATGAATACACACACAGAGAGCCTCTCCAATCAAGTGAGATGCATAAAGAAGGCCCAGGGTGAAAAGGAAATAACCCTAAAGGCCAACCTTTGCTAAAGTCTGGAAGCCAACCCTGGGGCCAAGATGGTGCTTTAGTTCTGAAATACACTAATCTCGAAAAGTCCCTATGGGGTTATTTCTGAGCGTTTCTGCAATTGCTGCCAACCCACAACACCCTATACATTACCACATGTTTATAATCTTCCTCTTCAAACTCTATTTTCCTGCGCCCAATGAGGGTGACCTTAGAAAACAGGTTCTCTTTCAGGATTTCTCTGAGGAGCACTTTGCCAGTTTCTCCTGAGGCCCCCAGAATGAACACAGATTTATTCTGCATCCTGAAGTCTTCCCGAAACTTTGGCAGGGTTTCTGGGTCCACCATGCTGCGTACAAGAGACAACATCAAATGATGGAGGCTCGTAAGAGTTCCTTTGGTTGGTTTTTTAAATTCCTCTTATAATGTTTCTGCTGATGAAGAACTAAGGCTTAGAGAAGGGATTAGGTCACTAGCCCAAGGATAAGAAGTAGAAAAAGCACGGACCAAAGCATAGGAAAAGATCAGGGGGCAGAGCGTCTAGGTTAAAATCTCAGCTCTAATGCTACATGTGGAACGTTAGGCAAGTCCCATAGGCATTTAAGGGTTGTTTACCTCATCTGCAAGATGATGCAATGACCTCCTAGGTCCCTCCCACTTTAAGCCTATGATCCTAGGAGATTGGAACCCAAAGTAGGGACTTGAACATGGGTCTCCTGACTTCAACTATCTTAGCCTGGTGAAAGGCCTAGTGAGCTCACATCTTATTATTTTCAAACCCATCCTGTTGTTATTGTTTAGTCATGTCTGACTCTTCATGACCCCATGGACCATACTGTCCACGGAAAAGATACTGGAATGGTTTGCCATTTCCCTCTCCAGTGGATTAAGGGAGAGGTTAAGTGATTGCCCAGGGTCACACAGCTAATTGGGTCTGAGGCCAGAGGTGAACTCAAGCTTTCCTGACTGCAGACCCTGCTCTCTACCCACTGAACCACCTACCTGCCCAGATACTAGAGGGGTTTGCCATTTTACAGCTCATTTTACAGATGAAGAAACTGATGCAAACAGGGTTAAGTGACTTGTCCAGGGTCACATAGCTAATAAGTGAGTGAGGCTACATTTGAACTCAGGTTCTCCTGATTCCAGGCCCAGGGCCCTATCCACTTCACCACCTAGCTGCGCTACCTGACCTCATCTTGGACACTGGATTTTGCTCCATGGCTTGTTTTTGTTGGGGTGGGGGTGGGGCATTGTTTACAGAGGTTAATCTAGGATTGGAGAGAAGTCCGAGGTGTTTTGTCATCTTTTTATCTTATCCTTAAAGGAGGGGTGGGGGTGGGGGAAGGAAGGGTGGAAAAACTGATGAGTCAGGTCGATTTCCTAATTCACCAAGAGCACCCGTGAAGGGGCCTCCCGCTGTATACTTATTCTCTAAAAATGCTGACTACCTCAAATCTAGAATAAGGAATAGAGGGAGCCTGAATGTCCCGCCTCAAAGGGGCCCCCGGGCAAGGGCCTGCGTGGGGGCACCACTCCCAAGCTACCATAGCGAAGGACAACCACCACAAGAGGCTGGGCTCCGATGCTCCCGGGGGGCAGCCGTGGATGTGGCTGTGGCTGCAGGATAGGGCTCCCACGGACCACGGGGGGCAGGGGGAGGCCGAGTGACCCCTCCATGGAGGGCTAACGGCTCTCTGCTCGCGAGCAGGGCAGGGGGGTCGATACCTGGAGCCGGGCGGCTCCTCCTCCGGGCCTTCCAGGTTCAGGTGCTGCAGGAGCAGCGCAGAGAGCAGCAGCACAGCCGCGCCCACCCCCAGGCCCGTGCCCTGGGGCATCCCCTCGGCCCGCCCCGCGGCCCCCTCCTCGGCCGCCCCCCAGTCTGAGCCTCCAACCTGAGCCCAGGTCTCTGCAGGCCTCCGAATCTTCCGGGTGGATGACTCAAGTAACCGCCTCCCCGGGCCCGCGTCAGCCCAGAGGTGGGCGGGACTCCGCTGCATCTGGACTAGAGATGCTCCGGGGCGACTATAAGTTACAAAGTCCCTGGGAAAGGGACGATGCCGCCTCTGTACTGGGGTCGGTGCTTTCGGGGCCTGAGCAGGAAGAAGTCGGGCACCCCCACCTCCCCAAGGGGGCCAGATGTCCCGGAAAGAGGCGAGCATCCATTCCAGTTTTCTTGAAAATGCCCAAAGTCACAGAAGCAATGCAGTAATAGTGCTTTTCGTATGTGGTCCGTCGTATCTGAGCCTTTACTGCAACCGAGTGAGGCGGATGCTATGATTATCCCCATTTTAAAGAACAGGAAACTGAGGCTGGGAGGGGTGAAGTGATTAGCGCTGTCACACAGGGAGTCTGTGTCAGAGGCGCGATTAGACCCCAGTGCTTTCAGATTCTAAGTCCAGCACAGCCTTGAGCCACAGAATGGTAGCTCGAGAGTTGGAAGGCACCTCACAGAGCCCAGCTAGTCTTATTTCTTCCTCTTACAGACGAGGAAACTGAGGTCCAGGGAAGTTAACCACCTTGCTAAAGTCCACAGAAGTGGAAAGCTTCGCAAATGGGATTTGAATCCCAAATGCTTTGACTCCAAAAGGGTCAATGATTAACTCCCTTCAGCTGTGCCCGCCTTGGGCTTTAGCGTTCCCATGCCAAAGTTCAGGAATAGTTTGAAGGAAGATACAACTCACTTCTAGAGAAAGAACTGATAAATAGAAGTATTCATAGTGTGGTTTTACATAGAGAGAGGAGAAGGAGGAGGAGGAGGAAGGGGGAAGAGGAGGAGGGGAAGGGAAGAAGAGGTAGGGAGGGGGAGAGAGACAGAGAGAGAGACAGAGAGAGAGAGAAGCTTGGAACTTAAAATGTAGCAAAAATAAATTTTTTAAAAAATTAAGTTTATGACTAGTAGAGAGATGACCACCTTCACAGAGGAAATGGAAGGGGAGATATTTGCACTATGTGATTCATAGGGTATTTGCCAGGAAACTACTTTGTAGACCTTAAAACATTTTAACTGTCAGTTTTATTGTTCTTAGGATTGTGGGTTCAAAATTTGCCTGGCACTAAGCTAGGTGAGAAGGGTATAAAAACAATAAGAATGAAAAATGCAATATGTGGTATAATTTCTCAAGGCTAACACAATGGGAGAAAATGGGCAAATTACTTCAAACAGTATGTAATCAAGTTCTGTAGGAAAAATGGTAAATGTGGGAGTTCAGAGAAAGTGACATAGTCAGGGTGTGCTAGTTGCTACATATCATTATTTATTTATTTAACTGATTTGATTTATTATTTTTATTTAAATTATTGATTTGATTTGATGTATTGTTTCGTTTATTGTCTACACTTAAGAAAGCGAAGGAGAAAATATTAACAATGCAGACTAAACCTAAAAATGTGTCCTGCCTGCTGTTTTTTGGAAGATCTGGTTGCTAAATATTTTTCAGCACATTTTACACATATTAGAACAATCAAGAAAAGCATTACTGAAAAGATGGGTGTTGACATGGGCCTGACAGGAATGACTGGGTTATCCTGAGAGTAGAGAGAAAGGCATTTCAGCAGGAAATGAAGAAATTCATGACCTCAAGGCCATGAAGCCCCTTTGCCAACCTGGTCCTCAGTTTCCTCTTCTGCAAGATAGGGATAATCTACCTCACGTTGCTGTTGTTCACTCATGTGTCTGACTTTTTGTGACCGCTTTTGGGGTTTTCTTGGCAAAGATAATGGAGCGGTTTGACATTTCCTTCTCCAGTTTATTTTACGGATGAGGAAACGGAGGCCAACAGGGTCAAGTGACTTGTAAGTGTCTGAGGCCAGATTCGAACTCAGGAAGATGAATCTCCCTGATTCCAAGCCCAGCAGCCACTCATAGGGTGTTGAAAGGATCACATGACTATGCAAACCTTATAGCAGTCTCTATACATTATCTATTTTTATTTTTACTATCCTTAATTGTTGGGAAGCTTTTCCTTACTAGTATCAAATGGCCTCCTTGTCACTTCTATTCATTGGCTATAGTTCTTGCTCCTGAGACCATACAATGGATGGAGTCCATAATAGCCAGGGTGGGGGCAGGACTTTCCCATTGCCTAATCCTTTTGAGTGAACAGGACCAGGTTATCTGGTAGTTCAATGTCACTATCTGTCTTTTGCACATTTACTTTTAAAATATGAGTTCATTAGCAGAGTTCCTGATGGAGCCATCTCAGCCTCTTCAGATGTTTTTTCCTCTTAGCTATCATTCGCAGTTGTTTAATTCTGCTTTTAATTTAGATCACAGGTTTCTAATCTTTGTGCATGTCATGGACTCTAATGGTAGCCTAGCAAAGCATATGGACCCCTTCTCAAAAAAATGTTTTTAGTGTATGATTAAAAAAATACACAGGTTCGCAGAGGAAAGCAATTATCCTAAAACACAGTTATCAAAAAAAATTTTTTTAAAACAAATTCATGGACCCAAAGGTTAAGAACCCCTGACTTAGATGGATCTTGCGATCTCCTTATTGTGGTACTTCTTTGAATAATACATATCATAACCCATTCTGACCTTTCCTTTTGTGTAACTTCCATAAATATGGGCTCCCATAAATAATCTAAAAACTAAGAGATTCTCAGGACCTTCTGCCCCCTTTTCCATATCACGCCACCATCAATACAGATGTGGAAGATGTGGCACAGGGCTCAGGCATGTTTTGTATTCTTGCTTCATGTGTTGCCATAGACACTGACTTTATCACCAAGTAGCTAACTTCATGGTGATGAAGCCTTTGCATCATGGTAGAAGCTGCCAGAGCTTGTATTCTTTTGACACAGCTTTGGGAACCCAGCATTACCTCTATTCCACTAATTTTATATTTAAGGGTCATCTATCTCTCAGCAGCCATGTTCCCTTATGGAGTCTCACTGTATAAGATTATACCTACTACTTCCTCTATCTTCATTTAGCATTTTTGGTTTTCATTCTGCACTTCCCAGGTTGGTTTACCTAAACTTGCAAAATTTATTCAACAAAAACTAGAATAATTTACATCATGTCATTCATTCATTCCTTCAGGAGAGAAATACTGCACACCTGCTTTGTCCAAAGCCCAATGCTAGAGCGCAGAAAGCTACAAAGATGCATAAGACATAGCCCTCTGCCCTTATTCAATAAGAAACCAACAGTTCATTACTTCCTACAAAACAAGGGATAAAATCTAATAGGCAGATATTGACGAGAAAGTTCAAAAATGGCTCTTTATACTATACACATGAAATTAATCAACCAGCAAATATTTATCTACAGCAATTACTATTATCTTTCCAACAATGTTCTAGGCATCAAGGGAAATATAAAGGAAATATAATCAATGGCCCCAGACTGGAAAGAATACCCATCTAGTTAGGCCCTGAGAACGGGGCTGTGATGTTTTCTGTCGTTCCCATGAAGTTTCCCTGATGTGAATGTTGTTCGGTCTCTTGCCTGGTGTATTTACTTTCAGGGAGGCAGCCAGGGGACAGTATATTTGCTTAAGTGACTTTTCGCAAGTGTTTGGTGTTTTGTGATGGCTTGAGACCAATTCCACTGTGGCAAGATGTCAATGCTCTGGTAGGAACCCAAGTCTGTGATAAAAAAAAAGGCTTTTCAGAAACAATTCCAGCTGCATATATGATATGGAGTTTGCTCTGAGACTTTGCCCTATCAACCTCAAAGGCATGTTTGAGATGCCAAAACTAACAAGTACCTGGTTAACCTTACCTTCTTCTACCCATAGGTCTAGTCATGATGGTGTGGTCTTCCCACTGTCTCTTGAACATATCCCACTTGTTCCCAGCTCCATTCTTTACTCACTTTGTCCTCTCTGCCTGGAATACCCTGCTGAAATTTTCTTCTTACTACCCCTCACACTATTTTTTTTTGAGGTTAAGTGACTTGCCCAGTGTTACACAGCTGGTAAGTGTCTGAGACTGGATTTGAACTCAGGTCCTCCTGACTCTAGGACCAGCGCCCTATCCACTGAACTAGCTAGCTGCCTCCACCCTCACACTCAAGATCCAGCTTAAGGCCCACCTCCACCATGAAGCCTTTCTTGACTACTTTAACTTTCAGCAATCTCTTCCTTCTCTGAGGTCCTATATCACACAGTATGTTTTCACAGGAATTAGTTATTTTGTGAAACATAATGTTGCATGATTTCATTTTTTATGTATGTTAGTCCTATCTCCCACAACAGGGTGAAAACAGTTTCTAATCTTTGACACAAACACTTTTCAACAATTCAAGTCAATTGGTATTTATTAAGCACCTGCTATATGCTATGATGGGCAGCTAGGTGGCACAGTGGATAGCGCGGGGGGGGGGGGGGCCCTGGAGTCAGGAAGACTCATCTTCTTGAGTTCAAATCCAGCCTCAGACACTTACTACTGTGTGACCCTGGGCAAGTCACTTCACCCTGTTTGCCTCAGTTTCCTCATCTGTAAAATGAGCTGGAGAAGGAAATGGCAAACCACTCCAGGATCTTTGCCAAGAAAACTCCAAATGGGGTCATGGAGAGTTGTACAGGACTGAAGTGACTGATCAATGACAATATGCCGTGATAAGCACTGGTAATGTAAAGAAAGGCAAAAGGCAGTCTGCTCTCAAGGAGCTCACAGATGAATGAGAGAAACAACCTGCAAACAACCATGTATAAACACGCTATCTGCAGGACAGAATGGAGGTAATCTCAGAAAGGGATGGCACTAACGTCGAACAGCCTCGAGAAAGGTTTCTTCCAGAAAAATGAGACTTCAGCTGAGAGTTAAAGAAAGCCAGGGGAGCTGAGAGGCAGAGATGAGGAGAATGAGAGCCCCAGGGCTGTGGGACAGCCAGGGCAATACCAGGAGCTAGAAGACAGAATGTCACAGGTGAGAAACATCAAAGAAGCAGGTGTCACTGGATCAGAGAGGGCTTAGGGGTAAGGTTTAAGAAGATTGGAAAGGTGAGAAGGAGCCAAGTTACTAAGGGCTTTGAACACTTGAGACAGGGTCAGGGTGGGGAAGGTGGCATGGTCAGTCCTGGCCTTTGTAAGATCAGTTTGAATGGAACCATCTATATGGCTGGGGGGTAGGGTGGGGAAGGGAAGAAAAAAAAGGAATAAAAAAATAGAAAGTTGCATGATGACTTTATCATATATTTAAAAGGAATGGCAAATTGTACATAATAGATTTGAAGTTTCATGTGCAATCATCTTTTTAAAAATTTTACCATGTTATGTAAATGCTTTATTATTTCATAAATTTAAAATAAAATAAAAAGTAATTTGAATGGACCAAAGTGGGAAAAGAACAGGCCCAAGGCCAATCAGCAGACTACCAAAATATTCCAGGTGTGAGGTGACAAGGGCTACATCAGGATAGTGGCAGTATCCGAAAAGAGGAGGGGGCTTAGAATAGAAGAGGAAGAAAATCAAATTTCTGACTTTGAGTTCTGTTGATCGATTTTAGACAGCTACACTGCATCCCGTGCAAAAATCAAAGCTGCATCTTTCACCAACAAAATCTGTCTGAATTCTTCACTCCCTTGCAGCTATGAAGCAGCAGAGGGCGCTCAAGGAGGGGAAATTTTCTTTCTAATTTTGAGCCCAGATAATGATGAGACTTATTTTACTTATCTGGGAAGCATCACACCTTAGTTATATTTTACTGATTTTTAGAAGCATAAATCATAGAACCTCAGAGCTGGAAGATATCTCAGTCCAATCTATACCTGAAGTATAAGCACTTCTATAACATCCTAAATAAGGGTTCCCTCAGCCTCTGTTCAAACATCTCCAAGAACAGGAAACTCACACAGAACATTTTACTTGTTTGCAGCTCTAATCAATAGAAAGTCTTATCCTTCTGGTAATCTTAAAACTGCCTCTAACCTCTATCCACTGATCCCTATTCTGCCCTCCAGGACCAATCAAAACAAGGTTAACTCCTCAATCCTTCAAATATTTGAAGGCAAGTATATCTCCCTTAAATATCTGTCATCAGGTGAAACATCCCAGTCCTTCCAAAGATCTTTACATGGCATAGTCTTGGGGACCCTCCCTACCTTGTTTCTCCCACTATGGATATCATTAATACATGCTAGCTAGCAATTAGGGAGGGTCATGGGAATCAGAGAAGGGGAAACCTTTCCTAGACAAAGAGGCCAGTCCTGGTTGAGGTACTAGGTTTATATAGAGTGGTGTCAAACTCAAATAGTAATGGGTCCCTTCTTATTTTTGTTTTCCCAATTTTATTTATTATTTTTTATAGAATTTTAACATAATATATTAAAATAGATTAAAAAGTAAAATTATGATAATTTTACAATTATTTATTTCTCAATTGCATTTTAATCTGGTTCCAGCCTCACTCCAAAGTTTTTTGACATGCGAATTTGATGTGCAAGTCTGACCTTGACTGCTGAGGGACTGAAATAAGTAAGAAGCCAATTATAAGACAATTTGAGGAGGTCAGAGAAGGATTGAGAGGCAGATACAAAAAGCATCTACAAGCCTTTGTAGGGGGTACATGCATTAGCATCATTACATGCCAAATACCCAATTTCCCTTCAGGATTCCATTATACCAGTTACACGATGGATTAAGACAAAGTCTCCCCTAAAATGTAGCACCTAAAATTGAGCACAGTATTCCAAGTGTTTCCTGACCAAAGCAAAGTACCAGAGGAATAATATCTTCCCAGTTCTGGAATGATATACCTATGAATGGAAGCTACAATCACATTAAGTTTTTCTCATGTTAAGCTTACAGTCCACTAGCAAGTCCCACCTCTGTAGCCCCCACCCCTCAGATCCTAGAATCTTAGATTTGAAAGGGACTTCAGAAATTATCAAATTCAACACATACCTTTGGAAGAAATTCCTCTAAATTGAGGAAATCCATTGAGTTTGACTCACCTCAACAAGAGTTTAAAAAAAAAGAACTTGCTATGTGATGTGATGGATTGATGGAGGGAGAGACTGAAGGCAAGAAGTTCAGTTAGGAGGCTATTACAAGAGCTTTGGTGAGACATATGTAAAGTGTGGAGTTCTACTCCTTCCCTAACCCTCAATTAGCAATATGTTCTATTTCATGATGCATTTATCAGTTGAGAAAGGTTCTTTGATTAGGTTATAGAATTAAAAATTAAAAAATAAGATTATCTAAATGTTGAGGTGTGTGCTTTCTTTATTGGGTTCAGAAGGGAAAAAGCATGATTGGCTAACTAAACAACCTAACCACACTGGGGAGCTTTAAATTAGCCAAAATTCAATAATCCCAGTCCATCATAGCCCAATGATGGAAGATTTCAGTCTATAGAGTTGAGGATTCCTGTTGGAGCTAAGCCTCTGGGAGGGTTCTGCTCTTGGAAGGAGGAGAAGAGATTCATTCTCTCTTCTCCCCGATCCCTTCCTTTGACCATGTCATCACAAAGAAGCAACCATGAGGAGATTCAATTGTGATTAAAGGAAGACACATGAAGGACAAGATAGACACAAGTGGATTTCAGAAGACAGCCATCCCAAGGAAGAACCAGCTTCAATAAACAGGACCTCTGAGTAGGAGAGAAGTACCATCTATGGACTCTACAAATGCACTAAACTGAAGGAGAACTTTGTGAGAACTCTGAAGGGAGAAAAGTTTTTCATGTGTGTTCACTAGAAGTATGCCTCACTAACTTTAAATTTATATTTAAAGTTTGAATTCACTTTCTCCAGGGACTTTATATGTGCTGGGGTAGAGAATACCCATGGTTTAGGGGGGAATATTTTATACCAAGGAGTCATACTTTACTAGCTTAGTAACTGCTTTTTCTTAAAGCTAACTGAGGCTAATAATCAATGAGGAGCAACACTGGCCGGGAGTTGTACCAGAAATATCCAGCCCTGCAGGGTTACCCCTAGAACCTTTCAGGGAATAGCAGTTAGCTGCCCAATGTTAACTCACCCAGCCAATGGGAGTGGGAGTTAGTCGAGGAAGTGCTCCATGTGACAAAGGCCTGGACTAGAGAGACAGTGATGGGAACAGAATGGAAGTTCTTCCAAGGAAAGAGAGGCAGGATTGGTAGGACTTAACAACCACCTGAATGTAGGGGAGAAGGGAGGTCACAGGATCACAGATTTAGAGCTGGAAGGGACCTCAGAGATCAGGAAGTCAAATTCTCTTGTTTGACAAATGATGAAACTGAGGACAAAGAAGTTCAGAGATTTGCTCAAGGTCATAGTAAGTGCCTGAGGCCAGATGGGAACGCAGGTCCTTTGGGCTCCAAGTTCTCTATTCAATCTACTGAACCATGCTGACATATAAAATTTTGAGGCTGGGCAACCAGGAAAATGCTGGTACCATCGATAGAAGTAGCAAAGTTAGGACAGTGGTTCGGTTTTGGCAAAGGTAAGTTCAGTTTTAGGTACGCTGACTTTGAGGCATAAGGGTTTCATCCAAGGAGATCTGTCTGGTTTGTTGTTGTCCTTCAGTTATGTCCAGCTCTTCAGACTCTTGTGACCCCATTTGGGGTTTTCTTGGCAAAGATACTGGAGAACTTTGCCCTTTCTTTCTCCAGCTCACTTTACAGACTTGTCTTTAAGTGACTTATCTAGGGTCACACAGCTTAGCCTTATCTGAATTCAGGAAGATGAGTTTTCCTGATTCTAGGCCTAGTGCTCTATGCATTATGGTGCCACTTAGCTGCCCTATCTGTCCAGATGACACTTGAAAATTCAGGAATGCTCGGGAGAGATCCAGGGCTTCAAATCTAGCTTGATATTTATTAAAGTATTTATATTGACTAACCAGGTATGTCCTATCACAGCAAGCTTTTTCCTATGGATCCAGTAGTTTCAATGGTCTTCTTAAGAACAAGAGGAGGCCAAATTTGTATGGATTAATTATTCATAATAAGGTATCCTTGAATAGATTGAGAGTCAGCCTCAGAGTCAAGAGGAGCTGAGTTCAAGTGCTGCTTTGATAAATACTGGCTTTATGACTCTAGGTAAGTTACTTACCTTTCAGTGCCCTCTCAGAAAACTCTCTAAGGCTGAAATTTGTCACACAGTTGTCAATCAGCATTAGTGGAGGGAGTTTCCTTACCAAGAGTTCCCAAACCAGTGAAATTACAGGTCTGAACCCCATTCCCACTATACAAATAATGTCAATTCCTCATGGCATCATAAACTTATAATTAGGGAGTTATGAGAAATTATGGAAAAGAACTAACAGGACATGATAAGTTTCTCAGAAGGTAAGGCTCCTTTGAAAGATAAATATTGAAAGTATTCCCTTTCAAATCTGGAGCTATTAAAGATTTCCTGCAGTTTCTATCTTCCTACAATCCATTATGTTAAGACCAAGTCAGAGGTGTGAGAGCCAGAGGGCCCCAGTTTCCATTCACACTTGCAAATGAAGAAACTCAGGAATGACTCATTTGAACAAAACAAAACAAACTGTCATTTGTGAAAAGGTTCCTAAAACCTCCATTTATACGTTATTTTTTTTAAAGGAAGGTAGAAGTGAACTACTTTATATTTCCAAGCCATAGTTGTCCCATATAGAAAATGAAGGGGTTGAGCTAGAATGTTATCTAACCTCAACAGCCCTTAAACCTACAAGCTATGGATTTGACCCGGAGGGAAGCACTGGGTTTTAAAGGATTCTATTTGACTCTGAATTTTGAGCTCAAAACCACAAGAGGGCAGTACAGAACTTAACTCTAAATTAAGAGCCCATTAAGTACTGGTTAGTGACTTTCACTCTGGCAATATTGATGTTTAACCAATCAGGGTGGATTGTTTGAAAATGAAATAAATTTTAACAAAATAAATCTTAAGTCAGATTTAAAAATTAAAATAAGGTAGTTTATTTTGTTAAAATGCTTTCTGTAAAAATAAACTCATGAAATAGTTTTACACAGAATAAATGTTACAACTTGTCAAGGTAATAGTTTGTCCAGTTGACAAACTCAGAGATATTATTAAGCAAACATTTATAGAATAAGGACAATAAATTCTACTTCCATAGCAGCTGAAACAATATATTTGAGTAGCCCCATTAGGAAAGTTTTATTTAGATCACAATAGGCTCTTTCTAGCCCATTTTCTTGTTAATAATCTCAAACTTCAGCAGCACCGAGGTCTATCTTTAATTCTTGAAGAACTGACTATGGTCTAGACATTAGATAATCATCCTTTCATAATATCAACTAAAATCGATTTCAGGGCTAAGAACAAGCCATTGATGAAATAGCTAATGATTATGTAACGTAAGTTTATAACAGTGGATTGATTCCTAGATTCATCAGTAACTAAGTCAGTTTTTAAGTTTCTTGTGATATCTCAAAACTCAAAATATTCATGAGACCAAGACAGAGATGTAGACTGAGTGATAATACCGATAGGTACCCCATCTCAACAAAACACCTCCTAGATGCATTGTTGTTTCATCCTTCCTTCTCTAAGACGACCAATGACATCACAAGCATGATATCTTGACTTGCTCGTGAATTGGATTTAAGTAAGGAAGAGTTAGGAATAGCTGTCAGCCTCACTCCCTCCTCCAGAGTCATCAAAGTTCAGTGGCAAGACATAAGTCAAGACGACTGGCAATGGCCCAGGATGCAGTGGATGACCATGGCCTTTCTAAATTAAAGTAAGAGACCTTTCCTGATCACACCAGTTTTTAAGCCCCCGACCCCCAAATTACTGCATATTTGCTTATATTTTATGTTACAGTTATAGCTAGCATTTGCAGAACTTTAAGATTTGAAAAGCATCTTACATATGAGCTTCACAACAACCCTCTTAGGAGTCATTATCATACCCATGGAAACTGAGTTTGAGTAAGGTCAAGTAAATTGCCAGGGTCACACAGTAAATGTCTGAGACAAGATTCAAACACGGGTCTTCCTGACTCCAAGTCCAATGTTCCATATACATATTGTTTATATATAGAAAATATATACGTATATATATACACGCATATATGCATGCATATATACATATGTACATACATACAGAACATATAGATATATTCTATGTACATGTTATTTCTATGTACATATAAGCCTCTTGAGGGCCAAGGACACTTACATTTATGTGCATTCTCAGACCTCAGCATACTGCCTGACATGTAGTAGCTACTAGATAGGCACCTGCTGAGTTGAAATTAGTTGTTAAACTAGCAGTGTATTAGAATTACCCTAAAGGGGAGCTATCAGTAGAGTGCTACTGAGTTTTGGCCCACTCTGTCGAAATTTTTATCAATGACTTCAAAGAACACTGTTGGCATGCTTATCAAGTCTGTCAATGACACGGAGCTGGGAAGAGGAGTAAAAGAATGAGGACCCAAAGAAGTCTCCGTAGGCTGCAACTGAAGCTAATGAGCTGAAATTTAATGGAAATAAAAATACAATTAGGCAGCTGGGTAGCAAAATGGATAGCGTGTCAGGCCTGGAGTCAGAAAGACTCATCTTGTTGAGTTCAAATCAGGCCTTAGACAATTACTAGCTGTATGACCCTGGGGAAATCACTTAACCCTGTTTGCCTTAGTTTCCTCATCTGTAAAATGAGCCAGAGAAGGAAATGTCAACCCACTCCAGCATCTTTGCCAAGGAAACCCCAAATGGGGTCATGAAGAACTGGACACAACTGAAAATGACTGAAGAACAGAAATAACATTCTGCCTTTTGGTTAGAGAAAGAATCAGGTACTCAGGTTCTAGATAAGGGAAACACAGTTATTAGAAAGCTTTTTAGAAAGAACACTGACCTCCTGGGGCATATCTACAGACAGGTGATCAAAATGAGATTGAAAACTGTATCACATAGAGAATTGGAATATTTAGTGAGAAGAAAGAAGATTTAATAAGAAGATTTAGAGGAGACGTGATAGCGCTCTTTAGATATATGAATGGGTTGTCTCAATGAAGGGTGATTCTTGTGCTTGCCCCATGGGACAGGAGAAGGATGATTACGCAAAACTTATATCTATCTCTGAGTTGTGAGAAATATACATTGAGATTGTCAAACAATTAGATTATTTATGGGAAAACTTGATTAAATGTTGCCTTCAAGAATAGTCATTTGAATAATTCAGTATTTATTTAAGTATTTTAAAAAAAGTTATTAAGCACCTACTATATTCCAAGCACTGTATTAGGTACTAGGGAATACAGAGACAAAATTGAAACAATTCCTGCTCTTGAGGAGTACTTTGGGGGGAGGGTCACATGAACACACATAAGTGTGCATTTTACAGTTGAGGAACTGAGGCAGACAGAAATTAACTATTTTCCCAGGCTCACACAGCTAGTAAGTAACTGAGGCCAAATTTGAACTCAGGTCCACCTGACTCCATGCCCAGTGCTCTATCCACTGAGCCACCTAGCGGCCTCTTCCAGTGGAGTTTGGTTCTGCTACACCCTGTATATTGCCAGCATAATGGATTATTAAAGCTGGCAAGAGCTTTGATGGTGATCTAACCCAGTCTCTTTATTTTAAATATGAGGAAATTAAGACCCACAGAGAGAAAATGAATTACTAAAAATCATTCTAGAATATTTTAATTGGGCAAGTCCACAGTGTGAAATAGTAGAGAAATAGAGAGCTGGCCTCAGAATCAGGATTTAGTCCTACCCTGATACTTAGTCGTTGTCTGAGCCAGGACAAGCCTTTTTTTATTTCTCAGTTCCATAGAGGACTAAGACTGTAAATGGCAGAGAAGGTGCCAAACACAGTGGAACAGTAATTTGCTTATTGAACTCCCTACATTGATGAAATAAGTCCGGTCCAAAATAAATAAATAAATAAATGTGCACAGCACTGGAGATACAAGATGAACAATGTACACAGGCCCTGCCCTCAGGCAGTTTACAATACTATAGCTGAGTAAGTTACACACTATATAAATAATAATAATAATACAAGGCAGAATGTTATTAAGCACATAGGAATGGTATAACATGGCAGTATCAGAGTTTGAAGGAGGAATAAATGACTGTTCCCAAACTCATCTATTTCTATTGATAGCACCTTCATTTTTCTAGCCATCCAAGGGGTTATAACCTCAGAGCATCCCTTGTCTCTTTCCTTTGTCTCACTCTCCAATCTGTTGGCAAACCATGTCATTTGTTCCTCTAAAAGACCTCTCAAATTGGTCCCCTCCATTCCACTTCAACTGCCTTCATCTTAGTTCTGGCCCTTATTTTGTCTGGTGTTCACTACTATAATAGACTCTTAACTGGCCTCTAGGTCTCTGGTTCTCAGGCCTCTTTGATCCATTGCCAAGGCAATCTTCATCATGCCCAGATAAAATTATAACCCCAATTACCATCATAGTTCTCTAAGGATGAGGCTTTGTGTCAATCAATCGATCAAAGGTATAAACAAGTCATTAATCAATTTGGGAAGACTGAAGTACTTGAGTCATTAGATGAAAACAGATGACCATACAGAAAATGCTTTGTTATTAGCTGAAAGAATTAGACCCTGGGTTCCTATAGGTGAGCCTTACTTTGCTTGGAACCAGGCCTCTACGTCTCTTTCCGGCCATTTCCAAACCTAGATGCTATAGCTGTAGCTATAACTCCATCCATAGCTACATCTATATCCATATTTTGATGGAGCAACTCAATAAGCTGCCAACCAAACAGCATACCATCAACTGGGAAATAAGCATTCTTTATACTCTAGGTTTTTCTTGGATTTATTGCTAGGCAATTTTTTTAAAGATAGGGATCTCATTCTCCCCCATATTGATACAACTACTGATCAATACACCTTCTTTCTCCTCTCTATAAAATCTTTATGAGAATCATCTACATGTGTATCAAGGATGTTCTTGATTTTTAAAATATACATCAGATCTGGGCAAATTTTCACAAAAAATATTCTACAGATACCATATCTTACAGTCACATAATTGGCTGAAAGGTACAAAAGATCTCACTGGATTATTTTTTAATTAGGAAAAAAATTCATCTGGTAGAGCAAAATAGAACCTTAAAGGTTCATCTTTAACAAGGTAAATTCCATGTTTATGCTAAGATCTTCAGGAGATTCCTTGACAGATCCAAGTAAAAGGATAATTTCGTGCGATTATGCTTTGATAACCACTATCAAGCAAAGCATAAAATAAAAAAGCATAAAAAGATATCTGTGTTGGCTAAAGGTATTTATCACTACCATGAAGGATGTCCACTGAAGAATCCAATGGATGAGGGATTCCATGTATGTAATACAGTATCCTGTAAGTTCTTGTTTGACTCAAATTGAAGCAGGCTTAGCTGACAGCAGCTCAGAACTCCTGAGTTCAAGTGATCTGCCAATTTCAGCCTCCCAGGGAGCTGGGATTACAAGCATGTACCACCAAGGTCAGCTATTCATTGTGTATTATGGCATGAAAATATTCTATTGAATTCATGCACCACAAGAGGAAAAATCCATATGTCAATAATGGTATTCTTTGGGTGAATTCTGGTTGAGAATTAGGCAGCATCACAGTCTCTGAAGAACAAAAATTGAGGGTCACCCAAAGCATGATAGAGAGATGCATGATAAATATGAGTAGGATGCAACATACTCCCAACAAAGAATTATTCAAGAAAAGCAAACAGGATGGCATAGTTTTGGGTCCATTAATATCAGAAATCAGACCACTGAACACTAGTCTCCCAAATGAGATTGATCTACAATCAATAAAAAAAGAATTTGGCCCCAAAATCCGTACAGGTGAACATCAAAAAGTAACACATACTAATAGTTCAGACTATGATAAACAGCTGGTTGGACAGTCTGTCCATTAGCATATATATGCATATATATGTATATATATATATGTGTGTGTGTGTGTGTGTGTGTGTGTGTGTATATATATATATGTATATGTATATGTATATGTGCACATAGACAATAAGCTGGGCCCAGAATTTTAAGGGAAAGGCTAGAGTAGGGAATTGTCACCTTGGAGAAATTGCAAAGTACTTCCAAGAATCCCAAGGTGTTTTTGATGAAAAACATTAAAAACTTATTAATCTTTTAAAAAATTTTGTGGCTCAATTGCTTATAATAGCATCTTCATTTCCAAACACATTCCTTCTCCTGCCCTATTTAGGAAGCCATCCCTTGTGACAAAGATAAAAAAAGCAAGGAAGCGAAAGTAAGCAATAAATGAACAGTCTGACAGTATGTGCGATGTTCCATACCCATAGTTCCAAACCTTAATTGTGAAAAAAAAGGGAGGTAGGGGCATCTTCTCACCTCTTTTCAGGAGTCATGCTTGGTCATTATAATTACATATTGTTCAGTTTAGGATTTGTTGTTGTTGTTGTCTTCCCATTTACATTATAGTAGATACTGAACTGCTAAGCATTCAAACTCTACCACAGAGAGCCCAACTCCAATGGGCTGGCCATGTTGTTTGAATGCCAAATGTAGGTTTGCCTAAAAGATTATTTTATGGAGAACTCAACACAAGGTAAGCACTCACATGGAGGTCAGAAGAAGTGATAAAATGACACTCTCAAGTCTCTCTGAAGAACTTTAGAATCAACTGTGAGACATGGGAGACACCAGCACAAGACTGCCCAGTATGGAACGCCCACATCAAAGAAGGCACTATGTTCTATGAGCAAAGCAGAATTGCAATAACTCAAAAGAAACATGAGATATATGAATTTAGAGACATCTCCACTCCAAATGTTCATGTGGACTCTTCATGCCTGACCTGTGGTAGAGCCTTCTGAGCTCATGTTGTCTAATCAGCCACTGCTGGACACACTGTACCTTGACTTCAACACGGTGATGTGATTTTGGTCCTCTTTAGGAACAAAGGAAGTCACCATTGTAGACATCATGTATACTGCTTTCATGTTTCTGCTTTCTTTGTACTCTATCAACTCATTAGTCTTCCTATGCTTCTCTGAATTCTTTTTATTCACTGTTTCTTTCTCTCTCTTCTTTTCTTTTTAAAGACAGACTCTCCCTATCTCACCCAGGCTGGATGTATAGATTCATAAATCTTCCCAATCGATAATCTTTCTCCTATTTAATACTGGGGTTAGTCTACTTTCCATCTGCGATACCATATAGGTACAACTAACTCAACGGGTTGCCTGCCAACTAACTCAATATTATAACCTAATAAGCATTCTTTGTCCACTAGGTTTGTGCTACATGTGTTAGTACAACAATGACTTTTTAAGCTGCTGTGGATCTCATCAGGGAGGATCTGTGGTGTCCTTGGGCTTCATGAAATCAGCACAGGAACATAACCCAATCAAGAACATCAAGAGAGCCACCATTTATATGGAACTTCAGGAAGACACCCCTCAACAGAGCCTTGAAAAACACAAGCCACTTGCCTCTCTCTTTCTCTTTCCCCACCCCTACCCCTCACCTCTGCTTCTATCTCTCCTTTCCCTCTCACTGTTTAAGTCTGTCCCTGAAATGTAGAACTGAAATGGGGACACAGCATAAGGGTTCTCAGAGGCCAACCTCCAATGTTGCACTGGGTCTGTTAAATTTTCATTGTGAGCATTCACACCTTAGAAATTGGCAAACATTACAAATCAGGGCTTGATTTATTGTGTTGCAGGTTGTCTAGACTTAAGAAAGTGATTAAAAAATGCTAATACATATTTAGCTTGAAGGTTTGTCATGCACACATTTTTCCCTTACAAAGGTGGTTATTAACATTTACCAGCCCACCACTTCTGACATAACATGTCATCAACTATCACATGTTGAATGCCAACGCAGTAGTAGTGGGGGGCAAGCATCACCCCAAATGTCATTACGTACATGCAGGTCTCTTTTCTCACATAAAATACTCACACACAGGCACATGTGTTATGGACAATATCATCCCACAAGTCACATAAGCAAATCCATGCTAAGGAATCGTCAAGAGTTACCTTGCCCTCTCTGCAGCTTCCTCCAGCTGGGAAATATAGCTACACGCTTTCTTATAGGTTCTCAAACTATTGGAGACAATGCAAACCCCCTGTTTTACAGATAAAGAGACCGGGGCCCAATGAACCCAAGTGGCTTGTTCAAGAAGACATGAGTTATTGGCAGAATTGAAGTTCAAGTACAGACTTTCTAATTCCCATCCCAACGCATTTCTTCCTCCCTAACCTCATAGGACTCAGAGCTAGAAGCACCTTACAGGTCTGTAAGTCCACAGCGCTCATTTTAGAGATGAGGAAAAAAGAGGTTCAGTTTCTTTCCGTAGAATACAATATTACCAGAATTCAATTCTCAAAGAATCACAGAGTAAGAGCTGGAGGGGACCTCAGAGGCCATCTAGTCCAACTCTGAAATTTTACAGATGAGGAAACTTGGAGAACTAGGGAGATTAAATAACTTGCCCAAGGTCATACTGGTAATGAGCCACAGAGGTGGAATTCGAACCCAGGTTCTTTTTTCTCCAAGGCCAGTTCTCATTCCACCATGTCATACTGTCTCTCTTCATACTTTACTGAAATTTCACCCTCACTATGAAATACAGAACACTCAAAGGTGGTAAAAACAAAGTTGATTTAGGCCTAATTTGGGTAAGTCACAATAATAGTTAAAATTCAATTTTTTCCTATTTTGTTCAAATAGCCTCATTCAGAGCTTTTCATCTAGAGCACTGCAACAAGTGTGTCTTGCACATATTATACACTATTTCATTTATTTCTTCATTTCTGTCTTAATTCATAGGAATGACCCTCCATTCCAAACAATACCTAATTTAAAAATGAGAGAGAGAGAGAGAGAGAGAGAGAGAGAGAGAGAGAGAGAGAGAGAGAGAGAAGGAAGCAGAGAGAGATTCAAGGGACACATTCATTCATTTGGGGTTTAGAGCCTAAAGGAAAAGAGACACCAGATCTCAAAAGGAACAGCAAAATCTAACACCAAAGGAGATGTGATACAAGCCTGCATCATAGTGCCGTACACAAAAAGAAAAGGAAAGAATAAAAAAAAAGCTAAAGGAGTACCACTGAGGGCAAATGACCTAATTCAGAACACAGTCCCTTGTCTGGCTTCCTGAAGATCAACAGTTAAAATGCATGTATAATCTAACTCCTTTGGCATTTGGCGCCACATAGCCATGGTCACAGAACAGGGCAGGGGCATGTTTAGATTTTGTATTCTGAAAGCCTAGCATAGTACCTTGCACATAGTAGGCACTTAATAAAGACTTGTTGAATGGAATTGACCAATGGCACCATCAGCAAGGTACCAAAGCTCTCACCAGCAGTGGGAAACATGTAAAAGTAGCCCAGATCAGGAAAATCAGCTTAGGGGAAAACATATATAAATAGGATCATTCCTGATGGAAAAGAAGTTTCTTGTCTTGTGCCAACTGTTATATTGTTTGTTTCTCTAAAAACAAGGAAACTACATAAACTTACACTACTGGGGGAAAGGGAGGAGGAGCATTACGCCTTTTTCTAAGCAAAAGTATCAACTGTATAATTCTATGATGAAAACAGCAGATAATGGTAAGGCTTGAAATGTAATCCAATGTACTTTATTTCATACATTTTAAAACATTATTTTGAGAAGGGGTCCATAGGCTTCATCAGATTGCCAAAGGGGCACAATAAAGATTAATATTAGGAACTCCGCTACCAGAGCAGTCCTCTCAGCTGGTGGTACTGATACTGAGACAGAGATAGAGACACACAGAAAGACACAGACACAGTGAGACAGTGACAGAGAGACACTGATAGAGAGGCTGATTGAACATAATTCTGAAACACTGAGTCAATTCATTAACCATTAAGCCAAGGAGGTGGCGCAATGGATAGAGTGCTGGGCCTTGAGTTAAGAAGACTCATTTTCCTGAATTCAAATTGGCCTCAGACACTTACTGGCTGTGTGACACTGAGCAAGTCACTTAACCCTATCTGCCTCTGTTTCCTCATCTGTAAAATGAGCTAGAGAAGGAAATGGCAAACCACCCCAGTATCTTTGCCAAGAAAACCCCAAATGAAGTCACAAAGAGTCAGACACAACTGAACAACAACAGCAACAGAAACTAATAACAAATTGGTTGTTCAGGATCATGTGGACTATGAGTCAATTGGTTATTGGCTCTTTAACCGTAGTTTGGTACATCTATTGGGGACATTTAACCAAAGCAATCTTCCGGGTTGGCAGTAATTTCTTCGTTATTAGCATCTGCCTCATTAACAAATGCTCTCCAGCTCTCTGGACTGGGAAAAAAAAAATAATTCAACCCAGTTCCAGGAGAGAGCCTACAAAACCATTCCCTGTCTCTAATTGTTATGGGCATGTCCCGGAAAGTTCCTTTCCTTTCAAATGTCCGAATCATCAGCAGCTGCACATGACATTATTTTCAAATGGAGTCGCATGACATTTATTTCCCTTGGGTTTTCTCCTTAAGCTGTGGAGCGATGGCCACCAAATGATGCCCGTCTTCCACCACCAGGGAGCCTGGAGAGAATTTTTACATTTAGCAGCTGAACCAAACTTCACAAAGCACCAGGGAAGAATTGGTAAAAGGTTGGGATAGACTGACTATTTCCAAATTGGAATACTAATGATGATCTTTAATGAAGCCTGACAGTACAATCTGTTTCTTATTGTCCCCTAAGTGCTGGCTACTGAGCTCACTCACCAGCTTTAGGTGGCAGGGACAGACTGGGATAAATGGACCCGGCTGGTGAGCAGGCCCATGCACAGCTGATCTTTCAGCCAGGATTAAATTAATTAAAGTGATGCTCACATCCAAAGACTCAATCTTTTTATTTGTCATTATCATGCTCTTTATTAATCAAGAATAGTGGCTAATTGCTACCTGAGCCTTTGTGGGTCACTGGGCTGTCATCCCAGAAGACAATCAAACACAGTTTGGGAGAAGGGCCAGGAGTAGTTTGGGGTGAGAGTGCAGGGAGAACATGTTAGTTCTAGACCCGAGTTTAGATTGTTGATTTTGGATCTCAGTGAAAGTCTACATGCCCTTCAGTAAAAAGAGGAAGGAAAATGAAACTATATTGGAACATTGTCTTATTGTGTTCCATTTATACCATACATATATATCTCATATGTACATAGTTGTGAGCATGTTGTCGACTCTATTACAATGTGAGCTCTTTGGGAGCAAGGACTGTCATTTACTTTTTTTTGTACTCTCAGTGCCTAGCACAGGGCCTGGCACATGGTCAGTACTTAATAAATACTTGTCGATTGATTGTCTTTGTCCTAGACTATGGATCTAACCAACTAGTATTTAATAAATCCATACCATATATAGGATGGGTGCCATGTAAGGTGTATACAACATATGTGTGTATGTCTGTATATATGCATGTACATAAATTATATATATATATATATATATACATATATATATATATATATATATATATATATATATATATATATGCATGATAGAAATGACCTAAGATGTCAAACGAGTGCAGCCACTAGGGAAATGAATGTGGTGTCTTTACTAGACATGCGAGGCATTATTACAGCACAGAGCTCTATTCATTCAAGCCCAGTGCTCAGTGCAGAGTCTAGCATACAGAAGATGACTAATAAATGCGTGTTGGTTCAATTTAGACTTCGTTTCCCCGATGGTGGGCTTCAGAATGGAGCCTCTGAGGGCTCGATCAGAGAAGATGAAAAGGTTTGAACAATGATTGATGTTTCCATTTCATTTTCTGCAAAACAAAAACATAGTTTGCAGTCATCAATTGCTGTTTTAAAGTCTTCTTAGGTTTAGGATTGCTATTACTGATGACAACTGCAGGCTAACGCGGATAAATTATGGGGGAGAAAATTTTATCTTTCCTCATCAAAATTGGACAGAAAAAAATAGAGAGGGGGAGAAATATTTCAGGGAGAAAAGACAAATGCAAAAAAGTATCACAGTGATTATTATAATGATCATTTTTCTTTTTTATATTTAATTTTAATATTTAAAAAATTTGAGTTCTAAATTCTCTCCCTCCCTCTAGCCCCTCCCCATCCACTGAGAAGCCAAGCAATATGATATTCATCATACGTGTGAAGTCATTTCCAAATGTGCCGTGTTGCAAAATAAAAACAAAAAAAGTAGAGAAAACAATAAAAGTATGATTAAATCTGCATTCAGATGCAGG
The DNA here is from genome assembly GCF_011100635.1 of Trichosurus vulpecula. Classification (NCBI taxonomy): domain Eukaryota; kingdom Metazoa; phylum Chordata; class Mammalia; order Diprotodontia; family Phalangeridae; genus Trichosurus; species Trichosurus vulpecula. Next base: position 232,916,117 of record NC_050578.1, on the reverse strand, counting down.
TCTCATCATGGGGCCTTTGGAATTCTTCTGGATCTACAAAGATCATTTTCAACTGACCTTAAAGGAGATGTCACTGCCCAGCCTTCAACACTCTCCTCCTCAAAAGACCCCAACCACAACTGGCATTAGAAACAAAAAAGAAAATTTGCCCCATTTTTCACTACTTGTAAAGCTCAACAAATAGAACCGCACAGAACTTGGAATCAGAGGACCTGAGTTCAAAATTTAGCTTTTCCTCTGTGACCTCCCTTGGCTTTGCTTTTCTTCTTAACTGTAAGATGAGGGAGTTGTATTACATGATTTCTTTCCAGATGTAGATCTGTGATCCTAAAATCTTCCAACTAGATTTGAAACTCCTTGATGCCTAATGGCCCCTAAGGTAGACAGCAGCTAAGATGCTCAGGAAAATGAGCAAAATCTCCAGCTTAAGGCCACCAGCATCAACAGAGGCATACTTAACTAACTGGCTGACACCTTAAGGAGTTCCAGGATTCAAGCCCAGATCCTCCTATTCCAAATCCATGATGTTTTCCATTTGATCACATTGCCTTTCTGCGGCTGGGAAGTCAGGAGCCAGAGAGGGATTGCCTGAGTTTGCTGATAACCTTATGTGAGGTCCTGCTATGCTCCCTCTTCTTGTCCTTTTCTCATCTCTTGTACATTCCATTCCATTTCTTTGTTCCCCTTTAATTTTTGTAGTGACAGGACAAGAGGGCAGGAGGCAGTTTTGAGCTGATGAACAGAAGAGTCCCCATGCCAATCTCTCCATGTCTTCTGGTCTGGAGAAACACGGAAAGGCAGAGGTAAAAGTCCAGGTGGACAAGAGCATGGTTTCAATCTTCTTCATGGGTAATAAGCAATGGTGTTGGGGTTTGGCAGGAATCTCCATTTTGTAGGATAAAACACGTAGCTCCATGGGCTCTATCATATCTCACTATCCAGGATCGAGGATATCATTTTCTTTTCTCATCCTACAGACAGTGCTCTAGAAAGACTCAAGGGATGTTATACAATTTGCATTTGATTCATTTTAACCAGCAATAGGGGATAAATGGCTAAAGAAACTGAAGAATATGGCAGCAAAACACCTTATCTGGAAATAAAATGAAACCCAGAAGAAAAATATAAAAGTGGTTTCAAAATGGCCTTAATGCAAAAAACAAAATGAAACAAAACTCGTGAGTCCCTTTGCTTGTTTCAAGCTCCAAACAACTTGGGAAAACCATTTTGCAATAGCATCTAGCAATTTCCCCATTGTTTTCAAACCATATGAATGATGCAAATGTAAAGAACGTCTGGAAACGAGTTTGAATGCAGGCAGATAGAGTGATGCTTCAAAAAGCAGACATTCCACATCTTTTCAACCTAGCCGACATGACTATAAATAATCAGATGTTTTTACAAACAGGTGTTTTTGTATTGTTGTTGTTTTTGGAGTGAAAGAACAATTTTTTAAAACTTCAAAATTTTTTAAACCTTTTCTCTATCCAAGTTATCTCAAAAAAAATTTCCAAGTTTTGAAATGAGAAGCAATTTGTAAGTATTGGATATTCTCAGATGGTTTCAAGTATCTCAAAATTCAAAGAGAACACTTTCAAAACTTTCGTGGCACCATACTTTTTTCTCTGCAACGTGAAGCTTGAAGCATTGGCATGCTGAACACATTTTAAGTAAACATTTTCAAACCATTTTCAAAATGTTAGCTAAATTGAAGAATATTCCATTGCATAATTGTCTGCTATCCACTCATCTTTGGTCTTCAGCGAACCTCCCCAGGAGAAGTTGTTTGAAAATTTCAAAGCACCATTTACATGTGAGTCATCACTATCATTAGGTACCTGTGTGGTCAGTGTAGTGAAGAATGCTTCCGGAAAATTTGAAAATGATATCTTTTGCCAAAATAAGCCAATTTAATTCATTGTAGGAGGGTTTTGATTTTATTTTGTTTTGAGGAAAATTTCACCTATACTTGAACAATTTGCAGATTGCATTTTTTAAAAAAAACATCAGACCAGTTCATTAGAACTGATCCCAGCACAAGATTTATGAAATGTGCTATGAGGAGCATCGCCACACTTTTCAGGATTTGCCCTCCTTCCCAAATTATCTTGTATTTAACTTCTCTGTATTTACTCTTTTTACATCCTGTATTTACTTATATGGGGCAGCTAGGTGATGCAGTGGTAGGCCTAGAGTCAGAAAGACCTGAGTTCAAATCCAGCCTCAGACACTAGCTGTGTGACCCTGGGCAAGCCATTTAACCCTCTTTACCTCAGTTTCCTCATCTCTAAAATGAGCTGGAGAATGAAATAGCAAACCTCCCCAGTATCTTTGCCAAGGAAAACTCAAATGGGTCACAAAGAGTCAGAAACAACTGAAAAATTTCATCTACATAGATAGATATCTAGATAGATACATAGATACATAGATAGACAGACTTCTTATCTCCTCCATCAGAATGTAAGCTCCTTGAGGGTGGGTAAGGATTGTTTCTTTGTTGGTCTTTGTATGGCCAGCACCTAGAATAGTGGTTGTAGGCTCTCCTTGGTTGATTGAAAAACTGATTGATGGCTACTCAGAAGTTCATGTTACAAGAGGAACGCATTTAGAAAACTAGGGAAAATAGCCTAATTTCTACAGGCCACTGATAAATATTTCTCCCTCTTTTCTTTCTTTATCTCTCTTCTCTATATCTATCTTTTCAGAATATCTATGTATCTATCTATACTAAATAAAGATACTCTATATAGATGACAGATATACAGATATAGTTCCTGCAAAAAAAATGTTTTATATTTACGTTTCCAAAATATCTTGACTTTATACACCCTTGAGGTTTGGCTTTTAGCCTGGAGGGAAACAAAAGAAATTCATTGACTAACATGAGTGGTTTCTGTTGGAAAAGAGAATATGCTGGCTGACCTCCTAGGAGCACTGAGAGGATTAAATGAGATTGTATACAAAGATGTTTGTAAACAGGCAAAACTGTTTATACATATGCATTATTGATGTGGTTAATTTTCCCCAACCCAAAAGCAAAATCCAAACAAACTAACAGCAAAGACTCTACAAAGCCCAAAGTCGAAAGAATGGAAAGAGGAATCCTTGGAGCTAAGGGGGCATAGATCTTTCATGAGTCAGAGCGTGTCTTCTAAAGGGATTTTTTTTTAGTGAAAGCTTCCCATGTCAGGACCTAAATCCAGCTGGTGGCTGTTAAACGGGATCCTTTGCCACTAATCTGGTTCTTGGAAGCCAAAATATTCATAGAAAACTGCATTTTTCATCTCATTCAATGATTTTTACTAACACACAAAGGCTGAATTCCCAAACCCCCAGAGAAATCTTTCTGCTGTGCTGAGGATTAAAAGCTTCTCTTTCTCTCTGGGTAATGGAAATCCCAATCTAAATACGTTACTTGTTCGGGCACAGAAAAGTGACTTAGTGGAATGATATCATGATGCTCTTTCACAGTCACTGACCTGGATTCTATGCTTGGTTATGACACTGACTACATTTCCTTGGACAAGTCACTTTTCTAGATCTTAGCGTCCTCATTTATAAATTTAAAACTGCCTTTTTGTCCCCCCTGTAACCCTACCTATGGTTTCACCTATGTAGGGAATTCTCAGTAAAGAAAACTACCGATGCTGACTGGCAACTGTTTTATGACTTATACACTGTCAAGGTTGTCTTGGGGAACTGAGCAGTAAGTGAGTTAGTTCACGTGGCCAATATGTGTTGATGGTAAGACTTGAACCCAAGTCTTCCTGACTCCAAGGTTGACCCTGTATCCATTATACTATACTGCTTCTCATTTAAATGATACTTTAATATTTGCATAGCACTTTATATGCATTATTTCATTTAAACTTCATAGCCACTCTATAAGGTAGGTACTACAAGTATTATTATCTCCACTTTATAATGGCTACAATGAGGCACAGAAAGTTGAAATGACTTAGCCATGGTCACGTAAGTGATAGACATGGATATGAACACAGGTCATTGCTCAAAGTCCAACCTTCTATCCACCAGGCCATGCAATGAGAAGGTTGGGTAATAAGATCTTTGAGGTACTTTCTAGTTAGGACATTTTGATTTTTAGAATTTCACTGGATACAAAGGAACAACTAATTCATACCCTTAAGAATGTAGTCCTGATCTTGCCCGTCTGTTCCAGGGGATAAGGCTTGTACTCTGGAAGGAAACACCAAACCCCACCATGCAATTACATATAAGAACATTTTGACTCCTTGATTGGAGAATATAGCCATGAACCCCAAACTTCCATTTATGGAGAGAATTCATCTTAGACCCCTCTTCATTTCTCACCTGGTTGCACTCACTACTTTGGGACATCTCCATCATGCTCCAGGAAGCCCATTATCAGGATAAAGTCATCATCCTGTAAGATCTCATCTACCTTGGTACTCCACTTCATTACTACCATCTGCCTCTCTGACTGGAAGGTGAGGCCATGAAACCTCCATTTAAGGAGAGAGCTCAGCTCACACCTCTCTTCATTTCTCACTTCATTTCTCCCTACTTTGGGACTTCTCTGATTGACTTACACTAAGCACCTTCTGCCTTTTTCCCTCCCCCTCCCGTTTCAGTACACAGTCTTCCCCCCCATAAAGATCATAAACTCCTTGAGGACATTGACCATCTTTCTTTTTTCATACCTGTATCCCCAGCACTTAGCACTTAGCAGGGGCTTAATAAATGTTTATTGCTTGCTTGATTGGCTAGATATCCATCCCCTGGGGAACGACTAAACAAATTGTAGTGCGCTTACACACTGGAATGTTGCTGCTCCATGAGAATCAATGAATTTAAAGAATTCAGAGAAGCATGGGGAAATTGCTATGAACTGATGCAGTTAAGGAAGCATAACCAAGAAAACAATATATACAACTATTATAACAATGTAAATGAAATAGAAACAAAAAATGGAAACTGAATGCATGTAAAATAATAGTTAACTTTGTCAATTGCTTTAAAGTTTCAAAGCATTTTGCATGTATAAATCTCATTTGATCTATTATCTCCCAAGCTGGAAATATAAATGAAAAAAATACATCTTTCTCCCTTCTTTGTAGAGACTATGGGTGTGAAACATTCCATAGACTATCAGATTCTGTTGATGTGTGAAATGGTTTTTCAGAACTGCTTTTTCTCCTCATTTTGGCTCTGTTCTGGGTAGGAGAGAGGGAAAGGATATATTCAGAAGGTGATATAAAACAATTAAAAATTTTTAAAGAAAAATTTTTTAAAAAAGGATTAATTTTGGTTTCCTTCCTGTCGATGGTCACTGTCCCTACTGAAACTTAGGAGTTGGTCACCTGCCATTCTTTCATGAAACTATTATGGGAATTGGGCTGGATTGATCCTGAATCCTCTTGGGAGATGGACTGTTCCTGATTCACTCAAGAACATCCATCCATAGTGAGTTCCATGACTTAACAAGTATGTGTGTATATATGTATGTATGTATATGTATATGTGTGTATATGTATATGTATATATAAAATCTTGCCTAAGCTGTTGTAAAGTTGTTGCCTTCTAATGTGATATCACTATTTTGGAGATAAGACAAAAGGCAAAGGACTGTAAGCTATCTTTCTCTACAACATACATAAATTTTCCATGTCTAGTCCAGAACACTTCCCTTCTTAATAGAATACATCTGAATAAGAGGCTAAGATCAAATTAGCTTGATTTTGTTTCTCTCCATTAAATCATAATAAAAAACGTTTACTAGGATTTAGAAATATGGGTCTTCAAAACTCTGGCTCACTAATTAGCAGAAACTATGGAAAACAAATTAGAGCAATGGACAATGGGATGTGAAAAAGCCACCTTCCCAAATCCCCAGGTTAAACAGATTTGAATGTCATATATTGTGGGCCTTGTATGGGGAGAGTTTTAAGAGGATCACTCCCACATGGCAGGGTAAAGGGTGAAAGGTTAATAGCCAAATTCCCAGGACAAGGTGTTGTTCGAAATTAGGCACTTAGAACATTTGCTAAAGGACTTAGTCATTAAAGTTGTTTAGAATCAGGATTTCTTTTTCCACAGCAGAAGAATTTAGGGAATAAAAAGACTGTGGTGGTTAAGAATTTTAGAAACTAAGTCAACAACTCTATTCCCATTATAAAGCAAAAAAAGCTCATTAAGATAAAAGTTTATTTTCAGGAAAGAATAGAACATGAAAGACCCTTTTTGTAGAAAACTATAATGTAGAGATACCTATGTTTATAATTTAGCATCCCTCTTTAACACAGACTAAAGACAAAGAAGGGAAAAGGAAAAGATGGTTTAAAAGTCTTCTAGAATCTGAAGAAATGCTGTCAATTTGTCTATCATTCTTTCAATGAAATCTAATTCTCCAGGGATATCTTTGTTAGGGAAAAAAACTCACCAAAAGGGATGTGTTATCTGGTCCCTCCTTACTACTGGAAAACCCACAAAAATTGAAGCAAAGTACCCAAGCCTTCACTCTATTTATATCACCCCACAGTTATATTCTTATATCTATGCAACCACAAACCTAGAAATGACATTCTTGGGAAACATAACTTGTGGTATTTGGCCAACATGCTCAATAGAAAGCCACTCTCAACATTTTATTAATTTTTACATTGATCTAGTCGAAGAGTTCACTTTTTGCTCTGCATTGAGCTATTTCTAATTCTAAAGATATGCATGAAGACAGAATGCAAAACTTAAGGAAGGGCCAGCCTGTGCTAACAATGGGGTTCATCCATTAGATCTTACTGCCTATACCCATGGAAGAAGCCATTTTTATTCTTTGAAATAATAGAATATGACATTATTAGCCAAAGAAAGAAGATAATTTTACAGATTTTACATGCGTCTCACGTGATGTCTATAAAAATTTAGATTTCTACAATAAACGTGGAAGATGTTAAAAAGACATTAAAATGATCTATGCTATTAGTCCTTTATTTAGATAGCAAGATTTTTTTTAAAAGATATGATTTGGTTTGCAAAAAATAGTTAATATATAGCTTTGCTATTTAGTTTTTATATCACTTTTGTTTCTCAATATATCTCTCTCCCTTGCCCCACTCTTATAACAAAGAATAAAAGAGAGAAAAGAAATCCGTTTCATAAATCTAATTCAACACTGAAGCATATGCAGGTTTCCATACCTGCAAAGAAGGGAGGGAGGTATGTTTTCTAATCCTTCTTTAGAGCAAAACATAAAGCTTTTTAGTAAGTGTATGGAGTTATACCAAAATGAACAAGTGTCTTAAACCCAAACATCATCTGTCATGTCCCTCAGCTGACCCACTTTGTGACCAAGAACTCATACTTGCAAGATGGCTGGCAAGGACTAGTTGGAAGGTGGGAGGCAGTGAGGAAAGTGTAGCAGCCTATGATCGCTATAATAAAGCAATCTAAACTAGTCTCACTGGGGACAAAACCCAGAATAATTACCTCTTCACACCAAATTCTTAATCATGAGGAAGTATTAGGCTATTGAAGACAAAGTGATTTTCTGTACCAGTAGGTTATCTTCTCAATAGTTTACATTTTCTCCCAGCTGACCTGAGAAGGTTCATTTACAAGTTTCTGGGTCTCTGTAGTAGGAGCAAACATTTAGATAGAACTTTAAGATGGCAAAGGTCTTCATGCATCTTCTCTAACTTGATAACCCTTTAAGGAATTCAGCACAGGTATTGCTGTCCCTATTTTCTGAATGAGAAAACTGAGGCATTGTCCAAGAGGACACCCACAAATTCAAAAACTAAAAACATTTTATTTTCCATCTGCTGCGTGATGGGCCCTGGTGATGCAAAGATTAGTTAAGACATGGCTCCTACCCTTGGGGATCTAGTTGGGGAAATGTCATGTGTCCAATTGATATAAAATAATGGGTAAGAAGTGCATAAGAGAGCTATAACAAATATTCTATGGTGTCTATGCAGAATGGTGATCACGTATTTCACAGAGTCTCAGCACTGGAAAGGGCCTCTGAGGTCATCTAATCCAGGCTGTATGAGGGGGAAATGGAAGGAAATATGGGGGAACCTGTTAACACATAATCAGGCTGTGCAAGTGGAACTATATATAAACTATATATGGAACTATACATGGAAGGAGTGGGGAGAGGCAGGCATTACTTGAACCTCACTTTCATCTAAACTGGTCAAAAGAAGGCAGGACACACAAAGAATTTTGTATGGGAATACACTCAAATCAACAGAAATGCAGACATGAACAGGAAAAGGGGTAAAGAGGATATGAGAGGGAGGATAGATTTGGGGAGGTTATAGTGAAGAGAAGATTAAAAGAAAAAAATTAAAAGGATAACAACTTGAAGAAAAGGAAAAGAAGAATATAAAATAGAAAAAGCATGAGAATAGGATGGAGTGAAATAAACAATTAACCATTATAATCATGCATGTTAATGGAATGGACTCACCTATAAAATGGAATAAGATAGCAGAATGAATTAGGGAACAAAATCCAGCACTAAGCAGAGTACCTGGTACATAGTAGGTGCTTAATGAATGCTGGTTGACTAATTGTTGTTATTCAGAAGAAACATATTTGAAACATAAAGAGTCACATGGAGTTAAAATAAAAAATGGGAGCAAAATCTATCATGCCTAAGCTGAACATAAAAGAGGGGAGGGGCAGAAATTATGATTTCAGACAAGGCAACAGCAAAAACAGATCTACTTTAAAGGGATATAGTGGAAAACCACATTTTGCTAAAAGGTAAAATAGACAATGAATCGACTTCAATCCCTAAAATACATGCACTGAGTGCTATAGCTTCTAAATACTTAAAGGAAATGTTAAATTAATTATAAGGAGAAATAGCATAATTATAATAATGGGAGGCTTAAATTTAGCCCAGATAAATCTAACCAAAAAATAAACAAGAAGGAAGTAAAGGACCTGACTAGAATTTAGAAAAATTAGATATTATAGATTTGATAATTACTGAATGCTAATAGAAGAGAGCATACATATTTTTAGCTATGTATGGCACCTTTCCAAAAACTGTTCTTGTCTTAGGACATAAAATCTAACAAGCAAATGTAGGAAAGCAAAAATACTTTGCATATCCTTTAATACAATTAAAAAGTATAATAAATAAAGGATAGTTTTTAAAAAGTATTTAAAACAACTGGAAGCTAAAGAATTTAATCCCAAAGATTAGTGGGTCAAAGAACAACCATAGAAATAATAGATAATTTCACTAAAGATACTGACAACAATGACATAAGATACCAATAAACAGTCCTTATGGGGAAAACTTGTATATCTACACACTTTTATTAACAAAAAGGGAAAGAACAGATCAATAAATTGGAAATGAAGTAAAAAATACTAGAAACAAACACGTTTTAAAACCCCAATTAAACACCAAAGTTTAAATACCAAAAATTAAAGAAAGGATTAACAAAGTTGAAAGTGAAAAGCTGAATTAGCAAATAAAGCTAGGAGCTTTTAAAAAATAAGATACTTCAGCCTTTAGATAGTTAGAGTAAAAGGAAGAAAAAAGAAAACCAAATTACCAGTATCAAAAATGAGAAAGGAGAATTGAAAACAAATGAAGAAATAAAGGATATTATTAGAAACTATTTTGTCCAACTCTATTCCAATAAAACTTACAATTTAGATAAAATAAATGAAATTTACAAAATATCCAAATTAACAGAACAAGAAATATAGAATTTAGATAAGCCAAATTCTGAGGCAGAAACTGAACAAGCTATAAATGAACTTCCAAAGGAAAAAAACCACATGACCAGATAGAGTCACAAGTAAACTATATCAAATATTCAAAGAAAATTAATTCTAATATTATCTATATTGTTTGCAAAAATAGCATAATAAAGGATCTTACCAAATTCCTTGAGTGACACAGTCTTGATACATAAACCAGGGGGAGCCAAAGCAGAAAAAGAAGACTATACAACAATAACCCTAATGAACACTGATGTAAAAAAATGTAAACAAAATATTACCAACATGGCTAGGTTGGATTTATATCAGGAATTCGGAATTGATTTATATTAGGAAAGCTATAAACTTAATGATATCCATACCAAAATCAACAAAAATCATGATGATATCAATAGATGGAGAAAAAAGCTTTTGAGAAAATACAATGCCTATTTCTGTTAAGAACGTTAGAAAACATAGGAATAAATGTATTTTCCCTTAAAATTATAAATAGCATGTATCTAAAACAAAGCTACAAGTAAAAAGATAAACTAGAATACTTTCCATTAAAGTCAGGGGTGAAACAAAAGTGTTCTTTGTCTCTACTTCTTTTGAACATAGCAGTAGCAATGCTGGTGATAGCAATAAGATGAGAAAAAAAAATAAAGGGAATAAGCATCAATTTAAAAAAATAAATTAGCACTTTTGGCAAATGATAAGATGGAATGAAGAACTCTAAAAAGTCACCTAAATATTAACTAAAACAATAAGTTCACCAAACTTGCAGGACAAAAAAATAAATCCACAGAAATCATGAGCACCTCTGTATACCAAATAAAACTCAGCAAGAAGAGATAGAAAGAGAAATTCCCTTTAAAATAACTTGAGAATATTTGACAGAATGCCTACCAAGACACAGAAAACTATATAGATGCAAAAACTAGTGATCATTTACAGAAATATTGACCTAAATAAGTGGAAAAATACTAATTGATCATAGGTAGGACAAGCCAATATAATAAAAATGTCCGTACTATGTCACTTAACTGACATATTCAACATCATGCCAACCAAACTACCAAAGATTACTTTATAGAAATAGGAAAAAATAATAATGAAATTCATATGGAGACAAAAAAATGGTTAAGAATCTCAAGGGAAATAGTGAAAAAAGTGTGCACAAAGTGGGCCTGGAAGTGTCCATTCACAAATTATTCTACAAAGCAGCAATGCTCGAAACAACTTGATATTGGTTAAAAAATAGATCATGATACACAACAAATCAGATATACGACATATATATATATGTACATCTATAGTACACATACATCTGATACATAACCCAATGAAGCAAACATATCTAATGGCTTAGTATGCAATAAACACAAAGATCCCAGAGATGTGGATAAGGACTCATTATATGACAAAAATTGTTTGGAAAATTGGATAACAGTATGAAAGAAATTAGATTTACATCACGACCTCGTACCTTATATCAAGATAAGCTCCAAATGGATACATGAGCCATATATAAAGGTTATATTATAAACAAATTAGAGAAAAATGGGAAAAAGTACTTATCAGATCTATGGCTAGAAGAAAAGTTCATGATGAAACAAAAGATAAAGAGAATTACCAAAGGTGAAGTGGATCATTTAATTACATAAAGTTAAAAGTTTTGGAACAAACAAATCCCTTGAAGCTATGATCAAAAGGGTAACAAATGGGGAAAAATCTTTGCAGCAAGTTTCACATTTTGAAGCTATATAAGGCACTATTCAAATTTATAAGAATATGAGCCATTCCCCAATTGATAAATGGTCTAAAGATATGAACAGGCAGTTCTCAAGGGAAGAAACTCAAACTTTCTATGACCCTATGAACAATGCTCCAAATTGTGCTATAAGAAATAGCTGACTTCAGAGAGGTGTAAAAAGACTTATATGAAATGATGCAGAGAAAATAAACAGAACCAGAAAAATGTATACTGTGGCACAAATATTATAGTAATAACAATTTTGAAAATATTTACAAACTGATGAAGAATGAAATGAACAGAACCAGGAGAACACTTTGATAGCAATTACACCGTAAGATAAACAGCTTTGAAAGTTGTGAGAACTATGATCAACCCATTTTACATCAATAAGAGGAGAGATGGCTTCAGGGTGAGGAATGAAACACGTATTTTTGTGTACAATGATAGAATTTTTTTGCTTGGTTAGGCAAATTTGTAACAAGAAATATGTCTTTCTTTTTTTTTCTTTTTTCAATTTCAGAGGGAGTGGAATGGAGAGAAAATAGATTCTTGTTATTTACTAAAAACATTTTTAAAAACTGAGAGGCTGGGTGGCATGCCACAAATGTGGAATGCCACACATACTTTCAAATGAGGTCACTATTGTTAGTTTTGCTTAATTATTCTATAGTTACAAGAAGGGAGGTAATTTGGAAATATTTTCAATGTGATAAAACACATCACTAAAACTTGAAAAAAGAAGAAAAAGAAAGTTGTAGGAAGCTGCCTGAGGCACTTGAAATTTAAGTGACTTGCCTGGGGCCACAGGGGTAACTAGACGGCACAGTGGATGGAACACCCAGCCTGAATTCAGTAAAACCTGAATTCAAATCTGGCCTTAGACATTTGCTAGTTTTGTGACCCTGGGCAATTCAATTAGCCTTGTTTGCCTCAGTTTCCTCATCTGTAAAATCAGCTGGAGAAGGAAATGGCAAACCACCCCAGTATCTCTGCCAAGAAAACCCCAAATGAGGTCACGAAGAATCGGACATGACTGAAAAATTACTCAACCAGAGTCACAGACGTAGTGAATTTAATAGGCTGGATTTCGAACTCAAGTTTTCCTGTCTCCAAGCCTGGTCTTCTCCCAATCACACCTTACTGCTTCTATCTTGAGAAGGAATGCACTATTAATTTCCTATTTTCTGAGGGAGACAATTTGGGGAACACCAAGTCCTCACAGACACCATTCCCTCACACAAGATCATCTGGTCCAGTCCCCTCCTATTACATATGGAAAACGGAGGCCCGCAGAACCTCAGTGACATGCCCAAAGTGATGCAGATAGTCATTAGCATAAATCTGAATCTAGATCCTTTGACTTCTTCTAAGTCCAGTAATCTTTCAACTGTAGTAAGCTAGGTGGAAGAGCAGACAGAATGTTGGATTTGGAAGCAGAAAGACCCAAGTTGGAATTCTACCACAGACAGTAATAATAGCTGTATGACTCAGGGCCAAGTCACTTAACCTCTCTTGGACTCAGTTTCTTCATCTGTAAAATGGAGATATGAATAGCACCAACCTCACAGGATTATTGTGAGGACCAAATGAGATAATATATGTAAAAGCACTTGTTAAGCCTTAAAAAACTATATTATTATTATTTCTGCCTTCTATAAATTTTTGCTAAATGTACAAATTTCTCAACTAGGCATCTGACCAGACCAACATTGCTGCTTTACTATTTGTATTCACTCCAAATTCTGCTTGCTTTTCAAAGGCCTTCAATCTAGCCAACTGCCTAATAGAGACTCTAAGCAATACCCAGTTTTACATAGAGCAAAAGCAGAATGGTAACCAAAGCCATTTAAATAGTGGCAAGTTCCTCTTTCAGAGGAATGACATGCCTTTTAATTCATCAAGATATAGTCTTAAAGTCTTAATTTAATATATCTACCCCAAACATTCCATAGCAAGGCCACCTCCCTGTTCAAAGGGTCTATCCGGCTTCCATGCATAAGTGGATACCAAGTTTTGGGGCTTCTACACTTGCAGAGAAAAATGATGGAAAAAAATATTTTGAAGTCTGTGAAAATGCTTTATCAAGGAGTGAATAATGTTGAAATAGAAAAAAGTTGAACCAAATGCCCCCATATAATAAAATTTTTATCTTTTGCTTTTATATGACCTACATATCCCTCTCCCATCCTTCCCAGAGAGCAATCCCTTATAGTAAAGAATTTTTAAAAAGAAGAAAAAAGCTTCATAAAACCAAAATACAAAAAATAAATCTGACATTATATCAAGTATTCCACACTCATGGTCCCATGGTATTTTCAAATCTCTTCTTTGCCCTCTATTTCTCAGACTCTTTCTTTTTTTTTTTTTTCTGGTTATCCTGCAGGCCTAAATACTAAAAAGCCTTGGATTTACTAACTTCATATTTTTCAGTCCAAAATTCATGGCAGACCCACCACAGGCCTCACCAAGCTCCCACTGGGCCACAAATATAAGGACAAAGGTCTGGGCTAAGGGTACAAACACAGCGTGAACGGTCCTAAATTAGCCAGTGCCTAATAACCAGTTTACCAACACCTGTATGCCTACTGTATCCCTGTGGGGTGGACGGCTGTCAGACAAGCAGTAATCCCATAAGCTTTTCATTTGCATACCCCTCATTAGCTGATTAAAACTTGAAGAAGGCAGGGTTCTGCAGCTGGAGGAACCATTCCAACACACAGCCTGCCTGGGTGGCTTGGTAATGAAGTAATGTTGGTGAATGTGCGGTTTATATGTATGGAAGGGATTAGGTGTATTAGAATTTGTGTGAACCAGTGTTGCCATATTCTCTCCACTGGATCACAGTAATTGGATGGGAGGAGCAACGGCAGATCCATTAGTTTTGTCTGTTTGCTCAGGAGCTGGGTGCTAGAGATTCAATTTTACTTCCTTTGGCTCTCTCCCTTTTGTGAAGTAGGTCTGCATTGTCTGAGCTAGCCAGCCCTCAGCACCTCTGTACATGAGTCCCACTAAGGAGATTCAGCTACAAAGAAGAAACCTTGGCGACTCCGGGGGACAGCGAGAAGAAAATGCAGCCCCCAGCTCAAGTGCTACTTGAAGGCCACACAATCCTGCCTAGCCCAATCCTGGGAGAGAAAGCAGGAGATAATTGAAATTTATAAACACTTCTGGAGCCTTTTTTTTATTATTAATTTATTAGTTCTCCACATTTGGGATTAACAATCCTCAGCATCAAACACCAGCCCGCGGGCTCCTTACAAGCAAAATGAATAGTTGGACATTCCAGTGACTTAACGAAGCAATTGTTGTATTGGCTGGGCTTGCATAATTTTGATAGAAGAAAAATAACATTAAAAAAATCCATTTCCTGTGCTGTTTGCGCAGCTGGAGCTCACGCTCAGCCAGCCTGATGATGTAAGGCGTGCAACATTTGTCTCCCTTGGCCCCAACAATGCAGACCTCGAATGCCATGAACGAAAACCGCTGAGGCCTGTTCGGAAAACTTTTGAAGCCCAACACCCATCCCTAGTGGGTCCGGAGAAATGCAGGGAGACTACACCATGTTTATTCATCAGCAGAGTTGAGGTTGCAAAGCACCAGAGAGTGAGCATAGCCATGCTAATATGTTGCACCAGGCCAGGCGTGGAAAGCGTGGAAAATCTGGTTTGACCACGCAATCCAGGATCTGAATCAGAAGGGCAAAGATAAAAGTGCCTTCTTTTCCAAGTAACATTAAGTGTCAGATTCAGGGACATATCTGAAGATATCTAACAGATTTTTTTGCTGGCTGATGAATGAATAAATAAAAAAGCATTTATTAATCATTTGCTATGTGCCAAGCACTGTGCTACATGCTAATAGAAAAAAAGAGACAGACTCTGCTGTTAAGGAGTTCACATTGTAATGGAAGGGGTTATGAATTGGGGGAGACAACCCTCTTATAAGAGGGTTCAGATGCAGGGCAAATGGCTAGGCCAGCGGTGGGGAACTTGCAGCCTCGAGGCCACATGTGGCCCTCTAGGTCCTCAAGTGCGGGCCTTTGACTGAATCCAATCTTCACAGAACAAATCCCCTTAATAAAAGGATTTGTTCTGTAAAACTTGCACTCAGTCAAAAGGCTTCACTCAATGACCTAGAAGGCTACATGTGGCCTTGAGGCCAGGGGTTCTCCACCCCTGGGCTAGTTCTTAAGGTACAGCAGCAAAGCAGACAGCAACATATCTTCCATATTATGATTACCTATTGAAAAAATTATTTTCTTTTCTTACATTGCATCATTTGATGGTGCCAGAGACTTTAGTGGCAAGGTCTTCCCTATCTGGGGATTTAATAGCTACAGATAGAAGAATTAGTAGCTATAGACCAAAGAAACAGGGTCTATATAGCACCTATAGAAGGAATTACCAGGTTGTTCCCCTGGAGAAGAAGTATGAGGGATCAGGTAGAAATCATGTTCTAGGAAGTAGTTATTCTTGGGAGTCTTGGGAACACATCTATGTGGTTGTCAAGATGACAGTTGTGGTTGGGCCTACCTAGCACGTGCTTCTTCTTGTGCGAATCTCAGGGCACACTGCTGGTTCAGCTAGGCTACTCACCTGCAGTTAATTTGATGATTCGTTTCAGCAACGTTCACCTCTAATATGATTTGTATATTGGGTTGTCTTAAACATAGAAAAAGAGATTTTTAAAAATCACCCCTATCACAAACCTGAAAATAGAGTTCGGCAGCTTGAGTCTCAATTAAGGTCAATTAGCCTGAGTGAATTGAGACTGTAAGTTTTAATTGGCACCATGACTCTTAGTTGACTGTCTTCTTCTCCAGTTATGCTGGAGCTTCTCGAAGCTTCTCGAGTACTGAGGCTATCTGGCTTTTTTTTTTTTAGTCTTCCCAGAACCTAGAATACTATCAATGCTTAACTTATATTTGTTGAGTCAAATTGAAGTAAAGAAAGTTGCCCTCAGAAAGTCTCCAAAACATCATGCCCATTTCCTTTTTTATCTTCTTTCTCTTCCTCTTCTCTTGAAATTATATTTCTATAAGGTCTTGAATGTTCATACTTAGAGTGGTGATTCCCTCAACTGGAAAGCAAAATGGGGACAGGCTCATCTGGAAGATTGTAACATTTCCTCCAAAATGCCAACCTTTCAAACAGCAGAACTCAACAACCTAAAATATTAAGGTCTTAAAAACCAAGTTAAACTTTCTGAATCTCTATGTCTTCTATTCATTACCTCTCCCTTCCACTGAACTAAGTCTTATCCCTGAAGGCCCAGTCTTCTTTTTTTTATAGTTGTCTTTTTTTTTACAATTAAGATTTTTTTATTTTTAGTTTACAACACTCAGTTCCACATAACTTTAAGTTCCAGATTTTCTTCCCCCCACCCCTCCCCAAGACAGCATGGAATCCGATATATCTTCTACATATAACTTCACATTGAACTTATTTACACAATAGTCAAGTTGTAAAGAAGAATTATGCCCAATGGAATGAATCATGAGAAAGAAGAAACAAAACCAAAAATAAACAAAAGACAAAAACAAAAGAGAAAAAGGGAATAAAAAAGGCGAGCATAAAGTGTAAGGCCCAGCCTTCTATCATTACTCTGTGTACCCTCCAAATTCTTACTATAGTCATTCAGCAGGAAGAGTACTAGAAGCTTCTAGACCAAGCCCTGTTGTTAATTATCTGTGTGACCTTGGGCGAGTCTCTCTCTTTCTCATGTCTGTTTCATTGTCTGTAAAATGAAGGGAAGGGGTTCTGGATTGGAGAGGATCTAGATTTTAATTCAAGATGGACTACCAATGTGAACACAGACCAGTCATTCAACCTCAAGTAATCCATCGGTAAAATAAGAGTGTTGAACTAAACTATAGGATCATAGACTCAGAGATGGAAGAGATGTTGCAGGCCATTTAAACCAACTCCCTCACTTTACCCAAGAGGAAACTGAGTCCCAGAGAAAGTGAAATGAAGTGCTCCCAGTCTCACAGTAACAAAGACAAGATTTGAAGCCAGTTCTTCTAACACCAAATCCAAAATTCTTTCCAGGATGCTAAGCTGCCTCCAGGTGGTGTTAAATCCTCTTGAGCATTTAAATATTTTGGTTTTATATGCTTAATGCACTGCCCTACTATTTTAGATAATCTGTGTGTGTGTGTGCACGCATACACGTGCACGCACGCGTGCCCAAGTGCATGCACATATGTGTGTTCCCTATCAGATAGATGGCAAGTTCCTTTAGGTCAAGGACTCTGTCTATATTCCTTGGCATACCCCTGAGTACCAACCTACTAGAGAACTTTGCCCAAGATAGACAAGCAATCAATACTTTTTGATAGAAAGATTAATGAAACTTAACAACAGTTAACAAAAGAAATAAAGAAAATAGCCCAGGAAGAACTAAAAAACAGTCTTGGCTAAGCTGAAGACAGAATTGACAAATTAATCATAATATGGTGCTCCTCTGGGGCATTCCACAACTCATCATTTTGTTTCCAGTTGTTTGTTGGCATCGCTTTACAATGCTGCATGCCTGTTAAGCTGATGTACCAGCATTAATGTACCATGGCTTTCTTGTAGCTAGAGTTATAAGCCATTTCATAAAAATAAACAGAGCTACAGCAGGCTTCGTGAGTGATCAGTCCACAGATGCATATCATTAATCAAAGAATGTACAATATTACTCTCAAAGCATCTTTGGGTTGGTGGAGAACGTCGTGCCTCATACAATTAGGTTTCAGGACGTTGTCAGATGGGCTCTGACCTTTGTTCAACACAGAATTGATTTAGACTCTTGCTTCTGACTGTGATGCCTATGTAACAGGAATGAGAACTCAGGATAATATTTCTAGTATGCTGCCTAACCCTTTCACCCCCTGGAGAGGTCCTTGAAGTGCGAGCAACATTCCACCCTGGGGCCTCTTCAGCTGTTGATGGAAGCAGGCATCTTTACACAACAGACGTTCTTGAAAACCTCTGCATAAGTCAAGTTCTGTGATTCTTTTCCATCAACATACACTGTCAATTTTGTAATATATCATCTTTATTTTTGATTAATATTTGTTTGGATCCTAACACTTTAGTTTTAAATGTAACTGTATTTGTCTTCCTTCCCCACCCAACCCTGTCCTCCATCCATCTCTCTCTGTCAAATAGTTAATGAAAATCACTTCTATGTAGGATGCTTGGAAGTGGGTGACTTAGGAGGGGAGCATTGAGATGAATCCTTTTACAAAACAAAAACCCCTGGTCTAATTTAAATAATATCCCAATCCTAGTTTATCTGATTTATAAGTTCAGATTTTGTAGATGAGGTTTTATTGAGACACAGTTCAAATACAGTAGGAAAAAATTGATTGAAAAGGAAATGGAGCAAATACTCAAAAGCAAAAGGATGAGGAGAAGGTGGAAGGGAGGTGAGAAACGGAGGAAAAATTTTGGCTCGCAGACTTATCCTCAGCCGTCTTTGCACCTGGGACCAGTGGAACAAAATGTGTCCTCAGATCAACATTTAAAGACAAGTTCAATTGAGAGGCAGGAAAGCAGACCGGGTCAGGCTGAGAAGAGAGTGCAGCCTCTAGGGTGAGAGAGGGCAGCCAGTCCACCATCTGGTTGCTTCCTAGGTTAGCTAATTATTCTTGGTAACTAGATGGCTAAGCTCAATTGTTTCTATGCTGCTGAAGGACAGACTGAAAGTTCATTTACCCTACCTTTTCTATAGCTCTGAAGACACATCATTTTTAAAAAAGTGCTTCTCCAGAAACAAACATCCTTGGGTTTCATTCCAGATTGTTTCATTTTAAAACAAAACAGTCCCCACTTCTTTTTTCCTCCCAGCTTTTATTCTGCCTTACCCAGGTCACCCCTGCCTCTTCAGTAGCCCCGAGACGGGACTCTCCTGACCATAAATCTTTTGTCCACATTTCAATAGCACTGTGCCTACCTAGCACACAGGAGGTGTTTTATAAATGTTTATTTCCTGACTGACAAGTTGCATTTCTGTAAGTGCTACAGAGTTTACAAACTACTTTCTTCCTCCAAACCTTCAGAGAACTATCTCATTTTTCAGATCAGGCACTAAAGGCCCATAGGGGTTCAGAGGATTCTAGAGCTCAAGAAACCACCACATTTTCTAGACAAGGGAACTCAGAGGTGCAAAGAGGTTATGCAACTCACCCGAGGTCCACAGGCGAGCAAATGACAAGATTGGGATTTCAACCCAGTTCCCTTGGCTCCAAATCCAGCCTGCCTTTCAGGGTACCACAATGTCTCCATCAAAGAGACCTGTTCCAGGTCATCCAGATACTAAAGAGAAGCTGGGATATCATCCAAATCTTCTTCCTACAAATCCACTGCCCTCTCCATCTTTTCACTTGAAGATGCTTTTTGTCTTAATTTTTTTTTCTTTGATATCAAGGTAATCTCAGGAACGGGAAGCTAGGTGGCACAGTGGATAGAACACTGGGCCTGAAATCAGGAAGATATGTCTTCCTGAGTTTAAATCTAGTTTCGGTCACTTATTACCTGTGTAACCCTGGACAAGTCACTTAACCCCATTTGCCTCAGTTTCCTCATCTGTAAAATGAGCTGGACAAGGAAATGGCAAACCCCTCCAGTATCTCTGCCAAGAAAACCCCAAATAGGGTCACAAAGAGTCACACCTGACTGAAAAACACCTGAATGACAACAATCTTAAGAATATGTGACTGTTTTCATAAAAGCAATAAAACAAAGCAAATAAAAAGTGAAACACTTTTTTCACCCATTCCTGTGAGTCTTTATAGTGCACAACTCCGCCCCCTCCCAAAATCGCAGATCTTTAGAATAGCCCCACACTAAGCCTCAACCATTCAAGGGAATTAGAAAGAGAGAGGATTTAGACCTGTGATTTCACTGGTGACTATCCCAGTGAGAAAACTCCCTCAACCAATGCAGGTCAACGTGTGCTTTACAATTTATAATCTTTTGTTGTTCTTTAGACGTTTTAGTTGTGTCTGACTCTTCATGACCTTATCTGGGGTTTTCTTGGAAAAGGTATTGGAGTGGTTTGCCATTTCCTTCTCCAGCTCACTTTACAGATAAGGAAACTGAGGGAAACTGGTTCAAGTGACTTGCCCAGGGTTACACAGCTAGTAAGTGTCTGAAGCCAGATTTGAACTCAGGTCTTCCTGACTCCAGACCCAGCCACTCACCTGGCTGCTGCTTTGCTAGTAGCGGAGAAAATCTTCTCTGTACATGCATGTGGGTATGAAAAAACACAAGATCTGGGAAGCTGACATTTGCATATTCACTGTCGTTAAACCTCACTCGTTGCTTTTTCTCAGACATCATACTTTCCACTGAGAGATAGTGTGGCTTAGTGGAGAGTCACCTTCAAAGATATCAATCCATAATTAGGAAACATTTTTAAAGTGCTTACTACTCACCAGGCACTGCGGTAAGTGCATAAGTTCAAATTTTTGCCAAGAAAACCCCAAATGGCGTCACGAAGAGTCGAACACAACTGAAAAGACCGAGCAACAACAAAGCAGCTCTTGAACACACAGATACACAGTACTTGAGATTTTCCCTTCAGGTACTCAAACAGGATTCATGTCAAACCCAGCTGCCACCATGAACAGGCAGCTTACATACACCTATGAGTCATGCCCTGTCTCCTGACAAGTTTCAAGAAGTACAAGCTACCTCTAAAATAGAATGATGATAAGAATCACGGCCAACTCTGGCCACTTTTTTGTGGCACTGGAGAAGGAATCCATTGCCAACAACACATTTGCTTGAGAATTTTAAATACGAGGAAAGTTGAAGTTAAGCTACACACACATTAGCATTATCAAATGCCCATTTGCCTCCTGGTTTTGTCTGCTCTGTCACCACCATTTACTGCCAAACAGGTTCCTTATCTTTATTGACCACTTAATTTATCTTTTCTTAACTCCCTTTGCACCGTCTGGTGCCGTGTGTCCGTCTGTTAATGCTATCATGACTGGTTTGCTCTTGAAATAATAGGGGGAGCAGGTGGTGTGACTAAGTAGACCCTGAACAGAATAGAGGGACCATTTCTGGGTCCTGTCTCAACCTGCCAGTGAGTCTACACCCTCCCAACTGTTCCACATTAAAGCAGTCAACTGTGACTTTACAGTTTAAGTTTTACGCAACTGTTTTACAAACCGAGAAGAATTTCTTTTGTTGCCAACCCTTTGTTAAGCAACAGAATGGGGGTAGAAAAAGCCAGTTTGGAGATTCAGATTCGGTGCTTTTTCATGAATATGCAGATACATACACACCCCTTTTCAAGCAGAGAGGAAAAAAAGAGAGAGTTTTTCTTCATATCACTGGCCCAGATTTAGTGAGAGAAGCAAATGCCCATTCAAATAGATGTTTTGGCTTAAAACTGACACCATGCCCAGTAATCATGGTCATCCCACTGGCATAGGGTAAAATAAAGCCCTGGTAGGTAGAAATATATGTACCGAGGTGAGAGGCCCAAAACAGAGAGCAGATATTGCGGGCAGAGAAAGAAACAAGAAAATAATGATTTGGGGGAATGTCACATGACTTTCAGATTTGATGCCTTTACCCCAATGATGCGTTGATGCTTTGCTGTATCCACACTCTCAGTGATGCTGGTATTCTTGTCAATGGCACAGACAGCAGTCCTCCCATGCCTTCTCCTATGGGATATTTGTCTATCGCTTTCAGCAAATCTCCACAGAGGGTTCACTCAACCACTGGAAGTCTCCTACTTGTTTTTTGTTTTTTAACTATTTCATGACTACTCAGGTAACATTTGGGCTGTGCATTAATTATTATTACTCACTACTGTTTCATGACCAGCCTACCTCCTTTTCTAGTCATATTTATTCTTAATGACGCCATTTATGCTGCTTCACATGTGCAAGTATTGTTGGTAATAATGCTGCAGTATAATCATACCTGCTAGGAGCTTTCCAATTGGATCACCTGTGGTTATATCCATCATATGAGTTTTGTGTTACCTTGCATATGCATGAGAAACCCTTTAATGGGAGGAGAGGGGGGAGACATTAGGGCTGCTCTTTGCTCTGAGTAAAATAATACATAAAATAAATACAGCAGGATCTTCTATTTTCTATACCTCCCAGTCAAGTGGGTGACTTTGAAGATGTGGTTGACCATAGATAACTGTTCATCAAAGTCTGCCTGTTCCTTCTTCATGTTTCCATCAATAATATCTAAAACACATAGATAGGATATACTTATAAGAAATTGGAAGAGATTTAAATAGGCATATAAAACCGCAGGCTACCGACTTGAGCGGGGGAAGGTAACAATATTCTCCACAATATTTCAAATATTCTTTAAAAATCTTCCCTTTTTAAAGTTATTTTGAAAATAGAGTCTTGCCCATCGGGAAAAAGCTCAACAATCTGTGACATATTAATGTGACAGAATATTGTAATAAGTGACAAATATGAAGAACATAGAGAAGCATGGGGTGACATGTAAAATGACACAAAATAAAATAACAACCAGGAAAACAATATACACAACCATAACAATAAAAAATGCTAGTTATAGTAATGATAATAGCTAGCAATCATATTGTAATTTAAGGTTTGCAAATTGCTTTGTAAATATTTCATTTTATCTTCACGACAACCCTGGGAAGGAAGTACTGTTACTACCCTCATTTTACAGATAAAGAAACTGAGGCAGAAACAGGTTAAGTGACTTACCCAGTCACACAGCTCGTTAAGTGAGGCATGATTTGAACTCAGGTCCTCCTGACAGTGCCAATTCCAGCACTCATTCTAACCACTGCACCACCTAGCTTTCTTTATGTATAATGAGCAATCCCAGCTAAAAGCAGAAATGAAAAAATGCAATCCCATCCTTTTACTGGAAAGATATGTAACCCTGCCTACGACACACGGCACACATGATCAGACTTGGTTGATGTGTTGGTTAGTTTTGTTGAACCATTATCATTCTTTGTTAGGGGATAGGGGAGCCAATAAGAGATATAAATAAAACAGAATAGATATCAATAAAAATAAGAGATTTTTTTTAAAAAAAATGGATCTTTGATGTGGGCCAGGAAAATAGAGGTAACTATTCAAAATGTTCTTAAGTTTGTACGAATCAATGTTATGTCCAGGCTATTATAGGCAACAGCTCAGTCTGTCATAATGCTCCAGACCCAGTATAGTCCATAAAAGACAGAGAGCCTCTGGTATATAACTCTAGCATCAAGTCAGGTTTTTTTCTTATAATTTTAATCAAATTATTATCTCCTTATATTTTTGGTGAGATTCAAATGGAAGCAGACCTAAAAAAAGTCACTATACTACTAATATTTATATCTAATGTTCTATGGACTATTGAATACATGGACAAAATAACTTTTAGTAGCTACATGAAATTATGAAGAGATAAGCCCATCCTATCTAGGCTCATGGAGAATATCTTCAGAATAATTCCAGTAGCAGGCAGAACAATGAAATGATATGCGCATTATCTTATTTCCGTGTGATTTTGATAAACTCTGCTAGGTCTCAATATTTTGAAAGCTTTTTGTTCCATGGAGTTGGGTGCCTACAAGCACTTGTTATAGCAATAGCTATTAAAAACACTCTTCTTAGGTATTCACAGATCAATGATATGACTGGGTGACTGTGGGAAACAGTTTGGTCAGTGATAAAAAATTAATTCTAATACAAGTCTCTAGATACTGAGGTTTGTATTTGAAGTATAGGGCTTTATTGTCTGTCAACCCATGAAAGACAAAAAAAATCTTCTGATGTATAATTCTAGACACCAAGTAATATCTTGTTAGGTAATATGTAGGTGCTTCATTCATATAACCTGCCATGATGTGACCAACTGTCTCCACTGTTTCCTCACATAATTTAACCCTTCTATAATTTCTACAAGCAGTGTCTCTGGCCTTAATTCATATAATAAATTCTTTATTTCCCCTGTAAACAAATCTACAGGACAACCATTTATTTGATGCATCTTTATAAATATTCTGGCTGACTATATGTGGATTTTGCCCATGGAGGGCTTTGGAGTTCTATTCTTCGATCATAGCCAATTCAAACTACTTTTGATTATATTCAACAAATCTAATGGTATGTTATCAGCTTTGACTAGTGCTTGGAGAAGTGATTTGTACTTCTTTCAAAAGTTTTTTTTTCTGTATTTGTAATCACAAGTTTAATAATGTGTTCTAAGAATGTCTATCAGTTTTCTTCTTCCTCTTTGGCAGAAAAATGTTCTTTCTATTGTGTCCTTAAGTACTAGGTTCCTGTCTTTTGTTAATAATTATATGTTTTTTTAACTAGGGTGCATTCCAAATCTGTTATTTTATAGTTCCAAATAGGTATATATACATTGCTATTGTGTAGGTCTTAATTGCTTTAAACACTCTCTTCTCGTTTAGTTTTTATTTCAGAATGCCAATGTATCTCTTAAACATATCCAGTCATTACTTGAATGCTCAATGTGTTTTGCTTGGAGGAGACCCAAAGTACTGGCAGGTATTGCCTTAATCCACCAGTTCAAAGACCTATAAATTCAAACTTGAAGCCTTAGGTCTCTAGCCTTCTTCAGAATATGTTAAGAATTTTATACTTATGAAATCCAAATGACAATGTTATTGAAGAATTATTCCATAAGATGACAGAGCTTTTGAATATATCCTTTGATGGAGTCATATAGTTTTATGCTATATATGTATGTGTGTATATATGTGTGTGTGTGTGTGTATATATATATATATATATATATATATACACAGAGAGAGAGAGAGAGAGAGAGAGAGAGAGAGAGAGAGAGAGAGAGAGAGAGAAAGAGGAGAAGAGAGAAATAAGATGCTTCAGTTCACCTGGAAGGAACACTTGCTGTTCTTTTTAGGAGAAACGAGAATGGACACAAGGCTAAGCAGAACCATGCTGTGCCTCAACTGTCTCCCTCGACAAATGCCATATTTTTCATCAATTGCTCTTGATGTTATGGTGTTGGCAATATGTTTTAAATAAAAAACAGTTTTCATGTGAAGGTCAAATACTGCAATGTTCTCACTCTTCTCAGGTTTATTTTTCTATATCTTCAATACACAAATCAGCCATGAGTGCAGAACTGAATTAGTCTTTGCAATAATCAGCAAAGGTAGTATATTGTGCTATAGTACTTTGGGGAAGCTAATTCAATAATTCCCAAATCAATAATAAATTATTCTTTATATACTTGGGCCTTTTTGTAGCATCCTTTTTTGCCCCTCAGCCAGTAAATTATTTTCCTATGTATTCATAGATATTTTTAGTGATATAAGCTGTGAATGCTTCATGTAAAATACATAAAACACATAACTAGACTCTATTTTAAGGGATCATTGGTACTCTGGACATTTTATAATTGACATATGATGCTTTCTATTCTGCAAGGAAGGCTCTAACTTGTAGCTGAGAGGAAGCCAGTTCTTAGCTAGTAATTCATCTGTTACTAGGAGGCAACTGAGCCAATAATTATGCATCTTATCTGGCTTTATGGCTTTCTGGTTTTGCAGAGAAGCTATAGTTTTAGTCACCAACCTTAACCTAACTGGTAGATCATACATTATATCAATGGTGTGCAAGCCTCCTGTTTCTGGTTTGATCTAATTTGTGTTCCATATATGTCGGACTTCTTGTAAACATATAGATGGCCAGAAAATTTCCACATCTTCATCCTTCAAAGAGTCCCTCATACCTCTGGTTTCTTTACTTCTCAAGCCTCTTTAGTACAGTTTTTGATTGATATACAATTATTTATTTTGTTCTAGCCTCATATGTTTACTAATTATGTGAGCCCAGATAGGTCACTTAACCACTTCCTGCCTCAGTTTGTAAAATGACTGGAGAAGGAAATGGCAAACTACTCCAGTATCTTTGCCAAGAAAACTCCAGATGGGGTCATGAAGAGTTGGACACCACTGGAAAGTGATCAAACAGCAATAAAAATGAATAGTTTAAGAATGAATTGATTCCATTCCACAGAGTTTAAGAATAATTGTCACTTGAAAGGAAGCATGGTGCAAGGGTGGGGAACCTATGCCTCAAGGCCGTAAGTGGCCCTCTAGGTCCTCAGAGTGTGACCACATGTGGCCTAGAGGCTGCAGTTTCCCTACCCCAGATAGAGTCAAACATATCACATCTATAATTGGAAGACTTGGATTCACACCCTTCCTCCTCTAAACTATCTTGAACTTCAGTTTTCTCATATGTAAAATGAAGATCATAATAAATGCATTACCAGCCCCACAGGGCTGTTGTGAAGATCATGAATACATACAGACATATATATATATATATATATATACATATATATATATATACATATATATATTTAGAGGGAGAGAGAGAGAGAGAGAGCTCTTGATCACATTTTGAGCTGAAAGAAATCTTAGATATCACTTAGTCAAATATTACAGATGAGGAAACTAAGGTCTCATGAAGTTAAATGACTAGTCCAAGGTCACCCAGGTATTGTCAGAGCGAGGGTTAAAACCCAGTTTCTCTAACTCCTAATCCAGCTCTTTTTCCACTATACCAAAAATGTAAGCTACTATGAGATTAGAATGTAAACTCCTTGAGGGCAGGGACTGTCTCTCTTTCTGCTTGAATTTTTATTTCCCACGTTTAGCACAGTGCTTGGCACACAGTAAGCACATAATAAACGCTTGATTACTGACTGAATGACTGACTACAGTTAGCATTGCTCTGAACAGTTCTGTGGCACTA
Source organism: Trichosurus vulpecula (assembly GCF_011100635.1). NCBI lineage: Eukaryota > Metazoa > Chordata > Mammalia > Diprotodontia > Phalangeridae > Trichosurus > Trichosurus vulpecula. The sequence goes on along the minus strand of NC_050578.1, from coordinate 232,888,884 downwards.
ACCGCCCCTTACCATTGGAGTTTCTATGGTGAATTTAAGATTCTTCACACCTTAATTTACAGTTGCTGTCTTTTACTAGAGTTGCTATTTTGTGGGATCACAGATTCTCAAAGTTGGGAAGGGATTTCAGACCTGCACATGAGGAGGAATCCCCTGTAACTGAACACCCTCTTTTCTCACCTAAGGGGCCCCAGGTATAAATCAGAGAAGTGATAAATGAACTGAGTTTGGTAGCCTCATGTGAATCTCTGATGGACATTCGTCTGCTTCACAATAGCCTTCACACAATGTGGGCACAATTTGTCATGACTGACAGCTTCAGCTCCAGAGGCCCGGATCTCAAGCCGGGCAGATGTTGCCATTTTGACAGAGTTAGGTTTTTCTTGGGAGGCAATATTATTCCCTCATCAATGTGAACAAGTCCAAACAAACCAAAAAGAGGAAAAGAAACACACCAAAACCTGTTCCATCTCTGAAAAATTTTACTTTCTATCTTTTTTGTTCTTTCTACCCAGTTGTTTCTGGAACAAGTGGGGAAAGTTAGCAGGACATCACTGTCAGATTCCAAAAGCATCAAGTTTCCACAGGAATAGAAAGTCAGGCAGGAATTAGGAACTACAAGTCAGGGCCAACTTGCAGTGGCTTACTTAAATTACATTCTGTCTAGTTACAATGAAGTTTGCTTAAATACATTTTTAAAATAAGTTTTATTGGATAGGTGCTAGACTGGTGATTTCACTGGTATAGGAAACTTTCAAGTGAGGAAACACCCTCCCCAATATAGGTCAGCACCTTTGATGCAACTAGAGAACTTAGAGGTTAAGTGATTTGCCCATAGTCACATAAATAATATAAGTCCAAGGTGAGACATGAACTCAGGTCTTCTTGGCTTTGAAGACAGTTTTCCATCCCTAAACCATTCTGCCCTTGCCCAGTTATTTCTGGATATGCCCCACCTATTCAACTTTGGGGAAGGAATCTGGTACAGTGGAAAAAGAAGTGGATTTGGAAGCAAAGGGCTAGAATTCAAATGGTAGCTATGCTATTCAATTACTACCTGTATGACATTAGAGAAGTGACTTCATTTTGGGGGCTTTAGTTTCCTCAGGTAAAAGCATGAAGGGTTTGAACTAGTAGACGTCTAAGGTTCCTTCCAGCTTTAAATCTATGCTTCTTTATTGAAAGACAAACAGGCCAGCAAAACCAACTGACATGGTGACCATATCTGACATACTATGCAACCTTCTACAGCCACAGTCCCGCACCTCTCTAAGGAGAAGTGGAAGATGTCTAAAACACTTTAAAGGTGTCCCATTTAGTGGTCTGATATGTCACTAGGACCCCAAGAAGGCAAACATCACTGAAATACTTAAAAAGTTTTAAACAACTGAGATAAAATGTTGCAGCTAAGGCAAAGTTCTGGAAAGTACAGTATTGGTCATTGTTTTAAGTATAATTGAAACTGTTCATTTACAACTTGCAAATGATCACTTGACAACTTGAAATAATAGACCTTTTTGTTCAAGAGAGAAAGGCCTTGAAGACCAAAGGTTAAATAGGCCTTTTCATCATGATAAATCACTGATTAATGAGGCCTCGATTGTTGGGCATTAAGGCTGCCCACTTTAATGCTATTACCTTCTGGTTGTTAAGCTGACACCGCTAATGATCTGTAGGCTTTGAACTCTTCCACAATATTGACTGGCTGCCCTGAGCAGATGTTCCCTGGATGTGACTGCAAGAAGCACTGTTCTGGAGAGGAGCTGAGCAGCTAAATGTCATGGCTACTGTCAGGAAAAGACTTTAAATTGCATTTAACTGAACCAGGAAAAAAATGACCATTTTAGACAGAGAAAGACATAATCGCAGTGTCTGCAAAGGAGAGGACCTTTCGACCAATGATTTTTCCTTTCTTCATGAACTAATAAACATATCTGATACAAACTTCATCAATATCACTTTGGCAATTTATGTGTATCAAGCAGAAGCTAACTTTGGGGCCAGACTTGTATATTTTGGAGAAATCCTTTCTTTCCCCCTGTGTTTTCATAATGCCCAAACTCAATTTAACAAGCATTAAGAACCTACGACGTGCAAGCTTGTGTGATTTGTGATCAACCCATCAACAGGCATCTGCTGACCACCTAAAAAGGGGTTACAAAAAAAAGTAAATAGTTCTTGACCTCAAGGAGCTTATATTCTACTGGGGAAAACTATGTGTAGACATATAAATAAGGGTGGAATATTTACAACTAGGGAGATCAGGAAAGTGTTCACCTACAAAGTTGCATTTGAGTTGAGCCTTCAAGAGAGTCAGAAATTCCACTAGGTAGATCTAAGAGGAGAAAGTATTCCAGGCATGGAGACAGGAAAGGGAAAATCACATAGGGGACAGCAAGTAAGCCATTTGAGCGAATAAAAAGTGGAGAGGGAAGGTGAGCAAAGCAGCAGTCTATCTATCTGGCTGTGCTATCAACAAGCCAAACATCTGCATGTTCCAGTTGTTAGATATAAGAAATAGCCTTCCAGTTGACCATTTGAAGTTCCTACTTTTCATCTTGATGTTTTGGCAATTGTGGTGTGGCTCTTCTAGCATGTACCAATAGATGGATATAGAAACACCACTGGCTGTTTGCTTTCTATTTCTCCTGATAAGTAATAACATTATTACTTGAAGACCTGGGTTCAAGTATTGCTTGTGATATATACTGACGGTATATTACCCGAGGCAAGGGCAGCTAGGTGGCACAGCGGATAGAGTGCCAAGAATGAAGTCAGGAAGACTTCTCTTTCTGAGTTCAAATCTAGCCTCAGACACTTACTAGCTGTGTGACCCTGGGCAAGTCACTGAACCCGGTTTGCCTCAGTTTCCTCATCTGTAAAACAAATTGGAGAAGGAAATGGCAAACCACTCTATTATTTTTGCCAAGAAAACCCCAAATGGGATCACAAAGACTTGGACATAACTGAGAAACAACTGAACAAACAACAAACCTGGGTAAGTCACTTAATTTCTATTTATAATTATGATACCACACATATAATTATACATATACATAGTACATATTATGCTATATATATAATTATATGTAGTATAGAATTATAATACTATGAATTTCAGAGAAGGTGATAACTTGTATTAGTAAAGAGGTGTTACCTATCCTGAGAGTTCCCCGTACCAGTGACATCACAAATACAATCCCAGTCCCAAGTAATAACATTACTTAAGAAGGCAGCTTGACATAGGCGCTTATATTCACTAGACTTGAAGTTGGGAAAGACCTGGATACGAATTCTGCCTGAGGCACTTCCTGAGTGACTCTGAACAAGTCACTTATCCCATCTCAGGCTCAGTTTCCTCTTTTGCAAAATGAGCATAATAATAGCACCTACCTCCCAGGGTCATGATGAGGATCAAATTAGATATCGCATATAAAGAGCTTTTCAATTCTTAAAGCCCTATATAAATGCTAGTTGTTATTATTATTATTAATTAAGCTATAGTTCTATTCCTTTCTTATCCACCCACTAGGCTGTACTCTGCTGAAGACTGGATCGCACCAAACCCCTGGCCACCCTCTGAGCTCCTGACTGTCTTCCCACTGACATTGCAAGCAGCCAGGGCCACATAGGACAATGCCAGGGAGACAGGAGGAAAAATCCTGAGCACTTTCCTCACAAGAATACTGTGATACAGGGAGGCTAAGTATGAGTGTCCCTACTTTACGGGTGAGAAAAATCTCTAGGAGGCACCACAATTGCTAACGAAAGAGCCTTTAAAAAAGAAAAAAAAACGTTATCACATCCTTGGCTCATATTTAATCTTGTAATCAATTCACATACCTTGTTCTCAAGCTAGTTTTCCTCATCACCTGGGTGCCCTTTACCCCTTAGCTTCTCTTTTTGGCCCCTATTCCAGCTGCAGCTGCCTTGAATCCATCCAGAATGTTCTGCCTGCTCACACAGGATGGAGGAGATGGGAATAACTAACTCTATTCCTTCCAGTGAGCTGGAGGACCAGAAGGCCTTACCATCTGTGTTCTAAGGTTCTCCAGGCTTTATCATCTGCTCTGCTTCAATGTCCTACAGACCTCTGGCACTATCTATTGACCTCCTGATGAAGCTAACAGACCTCTTTGACTTTACCATGTGGTCTGTTACTGCGTCCACTGGACTTGAATACCTTACCGTGTCCCCAGTAGCTTAAGCTTATAATGTACTCTTTCTGCCAATTAGAGTATAAGCTCCATGAGCCCTCTTTGTCTTCTGTGATTAAGGCAGCTGGGATAGAGCACTAGACTTGGAATCAGAAAGACTCCTCTTCATAAGTTCAAATCTGGCCTCATATACTTACTAGCTGGGTGATCTTGGGCAAATCACTTAATCCTGTTTGCCTCAGTTTCTCATTTGTAAAAATGAGCTGGAGAAGGAAATGGTAAACCACTTAAGTATCTTAGCCAAGAGTCAGACAAGACTGAACAACACTCCCTATGATTAGCACAGTGACCAGCATGTAGCACATGCTCCTACATCTAGAGATTAAGAGGTTGCTTCTTGATTCCAAGTCTTATCTATCTATGAAAGCGCAATGCCTCAGATCCATCAATTGATACTCTGAGCACAGTTTAACCAACTACTTTATGAAATCATTTATTTGTATTTCACTTAGCCTATAATTTGCCATCATACAATGAGAGACATCAGCTCCAAAGAAGGTGCCAATTTACATTAGCGGCTACAAATCAGAGGTCCAGTCCAAAAGAAATCAAGAAGGGCGCACTGTCACATCCCTTGCTGACATCAAAATATGCTACAACCATGGCATTCACCGGATTGAATAACTGACTTTATATAATATTTTAAGATTTGTCAAGTGATTTAGAGACATTATCTCACTTGAGCTTCATAATAACTCTATGATTTAAGTACTGTGGGTATCTTCCTTTATAGATAATAATAGTTGTCATTTATATAGCATTTTAAGGTTTGCAAAGTATTTTACACACATTAGGTTATTTGATCCTCACAACAACCCTGAAGTCTACAGGCACTGTCAGTGGCATCTGGGAATCAAACAACAGGACCTCCTTAGAGATAAACTGCTGAGCAAGCAAACATTCTCATGTCTTTTTAGCACCCTTGACAAGTCAGTCATTGTGTGACTGGGTTCACATTTCTGTTTCAGGCCACAAGATAAATTACAAAAAAGGGCCATATTACCTGTCTGGAAGTGGTGGCAATCTCTTAATCTCTAACTGCAGGAGATGAGCCAAGAAGAAACCTCTTTTTAAAAAAAATACACACACATATATTTCCCCTCTTCATAAATTTTTTTCTTGTGTATTTACAATGCAGTCTTTCTCTGTGGCACATAAAGAGTTAAAAAGGTGGAGATTTGTGAAACTTTGGGCATGGAGGAATGCCTAGCATACCTTAACCCAGGCAAAAGTTTCAATTCTGTTATTAGTTAGCTGGGTGGCCATGGACAAGTTGGAGGAGCCAGAAGCTTTGGATTCTAGTCCTAACTCTACCACTTAGTAATTGTGTGACTTTGCTTAGGTCTATAGTCATGTCAATCTATCAAGCTAAGTGGGGTCAAGGCCACATAGATGGGGATCTCTGACCACTCGGACACTGGGTGCTAGAGGTTCTTCCTCTGTTCTGACTCTCACAGTACACTGCTAGGAGCTGTACAATTGTAGCCTCTGATTTCAAATCCTGAATCTTCCAGGATGGATGCAGATCTGGATCTGCAATCTGTGTGACCTTGGACAAGTCATTCCATTGAATGGGCCTCACTTACCTCACATGAAAAATAAGGGGTGTTGGACTAGATGACCTATCTTCCAGTTCTAATGCTGTGATCCTTCATGACAGTGATGAACACATCTGGGGAACACTGATCATCTTTATCTCCTTTGATCTCCACAATCTGCTTTTTGACATTAAAGGAAAAATTCTACCAGTAGGTACCTTAGAGAAGAGGTGTCAAACATGGGACATGAGTGCTGCCCAAACCGTATTAAAATGTTGTTCCTATCTGATTTTAAAGGGCTGATGAATTAATTTTTTAAATGGCAGTTTACTTACCTGTAAAATGGGGATTCAAGTATGCACCTCACAATGTTTCTGGGAGAATAAAGTGAAATAGTGGACATAAAGTGCTTTGTCTATCAAGTCAGGTATTATTCTTCTCTGATTACCAACTGGATCTTCTGCGCAAGGAAGGGAAAGTCGATAACAATAGCCAACATTTACATAGCGCTTACTGTGTGCCAGGCACTTGCTTCTCTCATTTGATCCTCACAATTCTGGGAGGTAGGTGCCTTTATTACCTCCATTTTACAAATGAGAAAACTGAAGCAAACAAGCAAGTAACTTGCCCAGGGTCACAAAGCTAGTTTCTGAGGCTGAATTTCAATCCAAATCTTCAGGCTCTATCCACTACACCACCTAGCTGCCCCATGGAAAGAAAGCTGGCCACCGCTACCAAAGTATCTTATCCCTAAGGACTTTTTGCATCATCAGTTGAGATCAAAGGAGATATTCCAAGTGCCTTTCGGTAGTAGGAGTCATATAAATGCTTATTCCCTCCTCCCTTCCCCACCTGGGAGAAATGCTTGAATGAATAAATGAAACATTTATCAAATGCTTACTATGTACAAGGGACATGTGACACACACACAAAAAAAACAAACCCAAGTAGGACCCTTCCTGCTCTCAAGGAGCTCACATTCTAATAGGGGAGACAACACAGATGGGAGGTTTCAGTTTCAGGTCACATGAAAATGTCCCATGGTTCTTAGAGTACAGTGGCAAAGGAGATATTGATACTTCTCCCTTAATGTCATTTTCACTGCTAAATCCTATCTGTTTGGGATGTTGAACCCTGACAATGCCAAAGACTTTCACAGTGCCAAAGATTTTGATGGCACCAAAGACTTTGACAGTGGCATTATTTTTCCCCTGGGTCTTCAGTAGCTGTAGCTCAAGCACCTGTCAGAACAGGTATTGCCAGGTTTCATCTCCATAGCTGAGGCTTCCCAAGATGATGGCTAAGGGCACTGGGCTAGAAGCAATGCTACCCTTGGATTTGGGGTCGTGGACTATCTCCACCAACGCCTGAAGTGAGAAGACAGTCAAGATGGTGGTGGTGGTTTAACTTGCCTAGCACACACTGCCTTCTGTCTTCCCCTCACTAAGTCTTACAACTTCAGCTAAGTTGGCTTACTTATACTGAGTCTTCAAGAAAGGCAGGGAGGCTAGATGACAGAAGTGAAGAGGGAGGGCATTCCAGGAACGGGAGATAGCCTCCACAAATTGAGGCTCATGCTTTCGGAAAATCCCATAGTTCTAGAATAAAAGTAAAATGTAAGAGGTGACGTGGTCATTCATTTTTTATTGTGTAGTTTAGTTTATTTTAGCAAAGACTCATCAGATGATCTGCAAATTAAACTGGCCAGAAGAAACTCATTTGTAATTCAGCTACAGTAGTTTTACAGATCTACAGAAACTTAGATTTGGAAGCAACATCAGTATCCTGGTCAAATACAGATCAGAAAAAGAGAATTCCCAGCCCCACCCCATAACATATTTAACAAGTGATCATCTAGTCCCAGCCTGAAAATGTGGCTATAATTGCTGGGAAGTTTTCTTCTCAAAACTGAGGAAATTTGCCCCTGTTCGTCTTCCCACTGGTCCTCATTCTGCCATCTGAAGTCAGTTTCTAAATTCCCAATCCTGTTGGACTCCCTGAATACGTTTAAAAAGCCACACTGAAACCCTGAATGAAAATGCTGAGATCATCATGTTTAAGGAATGGACTATGAGTCTCACTCTTACTTAACATGATGGCCCTCTCTTGACTCAATAACCTGACCAAAGCCCCATCAACTGTGAGCCAGGACTGAGGAATGCAGAAAGCACGGGTGCCGGCTAATTTATCTTGTATCCAAGTGAAAGAAATAAAATTTGTAAAAAAAATGCTCATTTCATGTACTCTGATTAGCATAAAATTGCTTCTTTGTCTCAGCTTCACAGAGGGACAATGGTGCCCAGAAAGACTCATGGCTTGGGAGAGTCTTCACATTCCCTTCCCCCTCTTTGGGCTGTGGAGTGCAGGCATACAAAGATACTTGGAGAACCTGACACCAGCCAAATTCCTAACTGTATACAACAAAGAGTTGGATTCCCTTGTCACTTTTCTTTTTCAGGGCACTATA